>NC_135885.1:22789674-23989674 GCF_964194155.1 Cetorhinus maximus
GATATCCACAAAGTGTAGTGGAATTGAAAGTTTATCTTTAAAAGTTGTTGAGATTAGCTCAACTGAAATTTCAAAACTGATTTTGATGGATTTTGTTAGGTAGGTTAAGGGTTAAGGAAGCGTTTCGAGGTGTCAAGTAAATAGTCAGTATGGTCTAATTGAATGGGAACAGGTTTCACGATCTGAATGGCCTACTCCCGTTTCTCTGTTCCACTGATTACTAGAATTTTATTTGCTGTTACACATAAATCTCACCTGACAGCATATTCAGTGGCTATTTTTATCATGACATTCACTGCATATTCAGAACACAAATAAAAATCTTCAACAGCATTCACAAGGATGTTAATATGTGGGTTTGGATTCGTTAAAGCTCTCTGCACCGGACGTGCCATTGAGCAGCATTCTGACCATCAAGCTGGCCATCACTCATCCCAAATACAAGTTACTTAGGGGGCTTGATACTCTTTACAATGGAAGGAGGGAAAGGGACATGGAAAAAAAACCCTTTCCCCTGGTGTTGCTTTCCAAAAAGCAATCAGTGATCAACTGGTAGCAGTAAACTTATACTAGACCCCAACTTTTGCACCATGCAGGCATTCTTTACCTTGGCCACAGCAAAGTTAGAACTGTTAAGATTTTTAATTATGAACATCATCCCATCAATTCTGCATATTTTAGTGAGATCAGGATGGGAGGGAACATGCACAAGAAGCATCCAGCTCACCCATTAAAACTTTGAATATCGGAACCTGGGCCACTTCAAACTCTGAACCATCACCCCCCGAAGTGCAGAATCATGGGATATTTGACAAGATGGAGAACCATGGGATTTCATAATAGAATTGCTGGGGCTGTTAATACTGTAAATAGTTGATAATTGCAATTTGTTAGTGAGAAGTCTGAGACATTGAATCATGTTCAAGATAAACTTAGAACAAGGCATGAGTAGGGGAAGGGAGTGAAACATGGAAGAGAACTAAATGTGTAGCCTCAGCTAGATGACCTTGGCAACTGATATGTAGAACAAAGGAGGCTATATGTTGAAACAGGCAACTGGCTGAACAAACGTAACAATAAATTTATGCTGAACAAATGTAAGTTGAGTCCCTTCCCTGGCACATCCAAGAGGTCTCCCCTGTATGCATAATGGTAATAAACATTGTCTGATTTACTTACAGCAAAGCATTGAGTGTCTTTACTTTGATACTCCACAACAGACCCCCACCCCTTCTCCTCCCTATTACATCACCCATCTCCATCACCACATCACATGACATCCATCCAAAGGCTCTGCCTGTCTAAGACGAGGAATTTTGGGATCAATTTTCTTTGGGCCCGTTTACATTGTTACACAAAGCTAGCAGAGCAATTCTTCCTCCTTTGTGCTGAACCTTTAATTCTACACGTCTGATCAGACAAAATATGTGCATTTTTTTTTTAAAACCGTAATACAACTCAAACTGAATCAGGGACATTTTTTTCAAACAAAAATTCATGAGGTCATCAAGACTTAGAGATAAACTTGATGGCTTGAAAATATTTAAAGTTAAGTAAGCAGCTAAAATTCACACAGCTGTTTCAATGAAATTCAAGCACATAATTTAACTATAATTAGAAGGTAAGGCTGCGTTAGATGAGACCAAGAAGATGTTGCTGTTTTCCCTGTAAGTGTGGGAAGGCTGGGGGGTGGAAGCACTTCACCAATATCGGTTTTATGTCAAGACACTGGTTGGGTAAATAGGATGTTGCGAACCTGACATTACTTTCTTACTCCTCTGCCTGCCTGCCAACAATACTATCAAAATTATCTCATCTTTCCCTGTAGGTGGAGCACAATTTCACAGGCATCTGCAGCCCTTTGGTATTTCACCCAGATGAGCCATCTTCATGTGGGTGGCTATAAAGTAATGGCAATAAGGCTCTTTGACTGTCCTGAACTGACATTCACAGTAGGACCTGCTGAAAGGATAGACAACCAGCAGAATTTACATTTTCACAGCTCCTACCCTAGGTTCCTCTTCAAACTGTGTGAACAATATTGAAAAATGGTGGAACTCTAAATCACCACAATGTGGCTTGGGGTAACAATGGTTTTAGTTGTCATTAGTTGATGAATACTTATATGAATCAAAATCATATAGTTACGCCTAAAAGGTCAATTATTTTGTGCAAATAACTACTCTGTATACTTCTGCCGTGTTATCAGAAAGGATAAATGGGGTGGGCACAATAGGGTAAGTCTGCTCAAATGGAAAAGTTAGAATTAATAATGTTTCAAAATCAAACAAAAGGGACAAAAGTAGAATATCAGTCAGAAATTGTGCATTAGGCAATACAAGTAAGGGAAAACCTAAAAGGGGTAAAACAATTAAACCAGGAGGGAAAAACAGGATTATAGGAACAAGAGTGAGCTATTTAGTCCCTGTTGTGCTATTCAATGTAGTCATGGCTGACCTGCAATCTGACTCCAAGTACCTGCCTTAACCCCATATTCCTTAATAATTTTAGTTAACAAAATTTATTAATCTCAGTTTTTAAATTTACAATTGATCTAGCATTAGTTACCATTTGTGGAAGACAGTTCCAAGCTTCTACCGCCCTTTGTGTGAAGAAGTGTTTCCTAATTTCACTCCTGAAAGTTCTGGCCCTAATTTTGGACCATGCTCCCTACTCCTAGATTCTCCATCCAGCAAGAGTAGTTTCTCACAATGTACCCTATTTTTTCCTTTAATATCTTGAAAGTTTTGATCAAATCACCTCTTAAATTTCTAAATTTACAGGAGGTGCTGGCATAGTGGTAATGTCACTAGACTAGTAATCCTGAAGCCCAGGCTAATGCTCTGGGGACAAGGGTTCAAATCTTACCACAGGAACTGTTGGAATCTAAATTCAATTAATAATCCAGAATTGAAAAGCTAGTCTTAGTAATGGTGACAATGGAAACACTTTAGATTGTTGTAAAAACTATCTACTTCACTAATGTCCTTTAGGGAAGGAAATCTGCTGTCCTTGCCTGGTCTGGCCTACATGTGACTCCAGACCCACAATAATGTGGTTGAATCTTAACTCGCCTCAATAATGGTGTGACAAGCCACTTGGTTCAAGGGCAATTGGGGATGGGCAACAAATGCTGGCCTTGCCAGTGATGCCCACATCCCACAATAAAAATAAATTCCAAAGAATACAATCCTAGCTTGTTTAATCTCTCCTTGTAATGCCATGAAATCCATCGTTCTAGTAGATCAGTGCTGCAATTCCTCCAAAGCCAATGTAGCCCTCACATCCCCTTTATATTCTAATTTTCTAGATAGAAAGGTCAGCATTCCATTTGCCTTTTTGATTATTTTCAGTGCCTATTCATGACATTTTAATGATCTATGTACCTGGACTTCCAAGTCTCTTTGGAGTTCCACTATTTCTAGCTTTACACCATTTAGAAAGTACGCTTTTTAGGTCCAAAGTTGATGATGTTACATTTGCCTATATAGAAATCTATTTACCAGAGTTTTGCCCATTCAGTTAATCTATCTTTGTAATTTTATGCATTCGTCTGCATTGCTTATAACACCACCTATCTTTGTTTTATCAACAAATTTAGATTGGTGACTTTCTATCCCATCATCTAAGCCATCAATGAATACAGTGAATACTTGAAGCTCTGACACAGATTCTTGGTCGCCACTAGTCACATCCTGCCAATGTGTTGGGAGTTGAAAAGGAGCGCGAGAGGAGCTGGGAGTTGAAAAGGAGCGCGAGAGGAGTCAGGAGTTGAAGAGAAGCGCGAGGAGTCTGGAATTGAAGAGAAGCACGAGAGGAGCCAGGAGTTGAAGAGGAGCGTGAGAGGAGCCCGGAGTTGAAGAGAAGCGCGAGAGGAGTCGGGAGTTGAAGAGAAGCTGGGAGAGCAGGGGTGACTGAGGGAGTTTGGTGAGGAGGGAACGAGGTGATCCTTTGAGTACCGTGAGTATGGCCGGGTAAGCATTTACTACTTTTATTGCTTATGGTTTTTAAGGTCTTATTTTGTGGTTCTTTATTTCTAAGGGCTATATTCTGTAACAAGGAGCAGGGAAGAAGGGCCCGAGAGTAATTGATATTAAGTATCTTCCAAAAAGTTTAATTTAATTTAATTTAAAGGGGTAAGTCATGGAAGGAGAGCTCAAAGCCATGGTGTGCTCCTCCTGCTCTATGTGGGAAGCCGGGCACATTTCCAGTGCCCTGGGCCAACATGTGTGTGGGAAGTGTCTCCAGCTGCAGCTCCTGGAAGCCCAGATTTTGGAGCTAGAGCGGCAGCTGGGGACACTGTAGAGCATCCACAAGGTGGAGAGTATCGTGGATAGCACGTATAGAAAGGTGGTCACACCACAGGCTAAGAGTCCACAGGCAGGAAGGGAATGGGTGACCACCTGGCAAAGCAAGAGGACTAGGCAGGCCTTGCAGGAATCTCCTGTGGCTATTCCCCTGCAAAACAGATATACTGCTTTGGACACTGTTGGGGGGAATGGCATCTCAGGAGAAAGCAGCAACAGCCAAATTCGTTGCACCACGGTTGGCTCTGCTGCACAGGGAAGGAGTAAAAAGTGTGGGAATGCAATAATTATAGGGGATTCAATTGTAAGGGGAATAGAAAGGCGTTTCTGTGGCCGCAAACAAGACTCTGGGATAAAAACAAAAAACTACTGTGGATGCTGGAAATCCAAAACAAAAACAGAATTACCTGGAAAAACTCAGCAGATCTGGCAGCATCGGTGGAGAAGAAAAGAGTCGATGTTTTGAGTCCTCACGACCCTTCAACAGAACTGAGTATAGTTAGGAGAGGGGTGAAATAAAGCTGGTTTAAGGTGGGGGGGGTGCGGAGAGAGAAGTTGAGGGGGGGTTCGTGGTTGTAGGAACAAGCAAGCAGTGATAGGAGCAGATAATCAAAAGATATCACAGACAAAAGGATCAAAGAGGTGTTGAAGGTGGTGATATTATCTAAGAAAATGTGCTAATTAAGAATGGATGGCAGGACACTCAAGGTACAGCTCTAGTGGGGGTGGGGTGGAAAGACTGACAAGGTATTAGTTGTAGATTTTAAAATAATGGAAATAGGTGGGAAAAGAAAAACCTATATAAATGATTGAATAAAACAAAAGGGAGGGGGAAGAAACGGGGTGGGGATGGGGGGAGGGAGTTTAAGATCTAAAGTTGTTGAATTCAATATTCAGCCCGGAAGGCTGTAAAGTGCCTAGTCGGAAGATGAGGTGCTGTTCAACTCAACTTCTCTCTCCACCCCCCGCTACACCTTAAACCAGTTTATATTTCACCCCTCTCCTATCTATACTCAGTTCTGTTGAAGGGTCGTGAAGACTCGAAATGTCGACTCTTTTCTACTCCACCGATGCTGCCAGACCTGCTGAGTTTATCCAGGTAATTCTGTTTTTGTTTAAGACTCTGGGATGGTATGTTGCCTCCCTGGTGCTGGGGTCAAGGATGTCCCAGAGCGGCTAGAGGACATTCCGACGGGTGAACAGCCAGTGGTCATGGTACACATTGGTACAAATGACATAGGTAAAAAAAAGGATGAGGTCCTAAAAGCAGAATATAGGGAGTTAGGAAGTAAGTTGAAAAGTAGGACCTCAAAGGTAGTGATCTCAGGATTACTACCAGTGCCACGTGCCAGTCAGACTAGCAATAGCAGGATATATCAGATGAATACGGCTGAAGAGATGGTGTAAAGGGGAGGGTTTCAGATTCCTGGGGCATTGGGACCGGTTCTGGGAGAGGTGGGACCAGTACAAACTGGACGGGTTACACCTGGGCAGAACCGGGACTGATGTCCTAGGGGGAACATTTGCTAGAGTGGTTGCGGAGGGTTTAAACTAAAATGGCAGGGAGGTGGGATCCTATGCAAGGAGTCAAAGGAAGGGGGAATCAAAGACAAGAACAAAAGACAGAAAGCGGAATAAGAAAAGTGATAGAGAAATCAAGGGCAAGAATCAAACAGGGCCTCAGTGAAAAAAGTGGGAACGGGACAAGTAATGTTAAAAAGACAAGCCTTAAGACTTTGTGCCTTAACGCGAGGAACATTTGCAATAATGAATTAACCGCGCAAATAGTTGTAAACAGGTATGATATAGTCGGGATTACGGAGACATGGCTGCAGGGTGACCAGGGATGGGAACTGAACATCCAGGGGTATTCAGTATTTTGGAAGGACAGACAAAAAGGAAAAGGCAGTGGAGTTACATTGCTGGTTAAAGAGGAAATTAACGCAATGGCGAGGAAAGATATTAGCTCCAACGAAGTGGAATCTGTATGGGTAGAGCTGAGAAACACTAAGGGGCTAAAAACGTTAGTGGGGGTTGTATATAGACCGCCAAACTGTAGTGGTGATGTTGGGAATGGCATTAAGCAGGAAATTAGAGACACATGTAATAAAGGAATATCTGTAATTATGGGTGACTTTAATATGCATATAGATTGGGCAAATCAAGTTAGTAACAATACCGTAGAGGAGAAATTCCTGGAGTGTATACAGGATGTTTTTCTGGACCAATACATTGAGGAACCAACGAGAGAACAGACCATCCTCGACTGGGTATTGTGTAATGAGAAAGGAATAATTGGCAACCTAGTTGTGCGAGGCCCCTTGGGGATGAGCGACCATAATATGATAGAATTCTTCATCAAGATGGAGAGTGACATAGTTGATTCTAAGACTTGGGCCCTGAATCTTAATGAAGGAAACTATGATCGTATGAGGTGCGAGTTGGCTATGATGGATTGGGAAATGTTACTTAAAGGGAAGACAGTGGATAGGCAATGGCAAACATTCAAAGAGCGCATGGGTGAACTGAAACAATTGTTCTGTTGAAGGGTCATGAGGACTCGAAACGTCAACTTTTTTCTTCTCCGCCGATGCTGCCAGACCTGCTGAGTTTTTCCAGGTAATTCTGTTTTTGTTTTGGATTTCCAGCATCCGCAGTTTTTTGTTTTTATCTCTGTGTTTATTCCTGTCTGGCGCAAAAGTGAAAAAAGGTGGCCAAACCATAGCTTACAAGGGAAATTAGAGATAGTATTGGATGCAAGGAAGAGGCATACAAATTGGCCAGAAAAAACAACAGACCTAAGGATTGGGAGCAGTTTAGAATTCAACAAAGGAGGACAAAGGGATTGATTAAGAAGGGGAAAACAGGGTACAAGAGTAAGCTTGCGGGGAACACAAAAACTGATTGTAAAAGTTTCTATAGGTATGTGAAGAGAAAAATTTGGTGAAGACAAATGTAGGTCCCTTACAGTCAGAAACATGGGAATTTATGATGGGGAACAAAGAAATGGCTGACCAACTAAATATATACTTTGGTTCTATCTTCACAAAGGAGGACACAAATAACATACCAGAAATGTTGGGGAACCCAGCGAAAGGGAGGAACTGAAAGAAATCAGTATTAGTAAGGAAATGGTGTTGGAGAAATTGATAGGATTGAAGGCCAATAGATCCCCAGGGCCTAATAATCTACACCCAGAGTACTTAAGGAAGTGGCTCTAGAAATAGTGGATGCATTGGTGGTCATCTTCTGAGATTCTATAGACTCTGGAACAGTTCCTACAGATTGGAGGGTAGCTAATGTAACCCCACTATTTAAAAAGGGAGGTAGAGAAAAAACAGGGAATTATAGACCAATCAGCCTGATGTCGGTAGTGGGTAAAATTCTAGTGTGCATTATAAAAGATTTAATAGGTGAGCACTTGGAAAACAGTGGCAGATTTGGACAGAGTCAGCATGGATTTATGAAAGGGAAATCATGCTTGACAAATCTACTAGAATTTTTCGAGAATGTAACTAGTAGAGTTGATGAGGGGGAGCCAGTGGGTGTGGTTTATTTGGACTTTCAGAAGGCTTTCGACAAAGTCCCACATAAGAGATTAGCATGTAAAATTAAAGCACATGGGATTGGGGGTAGTGTATTGAGACGGATAGAAAACTGATTGGCAGACAGGAAACAAAGAGTAGGAATAAACGGGTCTTTTTCCAAATGGCAGGCAGTGACTAGTGGGGTACCGCAGGGGTCGGTGCTGGGAGCCCAGTTATTCACAATATATATTAATGATTTAGATGAGGGAGCTAAATGTAATATCTCCAAATTTGCAGATGACACAAAGCTGGGTGGGAGGGTGAGCTGTGAGGAGGATGCAGAAATGCTTCAGGATAATTTGGACAAGCTGAGTGAGTGGGCAAATGCATGGCAGATGCAATATAATGTGGATAAATGTGAGGTTATCCACTTTGGTAGCAAAAACAGGAAAGCAGATTATTATCTGAATGGCTATAAATTGAGAGAGGGGAATGTGCAACAAGACCTGGGTGTTCTCGTACGCCAGTCGCTGAAGGTAAGCATGCAGGTGCAGCAGGCGGTAAAGAAGGCAAATGGTATGTTGGCCTTCATAGCCAGAGGATTCGAGTACAGGAACAGGGATGTCTTGCTGCAATTGTACAGGGCCTTGGTGAGACCACACCTGGAATATTGTGTGCAGTTTTGGTCTCCTTATCTGAGGGAGAATGTACTTGCTATAGAGGGAGTGCAGTGAAGGTTTACCCGACTGATTCCTGGGATGGCGGGACTGACATATGAGGAGAGATTGAGTCGATTAGGATTATATTGGCTGGAGTTCAGAAGAATGAGGGGGTATCTCATAGAAACCTATAAAATTCTAACAGGACTAGACAGGGTAGATGCAGGAAGGATGTTCCGGATGGTGGGGGAGTCCAGAACCAGGGGTCACAGTCTGAGGATATGGGATAGGCCATTTAGGACTGAGATGAGGAGAAATTTCTTCACCCAGAGAGTGGTGAGCCCGTAGAATTCGTTAGCACAGGAAGTAGTTGAGACCAAAGAATTGTATGTTTTCAAGAAGGAGTTAGATATGGCTCTTGGGGTGAAAGGGATCAAAGGGTATGGGGAGAAAGCGGGAGCAGGCTATTGAGTTGGATGATTAGCCATGATCATAATGAATGGTGGAGCAGGCTCGAAGGGCCGAATGGCCTACCCCTGCTCCTAGTTTCTCTGTTTCTATGTTTCTCTTTCTGCCCATGATCCCTGCTCTTGAATATTGCTGAACAGCCAAAACTTTCTGTTTTGCACTCATCAGGACAAACGCAAGAATGCCAAATTTCAAATGCTCTCAACAATTTATATAATCAAGGTGCTGATTGATTGGCAAATTGACTCTGATTGGCCAAGGCGTTGCCATGGAGAATGAGGAACAAAGAGGCTGCTGCTGTGGAAAAGTTAACAAACGAGCAGGATTGCTTTTAAGAGTTCAGTTACTGTTCAAAAGAAAAGTAACAGAACAGATAAGGCCCTTGAAAATTTAAGGACTGGGGCATTGTTGAGGTATGCCTTGCTGGTGATAATCGCACCTGGGAAAATTTGGGTGGATTGGAATGATTGCCAAAGGGCACTGGAAGCTTTGACATGTCGTGGGGGAAGAAGTGAAACACTATTGGAGAACTGAGAGCGATGTTGAGACTGTTCCTTTAATGCTACAAATCTGCTAGAAGCATGGCATAGAGTAAAAGTATTTCATAAGGCATATTTCAGTTGCATAGTTGATGTACAAGTACCTTTTCTGTAGTTTGATATATTAGTTTCCTGTTAATTCATGTTTGACCTAAGTTGATTCCAGTTTGTTTGTTACCTTTTCCTTGGGTTCTCTCCATTGGTTGTTAGGAAAATAATCTCTTTTAAAATGCTATCAGATTTTATGGGGATTGTAATAATAGATGCAGAAAATAATCAAAAACGCTAATGGAATGCAGGTCTTTATATCTAAAGGAACAAGAGGGTGGAAGTAATGCTTTAGCTATACAAAGCCCTGGTTAGACCACATTTGGAGTTTTGTGAGCAGATCTAGGCACCACACCTTAGAAAGGATATCTTGGCATTGGAGGGAGTAGAGCATAGGTTTACAGGAATGCTAACTGGTCTCCAAGGGTTAAATTATGTTGCGATATTACAAAAACTAGGGATATATTCACTGGAATTTGGAAGGTTAGGAGTGATTTGAGATATTAAGTGGACCAGATAGGGTAGACAGAGAGAAAATACTGGCATTGGCTAGGGAAACTAACAGTAGGGGGCATAGTCTAAAGGTTTGGACCAGAATTTTCAGGAGTGAAATTAGGATATTACACACAAAGTGTGGTAGAAGTTTGGAACTCTCTCCCACAAATGGCAATTGATGCAAGATCAATTGTAAATATTAATTCTGAGATTGATAGATTTTTGTTCACAAAAGGTTATGGATATGGGGCAAAGGCAAGTATATGGAGTTAGGACACAGGTCAGCAATGAACTCATTGCATGATGGAACTAAAGGGACTAAATGGCCTACTCCAGTTTTTATCATTTACAAAAACATAGCTTTTTGTCATAGATCTGCATCTTATATGTATAGTATAATAACATTCATTTCTTAAAACCACACATGAAAAGAGGATTCTAGTCACTGTAAAAGGTTATCTTTGAAAGTACACTGTTCTGTTACCCATAATTTTCATCACCTACCTCCGTCTGCTGGCAAATCTTTAGTACCCGAAGTACACTTTTGCACACATTTTCGATTTTTGTGTTTCCTTGAGTACATGTTATACCCAGGATCTGCACATTAGGAGCTGCAAGAGCCATCATCATCGCTTGGGCATCATCCACCCCACAGTCGAGATCTAAGAGCAACAGCATCTTTGGCATCTCAGAATCTGTGGTCCCCCAAAAAGTGTAAGATTGAGTTTAAAACAGAATCTATTAGCCTGATGTTCTGAGGTTAATACTTCTGGTGGCACTGAACACAGGTGAATGAATGGGTAACTGTAAGTGTAATGAATGGCATAACTGTTCATTTGTCGCTAACTGCAATATCCAAGGTGTGTTGTGAATGCGAAGTTGATGTTGTAGTTTCATATTACTAGGCCCACCACTCCTGGCTAACTTGAACAACAATGAGACCAAGCTCCTGATGGTTTGAAAGTCTTGTGTCATTCCTGGCAAAGCCAGTACAAAATTCATGACAGTACACTTTTGGCCAGTTTTTCACTGTGGTCACAAAAGTTACCATAAATTGGTCCCAGAAATCACTCCATGGACTGCTTCAGCTTTTTTTTATTGATTGTTTCATAGGGCATTGCTGGCAAGGCCAACATTTATTGACCATCCCTAATTGCCCTTAAACTGAGTGGCTTGCTAGGTCATTTCAGTGGGCAGTTAAGAGTCAACCACATTTCCGTAGGTATGGAGTCACGCATAGGCCAAACCGGGTACGATGCAAATTACCTTCCCTAAAGGACATTAGTGAACTAGATGGGTTTTTACAACAATCAATGATAGTTTCATGGTCACCATTACTGAGATTAGCTTCATATTCCAGATTTGATAACTGAATTCAAATTCCACCAGCTGCCATGCATTAGCTGGGTCCCTGGATCAGGCATTAGGAACAGTCTGCAGTGTGAGGAGCAATAAGTCACATTGAGAAGGAAGTTGTAGTGATTGAAGGTATAACCTTTCCTACTGCCTATTAGGGGTCACATGATTGCTCTTGACATATGAGCCCTAAGTGCGGGTAATCCGGGGGTGGAGTTTTCTAGCCGTGGACCTGGATCAAGCATGTAGCTTCTAAGAGAGCTCTCTGTAATAAAGTTATCTGTTTCAAGTAGAAACCTGTCCGGTACGTCATGTCATTACATTTGGCGACGAGGGTAAAATAGCTCTGACTCCGCACCTTGCCTCGTAAATGTGAGTACATCAGTTCTCAAGGAAAAAAGAAAAGTGTACTCACCAGTCATGCCAAATCGATCCTTATGACACGTCAATGGAAGACTGGAGCCATTTATAGAGTGTCTTGGTTTTTATTTCGTGGCAAACAAAATAACCATGGAGGAGGAGCAGAAAGCCATTTTGAGTGTCTTTGGTAGCAAGACATATAACCTCATCCACAGTCTGACAGCCCCGAATGTACCCAATTCTAAATCTTTTAACAAATTGGTAGACGCCGTGAAGTCGCATTTTCAGCCAAAGCCATTCGTAATAATGCAGAGGTTTAAGTTTAACTCCAGAGTAAGAGTGCTGGGAGAGTCCATTGCAACCAATATAGCAAAGTTGAAGCAGTTGACTGAACACTGCGACTTCGAAGACACATTCAATGTCATGTTGTGGGACTGGTTAGCTTGTGGCATTCACGATTACGCCATTCAGCGCCATTTACTCGCAGAAGTTAATATTGATTTGAAACGCACCGTGGAAATAACGCTAGCCATGGAAAGTGCTGCGAGAGACTTGCAGGCTTTTCAGAGTGTGCAACATGGCGCCGTTCTTCAGCTGGGGCAGGAACCTATCGCTGGGTATGGCACGAAAACCAGAGAGAGACAGCAGAGAAGAAAGAGACAGTCTCTGCTGCTCAAAAAACATAAAGGCCTAGTGGAAGCATTTCAACAGTGACCCCGAAGTTAATCTGTTACAGGCGTGGGGGTGACCACGTACTGGACACCTGCAGATTCAAGGAGGCTGAATGTCATTACTGCCACAAGAAAGGCCACGTAATAAAGCAATGCAGGATGAAATCGAGACAGCCCATAGGCAGCAGACCAAAATGAATAAAGTGAATAAAATAACAAAACCTGAAGCTGCCGATACTGATATCTATTCCCTGTACAATGTCTAACAGTAAAAACTGAACCAATAACCATCACCAGTCAAGCAAATGGGAATCCACTAGTCATGAGGTAGATATGGGAGCATCAACCACTGTGGTGGGAGAGCACACATTTAAATACCTAAATGAAGGTACCCAGCCACTGAATCTGGAGCAAACCACGGCTCAATTGAAGACATACAGGGTAAAGGTCATCGCCACAGTACCTGTGTCCAATAGGCAACAGACAGCCCAGTTTCCAGTGATCATAGTGACAGGTGAAGGACCTAGTCTTCTGGCCACGACCGGTTACAAAAAATTAAGCTCAACTGGTCTGAAATATTTCAAATGAGAATGGGAGGAATTCCTGAACTGTTGAGGAAATATGACAGTGTATTTCATGACAAATTGGGAAAGCTAAAAAGCAAAAATATATGTAGATTCGCAGGCGATACCCCAGTTCTTTAAGGCCAGACCTGTGCCTTACGCCCTGAAGGAGAAGGTGGATGCAGAACTGTGCCGCTTAGAAAAGCTAGGCATCATCCAAAGAGCTCAATTTTCGGAATGGGCAGCACCCTAGGCCCTGCGATGAAACCTGATCAAACTATTCACATTTGTAGGGACTACAAATTGACCGTGAACAAGGCAGCTAACTTAGATAAATATCCTATCCCTAGGATAGATGACTTGTACACAAAGCTAGCTGGAGGCAAATCCTACACCAAACTGGACATGAGCCATGCATACCAACAGTTAGAGCTGGATAGCACGTCGAGAGGGTATGTAACCATCAACACACACAAGGGTCTGTATCAATATACGCACCTACCCTTTGGAGTATCGTTTGCATGTGCAATTTTCCAAAGGACCATGGAGAGTCTTTTACAAGGACTTCCCCGAGTAGCAGTATACCTAGATGATGTTCTGATCACAGGGTCAACTGAAACCGAACACTTGGCCAACCTAGAAGAGATTTTAAGTTGATTTTTGGAAGCTGGTGCACAATTGAAGAAAGAGAAATGTACATTCCAAGTGCCAGCAGTCACTTACTTGGGTCACCCAGTGGATGCCATGGGGTTGCATCCAATAGCAGAGAAAGTCAGGGCAATCAAAGAGGCACCCTCTCCTTTCAGTGTCACTAAACTCAAGTCTATTTTGGGCATGATTATTATAGCCACTTCTTGCCAAACTTGTCAACAATGTTAGCACTTGTTATTGAAAAGGAATCATCATTGGACATGGAATTCTCAAGAAGAAGAAGTCTTTGTGAAAGTAAAGAAGCTATTACATTCATCATGTCTGCTGGGATATTATGACCCATCAAAAGAATTAATATTGATCTGTGATGCATCTCCTTATGGTGTGGGGGCTGTGTAATCACACAGGTGGGAAGCTGGTTCCGAAAGGCCAATCTGCTATGTCTCCAGAGCCCTCTCTGCAGCCAAGAAGGGTTATTCACAACTAGAAAAGGAAGGTTTATCAGAAAAATTTGGAATGAAGAAATTCCACCAGTATCTGCATGGACGACATTTCACCATTATGTTGGACCTAAAATCATTAATGGGTTTATTCAGTGAGGATAAACCATTCCGCCAATAGCCTCAACAAGAATCCAATGCTGGGCTTTGATTTTATCTGCAAATGAGTATACTTTTATGCACCGTCCAGGCTTGCACATTGCAAACACGGATGGACTCAGTCGTCTACCATTACCAGATAGCATTGTACATGCTCCAGTGCCACAAGTTGCCCTTGCACCGAATTTCTTGGACTCTTCACCTGTATGTGTGAAGCAAATAAGGAATTGAATGAACAGGGATCCAATTTTGTCAGAAGTTCGAGACCTTGTATTGCAAGGGTGGTCGAATTAACCAGTGTCTGAAGAGATAAGAGCATTCCATGCCCAAAAAAAAGAGTTGTCAAGATGGAATCTTTTTATGGGGATCAAGAGTCGTCGTCCCTTTGCAAGGAAGAGAACCACTCTTGACAGAACTTCACAGTGCATATCCAGGCATATCGAAGATGAAGATGCTTGCGTGAAGCTAAGTCTGGTGGCCAGGCATAGACAGTGACGTTGAAAGCATGGTCCAGCACTGTCTCCAGTGTCCGCAACAACAGAAGTTGCCCGTTTCAGCTCCAATGCATCTGTGGGAGTGGTGTGGTCAACCCTGGGTTTGACTACATATTGATTATGTGGATCCATTTATGGGTACCATGTTTTTATTGATCATCGATGCGCATTCTCAGTGGATGGATGAGTATGAAGTTAGATCACCGACATCATATACAACTATTGAAAAGCTGCGCCAATGTTTTAGCATACATAGCCTACCGGAAGTCATTGTTTTGGATAATAATAGTCTTTACTGGTACAGAATTTCAGAGATTCATGAGTTTAAATGGAATCAAACACCACTGTTGTGGTGCCTTCTAAGAATTGACCACAGGAGACTCAGATACAGCTTAACGATCGTTTATTCAAGTGAACACAGGGAGAATCTGCCTTACACTGGCTAAAACAGAACTCTCGCAATGACAGGAAAAACATCTTTTTATACACGACTAGTCACGTACACATTGCATTATTCAAATTCTGATCTTGGGAGTACATAATCACATGATAAGCAGATGTCTCCAGTCCCAGGTACATATCTTTATTCACCCAAGCAGGGCCTCTTCATCTCATTCTAGCCTGGCTCCATCCCTGGTACTGTTTGTCTTTACACTTATCTGTTTATCCTCACCCCCCTTCTCTCTCCTAATCAGTTAATCCCTTATGATCCCCAAGGTCTTTCTGGAGAGTTCTGCTGATACCGGCCCTTATGGTGTACAAGGTTCATCTGGAGAGTTCTGCTGATCTTTGGTTTGACTAAAAACATAGAAATCCCTGTTTAACTCTTATAGTCCCCCCTTTTGGCCCTTGGCCTAGCCCAAGGTAGCCAATTCAGTGGTACTGCTCTTCCCCTTTATGCTCTGCCACTCATCGATAATGGCCAGGTATCCAGCTTATGGTTGTAAAGGTACTGGGTCAGACTATATGTACTAGTTGGCCCTTCAATTTTGACCTCTGATTTAACACTTTGTTGCCCCAACTTTTAAGTCCCCATCGCCATTCCCTGTGTGACCTTCTGGTGCGGTAGATAAGGCATGTTAAACATAAAATTAATAACAGTTGGGCAATAACCAGGGCAGGGGAGATAATCCGAATTCGTGTATCTGTACATTTGATCCCTAGTTCCACAGTTCCTCCCACAAAACGGTAGCACCTATTTGTCCAATATTGTCAGTTAAGGCTCGAGTCTGTTGCTGGAGTGTATAATATGTCCTATACATTTGCTGGGCCTTGTCCTTGATTAGGGTGAGGTGTTCAGGCAATAGTGGGAGAGCATAGGGGAACTGGTTCAGATACTGCATCAGGCTGTCTTTTACACTTTTCACAGCTTGAACATTAACTGTTCCTCTCTTATATATTTCAACTAGTTCTAACTTGCCCACTCTTGCCAGCACCTGTGGGTGTAAGTATACTGAATGGTTGTATGTGGGACATGACCAGTTATTCCCATACTGGAACTCTTACTGCCATGTGGTAATACAATATTTCCCATTATCCATGTATGCAACGTGGGCTGGCTCTTTTGCAGCCCATATAGTCTCCATTGTACAATTGGCTGTAACATTAAATCCACACCTGGCCCCTTCTGTTTCGTATATCGGATGAGTGCATACGACTGAGGTGGCTTCTATATTGCATCCATCTAATGAAGTACTAACCATACTACCCTCTATCTCTACTGTGTATGGTGGTATATTGTGATATCTTACATAATGATTCCCCCTCATTACACCTATATAACGCCCTGCTGGGTGTTCACTTGGGTTTAACAGGTATCAACAGGACAAAACCTGTCAACATGTTAATATCCATCATACATTCGGCATCGGTTCCATACACATGCATTAAGCCCTTGAATTGGCAACCAGTCGAATCATGATTGTGTCGTGAAAGGTTAAAAAGATGTGCATTTGTTACCCATAAAGGGACCATACCCTCATGAATTTGTCTCAAATTCTCCTGTGTTTGTTCAAGCATCCATGATCCACAGGTACTGCAGACATTGTTCCTATTTGCATCATCCGAGATGTTCTTACCCATTCCAATTAATTTGTTGATAATGTCCGCAGGACTCTCCAGCACAGTGGTCAAGCTCTGAACTATTCGTGTCAGGTCTTGGTCTGCGCCTAGTTGAGTGTCTTGGATCCCTTGCCCCTTTTCTAAAATTTTCTTAAGCTGTGAACTTAAGGTTCAGACCTTTTGGTCCACAGTAATTAGGTCGATGGAATTAACTGCCAAGGTTCCTATATTAAACACTGTAGTGACATCATTTACCAGGCTGCGCTTCAGCCAGTTCTTCCCCTGGGCCATTGGCCGTGTTCCACCGTTGAACTGAGCTGCTTCTATCATTCGCTGACCCATTAAGGCCGATTGCAGTGCTTGAGTATGAGTTGAGCACCATCAGGGCAGGGTTATGTCAGAAATGTTTAGGACCACGGCTACCAGCTCATGGTGTACATTATCAAACAAGATCTTATTATCATTAACCAGCACAAGTCCGTTTTCGGTCCTGGGCTCAATGTAGGACAAGGTTGTAGGACAATGTTGGCATGGTTGGTGGGGTTTTGAATATATCTGCTGGGACTGATTGTCCTGTTGTTGTGAAAGGTGGTGAAGTGGTTATAACGATCCTTTCCTTGGGGTATACTCCCCACGTCCACCTATTACCATCCTCTGTCCATGTTCGGCTGTTATTGTCATTCGGACCACAAGTGTCCCATCCCTGATTCTTGCGGGGGGAGAATGAGTAAAAAAACTGGGCACACCCTGTCAGGCCTGCTACATGTATGTGACTTTCTGCCTCACAAACAAAATCCTTCCATTCCTTATGTTTAAAACATACATTAGTTAGACTCGGGAATTTAACAAACAAACCCGTCTCCCCAAGGAGTCCCCACCAACCATCCGTGTGTGTCAAGGCATTACTGCTTCTGCATCCAAACTTAAGCAGACCTAAACTGCAATGCAAAGTTACTTGCTCTCCTTTTGTTACATTCAGTGGCCCATGTTGGGTGTTGCACTCCGCAATGCTTGTGGTATACCATAGTCCTGTCTGTGGTGTTTGTCGGGCGGTATTCCCCATTCCCTCTGCTAGGATTACCAATCCCACGAGTATTGGTGTGACGGTTAACATTCTGTAAATTAAACAAATAACTATCCCGGTTGACACTGGTTGGTCAAGATTAGTTCTGCAAGACAACATAGATTAGGAAAACGCTTCAGCTGTGACCAGTGTGTCTAGCATCCCCTTCCTCTAATACCCACACAGGCTCACGTATCGCTGGTCATGATTACATTGTATGGTCCCGCCCACCCCAATCCTGACTTATTGGATGTGACCCTGACCATTACCATATCTCCCACACTGGGTACCTCAGCCTATTCTGCTCTTACCTCTGCCTCGATATCACATCTGAGCTGCTGGTCTCTAATCTCTTGTCTCGTCTCGTGCAGCTGCTTGTACAGCTCCCACACAAATTGCTTCACTTTCGCCCTCACCGATCCTACTTCCTCACTCCATGTCACGACATCTCCTGGCAATCTCTTAGCTCTTCCCGTCATCAACTCATATGGAGTCAATCCAGTCATCCTATTGGGTGTCGCCCTGAGTCTCATCAAGATACTAGGTAACAAATCCACCTGCCCCCACACTGTGTCCTGAATAGTCTTGGCCAGCCCTTTCTTTAACGTCCTGTTTGTCACTTGTTTGACCATGCCCGAACTTTGCGAGAGATAGGGGATATGAAACTTCTGTTTCATTTCCCAGCCATTTATACACTTCCTTAATCACCCGCCCTGTAAAATATGTGCCCTGATCTGAATCTATCTGAAATGATTTCCCCACTGGGGAATCACTTCCTCTAACATGATTCGAGCAACAGTTGTGGCTGAACAATCCCGCAAGGGAAACATTTAGAGCTGTATAGTCAATGGTCAGTCAATAGGTCCCATTCAGTTTACGAACAGGCCAAATGGAGAAGCTAGCCATGGACTGTGCCCGCCTAACTCAAGATTCTGTACTATACCCCAGACCGCTTCCTGCACCTCCTGTTTAATGGGGTACTGCTTCCTTGGAGGGTGTGCTGGCCCTGGAATATGGATTGGCGTCATATTAACCCTCCTGCAGTCGTGCCTGTGCTGTGCCCAAACCCACTTGGTGACACAGGGTACCCCACTGCCTGTGGTGTTCACATGGGTCTGGATCGGCCTCACTTACTGCAACTACATTACATAAGAACATCGGTGATTGGTTCTTCTTAAGTGGACCTTGCATTATGATCTTACCGTCCGGAGGACTGATTAAGGCCCCCAGTTTTGTTAGGATGCCCATTCCTATGATACTTCCCTCCATAGTTTGGCCCACCCAGATCTGAATGGGGGTGACTAGACCCCCCTACCACTAAGGGAATAGTCTCACTCTGTTTTGCCCTAAGATGTATCCCTCCTATCCCAGTCACCGTTGTTGTAACATGGGTGGTTGGCAAATCCAGGTCCGTGATTGAAATGGATGCCTATTGTCTATCAACATACAGCACTGCCGGCCCCCTAACAGCACGTCAACAAGGGCCTGTTCCAAGGGCTGGTGCTACCTGTTGGCGGTTGGCCAAGTCCGTAAGAGTTTCCGAGCTTTGTCCGCCACAAGAAACTGTTGTCCTGGGTCTGTTCCCAGAGTCTACCTCAGGCCCTGGCCCACCTGCCCCCACCCGACGACCAACATTCGTTTTGGTGGTGTCCAAGCCTTCTGCAGTCTGTACGCCGCACACTCAATTGTCACCTCCGTGGGCTCTTACATTCTTTAGCCAAATGTTTTTCCTTACCATAATTAAAACACCCTTTTCGTGTATTCACAGCCACCACCAGCGCAACCTTATTCCCAACCTGTGTCTCTAGTCTGGTAGCCCATCGCATAACACCCATGTGATTACCAGTCTTGCATCCCCTCCCAATTGAGGATAGCCTGGAGGCTGGGGGTCGGTCCAGTCCCCAATCTTTATCATCCAAGGCAGTTGCTCCCAAACATTCCCTGGACATTTTGCCTTTACTAAAACATGAGTGTCTTTTGGGTGCACTGCCTGAAACTCCTGCATTTCCCGTAGCTTCATCCAGAATTCCAAATTGTCATTCCGGGGGTTAAGTCTAGGCAGGTCCTTGAGCAACATTTGTTTTTCTCTGGGGCTAAAAGGCACATGTGTAATCTTCTCAGTTATTGTCACCTCTTCTACGTCTTCCCCTGCTACCTTAGCTTCTTCATTCCTATGACCCTCAACTTTAGGTTTTCACTTCTTAGCCTTGGGCTTTCTGGAAGTTACAGTCTTGGGAGCCATGGGGTTAATTAGTGTGTTCTCGCACTGTGGTGCAGTGGGAGGCTGTGATTCGTTGTATGGGGATGGATCTGCCCTCTCCCCATACTCAGCCGCTTCCTCCTCTAAGTTCCCCCAATTAACCTCCCCCTCACCTTTATCGGCATCAATGCCTACCACAGTCACTGACTTTGCAGTTTCTTTCTTTATTACTTCGTTGGACATTGGTATTAACTCATCTACACAATTGCAAGTATAGAATGGCAATGATCATTATTCCCTTTTGTTCCTTATTCTTCTTCTGACGCATCCACCAGCCTTTTTGTTCCTTGGGAGTTCCCTGTGGGTTCCACCTTTTCTTCTGCTTCTTCTTAATCATTTTTGACCATCATTCCAATATAAACCTTGCGATGGAGCTGCGCCAATGTTTTAGCATACATAGTCTACCGGAAGTCATTGTTTTGAATAATAATAGTCTTTACTGGTACAGAATTTCAGAGATTCATGAGTTTAAATGGAATCAAACACCACTGTTGTGGTGCCTTCTAAGAATTGACCACAGGAGACTCAGGTACAGGTTAACGATCGTTTATTCAAGTGAACACAGGGAGAATCTGCCTTACACTGGCTAAAACAGAACTCTCACAATGACAGGAAAAACATCTTTTTATACACGACTAGTCACGTACACATTGCATTATTCAAATTCTGATCTTGGGAGTACATAATCACATGATAAGCAGATGTCTCCAGTCCCAGGTACATATCTTTATTCACCCAAGCAGGGCCTCTTCATCTCATTCTAGCCTGGCTCCATCCCTGGTACTGTTTGTCTTTACCCTTATCTGTGTATCCCCATCATGCCTTCTGTCTCCTAACCAGTCAATCCCTTATGATCCCCAAGATCTTTCTGGAGAGTTCTGCTGATATTGGCCCTTATGGTGTACAAGGTTCATCTGGAAAATTCTGCTGACCTTTGGTTTGACTAAAAAAATAGGAATCCCTGTTTAACTCTTACAAGCACTATATCACCCCTCATCAAATGGGTTAGCTGAAAGAGCACTGCAAACTTTCAAATCAGGAACGAAAAGGTTATCTGAAAGTACTTCAGAAACTCGACTTTCCCATTTTCTTCTCAATTATCGTGCGACTCCTCGTGCAACTATGGGTTCAGCACAGTCTGAATTATTGGTGAAATGTCGCCTACGTACAAGGTTAAGTCTGGTGTTTCTAAATTTAGAGGGGAAGGTAGAGAATAATCAAAACTCGAATCACAATATTCATAGCAAAGCTCAAAGATTTACTGTAGGAAATACATTTTTTGTGCGGAATTTTGGAAGTGGACCTTGTTGGGTTCCTGGTATAATTATCTCAGAAACTAGTCCCTTGTCATTCCAAGTGTAAGTGGAAGACTGAATTGTTCGAAAACATGGATCATATAAGGAGTAGAGAGACATTCCAACAAACAGCTATTCCGCCTGTAATTGATGTTAAACCTTTAATCCCTGAGGTGACAGATTGACCTAGAATAGACATACCTGGTGAATTGCCTAATCCAGAACTGCCACTTTTTAATGGTATACTTGATGCTGCAGTTTCTGATCATGTCGATCCAGTGGGAGAACCTCAAGTGGTAGAGCTACGCTGCTCTAACCAAATCAGAAAACCACCTCAGAGACTTAATCTTTAATCACCTGACCTGTATATATGTATATGCTGTGGATTAAAAGGTTCCTTGTAAATAGGAAATGTAAAAAAAAACTAAAGGGGGAAAGAAATGTAGTGATTGAAGGTATAACCTTTCCTATTGCCCATTAAGGCTCACATGATTGTTCTTAGAACTATAGAACACTACAGCACAGAAAACAGGCCATTCGGCCCTTCTAGTCTGTGCCGAAATATTATTCCGCTAGTCCCATTGACCTGCACCTAGTCCATAACCCTCCAGACCTCTCCCATCTATGTATTTATCTAATTTATTCTTAAAACTTAAGAGTGAGCCCGCATTTACCACGTCAGATGGTAGCTCGTTCCACACTCTCACCACTCTCTGAGTGAAGAAGTTCCCCCTAATGTTCCCCCTAAACATTTCCCCTTTCACCCTAAAGCCATGTCCTCTCGTGTTTATTTCTCCTAATCTAAGTGGATCTAATTCTTGATGAATGAGCCCTAAGCACAGGTGATCTGGGGCGGCAGAGTTTTCTAGTCGTGGTCCTGGTTCAAGCATGTAGCTTCTGAAATTGCTCTGTAATAAAGTTATCTGTGTCAAGTAGAAACCTGTCCAGTATGTCACATATAGAAGTCTTGGTCTTGAGTGACATTCTCGTGTTGGGACGCGGAGACACACAGTTTAATGGCCCATTTGCAGCCAGTGCATTCGGTCATCTCCGACAATAAACTACCTTAGCAATGATGATGTGAAGGCCAATTCTTTTCTGCTCTTCCAGCACAGCCCAGGTCCCAGAAGTAGAGCCAGTCCAGCCTCTGGCTTTAGCCACAACGGAGGACACGGGCTCGGTAACTGGAATGCTTCATTTAAGCATCTTTTCCATTCTCCCTGATTCTACTATTCTGATGCTATTTATTGCACATCATACTGTAAATCAAAGTGAGGTAATTATGCCAAATTCTGAAACACTGAAAAGTGACAAGGCACCAACACTATAGTACTTACTTCAGTAGAGAAGATAATAAAATTGATGATTGTAAATGTTGTAAAATATCAGTCGAAAGTGTTTTGTTGCCCTTTGTCTCAGGGAGTTTTGAACGTTGCTCAACCATTGCACATTAACCGTTGACCCTGTGTAAATATTTGCACCTTTTTCACAAGGTAGGCGTGAGCCTTTTTTCCTTTTCTATCATACCTTGGGTGGAGTTATTAAACAGACTTGTTTATTAACAATTTAAGTTTAATACTTAAAATAATCAACTTATTAAAAACAGTCCATTTTCTTTCTATGTTTCCACTGCACACGAAAATTGAAGAGTAACAAAATTCTAGCCACATATATATCTTGAAATTAGATAATGGGCAGGAATTGAGATTTTCTTTTAGGGATTTTAGTATACACCTGGAATCACTTTTCACACACAACCCTTTCTTGCCAAAGGAGATGCATCAGGTTTCTCTGAACCTGGGCCCCAACCATCTTTTGACAAAATAGGTTTGGTTGTAGAATGTCTGTTCAAACATAAACTTTTGGGGTGAGAAAATACTGCCATGAGCAAACACAATGGCCAGTGCACTTCTTGAAAATTGAAGTTTGACACTTAAATGCTTGACTCTGGAGGTTTGAAAAGCAATCTAATCCTCACAAATATCAGCTCACTGAGGACAATTCAGAGGCATTGGACTAGATCTTCCAAAGTTTCCTCATGTGGTTTTGGGCTGGGAACAATCACAAATTAATCTGAGACACATTATGCCTCAAATTAATCTGAGACACATTATGCCACAAATTAATCTGAGACACATTATGCCACAAGTTAATCTGACACACATTATGCTGCATTCTTCCCACAAACGTATCATTATTGATTTTCCCCAGAAGTTAGTAGCAAGTTAAATTTAGGTATCAAATTGCCATTGCACTTTGGCTTAATTTTCACACAACGCTGAGTAGAAGACAGGCATCCAGCATTGCTAGGCAGGATACAAAGGCAGGAATATTTTTAAATTTCCTTTACAGATATTGCATGAAAACTCAAATGGTTCATATGAATTGGTTGGACCAAACAGCCTGTTTCTGTGCTGTATATTCTATGCCAACTGTGTTCTGCAAACAATTTTCTCAGCTTTTTGGTAGAGAGGCAGGGTTTCAACTCAAGGCCTCAATGGGAGTTGCTTGAACCTCCATCGTAGAAGGTAAGGTTATCCTTAAGTCCTCTGTGGCAGATCAACCTGGAGGGGCGGACAGCAGAGTTGCACATGCATCCATCATGGTGCCGATGTGGTCAGGGTGACCCCTTCACTGAAATAACTCCCAGGCCAAACTTAATGCCTCTTCAAGGTAACATTATAATCTTTATTACAGACTTCATCATGGACTGTCAGTATGTCAGTTCATTATGGACAAGTCAACACAGTATCTCAACACACCTTTTCAACCCTTGCAAGCACCAGCATAGGTGTACACATCCTACAGGGTACAGTGAGCTTGGGGAAGTATAATGAGGTAGGTCACAGGCATAGGCAAAGAGAAGCAAATAGACATGGCATAAAAGGAGTGCTCACCATCAAGGGTCCCAGCCAGTTTGGGAAATGCAGTAATCCCCTCATCCCAGGAAGTAATTTATAGAACCTTCTCTGTACCACCTCCAATGCAAGTATATCTTTCCTTGAATATGGAGACCAAAACTGCATACAGTGTTCCAGGTGTGGTCTTACCAAACCCCTGTACAATTGTAGCAAGACTCCTTTATTCCTCTACTCCAATTTCCTTGTAATAAAGACCAAAATGCCATTCACCTTCCTAATGGCTTACTGTACCTGCATGCTAACTTTCTGAATTCCTTGTATGGGCACATTGAAGTCTCTTTGAACATTAACATTTACAAGTTGTACACCTTTTAAAAAGGTTAGCACGTGTAGTTAATTTGGCTGCATAGTCATGTTCTTGTTCATCTTATACCACTTTAATAATGAAATACTGTGATTGAGCTGCTTTCAAAGTACATCCCCAACAGTAAGATAACAGTAACTTGAGTAAATATAATTACCGAGAGTCACTTGGTATAATTTCCAGTTGGATGTCATGGAGCATTCTAAGTTGGAATGAACATTTGCATTACAGATTTAATCTTAAGTATCATCCTCTTTTGCAAAACTCTTGGAAGGAGTTTCCAGTCAGTTTCTCTGTTATATTGGTAAAATGATTCTGCTGCTATTCTCATTTTGTAAAAGTTTCCATCTTGTCCTGATTCAGAAAATACATGAAACATTAGTGGGAAACAATGGGGGTAATCTTGACTCCCCAAAAATGGGTGAGTTTGGGTCGGATGGGAAGTAAAAAAAAAGTAAGGTTTCTTATCCAATCCCAAGCCGCAGCCAATATACCCATTTCCGGTTTAAAGGTGACCAAACTATTCGCAGGAGGTGGATCAGTTAGTGGAATCTTTTAAAGGGCCTGTATGTCCCTGGTTTTACTTTTATTTAACTAAAGTTGACCAGATTTCACAGGAATCACATCAGGTAAAAGGAGGTGAGAAGGATCAGATCCATAAGATAAATGTATTTACAGGAGTTACAGGAGGAGTGTTTTCTCCAGGCCCAAACTTAGCCGGTTAGCACACTGCAAACTCCGACTTCCACCAGCCACAATCTCCAAGCCCCATCACCTCTGTAATCTCCAATACCCATACCCTGAATTTCTGCTTCTCAGTCCCCTGACCCCTGAAATCTCTGACCCACCCCCACCTTGATCTCCAACACCCCCCGACCCCAATATCCAATTCCCACATCCCGTGCAATCTCATATCTCTGACCCCCAACACCCTGCGACGTTCGGCTGCTAACCCCAACATCCCAGCTCCAGCCCCCAGTCAATCAACTGGACTGTCAGGCAGGACACCTGCCAAAAAAATGTAAAAGTTGCCCGAATGTTTAAAAAAAACAGGGAAAATTGCCCTGAAACTCTCTCCCTTCCTCTATTCATGGCCTTGAGCAAACATCGTGACCAATGTACAAAACAGTAGTTTCAAAATCAGTAAAAAAATGAAACCTCAATAATACTTACTATGCTTATAAATTAGATCTTCAACCAGTTTCCTTTAAAACACATGGTTATAATGGATACAAGAACTACTGGGTGGGAAAATACGTGTCAGGATGAGGTAGAAATGATAGCCATGCAGTTTTTTAGACCCCACTTTCAAATGTTCTGCGACTGGAAGCTATGCTGTCTGGTGCAAACTTTATCTGCTTATGGTTATTTTAACTAAGGAGGCAAGTTTTCAATAAACTTCATTGCTCTAGTTCAAAGCTGAATGAAAATGAATGCATTTTAAGCAGTTTTGTTGCATGCTACATTTATTTTCTATTGATTTACAACATACATGAGTGAAACATAGAAACAAGGAGCAGGAGTAGGCCACTCGGCCCTTCGAGCTTGCTCCGCCATTCATCATGATCATGGCTGATCATCCAACTCGCTTTCTCCCCATATCCTTGATCCCTTTCACCCCAAGAGCTATATCTTGAAAACATACAATGTTTTGGCCTCAATTACTTTCTGTGGTAGCAAATTCCACAGGCTCACCACTCTCTGGGTGAAGAAATTTCTCCTCATCTCGGTCCTAAATGGTCTTCCCGTATCCTCAGACTGTGGCCACTGGTTCTGGACTCCCCCACTATCGGGAACATCCTTCCTGCATCTACCCTGTCTCGTCCTGTTAGAATTTTATAGGTTTCTATGAGACCACCCCTCATTCTTCTGAACTCCAGCGAATATAATCCTAACCGACTCAATCTCTCCTCATATGCCAGTCCCACCATCCCAGGAATCAGTCTGGTGCTTTTATCCATTGCAATTTAACACTAATACCCCAGTTAAGTAAACCAAAGCCCACGTTTATAAAAGGTATAATATGTTCCTCTATGAGATTAAATGCAGACAGCTTCCATAACTATATTGACCTAACATTGCATTCGATAACTTTCAAGTTCAAGTTCAAGAAAATAAATAGTATTCTTAAAATGCAAATCTCTGAGCTAAAAGCATAATCAGAGTTAGTTAACATCTTAATAATCAATAAAAACAGCTTCCATTTATATAGCGTCATTAATGTAGGAACTCATCCCAAGGCATTTAATGAAACCCTGTCAAACAATATTTGACCCTGAGCCACATAAGATATTAGGACAGCTGACCAAAAGCTTGATCAAATAGATAGGATTTAAAGGAGGAACGAGAAAGGTAGAGAGGTGTAGGGGGAGAATTCCAGATCTTGGGGAACAGGCAGCTGAAGGCACGACCGTTAATAGCAGAGCGATGAAAATTGGTGTGCAAGAGGCTAGAATTGGAGGAGTGCAGAAACCTCAAAAGGTTACAGAGATCGAGTGGGATTTGAAAACAGGGAAGGGAATTTTAAAATTGGAATGTTGCTGGACCGGAAGCCAATACAGATCAGCAAGCATGGGGCGGTGGGGGATGGGGGCTTGTGATGGATGGACTGCACTTGGGAGTTAAGATACAGGCAATGAAAGTTTGGTTGACCTGAAGTTTATGGAAGATGAAAGATAGGATGCTAACAGAAGAACATTGGAATAGTCAAGTCCAGAGGTACCAAAAGCATGAATGAAACCACAGCAGATGAGTTGAGGCTGGGCAGACTCAGCTGATATAACATATGTGACAAAAATATAAATTCCAGTCCATTTTTCCTACACCATCCATTTAATCTCCCAGGAAAGTTCTGCTTAATACTCCCCAGTTCTGAAAGATAATGAAACTACTCTCCACAATATTTATTCAGATTTCTTATTTGACCATTTTCCAAGTATTAGTCAGGAAGTGTGAGCAAACATTTTAACTATTACAAGTTATATTTGTCAGGTTATAATAAGTGTAATATAGAAGCTAAGTTCACTCATGCCAGATAATATTAGGAATGTATGAGCATATTGTTTAAATTTGAATTAAGTTTGCCAAGAGTTAGAGTTTGCATCCTTGTTAGCACTATATAAAATGTACCTGGCACTTTTTTTCACCTTTCCCTTAATTTGAAGCCTGTAGCATTCTATTTCAGAGCATTCATCAACAGCTGCTTAAATTTTTCCATATCGCATTTCAAGAAGACAATAGCTTTATTCTTAAGTTTCAGTAGGTCAAGGGTATCCAGAACCATCATCCCTCTGGTCAATGATCCATGCAATTCCACGCTTACCCCATATCGTGCATCTTCAGTGACAACAGACTCATCAATCGCAGCAGCCATTGCATATGAATCACAGGACACAAACCCATGTCCAAAATGCAACTCTTTACTGCCTTGATCACCTTTGGTAAACTCAGTAGTATGTGCAGTTATCTTCTTCATGAATTGAGCTTTCTCAGTATTTTGATTTATCCACTTCAGAAAAAAGTCCTGCAATTAAAAAGAAAGTGATTTAGAAACATTAAGTTTCAGGCACGAGAAGACCTTCCAGCCCACCTATCCACAATATTCCCTTGGTGCATTTCTAATAACCCTGAACCCCAACAACAAACTGCCTGCTTCCTCCTGAAGCCCATTAAGCCTTTTGGTTCCACCACCCATGTCAGTAATCTGTTCCACACAATGGCACTATTTTAAACTTTTGCTTAGTGAAACAAAAGTTCTTCCTGCATTTCCTATTTTTTTTTGTTGTTCTTAATTTGTAAATACAGTCTGCCATGAGTTAAAGTGTCCATATTTAAAATGGACAGCCATTTATATCAGCCAAAAACCAATAACAATTATCTGCTTGCATTAACATTAATTTCAAAGTTGGCAGTTGTAGCGTCTTAAGTGCTCTTCTATTCTGGACAGAAACAGATGTGGTTACTCACTAGTGTGTTAAGGTGCACTGAATGCAAGAACCAAAATAAGTATATAACACCTCTTTAATGCTCAACTACCTTTTGTGTGCTTAATCCTCTTTACATAGCGTTATGTTACAGTTTGCATTGGTCACAGACTACAGTTTTAAAAAAGCTAGTTGCATATCATTGCATGCAGACTTGTTTAGTTTATTCAATGGTGATCTACAAAAATCTATCACATATTTGCACAAACATACTCAATGGAGACAATATGACCTTATGTCCTTATATAAACAAAAAACTCCAAATTTTTCATGATGTAAAGCACTTCCATCATACCCCCTCTCAGCTCTCTCTTTTTAGGAAGGTGGACCATCTTTCCTCATACGTCACTCCCTGAAGTTTTGGCAGCATACCATAATGAGTAATTATTGTACGTTTTCAGAGAAAACTAGAAGGTAGGGCTTGGCAGGTTCAAAATCTATGGTCACTGTGGCTTGGACAACTGAGACTGCTGTTGTGAGCACATGAAGAAACTGGATTTAGTTCTATTCTATTTGATAGGAAATCAAGCATGATGACATTTGTGCGGATACCAATTCCTATTGTGATAGAATCTGTCATTTCTAAGTTTGTATTTTTTGAGACAGGCCCTAATTGAAAAAGGAAACAGTATCTTCCAGTTTCTGAGGAAACTAAGGCTGAAACTGAGATTGGAAACCAAAACTTCAGAGGAGACTGAAACTGGTTGAAACCACATAATAGGACACAGAGCCATCCGTGCTCAGATGATGATCCCAGTGGTACAGTACAGGCAGGTGAAGAAAACGGAGGGTGGATCCAAGACCTGGGAATAGACAAATATACAGTTGCTGCAGTTGTTCCTGTACTTAAAGATAACATTGTTGGATCTCAAATATCCAGACCATCACCTGCAGAGTTGAGGAGAATCTGCAGATGAGTGCTGTTTTTGGTGAAGAATGTGCCTGTGGAATTCGAGTTGTTTGTGCGCTGCTGTCAGGCTAAATCTTAGGAGAAGAGGAGCTGATTCTTTGTGAAGAGGACAGGGTTTTGAAGGACTTTGTGACTGAGATTGATAATACATATGTGTGGATTGCAAGCCAATTTGTAAGATCTGTCTTAATTGTATCATTGTATTGAATGTGCAATTTATAATTTATAATCTTTAGAATGATCAACCTAAATGGAGTTGGTGTATTTGGTGACCACCTTTGTGCCTTTGGAGAATGTATGTTTGGCCAGTTCCCCTGGCAGCATGAGGCGGACAGCGCTCTAGATCTACCTGGCCGAGATGGTGTGGTGCTTGTTGTAGTAAATGAGATAGGAAGAGTCAGCGGTGATGTGCTCAAAAATATCGACAATGAAGGAATTCATAACACTCATGGCCTTGGACGAGTTCCTGGTGGAAGGATGGACCTTGGTCAGCACCTGTACATGTAAGTGGAACAGCTCTGCTTGCGAGATTTCCTCCACTTCTCGGGCAGCATTTTGGTGACTTGCGTCAGTAACTGCTTCGACGCCTAGTGGGACACACCGCCCTCCATCACAGCTGCTACCTCAGGCATTCCACTTGACTTGGACCAACTCAAGTCGACCACAATTTGCCTGTTAATTCCTGTTCAACTTTTGTTGATTTTGGGTTTTTTTTTCTCTTTAGAGTCCACCAAATAAACCAAATTAACAAAATCAGGGACAAAATAAACACAGCCCCTAAATTAGGGAACTGCAAAACCAAAGACAAAGATTTTGGGTTTTAGAGTACAGGTGGTTACCCAAGATAGTATTTAGTATTTGCTTTGACTCTTGTATAGTATAAGTTATTTTGTTTTAAACTGTGGAACCTTGTGGCTTCATTCTTGCTGTAAGTAACGGATTTTGGATTTCTTCTTTAAAAAAAATGTCTGGTCTTGACCGGGATCACAACGCTAAGTTGATAAGTCCAATAACATAAAACAGAATGTGCATGTTGCCCCCCACCCGCCAACCTGCCCCCAGTGCTTAGCTTTGTTTCTCTGCTGGGACTGGATGTAGTCCAAGCAAAGGCCACCATTCCCAGTGGTCATGCTGGGACTTGGCAGCTCTCTGTGATGGGACTTCCTCCCAAGTGAGGACCGGAGCGATAAATGTCTGACAGGCAACCTACATCGGCGAGGATGCATCCTCCACCAACTCTCCGGGTGGAGAGGCAGGAAACCCCCACCACTCGTAAAACTCTACCCCTAGTCTTGAGATTGCTATTGTGCGGTTTGAGCAACTTACCCATGGTATTCGATGGCGGAGACTGTACTCCAAGGTGGCAATGTAAGTTGGGCATGTAAAGTGGCTGAGAACAATGAAGGCTGCTTCTGGATCAGTGACAAAGTTAAACTCACCGCAGACTCTCACATTCCCTCTAGCTGAAAGTAAAGCAGACAGAGTAGATTTTGAGGGCACAAATTGACATAAAACAGCATTAATTAGCCATCTTGCTCAGGATACCCCCCCCTGCCCCTGCAATCAAGCGCTGGACAGGAAGGGTGGAGGACGGTTTTTCCACCTGGAAGTCAATTGAGGCCCTTAAGTAACCACTGAAGGGCCTTTAAGGACCTCATCTTGCTGCTGCTAGAATTCTACCAGCAGCCGGTGGGGAACTTGCCACGTGAGACAACCACCCAGCAAACCCTATTGAGTTTGTCTGCAGCCTACTTGGGGGTTGGGGGTGGGGGGGGGGGGGGGGGGGGGGGGGGTGGAGAAAAGGGTGCCCACGTATTCAGGCACTCTGTGCCTGATTGAGGACCTGACAGGGCTTTCTTGGGAAGCCACCCCATTGTCCTGTCTATTGACCCCCTCACCCACCTTGCTGTTGCCCAGCTCTCCCTGCTACCCCCATCCCATTCACTCTACAGGGGTCCAGCACTGATCCCTGTTCAAGGTCCTGGTGCAGTACCAGAAGTGGCCACTGCTCCCAGTGGTGCTGTGGGTATTAGAGAGCTGCTGGCTTCTGATGGAAGGCGGAGTTCTGCCCTGCATTGGGCTTAATTCAATGGGAGGCCCGATGCTGCCCAATAAGTGCCTAATTGTTACAAAATTGCATCCGGCCTCCTGAAAATGATCAGCACAGGGTCGCCACCAATTTTTCAGACAGTGGGTAGACACCCTACTATTCCGCATATTAACTCCATTTTTCTTTCCACAGATGCAGCCAGATCTGCTGAGAATTTCCAGAATTTTCTGGTTTTATTTCACACTTATAGCATCCACAGTATTTTGCTTTTGTAAAGCAGGCATACCTTCCATGTTTCCTCCCATGATGTACAAACATTTCAGCTTTGAAGGAAAAGTGGGGTCCATTTTAAAAGCTAGAGCCACATTGGTCAGGGGTCCAATAGCAACAAGAGAGACCTAAAAGATGATGGAGAGATGGAAAGTATTTTAGCATAGTAATAGTGAGGCATTCAGTCCTTTGTACATTGCAATAGTTTAAAGAATTATTTTTACATTCAGTACAAACCACCACAATGTTTGTAAATATTTTTAAGCTACTGCACTATGTATTAGATTTTCAATGAGTATTTTGTAAAAAGATATGTTGTCAGAGCTTTTCATCTTGCACTCACCAGGACAATTCGCAAGAATACCAAATTGTAAAGGGAACAACAATTTATACTTCATGAGAAGACAGTGCTGATTGGTAGGCACGTGGACTCTGATTGGTAGAAGCGTTGTCATGGAGAATACAATGACTGACTTCAATGAGTATTCAACTCCATTCAACCTACAACCTAGAGAATTACTTGCTCAAATTATAGTTGAGATATTCAAATATTCTTCCTCATGAGCAAATTTTGACTTGTTCACGATTAGACTAGATTAGTGGGCCAGAATTTCCTGTACCTTAAACTACAGAATAAGTGCATCATTCCTTCCTGAAGAAATTAGCGTTTAACGGAATTATGCTGGTTTTACAGCAAAATATCACTACGTGCAAATTTCCTTGATCTTTTGCACCTCTCCCAAGATAACCCTGCCAAAACCCTCTGTCTCACATTTACATAGCCCTGCTCCAATATAAAAGACTTGTTCACCCAAGTTTCCTATGTTTAACTCAGCAATGTGCCCCCAAAGTAAATAGCGATAGCCTCAGGCCATCAAGTTTTGCTTTCCCAAAATCTTCACATCTCACATCTACAGGAGGCACCTCAAAGCACTGGAGAAGTACGGCCAATGGTGCTTTCGCAAGATCCTCCAAATCCAATGATAAGAAAGGTGGTCCAACAGCAGGGTGTTCTTCCAACCCAACTGGCCCAGCATTGAGGTGCAGGTCACTGAAAACCAGCTCCCCTGGGCAGGACATGTCATTTGTATGCCTGACATCAGATTCCCAAAGAAACTGCTCTACTGAGAACTCGGTCATGACAGGAGGCACCCAGGAGGACAATGAAAATGCTTAAGAGGTGTACTGAAAGCATCCCTGAAGAGGTCAAACATCCCCATCAACTCATGGGTGTCCCTGTCATGTGATTGACCAAAATGGAGAAGGTTTCATTTGGGAAGGCACCGAGCACATCAACAAACTTCATCAGGAACACGCAGAGGTGAAGTTGAGGTGGCGGAGATGGTTTACAAATCTTTAAACAACCCATCTACCTGACCCTCCAAACACCACCTGCCCCACATGTGGCGGAGTCTGCAGCTCATGCACTGGACTTATCAGCCATCTCAGAACCCATCAAACCAGAGTGGAAGCAAGTCATCCTCAATCCTGAGGGACTGTCTAAGAAGAAGATGACATCTCACCTGACCAACATGCTGATTGACTATTCTTATCATGGCATTCACCGCATGCTCAGCTTGTATGTGTTCCAGACCTGGAGAATTAGAGTCTGGAACATCACCCAGCCCGTCCTCTCCATGGTAAGCAGGGTCATGCAGACGTTCTCCAAGGAGAGAGTTACCTGCACCCCGGTAGGTTGGAATCTGTGCAAACATGGAAAATTCGTTTTCAGAAATACTAAGCATACATCATGTCTACCGTTCAGTAAAAAACATTGTAAGAAAGGTGGAAAATAATTTTATTTAACAGCTGCCCTGAATGGTTTAGTTTGTAAGTGGACAGCCCAGTGTACAAATGAGTTGTTAAAAATCAGGTAGTTTCCAGTTTCAGTACTGTTGCCATGTCAGCTACAAATAGGAGTTGTAGAGTTGAGGCCAGCACTTCAAATTAGGAAGTGATGACAGATTTCAAATACCTGACTGTTATTCAGCACCTCTCTACTGGAATGTGCACACCAGTATCAAGGACAGGATTTGATTCAGCCACTATGCTACCCAGGAGCGAATAACTAATCGTCACCCACAGCCGACAGCCAAGTTGTTAGGCAGTTGAGGATTTGGAGAGTTATTTCTACGGGTAAAACCCTTTCCTGCACTATCCTGTCTTCAGGCTCGAAGGCAAGAAGACTGGGAAGAGAATAAAGCTGGGTAAAAATGATTTCCTCAACGGGAATGAAAAAAGCTATGCCATGCTAGTAATGTTGTAATAAAGATGTAACGCTTTTTAGGCTTAGAATGAAGTCTAAAATTATACAGACACAATCAGAGACACTCATGGATTGTATGCATCTAATTATGTCTATAATAATGATATCCATTTTCAATTAGCACAATACAGATGTTATACAGAGTCCACAACAAAAGTAAAAGGGGCATCCTTGTGTTTAAATACAAACACAGACAGAATTATTGCAATATGCCGATGCAAATACACGAATGTTTAATGTAACCATAAACTAGAAACAATTGGAAGCACTTTGACAAATAAAGCATTTTAGAAGCTTTAGATGTGTTTTATTCTCCTATGAACTGAGCTATTACTGAAAAAAAAAGTGCAAAGAGTCATCCTCACAGATACTTGTACCTCTGCTCTTCAACACCTACCTCCATCCTCTTGCAAAGTTGTAGCACCCGAAGTACATTTATGCACACATTTTCAATTGCTGTGTTTCCATGAGTACATGTTATACCCAGGATCTGCACATTAGGAGCTGCAAGAGCCATCATCATCGCTTGGGCATCATCCACCCCACAGTCAACATCTAAAAGCAACAGCTTCTTTGCCATGTTAGAATCTGAAATTCCGAGAATTTAAAAACAAGGCACTGTTAATTAATGTAAAGTTCAACAATAATTGATGACTTAAGGGCTAAAAGTGTACTTTTTAAGCCAGTTGATAATTCAGCCAAACACTAATAAATGATACAACTGATTTTATTAGTCATCCCTCCCCTGTCCTGACCAACCCAAAATCCTGCACTCATTTGCAAATCCTTGCATGTCCTCACCTCAGTTTACCTCTGCAGCCCGATCCTTTGGTCCCCTCACATTGACCTCCTGTGCAACCCAACACCTACTTTGTCGTCATCAGTGGGGTAGACCTTCTGTAACCTGGCCCTGGTCTCAGAGATGGTCCCCCTTAAATCCCTTCACATTGCTAATTGCTCACTCAACCCACCTATCTGTTTGATAATGCTTTCAGCCATCTATTACAAGTGCCATGAAGAGATAGCAATGTCTATAATGTTATTGGTAATTACTTTTTAAATTAGAGTTCTAATGGGGTCCATGTCTATGTGTGTCTTAACTGGATTAAAGCCAGCTAGTCTGGGTGCTTTGTTGTATAGTAGTTTTGAGATGTTAATTAGGTAAACATAAGAAGGGTACAAGATAAAGTGTAAATTTGCATTTGTTAAAATAAACCATTCAAGACTACGGGTGAAATCTTACACCTAGCTAGAAGATGCCAAGCATTTTGTTTATTTTTTTTCCGCTCACTAATAAAATTGGTGGGACAAAAGGATGTTATTGTTAGAAGTTAAATGCCTAGTGATACAATGGAAAATTTACATTCAAAGAGAAAGAATTGTATAAAGGATATTGTAAGGAAGAGGCATTTTAAGATCCAACAAGTATGGGAAGCCTCCAGCCTGTAAGCCTCAAGCTGCTGTCTGCAAGGACCCAGAGTTGAAAGAAACTCATTTTCAATGTGACTGTCCAGGGTGTGCTTTGCCAGGTGTCTCTTTAAATCTATGAGTTTTACTGTTGCCTTAACGGGGATGTAACTGGGAGTCAGATTAATTAGGGGATTTTTGTAGTTAGTATAATAGTAATTTTATAGATGTATGTATGTGTTTATAATCTTTCTAGTATTAATAAATGTTTCATTTAGTTTTATAAAAAGCCTTTAAGGCTCAGTGGTCTTATTACTACTGAATGCAAAGCCTGCATCTCAAAATGTACAAATTGCAAAAAATGGGTTATGACAGTTATTTCAAATTTCCCTCTGGGATTTGAACAACTCAGCCCTTACCATCGGCTGTGTCATAATACAAGTCGATGCTTATAGATTGAATCACTGGAAAATGAACAAATCACTTGCCTGCACTTCACTGAAATCCTGATAATCCACACATAAAGGGGCCAATCCTTCAGATTATTATTTAATAAAGAACTATTATTTCCTGCCCCATTTGGGCAAGGATCCTAGTAGTGCTAAGGGGGGAGGAAATTGTAGCACAGCTGTAGGCCTCCAGTTGTGTTCCTACCCACTGGCACTGTGGCCTTATAGTTGTGGCTCTCCTACAACCTGCTACTTCAATTTCTGAGCTGAAGCCCCAGGACCTCCGCAGAACCTCTGACTCATCGTTGCTCCAGCTCCAGCTCCATTGCCCACCTTATTTGGGCATCCTCCACTTCAGGGTTCGATGGACCAATTAGAAAGGAAGCGGGGCAGGAGGCTGGGAATGTTCCCCACTGCCTCATTTACATGTCTGCAATGGAGCAGTGACTTTTGCAGATGCAGCTCGGCTACCTTCCCCTTCCCAACCCAGGAGAAACACGGACATTACAATGCAAAACCAAGTGAGTGGAGACCCAGTAAAACATATCACTGATTCCTTCCTCCTGACCATTGTGCCCAGAAAATGGGTGATATTTAGAGGCAAAGGTCAGGGGGATTGGCCCCTTTGTGTGATGGCTGACCCCATTGAGGATAGAATATGCATTGGGTTGCACAGGAGGTCAGTGTTGGGGGACCAAAGGATGAGGCTGCAGAGGTAAATGGAGGTGAGGCCATACAAGGACTTGCAAGTGAGGACACGATTTTGAGTTGGATGCCTTGGAGTGCAGGAAGACAATGGAGGTTAACAACCATATGGATGATGAATGAGAGGGAGGTAGTGCAGTACAGGAAGCAGGAGGAAAAATGTTGAATGAGTTAGAATTTGTGGAAGGTGCAGCCTGGGAGACAGTGAGGAGAAACTTGCAGTTGAGTGTTGAAGTAGCAGAAGGCATATGTCTTACGGTTTCAGTTGCCTTGGGAGTGAGGCAAAATCAAAGATGGATTAAGCAATCTTGGTAGTGGAGAAGATATGGTGGAAATATGTGGCAGAATCATCCCAGATTTGCACCAAGTGGGGTAGTGGGCGGGAAAAACAATGTTTTACCCGTTGGCTGCAATGGCGGCTTTTCAGACTGTATCGTCCCATTCCCAGGAAACATGCTGTTTCGATGGTGGGCGGGCTTTCATTCACCTGCCACGCCATCACCTCGCTGGACGCAATACTTAAAGTGCAGCTGCGTGCTCACCTCCCAGTCTAGCTTCTAGCCAAGGACTGCTGCATGGAAGACATGGTCCTGAAAGGCAAGAAGACTGCAGCCCCCGGGTTTAGTGACGTGTCCCTTGAACACCTTTTGGACACCATGGAGGCCTGCCGTGATGTCTTCCACCCCCATTCTGGCTGCAGGATGGGCAGCAACATCACTAATCCAGCTTGGGAGGCGGTGGCAGCGGTGGTCAGCGCCAACAACCTGCAAAAAAGGGCAGCCAACCAGTGCTGAAAAAGGATGAATGATCTCTTCCATTCTGCCAGGGTAAGTCACTCTTCTCATCACTCTCAACTCACAGATTCACAACCCATCACACATCCACAGGGCCCTCACTCACTGCCAGTTCAAGGGACATCACCATTCACTCTCTCACACACCCCATCATTGCCCTCATCCCGCCCATGGGACCACTCACCACCCACACATGCCAGGCACACTTATCATCTGGTCTGGCAGGCATCCTGCTTGCATTGTCTCCATCTCTATTCATGCAGGACAACCTGACACACAACAAGAGGGAGATGTCATTTACCAGCAGAGGAATGCCTGAAATCAAGGTCCTCACAGACTTTGAAAACACCAGCTGGCAAGGATCTGGACCATTCCTGTGCTGATGGTGAGGTCGGCGGTCCTCTACCAAGTGAGGATCCAGCTGTGCAACATCCATTAGGCCATGCTGTGAGTGATGTTTCACAGGCCACTGCCATTCACTAAATATCTCTCCTTGCTTTCGCAGGCACATCTGGGAAACAGCTGGCGGAGTCCACAATCCAGGGTCTCCAATCAAGCGCCAAAGAAACCTCTGAAGAGGAATCTGAAGGGACCCTCCTTGAAGTGCCGTCATAGCGCTCACCCCCATCCTCCACCAGTGCAGAGACACACACCTTGGTGGGACCTAGCTTTAGCCTCGGTATCACAATCTGGTGAGCAGATCGCACTTTCTGATCCACAGCAGGCGGAGGCAGGGACTTCCCAGGTCTCCGGCTCTCGGAGGACTGCTGGTGGCCAGGAATCTGCTAAGTCCGAGTCAGATGATGAGCCTCTGGACTCGGTCATGTCACAGTTGCTGGAGCTGCAAAGGCAAGTTCAGGAACATCAGGAAGAGATGTCCACTGCACTCCTCAGATTGCAAGGCACGATGGAGGAGTCTGTCCACCTTCAGGCTGAGGTGGTAGCGCCTACATGCCAGTGCACTGAGGCCAACACTGGTAGGATGGCTTCCGCAATGGAGACTTGGTCCAAGATGTCGGTCCTGCACTGCTGTGCAGGCTGAGCTCCATTGCTGATGCCATAGTTGGCCTCCAAAAGTGCGTATGTGAGAGGGGCACGAGTCAGCTCGATATAACTCTAGCTTCTCCTTCTCAAGGACTAAGCCAGGGGTCCTTGGGCACCCATAGGGAGGAGGATCAGCAGGTGTATCCCCCCGAGGCCATCCACCCAGGTGACTCCGGGTGAGTCCCACTCATCTGATTCCCCTCTTTCTGTGACCCCAACAGCTCCTTAGGCCCAGGAGGGTGTCACTGCCACACAGCAGGACTGTGAAAGCAGGCCAGGGCTCTCCACGTCTCCGCCCTCCAGAGGACGCCCACCAAGGTCATCACAGACAGGGCGTAGCAGTCAGCAGGCTGCTTCCACCTCTGCTGTGGATGTTTGGAGAGCACCAAGACAGCGGCAGGGTTAGGAAAATTAAGAAGATGTAGTTGCACAGCCTGGGCATGGGTGTTAAATCACTTGTACATAATGTTCACTATTGTCAATAAACTCCCAAGAAGGTCTCCCTGCCTATGGCTCCTTGCTCTGATGAGTAGTGTTCCTGTAACTCAGATGTGAAACCTTGGTTCCTGCACACGATAAAAGCAGGTGTCTCAGTCCAAGGCTTCTTCCCTGTGCTTTGTGCAGCCTTCAGACCAAAGTGACAGTCCAGCCTCACACTCTCTGGACACATTACTGGTGCCTGCACCTCGATGGTGCTTGTCTTTGCTGCCAGAATGTCGTGGGCAAGTGTCACAGAGTTCCGTCATTCTCTCTGTGTGCTCTCACAATCTTTAGAGGTGGGGTTGGTCCCCATCTCATCAGCATCTATGACCGGTGATGCTGTGCTCCTGAAAGGGTCAGGTGCTGATGGCTGATCAAGGATCAGGTGCATTTAAAGTTTCATGGCTGTGTTTCCATGATATGACCTTGATTACAGAGCGCAAGTGAGCTGCCTTGGGCCAGACTGGAGTCAAACGTTCACAGATGCAATGTGAGGATCTATGGTATCTCCTCACTGCATGTTGTCATCATCCTTCACAAATCTAGCAGCTACGTGGGCCTCCCGAGTACGCCTGCCTTGTCTGGCCAGTGCGAGGGCCTCACCGCCATCATTGTCGCTTTCAAGGACTTCCTCACCCTCTTCACCGTCGATGTCTTTCTCATCGGAGGAGGCCTCCAGCTACTTCTCAGCCAGCTCCTCTCCCTGCTGCAGTGTTAGGGTGTAAAGGGCGCAGCAGGCAACAACAATGTGTGACACTTTCTGTGGTCTATATTGCAGGGCTCCACCAGATAGGTCCAGGCACTGCAACCTCATTTTCAGTATCCTGATGGTTTGCTCCACCAAGTTGCGAATTGCAGCATGAGCCTCATTATATCTTCTCTCTGCTGCAGTCTGAGGCCGCCACACAGGTGTCATCAGCAATGTCCTCTGCAAGTAGCCCTTGTACCCGAAGAGCCACCCCTGGAGCCTCTGTGGACCCTGGAAGGCATCAGGGATCTGTGATCGACTGAGAATGTAGGAGTCGCGCAGATTCCCTGGAAATCATGCACAGATCTGCAGGATGCAGTATAAGACATTGCAATGTATAAGACATTGGTGAGGCCAACTTTGGAGTATTGTGTACAGTTCTGGTTGCCTAACTACAGGAAGGATATCAGTAAGATTGAAAGAGTGCAGAGAAGATTTACTAGGATGTTGCCAGTCTTCAGGAGTTGAGTTACAGGGAAAGATTAAACAGGTTAGGACTTTATTCCTTGAAGCGTAGAAGAATGAGGGGAGATTTGATAGAAGTTTACAAAATTATGAGGGGTACAGACAGAGTAAATGCGAGTAGGCTCTTTCCACTTAGATTAGGAGAGATTAACATGAGAGGACATGGCTTTAGGGTGAAAGGGGAAAGGTTTAGGGGGAACATTAGGGGGAACTTCTTCACTCAGAGAGTGGTGAGAGTGTGGAACGAGCTACCATCTGACGTGGTAAATGCGGGCTCACTCTTAAGTTTTAAGAATAAATTGGATAGATACATGAATGGGAGAGGTCTGGAGGGTTATGGACTGGGTGCAGGTCAATGGGACCAGCGGAATAATATTTCGGCACAGACTAGAAGAGCCGAATAGCCTGTTTTCTGTGCTGTAGTGTTCTATGGTTCTATGGTTGTATGGTTCTATGCATTTATGGTGGTCACACACCAGCTGCACATTCAGCACATGGAAGCCCTTGTGGTTGACACAATAAGGTGAGGAAAATGGATCCTGGAGCTCAAATGAACTCAACAAGAAAGATAGCAATTATAATTATAATTAAAAGTGGCACTGTCAATTATATAAAATAGTTTCTTCCGTAATTCAGTAACTTGGAAGAAAAGCAATGATTTAGCAATTCTGCACAGGAACTCAACTGGACCAGCCATATAAATACTGTGACTACAAGAGCTGGTCAGAGGCTGAGGATTCTGCTGTGAGTAACTCACCTCCTGACTCCCCAACTCCTGTCAGCCATCTATATGGCACAAGTTAGGAATGTGATGGAATACTCTCCCCTTGCCTGGATGAGTGAAGCTCCAACAGTATTCAAGAAGTTCGACAACATCCAGGACAAAGCAGCCCGCTTGATCCACACCCAATCCATCACCTTCAATATTCACTCCCTCCACGACTGGCATATGGTTGCAGCAGCATTTACCATCTACAAGATGCACTGCAGTGACTTGTAATGACTCCTTTGATTGTACCCTCCAAACCTGTGACCTTTACCACCTAGAAGGACATGGACAGTGGATGCATGAGAACACCACCGCCTGCAGGTTCCCCTCCAAGTTGCTCACCACCCTGACCTGGAATTATATCGTCATTCCTTCATCATTACTGGGTCAAAATCCTGGAACTCCCTCACTAAAAGCAGTGTGGCTACAACACAGACTGCAGCAGTTCAAGAAAGCGACTCACCACCATCTTTGCAAGGGTACTTAGGGATGGGCAATAAATGCTGGCCCTGCAAGTGATTCCCATGCACCGTGAATGAATGAATAAATAAAAAGAAATGGGGACTGTTTAATCCAGGATGCAAATGTCATTCCACTTGACTGCTTGATCCAGTTTACCTACTTGACCAAACCCTCATGATTAGTTATCCATCCCACCCTCCCCCAACCCTGACCATTTTGATCTGCCCTTGACTCTTCTTATCTCCTCTGCTAAGGCCTCGGCTTTCTCCTCTGGATCCTAATTTCCGCCCCACTTCCCCTCTGGATTGTGATTTTCCATCTGGCCTCCAATCTTGCCTTCCATCTGATCACTCTCTCCCTCTGCGCTGGTCCAACAGCCAATCAAGCCTTTCAACCCAACCGGCTGTGGCAGGGAAACAGAGAAAGAAAAATCAGGTTCTGGCGTTAAATTCAACAAGATCTGAGTGAAACCCATTCTTCCAGGCTTCCCAACCTGAGAGCAGAACCCCCACATCTCGCCCCCCCCCCTCCCCACAACCAGCCTCCACACCCCTCCCACCCCACCCACACCCCATTCCAACCCTCAATTATCTCCTTCCAACCTCTCACCCACACCCCCCAAACCACTCCCTCCCAACTCCCCCACATCCCTTCCCAAACACTGCCCACCAACCCACCCCACCTCCCCACACCCCACCCCCCCCAACCCCAACCCAACCCCACACCCTCCCCCCCCCACCCACCCCACACTCACCCCCCACTCTATCCTGGCATTGGAGTTAATACCAAGCCCACAATCACTGAATAAGTCAAGCACCATTTTTATTGCATGCGATTCTGGATTTTTAGCAGCTGGGGAATCTAAATTGATAATTCCATCCATACTTCAAGAAAGCTGTAAATCATAGCCATTGATAATAACGTTCTCCCAAATAATTTGTTACATGTTGTGTCTCGGGTCTTTCTGACCTTGCAGAGATAGGTTTAAATCTTAACCTTGAAGGACCTTTACTTTGCTCCCAGCTACGTGGGGCAGCTGTATGGGGTGTGCCTTGCTCAAACGGCAGGTTAAAATAAAAGTCCTAAAGGGCTTCTAGAAATGCTGATTTGTATGTATTAATAAGACTTTTGTCTTAGCCAAGTGGGCATCTCTTCCACCTATGGAGGTGGCAGGTGGGAGTGGAGCAGGAACATGGTGGTTGTTTTTCAGAGGATTTTTTTAATATTCGTTCATGGGACTTGGGCATCATTGGCTAGGCCAGCATTTATTGTCCATCCCTAACTGCCTTTGAGAAGGTACCTTCTCAAACTGCTGAAGTCCATGTGATTTGAATACTATGGCTCCTCTATAAGGACAGGGTCTGATGGGTTAAAAATCACTTGCTTCCTGACTATCCCAAGTGCCCTGACTTTAGCATGCCAAAACATGTCTTCTCTATTCATGACGCTCAGATGGAAGTTTCCCTCATAAGTGCTTTAAAAGTTTCACGAAAAATATACTTAATCCAAGATGCCTCACACTCAAATACAGAAAACTAGACTACATAATTTTCCCATCTCTCAGACCTATCAACGGCAGAGACAACTATCCCTGAATCCCTCATTTCATTACGCAACATGCCACACTGTCATGAACAATGATCCTGCTGGTGTTACAGAAGAAAGTTGCTCGAGCAGTTTCTGAGCTAAAACCACCTTAAAATTACCACAGTACAATTCAGTGATGGACTTATACTTTCAATTCACTATAGTCTGGGACAATTATTTTTGGGTTGCGTCCTCATTTTTAAGGAGGAGTGCTACTTTAAACTTTTCCCACTCTTAAGGCAATTGAAACCAATATAAAATGACACATGCTGCAAAATGAAATAAAAAACAAGAAACAATAGAAACAAAAAAAATGAGACAATCAGCAATTGTAGAAGATACGTTGCCCTTCATGAGAATTGAAAAGTTAGAGATGCGAAAGCTTTTAATTAGTGAATGCACAAGATAGGAAAAGTTGCAATGACTGAATGTCTTGCAGACTGTTCATTACAATAACAAGAACATTGATAACTAACATAAAAGATCATCTCCGCGAGACCATTAAAATACATTAAAAGAACATGAACATAGCTAAGGCTGTAAAATGCATGGGATAAACCACACAAGAAACCACAAAAAAGCCACTTAGTTCCGTTTCAAGTGTCAGTGCTGAAGTTATCTATCCAAAATCTAATCCCGTCTTTCATTTTTCCAAATACAGACCTGCTCTTTATAAGTGGGTTTTCTAATAGGTTATGTTAGACTTTTTTTAAAAAAAAAACTTGTATATCTGAGTGTTCACCGGAGTTTGAAACTGTACGAATGCACATTTGCAGCTGATTTATCAACAGAACCCTGGAGCCCTAAAAGAAAATGTTCCATATCAGCTAAAAAAACATAAAACACTGTGAATGCTGCAGGAGAAACCAGGTCAAAATGGTCAAAAACCAGTAGTACTGAATTTCCATTTCACGTATTTAAGACCAGTTCGGCCAGTCCCACTCATTTCCAAGTTTTACACTTTTTTTTTAGCCGATCGGTGTATGTGGGGGCCAGAGACTGGATAAATTCACTCCCCAAATGTTCTTCATCAAGTTTGGTGGAAATGTTTCTTTTTAATGTTGTTAAAGTTATTGAAGTAAGATGTGAGTTTGTGTGGCTAGCTCACAACCAAACTGTTTCTTGGATTATTCATTCGACCAAATTAGAAAGATTCAGTGGTCATCCCAATAGAAAAGAAATTGCACTCACCGGATTTGTTGTTCTTGTCCAATCCGATTCTTTCGTTTCTTTTTATTTAACAAGTTACTGAATATATTCAGCAATTCAGCGTTTTTAACTTCCCTCCAGAAAAGAGCTTGGAGCTGAGGAACTTCAGCTTCTTCCTCTGTATGTCTGCTGGATATTTATAGGCATTTATAGGCTTACTTTTATAGAATGCGTAGATGGCCTAATGCCCCAATTGGTTTACGCCCCAAAGTACAACCAATCTAATTGAATTTTTGCAAGACACATCCTCCAGGCTATCTTATGAAACATAATGAATGATTTAGTTGAAATTAAAAGCAGGATAATTGTGAACCGGTTATGTTTAGAATGGAGCACAATGAGAATTTGACTGCGTCCAGTTTCCACAGACTCCCAATGCTCCAGAAGTGACATTATGAACGTTTAAACCTGCATTCTTTTCAAATACAAAAAGATGTAGCCATTCCCCTAATAGTTGGAGTTGATGCAGGTAGTTTGTAATTGAGCCATGAGCAGTGGGCTTGTTTGTGAGGCTTACCATGGTCAGGTTACCTTCTGACAAGCTGCTGGATACAGTGAGGCTGCATCTCTGACAGGAATTTTAAGAATTAGGTTAAACACAGATAGTGCTGGAAATTCTCATTGCAATATTTAAACCAGACGGGGTTTTTGATGAACGCAAAAGTCTTTGGAGACAGAAACAGAGTTAGCGAGCTAGATTTTATGTTACTCGGGGCAAGGGTCTAAAGGAAATAGAACAGAAACTCAGTGGTCCAATTAGTAACCATCTGGCAGGAAGGCGGCACGTTAGAGGTGCACCCAATCAGGGCTGTAGGTCGGGATGGGTATGTGGCAGAGGGGGTAATACTGCGAATAGGGAGTCAGTCACCGCTATAAATTTAAAGGCCCCCTGCTCTCTGAATGCGTCTTTATTTCTTACGGAAGAATACAAAAAGCTAAAAAAAAAACGGTTAAAACAAACCAGACGCTGTCACCTTCAACAGCAGAATCTGCTCAGCCATGGTCCTTGTGACAGGGCTTCTCTCCCACCCTTTGTGCCACTTTGTCATAGCTACTGTAAAACACTCCCAAACATTGTCATGTTCAACGTCTGAAAAGTGCAGCAGCAATGAAAAATTGCAGACCATTGTGTCGTTAACAAGCTCAATATCGTGTTGATTAGTAATTTCAAAATGTTGGGAAGGCTTCCAATTTCCACATCCTCTCACCTTCTGTAATTTCAGAAATTGGCGTGATGATGTTGTATTCTCGGTCTGACTTGGTCATTCCCTATTTTATGTTCATGATAGGGGCAGCTCACCCGATTTATGACCATGAAATCCAGTCCATCTTTTCAGATCAATGGCTCTTTGTCAGAACTGAGAGTGCTTAGAGATGTAACATGTTTTGAAACATGACAAGGAAGGGGGTGTGAGGAAGGGAAGGAAAGGACAAAAGGGAAAGTCCTTGATAGGGTAGAGGGCAAGAGAGATTAAATGACGAAATGGGTGACGGTGCAAGGCAAAAAGAGATGGTAATGGAACAAGCAAAGAAACAAAGGTTGTGTCTAGAGGAGGTGTAAATGAGAAGAATCATCAACAACAGCTGCCACCCAAAAACGAAAAACAGTGGGCAAAGGTTATGATCAATACTTTCAGTTTCTGTATTGAATTCAATATCAAATCCAGAAGGCTGTAAAATGTGTGATGGAATCCAGAGTTTGCGGAGCCTGGATGGTTGCAGCATCCGGCGTGGGCCACTGGTGCCAGGTGCAAGCAGCGGGAACTTTGGGATGAGTGAGGGAAAGAGCGAGAGCAGCTGAGCAGTGAGGAGCCGGCACCATCCCCTTCACAGTGTCAGCTACCAGGAGCTGACCATGGTGGCCATGGACACGGCTTGCTTCAAAACTATTCAGCGCTGGAGGGGGAGAATTAGCGAGTGGCTATAGAATATAGAAGACATTACCTCCTTAACCTTATTACCTCTTAAGAGACAGGAAATGTAGTAGGTACAGAATAAATCAGTCAAGGAGATTGCAGGGAGTATTATGTGTGTGAATAGGGGTTGTGCTGTGAAAGTACTCAGAAGAAATATGACTTCAAACCTATAGAGAAATAGGGAAAATGTTAGAAGCTATTAATAAAGACGTTATAGCAGGGCACTTGGAACAATTCAGGTTAATCAGGCAGAGTCAACATGGTTTTGTGAAAAGGAAATCATATTTAACTAATTTATTAGGGTTCTTTAAAAAAGTAATATGTGCTGTGGATCAAGGTGATGTACTGTACTTAGATTTCCAGAAGGCATTTGATAAGGTGCCACAGCTAAGGATATTGTGAAAAATGAAAGTTCATGGTGTAGTTTGTCATGAAGAGATATTAATGTGTACAATGTTATTATAAATTATTTTTAAATTGGACTTGTAGTAGGGTCTGTGTCTGTGTGTGGCTTAATTGTATTAAAGCTAGCTAGTCTGGGTGCTTTGATGTATAGTAGTTTGAGATGTTAATTAGATAAATATAAGTTAAAAGGTAAAGTACATTTGCAATTTGTTGAATAAACCATTCAAAGACTGGGGGTGAAATCTTGCACCTAGCTAGGAGACACCAAGCAATATGTTTATATTACTAATAAAATTGGTACTATCAAGGGGGTTTTGTTGTTAGAAGAGTTGGAGTTCAAAGGGTCTGGTGATACAATGAGAATTTGCATTCAAAGGGAAGGCTAGGTATATACAGAAAAAAAGTTTTGTATGTGAGGTCTAAGCAGCCAGTAAACCTTACTACTGTGTCTGCAAAGGAACAAATTGAAAGGGACCTCATTTTGAATTTGTAAGATAAAATGTGCTTTGCCTGGTGTCTGTTTAAGTCTATGGGTTATTGTTGCCTTGGTGAAGGTTTACTTAGGAGTGATTGATTTGGGGATTTGTTTAAAAGCTATTATGGTAGTAATTTGTAGACATGTGTATGTATTTAAATTTGTTGTTAAATTAATAAATGTTTAATTTAATTTATATAAATAACCTCTGGAGGCCTGGTGGTTTCATTTCAGAATTCAGAGCTGCATTTCAAACATACCAATTAAAAATAGGTTATGGCAGTTATTTAAAGTTTCCATCAGGGATTTTAAATAACTCAGCCTTTACCAACTGCTGTGTCATAACAGGTTGTAGTATATTGGCATGGATAGTTGATTGGCTGTCTAACAGGAAACAAAGGGTTGTTGTCAAGAAAACAAGAATTTGTAATATATTTCTTCTGGTAATAACCCTGGCATATTTTCTTATGTACTGGAATCATGCTGTAATTGGATTAAGAGTTAGAGTGCCAGCAAGGGTATAAAGTCAACAGTAACAGTGGTTTTGATATGTTAATGAACCAAGAGGAACTTCAATCAGAGTTTTACATAAATCAATAGCAGGAATAGTTTTGAATTGAGTTGTCTAATTCAAAGGAGGTATATGTGGGTTGTTAAAAGGTGTAAGGAAATAAGATAAAGATAAGGTAAGTTTGTTTTTACAAGTCTAAGAGCTAAAGTAAAGAACAATGTAATCAATTCTGGGAAGAAAACATTTCTGAAGAAACTGGTTGAGATAATAGAGAGATCAAAGGGAAGGAACGCATTTAAGGAAATACTGAAGTCTGTGTGAGAGGGTAGCTGCTTAGAACTCCCAGCAGACATTACAGCAGCTAGTCAGAACTCCTAGAAGAGTGTTAGCAAGGCCAGACTGAAAGAAGCAGTTGCTGTCAGCCTCAGAGGACACCTCAGGAAAAAGCACTTTGTGGTAAAAAAAAATTACTGGACTTCAATAGATTCTAAAATCTATAAGGATGGTTGCTAACAGAAAAGAGGAAGGTTAACTCTGAGGGTAGTTAAGTTAAGATTTGTGGAACTGCTTTAAAGTACTGTTTACTGTGTGAAGCCATTTGTGTGTTTAAGTGCAATTATGTTTTATTTTTCTTTATTCTTTTCCTAATTGTTTACTGTACTATAAAATCAGCATAAGTAGTTGGGGACATCATTTCCTGATTTCAGAACCACTCCTCATACCATACAAATTGCAAAGACTATGGAAGTGGATTCAAGTTTCCCTGTGGGATTTGAGCAGCTCGGCATTTACCCTCCGCCGTGCCATAACAATAGACATAAATGGGTCTTTTTCTGGTTGGCAAGATGTAATGAGTGGTGTGCCACGGGGATCAGTGCTGGGGCCTCAACTATTATAATTTATATAAATGACCTGAAGGAACTAAAGGTGTGGTTGCTAAATTTGCTGATGGCACAAAGATAAATAGGATAGTAAGATATGAAGAAGACACAAGGAGGTTACAAAGGAATATAGATAGGTTAAGTGAGTGGGCAAAGACCTGGCAAATGGAGTTTAATGTGAGGAAGTGTGAAATTGTCCATTTTGGCAGGAAAAATAAAAAAGCATATTACCTAAATCATGAGAGATTGCGGAGTGTGAGTTGCAGAGGATCTAGGGGTCCTAGTGCATGAATCACAAAAGACTAGTACACAGGTACAGCAAGTAATTAGGAAAGCTAATTGAATGGTATCATTCATCATGAGGGGAATTGAATACAAAAGTAGAATGATTATGCTTCAGATATACAGGGCATTGGTGAGACCACATCTGGAATACTGTGTACAGTATTGGTCTCCTTATTTAAGGAAGGATATAAATGCATTAGAAGCAGTTCAGAGAATGTTTACTAAACTAATACCAGGAATGAGCAGGTTGTCTTATGAGGAAAGGTTGGACGGGCTAGGCTTGTATCCACTGGATTTTAAAAGAGTAAGAGGTGACTTGATTGAAACATATAAGATCCTGAGGGGTCTTGACAGGGACAATGTTGAGAGGATGAGACTTGTGGGAAAATCTAGTACTAGGGGCCAATGTTTAAAAATAAGGGATGACCCATTTAGGACAAAGGAGAGGGGGAATTTTTTCTCTTAAAGGGTTGTGAGCCTTTTCTTCAAAAGGCAGCAGAAGCAGTGTCTTTGAATATTTTTAAGGCAGAGGTAGATAGATTCTTGATAAGGCTATCAGGGGAGGTAGGAATGTGGAGTTGAGGTTACAATCAAATCAGCCAAAATCTCATTGAATGGTGGAGCAGTCTCAAGGGGCTGAATGGCCTATTCTTGCTCCCAATTCGTATGTTTGTAGAATTCATGAGCAGTTGTATGAAATGTCCTCAGTGTAACAAATAACCTAAGACATCAAAGATAGGTACAACAAATGGTAACAGCTAACCTTATAACTAAAGGATCTTTGTGTCAGCAGTATACTCACAGAACATGATGACGTATGGTACCCACAATTGCCCTAGGCAATTAAAGTACCAAAAGATAGAAAACACTGGAACTCCTTGCAGAAGATGAATCCTGAAGGAGTCCTTGGTATGGAATATTGGTACATATAACTCATACGCACTTCTTGTAAGGAGTTGTCCTTTATTATATCATTGACCAGATTTGATAAAGAAGTATTACCCAGATATTTCAGTGTGCTCATCTTTGAGCTTGTATTAGAGGTAAAGTATGAAGGATGTCTGACAATATTCTATGGTACCTCCAGCTAAGAGCAATAGGGATCTATAACAATAGTCAATATAAAACAAACTTTGTTGGTGTCAGGCAGGACGAGAAACAATTAAGCATTTAGGTATTTTAGGTTGAGTGTCTAACTGAGGACTGGACATCCCTAAGATAGATTGGCCCATTATGTAGCAGATTGAAGAGAAATGGAGGATCTATATGGGATATATAGATGTATACGTGGCAGGACATCTATAAATATTAGTGATCTGCAGGGTAAAAGAGATCCTTTGGTGTATTAGTCCAGATCCTTAAAACTGACATTCTGCAAATTCCGAATAAGGCAGAACCGAGGTTGTGGGTCAAGGATTGTTTTCAGGATCTCACAAAGGAGAGTAAAAGAGTTAAATAATTAAACACACAGTAACAAGAGTTAAAAGTAAAACTAAAGATTGAGAAATTTCCCAGGAGAAAACAGGTCCGACCAGTTGAAGCCCGTACTAATTGGTGCTTAACTAGTCTCAACTGGATTTTAACGGAAGTGACTAATAAACTGGCAATTCCACTGGACTTTTTGGAAATCCAGTATGGGCCTCCAGTTTCCAAGTGGCCACCAGTATAGGCACCAGCCGGCTTGAGCTGGTACCTTAATATTGTACCTGCTGGATTTATATGTAGAATCGTTATTTATGTGAAGTGATTTCTTACTGTTTTTTGGCACGATGTCATCACAAAGACAATAATCAGATTTCTTTATGACCTCCTCCAGAAGTCCCCAGCATCACAGATGCCAGTCCTCAGCCAATTTGATTCACTCCACATGATATCAAGAAATGGTTGAAGGTACTGGATGCTGCAAAGGCTATGGACCTTGACAATATTCTGGCATTAATACCGAAGACTCATGCTCCAGAACTTGCTGCGCCCCTAGCCAAGTTGTTCCAGTACAACTACAATATTGGCATCTATCTGGCTACGTGGAAAATTACTGAGGTATGTCCTGTACACAAAAAGCAGGGCAAATCCAATCTAACCAATTACCTCCCCATCAGTCTACTCTTGATCATCAGTAAAATGTTGGAAGGTGTCATTAACAGTGCTATCAAGTGGCACTTGTTTAGCAATAACCAGCTCACTGATACTCAGTTTGGATTCCACCAGGATCACTCAGCTCCTGACCTCATTACAGCCTTGGTTCAAACATGGACAAAAGAGCTGGACTCCTAAGGTGATGTGAGAGTGACTGCCCTTGACATCAAGGCAGTATTTGACCAAGTGTGGCATCAAGGAGCCCTAGCAAAACTGGAGTCAATGGGAATCAGGAGGAAAACTCTCAGCTGGTTGGAGTCATACCTAGCACAAAGGAAAATGGTTGTAGTTGTTGGAGGTCAATCTTCTCAGTCCCAGGACATCACTGCAGGAGTTCCTCAGGATAGTGTCCTAGGCCCAACCATCTTCAGCTGCTTCATCAATAATCATCGTTTCATCATAAGGTCAGAGTGGGGTTGTTTGCTGATGATACACAATGTTCAGCACCATTTGCAACTCCTCAGACACTGAAGCAGTCCATGTCCAAATGCAGCAAGACAGGGACAATATCCAGACTAGGGCTAACAAGTGGCAAGTAACATTCGCACCACACAAGTGTCAGGTAATGACCATTTCCAACAAGAGAATCTAACTATCTCCCTTGACATTCAATGCCATTATCACTGCTGAATTACCCACTACAAACATCCTGGGGTTACCACTGACCAGAAACTACAAAAATATTGTAGCTACAAGAGCAGGTCAAGAGGCTAGGAATCCTGTGGTGAGTAACTCACCTCCAGGCACCCCAAAGCCTGTCCACCATCCAAAAGACACAAATCAGGAGTGTGATGGAATGCTCTCCACTTGCCTGGATGAGTGCAGCTCCAATAACACAAGAAGCTTCACACCATTCAGGACAAAGCAGCCCGCTTAATGAACACCCCATCCACACACATTCACTCCCTCCACCACTGACGCACAGTGGCAGCAGTGTGTACCAAGTATAAGATGCTCCGCAGAAACTCACCAAGGCTCTTTAGGCAGCACCTTCCAAACCCACGACCCCTATCATCTAGAAGGACAAGGGCAGTAGATGGATAAAGAGCACCACCACCTGGAGTTCCCTACCAAATCACACACCATCCTGACTTGGAACAGTGTTGCTGTTCCTTCACTGTTGCTGGTTCAAAATACTGGAATTCCCTCCCCAACAGCATGGTGGGCGTACCTACACGAGACTACTGTGGTTCAGGAAGGCAGCTCACCACCACCTTCTCAAGGGCAAATAGAAATGGGCACTAAATGCTGGTCTAGGCAGCAATGCCCACATCCCATAAATGAATAAAATAAAATCTACCATTCAGCATGAAATTTGCAGTCTCTTTCTTTTACCAGACTTTGGAATTGTGGTATGTATTTATCAGACAAAACACATCTTAATGCAGCTTCTGTTTTTTTTTTGGCCACTTGCTTCATCTTAGTGAAAACTGAGAATGCTGACTCACACAAGATACTTCAGACTTGTCCATGTTCTTCATGCTGAATATATTGGTGGATGTTGCTTTTCCTTTATCATGACATGCCTGCTTGGACTCACTCTCTTCCGCTAGCCTTAAGTAGGTAGTGGCTGAGTTGATCAGGTTGTCAGTGTCTCACTCCATACACTGCTGCTAGCAGTTCCATGGCACTGACAGCTGCCATTTTTGGCTGTGTTACAAACATTTTAGCAGACAATTGATAAACAGCAACCAAGAACACACAATGATTAAGGAACACTACTATACTTGGCTTGCCATTTTACCATACAAGAAGGTTGCAAGTACATATACTTGTGTCCTGCAAATGAGTATTGAAATCACATACACAAGTGTCTATTACATATTTATTTGCTAATCAAAAATACAACTAGCCTATATAACAGCAACCACACATTATAATGTCTGCAAAATCGATCAGACATTCTGAAGACATTAAAGGTACTTCTATCTTTTCGTCCTTGGGGTGCAAGCATCACTGGCAAGGCTAGTACTTATTGTCCATCCCTAAATACCCTTGAGAAAGTGGTGGAAAGCTACCTGCTTGAAGCACTGCAGTCCATATGGTGCGGGGACACCCAGAATGCTTTTAGGGTGGGTGTTCCAGGATTTTGACACAACGGTGAAGGAACAATCACATAGTCCCAAGTCAGGATGGTGAGTGACTTTGAGAGGAACTGCAGGTGATGGTGTTCCCATTAGTCTGCTGCCCTTGTCCATCTAGGTGGTAGAGTTTGTAGGTTAGGAAGGTGCCTTTGAAAGAGCCTTGGTGAGTTGCTGCATTGCATCTTGTAGATAGTACATACTGATGCCACTGTGTATCGCTGATGGAGGGAATAATGTTTAAGGTGGTGGATGGGGTGATGATCAAATGGGCTGCTTTGTCATAGACAATGTCAAGCTTCTTGAGTGCTGTTAGAGCTGCACCCATCCAGGCAAGTGGTGAGTATCCTGTCACACTCCTGATTTGTGCGTTGTAGATGGTGGATAGGCTTTGGAGAGTCAAGAGATGAGTTACCGCAGGATTCCTAGCCTCTGACCTGCTCTTGCTGCCACAGTATTTAGTGGCTGGTTAAGTTTCTGATCAACCCCCTAGGGCATCCTTCACTGTCGCTGAGTAAAAATCTTGGATCTCCCTCCCTAACAGCACAATGAATGTACCAACATCTTCTGAGATTCAGCAATGGTGATGTTGAATGTCAAGAGGAGATGCTCTTGTTGATGATAATTGCCTGGCACAAATATAATTTGCCACTTATCAGCCCAAGCCTGAATATTGGCCAGGTCTTGCTGGATGTGGGCAGGGGCTGATTCAGTACAAATGCATGTCATTTCAAACATCATTAAGAGCTACAATGGGTAATGATAGGGTTGATACCTAGAAGGATGGGATCAAGTTGGTTTAAAGGGCCTTCTTCATCTGTATCGATTTTGTGAAGTGAGATTAACTATTAAATTGTGCACCCAAAGCATTGTACAACCCCCTACTGGCTCTCCACATTAGTTTTTGCATTTTTTTTTAAATGGGGGGCTGGGTTGCTCTAATAACAAGACATCATTTATGCGCTTAACTAATCCATCAAGGAGAGATTTAGAACAAAAGTGGGATCACAACCCAAGATGAGGGCTTCATCACAAAGGACTGACTACATTAAGCTCCTGTAGAGCTCTTGGAACATCTTCACTCCTGGTGTGTTCTATCTTGTGCTTCAAATATATTTTGTGATTTCTTACACATACTTATTTTGCTTCATTATAATCATAATCTATTTTCTGTATTAGCTATCATATTTGTTACAAACATGGAGCAGGAGTAGGCCACTTGGCCCTTCAAGCCTGCTCTGCCATTCAATAAGATCACGGCTGATCTGATTGTGACCTCCCGCCTACCCCCAATAACCTTTCACCTCGTTGTTAATCAAGAATCTATCTAGCTCTGCCTCAAAAATATTCAAAGATCCTGCTTCCACCACCTTTTGAGGAAGAGAGTTCCAAAGGCTCATTCCCCCGAGAAAAAAAATTCTCCTCATCTGTCTTAAGTGAGCGACCCCTTATTTTTAAATGCGATCCTGAGTTCTAGTTTCTCCCAAAGAGGAAATGTCCTCTCCACATCCACTCTGTCAATGCCCTACAGGGTCTAAAAGGCTTCGATAAGTCACCTCACTCTTCTAAACTCGAGTGGATGCAAGCCTAACATATCCAACCTTTCCTCATAAGATAACTCACTCATTCCTGGTATTAGCCTAGTTAACCTTCTCTGAACTGCTTCTAATGCATTTACATCCTTCTTTAAGTGAGATCAATTCTCCAAATGTGGTCTTACCACTGCCCTGTACAACTGAAGCATAACCTCCCTACTTTTGTATTCATTTCCCCTGGTAATAAATGATAACATATTAGCTTTCCTAATTACTTGCTGTACTTGCATACTAGCCTTTTGTGATTCATGCACAAGGACACCCAGATCTCTGCGAATCTCAGAGCTCTGCAATTTCTCACTATTTAGATAATATGCTTTTTATTCTTCCTGCCAAAGTGGACAATTTTGCATTTGTCTACATTATACTCCCTTTGCCAGGTCTTTGCCCACTCACTTAACCCGTCTATGTCACTTTGTAGTCTCCTTTGTGTCCTCTTCACAACTTTCCTATCTTTGTGTCATCAGCAAATTTAGCAGCCATACCTTGTCTCTTCATCCAATCATTTATATGAATTGTGAAAAGTTGACGCTCCAGCACTGATCCCTGTGGCACCCCAATCTTTACATCCCGCCAACCATAAGATGATCCATTTATGGCTACCCTCTACTTCCTGTTAGCTACCCAATCTTCTATTCATGCCAATATGTTACTGCCCCTACACCATGAACTTTTATTTTCCACAATAACCTTATCAAATTCCTTCTGGAAATCTAAGTGCACTGGTTCCCCTTTATCCACAGCACGTGACTCCTTCAAAAGTGCACTGGTTCCCCTTTATCCACAGCACGTGACTCCTTCAAAGAACTCCAATAAATTGGTTAAACATGATTTCCCTTTCACAAAACCATGTTGACTCTGCCTGATTGCTTTAAACATTTCTAAGTGCCCTGCTATAACATCTTTCACTTCTAACATTTTTCCTATGATAGATGTTAAGGAAACTGTAGTTTCCTGCTGTCTCCCTCCCTTTTTGAATAAAGGAGTTACATTTACCAAATTCCAATCTAATGGAACCTTCCCGAATCCAGGGAATTTTGGAAAATTAAAACCAACACATCAACTATTTCACCAGCCACTTCTTTCAAGACCCGAGGATGAAGTCTATCAGGATCCGGGAATTTGACAGCCCAACAATTCGCTCAATACTACTTTTCTGGTAATTGTAATTTTCCCGAGTTCCTCCCTCCCTTCCATTTCCTGATTTACAGCTATTTCTGGGATGTTACTTGTACCCTCTATAGTGAAGACCAAAGCAAAATACCTGTTCAATTCATCTGCCATTTCCTTACTTTCCATTAGTTCCCCAGACCCAGTTTCTATAGGGCCAACACCCACTTTAACTCTTATTTAAATATCTACAGAAACTCTTTTACTATCCATCTTTATATTTCCAGCTAGCTTTCTCTCATACGCTAATTTTTCCCTCATTAACCTTTTTTGTCATTCTTTGCTGTTCTTTATATTTGGTTCAATCGTCTCACCTGCCACCCGTCTTTGCGAATTATATGCTTTTTCTTTAAGTTTAATGCTCTAACTTTTTTAGTTGACCATGGATGGTGGGTTCTCCCTTTGGAAGTTTTCTTTCTCATTGGAATGCATCTATTCTGTGTATTCTGAAATATCCCTTTAAAATTCTGCCACTGCATCTCTATGGACCTATCCCTTAACCTCATCTGTCAGTTCACTCTAGCTAGCTCTGCTTTCATGCCCTCATAATTACCCTTTTTAAAGTTTAAAATGCTAGTCTTGGACCCACTTTTCTCTCCCTCAAACGGAATGTAAAATTCAATCATATTACGATCGCTGCACAACTAGGGGCGTCTTCACTACATGAACATCAATTGATCCCACCTCGTTGTATAGTATCAGGTCTGGTATAGCTTAATCTCTTGTTGGCTCCAGGACGTGCTGTTCTAAGAAACTATCCCAAAAACATTCTATTACCTTATCTAGGTTACTTTTACCCATCTGATTGTTCCAGTCTATATGTAGATTAAAATTCCCCATGATTATTGCTGTACCTTTCTGACAAGGTCCCATTATCTCTTCCCTTATACCCTGCCCTACCAAGTAGTTACACTACCCCCACTAGTGACTTTTTGCCTTTTGCACTCATTAAATTCCTTATAGCTTTATATTATTGGTATGCCAGGGGCATTGCTGCTTATAAAACAGTCACAAGTGTTCAAATGAGTTATGGATGCCTGTATTGAGGTTTGGAAGGGGTGGGTCAGGTGGCAGAGGATATACCTTCCACATGGGAAAATTAAATTTGGGTCGGTACAAGAGTATTAGGCACCCTAGGCGAACCTTCAGCCTTGCTACTTTCGAAAATGAATATTGTGCATTAATATGAATAAAAATCCTGCATTTATTAGATTTATTTTACATAGAAAAGGAGATTATACTGTTGTATATTCTCATTGTTCTACACTTTTCACAGGATATGTACCAGCAGAAATGTACATTGTGTAATATGACTTACATGATGTAATACCATGTGTTCCTCCAACAGTTAATAACTAGATGATTTTATGCCCAATTTACTCAATTATGATAGCATGGGCTAGTTTAAATTACATTCTTTGACAATATTTAATGGTTCACTGTTTTAGAAGTCATGTAGATATATAAATTTGTAAAACTGCTGCATAAACAGAACATATGACATTTTGGGAGAGACAGCATGGAAACCTCTATATATATATATATATATATATATATATGTCAGTACATGTGGGTGTCTATCAGTAGATCTAGACCTTTCATTTCCACTGCTGAAGCCCATTTGTTTACTTATGTAGTTCCATGAATAGTTCATTCAGTTTTTTGCCAAACTGGGCAACTGCCTCGTTTGCCTAGTTGCCCCAGCCCTATTTGTACACTCTTTCATGCCACAATTTTAAAGCTAAGGATTTATTTTGGTTTCAGTAATAGCCTTAAGGTAGAGAATTAGGACAGATGCAATGCAAGCATGCATCAGTGCATGCTGAATGAGGGCAGGGTTCAGCTGGGCTGTGACATACCTTCCTGCTCAGATAGTCAAGCAATACAGAGGAATGTAGGGCTTAAGAGTAGGAGTAGGTAATTTGGCCCTTCGAGACTGCCGTGATATTCGATAAGATCATGGCTGATCTGGTTGTGCTCTCAATTCCACTTTCCTGTCTGCTCCTCCATTACACTTGACTCCCTTGTCGATCAAAAATTTAGCCAACTCAACCTTGGAAATACTCAATGATCATAATGGCTCATAGTTATACTTGTATGATGAGGCATTAGAAAATGCCCACTTCACTCTGAATCAACTTCCGGTAAGCAGTAAAACCTGGAGGGGGAAGAAAATTGTCAAAAATGGATGGTATAGTAACTGCAGTCAAGGTTATGGGATGCTTACAATAAAGAGAGGTTGGCTTCAGTTAGTCATTTGGGTGTGCAGCGAAAATGAGTTAATGCCATGGCAATCAGAGCTGATTTAAAAACAAAAAACTACTGCGGATGCTGGAAATCCAAAACAAAAACAAAATTACCTGGAAAAACTCAGCAGGTCTGGCAGCATCGGCGGAGAAGAAAAGAGTCGACGTTTCGAGTCCTCATGACCCTTCAGCTGATTTAATACTGATATTACCAATACAGTCATTATGGGACAGGGCGAGTATTGCCTGTATAGGTCAACATGACTAAACCAAATAATACTCAAAACTTAACTCAGACATGCACACTTTCTATCAAGAGTTATTGCCATGAGAACCTTGGCTGATTTTAGACACAGAGGCCGAATGCTGTATCTGATCTGTTGCCTGGACAGAAATCAGATAATTCAGGACAGACCCTGAATTGAAGCTAGGGCTGCCGGGTTGCTATGATTTAATATTTCTTCAATACAACATTAAAACATTGCCTAACACAAGATCAGAATAGAACAAGTTGTCTCGAAGTACTTTCAACTTATTATTGTTTTATAACAAAGACTTGCAGCACAACTGAACACAAGCAACTTGTCAGTTTCATTTAATATTTCATACCATAGATGAGCACTTGGAGAAGCACATTATACAGCCTACTTGAATCTAATGTGATCAGAGGAAACAAAAATAATTCAACTGGTAAAAAGCTTATAACAGTTTGGATACTGCAAACAAATAAATAAAATTTGTAAAAAGATTACATGAAACAGTTTTGGACGGAATGATAGTTTCATATACATTATATACATTAAAAAATGTGACTTAAACCATAACTGCATCCCCAAGTCTACATGGCTAATAAGATATGCATTACATGTCTGTTAATTTACAGAATTGGCAAACTTTACCAGTATAATACAACATAATTGGGTGTGTACAAGTACAACTTAGTTTTCTTCTATTACAATGTTCTCAATTATGACCCTTTTAGTTTTTCAAGCAGATCATTTTCTACCCATAGAAACTTTTGACACTTGCTTTTGAATTGAAATAAGGCTCCAACGTTGCACAAATTACCCTATTGAAAAGATGCAAACTAAATTAAAAGTGAGCACACGTCCTGTAGAGCTATTTACATCTCCATTCTGATTGCTTGGTCTTCTAATGATGTTAGAGATGTGTTTGAGTTTCTTAATTCTATGTCCCATATAGTATCTGGAGAGAATCTGTATATGCAATGCAACACTTTTGGAGCAAAGTTAACAGGAAAAAACAATCAGTAAAATTACTTTGTGTCAACTTTCTCTTGCATCTTGTAAATCAGCAACAAATACATTCTACATAAAAAGGTTAAAAATTTTGTAAACCTTATAAATAAATCTCGTGTGTCATCTCCTTAACAAAATTAAATAGAGCAATAAAAATGCATTTTACTGGATCTATTTGGGGCTTTACGTACAAGAACCCCATGTTACTTTTAAGAGCAGAGCTGCAATGCAAGTTTGTGCCTTTAAATGTGAAAGTTCATACAACTTTAACTGATGTATATTGTCTAATTGCATATACCTACACAGAAACACTTGGGATGTGTACCATTGTTAGGAGACTGGCAGGTATGTACTGCATTCTAGATACCACAGACCAAATTCTAATTTTTCAAACCGTACTTTAACAATAATATAACTCTTCAGTGATCCATGTGAGCTGCATTTAGACAATCCCACCTCTCTCAAAGCAGGGATGCATTTCAGGACACCCTTTACACAAGGAATCAAAAAGTGCTGTGAAGCAACCATGCATGTTTGGTTAAAAATCAACCAAGTTGCATGGAAGTACAAAAGGTCTGACAAAATGTTGTTTAATCAATAGTTACCAACAGCTTCAACATGCATTCCTTTCTTGGTTGTGATAAATTATAGCTGTTCTTACAGTCATAAGAATACAATAACATAATGAAGCCAAAAAAAGTAAAGTATTTTATACAAGGGCATATCAAATAAAATAGGACAAGGGGATAAAGGGATAAGGCTCAATATTAAGCAACATGGATTGCTTTATGATTATGGATAACAAATAATTACTGAGCAGCAAATATAAAGGGAACTGGTTGCAGAAACTGGAATGGTAGCAAAACATTTAAAGCAAATTTGTATGTCCCTAATGCGAGAGATGCTGGGGTAGGGCAGAGAAAAGGGCTTTAATGAGTTGCAGGGCCTTTCCTTATCCCTGACTTTTATATTCTAATGCATTCAAATTTTGCAACATCAAGGCAAACTCTGAAAAAGAAAAACTCCCTTTCTCTCTTTCTGGAATCACAATGTTGTTTCTTGTATAAACTTAATGGCCTTCGGCCAAAACTCAGATCCGACAGTGACTAAACAGTACACATTTCTGAAAAACACATGACCAGCCTGTGCTTTTACGGCTTTGAAGTAGAAAACAGAAACGTTAGTAGATATTCTTTAAAGCAGGAGCTATTGTCATTGGCGTGGGCAGTCTAACTGTAAATACAATACGCATGTTGTTTGGGTTTATCTATATTGGCGACTGAAAATTGAGAAGTTCAAGCAAATGTTTCTCTGTCTCTTCCAAAAATAGCAAAGGAACACATCTTCAAAATTCATACTCTGTACTTTGTAAAACATGAAACTAAGTCTCTATCTAATAAGCCAACTGAAATGTGCATGGAGTTGGAACTAATTACCCTCACTTCTGCACAATACCAATGGTCACTTGCCTAACTACAGTGTACTGTTTTCACTGAGTATTTGAGGGACCTCTCTTGCCTGTGTGCTTCTAACCTTTTTTTTCACAGATTGTTTATGACTGGTAACTCCACAATCTACTCTATCATGTACTATATTACATATTGACAAACTAGTCATAAGAGCATGCTCTACATATACAGAGGAAAGAGGCCAAATTGAATGATTCTGTGGAACATTTACATCTTTAAGAAACATTTAACTGTTCAACAAGCTAATTTTTTTTTGGTTGACAGCTATCTTCACTATACATGTTTCATTGTAAAAGCCCCACAACTATCACTATAAACAAATAGTCATTCACAGGAATCAATATTTTGTTAAGGTCTTTTTCCTATTTTTAAGTGTCGACTTTTCCAAAGGTTCCTTCTGGTGGCCTGTAATGTTTTGGAAAAGCCTTCAATTGTAGAATATTAAACGCGTACTTGCGACATCCAACATTCTTCATCGTGTTTTCTCGACGACATCCCTCGCTGGGGAAGAAACAAGTACAGAGAATGATAGCAGCAAAGAAAAAATGATACTAAAAAAAGACTCTTAAGACAATGACAGATGAGTATTTGGTTAATTAAAAGGGACAACTGAATGGTGAGTGGTGATAATGTAATTATGTGCTTTACAGACTAGTATTAGATTGCTCAGGTTTGTACCCATCATGTTTTAAAAAGGCTAATTCTAAGTCAGGTTTGAATCGAATTATAACACACCCAAAATCATTTTTGATTAGATCTCTCTGTTCAGAATTACATCAATAGTTTAGATTAGCATCAAATACTTATGTCCACTCCACAAATTACAGGTTGGCAGTTGAAATATATAAAAATGACTATAAATACTATCAGTTTGCTGTTTTATGAATGGCACTGGAAATACTGGCAGCCCAATGCAAAGTTTCTGATAGAGTCAGAGCTGCCAGGAGAGAGGAGTCATCTTCAAAATCAACTCCTTTTTGCATGAAAACTAAGTGCACTTTATGTTTAATAGATAAATGTACTGACCAGTGTGGGCATGAATCACAGATGAGGGAGGTTGAATGGTTGATCTTCAGTGTGTACTGAAATAACTAGCAACATTTGGGGTGTTTAAAAAAATCATTTTGGTGGCTCAAGGTTAGGTAAGTGGAAAATCAGCAGGGCTCCTGTTTCTGATTTTTAGCTAGTGATTTCTGCTAGAAATACAATACGTGGGTGACACGTTAAGGTAGGACCAATGGCTCCACAGTCAAATGCCCATCAACATTCCATTCTACACTGAGAATGGGTACGTTGGTGAGGTCTTGGAGGCTGTTTATGTAACGATGGGACACTGCCTTTGGAAGAAGATTCAAGAGGAGAATATAGACTTTTAAAAAACTAAAGTGCAAGTCGCTGCAATAGACCATTTGGTTTAAAAAAATGCAGCACTGGAGGTAGCCATTCGGGTCACCTGTGCTGACTTGTTGAAAAAAGCTGTCTACCTAGTCCCACTTCCCTGCTCTTCCTCCATAATGCTGCATTAGATCTAAACCAAGCTGAAAATGTTATTGATTTACAAACTAAATGGGTGTGCTAATAAGGCAGAAGCAGAATGCAGTACAGCAATGCCTTGTATTTACACAAGCAAATTAGTTGTCATGTGATATCTGCTCAGATGTCTGAACAGATCTTTCTTTAATGGTAAAGCATTTCTTATGCAAGCAAGTTACATAAGTCACGAAGCAAATTATCTCAAAAATGGCCAACATACATTTTAAAAGGTTATTGTAGTATTTCAAAATTTTAAATACAATTTTATTTTGTTAAATACAGACAAGCAGTTTTGAAGAGGTTTTACCACTTATGCGGTTTCTTCCAAGAAAGTGCCGTGGTTTCAGGACTCAACACAAAAAGAACATTACAATAGAACAGTCACACAACAGCTAACAGAAAGGTTATGACTGCACTAGAATGTGTAGAAAGGGATTAAATAAATTTCTTGAAAATACAATATATGCGCTGTTCTTTTATTTTAGATATATTTCAAGAAACTGAGGTACTGGTCATATGCTTCTATTACAAGAGTTTTAATGTATACAGTTAATAGAAGTTTTCATACATCCTCTGTTTTAAGCTTTGATAAAATATATACATAAAGTACAGTGTAAAGTTTGACATTTGTAAGGCATATTTTAAGGTGGACAATTCTATTGCACATCCTTCCATTCAGTGGCTTCTGAGCAACAAGTAGCTAAACTTGTTTTTATTTAAACTTTTTAAAAAAAATGGCTTCTCTTCATTGGCATCGAAATCTGGCCAGCAGATACGCCAGGCTCAGAAAGACGCATACAATCATTAAATTGGGGCTAAGAGCAAGCAAAGGGATGGAATAGAGGAGGCTCGGGTCAAGCCTGCAATCACGGATGGGCACCAGGCCACTCAAGTTCTTCTGTGTGACTACCTCCCGCGTTCCAATGCTGTGAAAAGGGAGAATGTAGGAAATGGCAGAGGGAGAGAGGGTTGGTGGGGGGGGGGGGGGTGGCGGGTGTTGGAAGAAAGCAAAACAAGCATGCAGCAAACACAGCATAAAAAGAATAGGCAAGAATATATAAAACAGAAGGGGGGGCAGGAGAGAAAGAGCAAGTTTTTTTGAAATGAAGCACAGAGATACAAAATACAAGAGAAATTAGAAAGGGAAGCACCAAAACCAGCAAATGAAAAGAAGAGTGACAAAATTAACACATTAGAAAGAGAAAGAGTGAAAAAAGAGAAAAAAAGAGAAAAGTTGAAAATTCAGAAAGAATGACAATGGTTTCTCATGTTCAGTCTGTATGTGTCAAGTACATGCTGCACTCTGTCATGCCTGATCATGCTTCAAACTGTACAAGCAAACTGAACGTGAATAACCATCCTCGTATTTAACCCTTTCTCACCTTCAAAGGGAAAATAAATTATACAAAGTTGTCACAGAAATGAAGCTGTTCTTTTAATGTATCTAGAAATTTCCTTGCAGGTCACAATATGCTGAACAGATTTCTTTGGTTTCTGTTTCTTGCATTCTTCAGAATGCTGTTAAGATTTCTTATGAATTTGGAAAAATGTTTACGATACCAATATCACAAACATGGGAAATCTGTGAGGGTTGGAGTTGAAGTTTGAATCTTAACTTTATGTAAAACTATAATAGTCAGAATGTTTCTTTAAACAATTTAGTTATCTACCAGAATAAAGGGCAATCATTTAGTTGGAGAAATTTAGATCCCGACCTAAAATCCCCTCTGAAATATTTAGGTGAGACAGGGTTAAATAACAGGTAAACAGAGAAAGGATAAGAAAACTACAAGAAACTTTGAGACAAGGTACACAATAAAACTAACTTTAAAACTTCAGTGAATGCAAACAAGGTTCAACCACAGTTGGTGTTGGGCCATTTACTGTGTTCTTATCCTTTCTTAAAGATGTACAGCAAATTTAGAACATGTCCTTAATTAGTGCTGAAACGTTTTCAATATTTGAGCGCTATTTAAAGGATTACATGTTGATGATATTTGTAAAACATATAAAACAAAACTGATGAATGATGCATAAATGACTATAAAAACTGAAAGAAAAGCTCAGACAATTCCTTAATCTTAGTCACATTCATGTAGCTCTGATGGACAAGTAACAAGCAACTTCACTGCTGCTGTGAACAGAGCGAATGGAACGAGAGCAAACTGCAGAAGAGTTTCTTTTGTATAGACTATGTCAGATAAATGAAGATTACATCTGAGCATAGCATTCCATCTTATCAAGCTACTTCTGGCATTCAAGCATGTGGATCTCCTAATTAAACTTAAATGCAAAAATACTGATGGAAAAATTAGTTTTAAAAATTACATTTTCCAGCTTTCAACAGTAATTTAATTACACACTGCTCTGAAAAAAGACAGATCCCTTTATTTTATTTATTTTTCTTCTTGCTGTAGTTTCCCTGGAAGGTGTAGCTGCAGAATGGATAATATGAAGCCATGCCTTTGCAAAGGCCTTTCCTGAGTCAGCCGCTAGTAAGCCCAGGGCAGAGGACAATGATCCTGTGGGGTGGTAACGGGCCTCCAGTTTGTGTTTCCACACAGAACCAAAGCTGAGAATAGAAATACAGTTTTTGTTCTGTGGGAAGCACCAAGTAGAAAAAACTAGTAATTGAAACACCTTCTGCCACCATGCAGTGGTGCTTCCATATATAGTGCTGTTGCACCACCTCCATTCTCTTTCCTTCCGCTTCTCCAACACACCCTTCATAGCCCTACCCACCACCCCACCACCATGATGGCAGCCATGCCATCCAAACCTAGATATTTGGGAATATCCAAACTATTCACTGGGAGAGAAACTTCAGCCATAACCATCACTGATCATGCTTCAAACTGATCCACAGCACTAGCAAATGTCCTATCTGTCCAAGATTGTGAAGTCACTGTGTGGGGATGCAGTTTTAAACCCCTGCTCTGCTTTACCATATAAAAACATTTTAGTATAAAAAGGCAATTGATAACTGGCTTGTAATTTAAAAAAAAGCCCACCCTTTTCTTTACATAAAGTGAATCCACTCTCAATTTTCTACTAAAGATAAGCATACATTGTTCAATTCTCATCAAATGATGTAAAATAAAAGTCTTTTCTGTTGTTTATATTTGACTTGTCAAGTTAAATTAACTGGTTCTGTTGCAAAATATTTGAAAATTGATTAACAATTTTACAAAGGTCTTAAATTGAAGCAAATATTTCTTGGAACACTAGTTACACAATTAGTACCCAATTATACAACAATGCTAAATGAGTAGAGATCTATTGGGTCAGCAAAGGTTGATTCAGTATAGGTTGATTTCCAGCGAGAGAGGCACGTAAACAGCGAATGGAAGTTTTTCTTCAAATTTTCGCCCTTCCCTCTTTCTTACAAGTATTGCCTCCTAACTGGGACGTAATCCACGGTTATCAGTCACTGGCTAGTTCCTTATCACGTACATACGGACATACAAATTAGGAGCAGGAGTAGGCCACTTGGCCCCTCGGGCCTGCTTCACCATTCAATAAGATCATGGTTGATCTGAATGTAACCTCAACCTCACATTGCTGCTTACCCCCAATTACCTTTCATCCTGGTTAATCAAGAATCTATCCAGCTCTGCCTTAAAAATATTCAAAGACTCTACTTCCACCACCTTTTGAGGACGAGAGTTCCAAAGACTCTCAACCCTCAGAGAAAAATTCTCCGCATCTCTGTCTTAAATAGGTGACCTCTTATTTTTAAACAGTGACCCATAGATCTAGATTCTCCCACAAGAGGAAACATCCTCTCCACATCCACTCTGTCAAGACCCCTCAGGATCTAAGTCGCCTCTTACTCTTCTAAATTTCAGTGGATACAAGGCTTACCTATCCAGCCTTTCCTCATAAGACAACCTGCCCATTCCTGGTATTAGGCTAGTAAACATTCTCTAAATTGCTTCTAACATCTTTCTTTAAATAAGGAGACCAGTACTGTACACAATACTCCAGATGCAGTCTCACCAATGCCCTGTACAACTGAAGCATAACCTCCCTACTTTTGTAATCAATTCCCCTCACAATAAACGATAACATTCTATTAGCTTTCCTAATTACCTGTTGTACCTGCACGCTAGCCTTTTGTGATTCATGCACTAGGACACACAGATCCCTCTGAATCTCTCACCATTTAGATAATGAGCTTTTTTATCCTTCCGGCCAAAACGAACAATTACACATTTGCCCACATTATACTCCATTTGCCAGATCTCTGCCCACTCACTTAACCTACCTATGTCACTTTGTAGCCTTCTTAGGTCCTCTTCACAACTGAAGTAGCCACTTCTTTCAAGACATAAGGGTGAAGTCCACCCGGGCCTAGGGATTTGTCAGCCCGTAGCCTCAATAATTTGCTCATTACCACTTCTCTGGTGATTGTAACATTCCTGAGTTCCTCCCTCCCATTTCCTGATTTACAGCTATTTCTGGGATGTTACTTGTGTCCTCCATCGCGAAGGCCGAAGCAAAATACCTGTTTAATTCGCCTGCCATCTCCCTACTTTCCATTATCAATTCCCCAGATGCACTCTCTATAGGACCAATGCTCACTTTTTTTCTTATTTAAACATCTATAGAAACTCTTACCATCCATCTTTATATTTCCAGCTAACTTTTTCTCACACTCTAATTTTTCCCTCCTTATTAATCTTTTTGTCATTTTTGTTGTTCTTTAAATTCTTTCCAATCTTCTAACCTGCCACCCTCTTTGTGTAATTATATGCTTTTTCTTTAAGTTTGATACTGTTTTTAACTTTTTTAGTTAACCATGGATGGTGGGCCCTCCCCTTAAAATTTTTCTCTTATTGGAATGTATATATTCTAAAATATCCCTTTAAATGTGTACCACTGAACTTCCATTGACATATCCCTTAACTTCATTTTCCAGTTCACTTTAGCTAGCTCTGCTTTCATGCCTTCATAATTACCTTTATTTAAGTTTAAAACACTAGGCTTGGATGCACTCATTTCTCCCTCAAAATCAATGTAAAATTCAATCATATTATGATCACTGCTATCTAGGGGTGCCTTCACTAGGAGGTTATCAATTAATCCTATCTCCTTGCTCTACACCAGGTCTAGTGTAGCCTGTGCTCTGGTTGGCTCCAGAACGTGCTGTTCTAATAAACTATCCTGAAAACATTCTATGAACTCATCTACGCTACCTTTGCCCATCTGATTTTTCCAGCCTATATGTAGATTAAAATCCCACTGATTATTGCTGTACCTTTCTGGCAAGCTCCCATAATCTCTTCTTTTACTTCTTTTATACTTTGTCCTATTGTGTAGTTACAATTAGGAGGCCTGTACACCATTCCCACAAGCAACTTCTTGCCTTTATCATTCTTCATCTCAACCCAAACTGCTTCTACATCCTGGTTTCCTGAACTTAGGTCATCACTCTCTAATGTGCTCATAGCATCATTAATTAACAGAGCCACTCCTCCACCTTTTCCTAACTTCCTGTCCTTCCAAAATGTCATGTACCCATCAATATTCCGGTCCCAATCTATGTCATCCTGTAGCCGTGTCTCTGTAATGGCTATCAGGTCGTACTTATTCATTTCTATTTGTACTATCAGTTCATCTGTTTTTTGTTTTGCTTTGAATGCTGTGTGTGTTTAGATACAGAGCCTTTAATTTTGTTCTTATATTATTTTTGTAGTGTCTAGCTTTATCTGTTGATTTACTCTTAGATTTGTACTCACTGTCCCTTCCTGTCACAGTCTTGTGCCTGTCTCTCTTGCCTGGTCTCTACTCCTTGGTTTACCACATCTCCCCAAATTTCATCCCTTGACCCCACTATTCAGTTTAAAATCCTCTCTACTTCCCTAGTTAGGCGGCTTGCGAGGACACCAGCCCCAGTTTAGGTGTAGACTGCCCCAATGGTACAGGTCCCACTTTCCCCAATACTGGTTCCAATGCCCCACAATCCAGAACCCATTTCTCCCACACCAGTTTTTAAGCCACGCATTCACCTCTCTAATCTTATTTGTCCTATGCCAATTTGCACGTGGCTCAGGTAATAATCCAGAAATTATTACCTTTGAGGTTCCGCTTCTTAATTTGGTGCCTAGCTCCTCATACTGACCATATAGAGCATCCTTCCACATCCTATGTCGTTGGTACCCACATGGACCACAACCACTGGATCCTCCCCCTCCCACTGCAAGTTCCTCTCCAGCCCTGAGCAGATGTCCTGAACCCTGACACTGGGCAGGCAACAAAGCCATCTGGACTTTCAGTATTTACTACAGAGAACAGTGTCAATCCCCCTCATTATACTGTCCCCTACTACCACTACATTCCTTTTTGCTCCCCCGACGTGGATGGCTTCCTGTATCACGGTGCCATGGTCAGTTTGCTCATCCACCCTGCAGTTTCCACTCTCATCCAAACAAACTGAGAACGTCAAACCTATTGGACAATTGCAGAGGCTCACACGCCTGCCCTCTGGGTCCCCTTACCTGCCTCACTCTGTCATACCCTCCTGTTCTTGGCCACTGAGCAAATCAGAAGACCCTATCCTGACTGCCTCCTGGCTTAAAGTATCCATGTAACTTTCCCCATCCCTGATGTGTCACAGAGTCTACAGCTCAGCCTCCAGCTCAATGACTGAACCGAGGTTCCTCAAGCCACAAACACTTACTGCAGGCGTGTTTGCCCTGGATCACAATGTTATCCAGGAGCACCCACATGTTGCAACCTTGACACACCACCTGTCCTGCCATTCTTAATATACCTTAAATAATTACTTAATTATATTAATCACTTATTTAATGTTGCTTTCTTATATATTTGATTAACTTTACCACCAAATTGTGTACGATTTTAAACCTTAGGGATAGAATATAACTTATCCACTTACCAGATACTCACCAAACAGCTAGCTCCTTTCCCTTAGTAAAGCAAGAATCATTTCTATGGGGTGAGAAAGATAGGAAAAGGAAGCGAACATCTTCTCCGAACTCGCCTCTCACCAAACTCCAAGTCTTCACTCAGTTTGTCAGCTGCACTCCACTTGCCAAGGCTGCACTAAAGAACCCTGAACTTATAGCAAACTGAACTGGGTCTACAGTAACCAGGTTCAACCAGTTAGCTAATTAACTAGACAGCTCCTACAGCTGAGAGTGAGCTTATCCTGTCTAAACTGCAAGAAAGAACGAACTTAGCCTGTTGACACAGTACTTTCCAGTAACTGCTAATTACAGACTGGATTAGATTTTAAGGGTAGACATTCAAGTGTGAGGTTTGAAAATCATTGTTGGCAGATTATTTGTAAAAGATATCATAGGGAGCTCAAATCAAGTTCTGTTCTGACGTATAGATAAGCATACTTTCAACAGGATTTGCTGGGGACCAATCAGGGGCAAGAATGCTAATAAATTTTCCTATTCCTAACCCAAGCTAACTGTAACTCACCTTGCACTGCCTAAAATCAGGAGGACCTTTTAGATATTTGTTGACTGGATGTACTAATTCAGCAACATGATCAATATTTAATGAATGTCTAACTTTCTTTTCCTTGCTTCTCGTAGGTTAGCATGCAGCTGTATTTTTCCAAGGTTAATTCCTGTGTTCCTGGCACTTGTAACTTCGCCTTCTCAGCAGCCTTTAACAAAAATGTAGCTTCACGCTGCCAGTGACTGCTTCAGGGGTGTGGGGTGCTGTCAAAGCTGAGAATCAGAACTAAAACTTCTGCTTTGCTTGCTGTCCAACATGAAAAGAGGGAAAGGACTGATGTTTGGACGTTAAATGCCTAGATTCTGAGAGAATCTAAGTGAAACATGTTCTATCCAAGTTGTAACTTAAATAGAACTAATGGTTTAATGGTGGTTATTCCTTCAGCAGACAAGAGGGTGAATAGCACATTTGGAATCAAAAACATATTTGTGAGTAATCACAATATTTTAACACTTGTGGATGAATACTATCTGCTGTTTAAGGTTTGTTCTTTGTATCTTGCTGTATCTTTTGGCTTCTTTGGATTACTGACCATGCAAATATATTTGACCAGGAAGTTCTGTCTGTAATCATTAATATAATGACATGTTACTTTCTACCTTTCTTCAAAAGAGCAACAATGACCCCTATATCCTGGCAAACTACATCTCATCTCCAAACTCCTTTTCCTCTCCAACGTCATTGGCCATTTTCCGAATGGCAGGCAGTGACTAGTGGGGTACCACAGGGATTGGTGCTGGGACCCCAGTTATTTACAATATATATATTAATGATTTAGATGAGGGAATTAAATGTAATATCTCCAAATTTGCAGATGACACAAAGCTGGGTGGGAGGGTGAGCTGTGAGGAGAATGCAGAGATGCTTCAGTGTGATTTGGACAAGCTGAGTGAGTGGGTAAATGCATGGCAGATGCAGTATAATGTGGATAAATGTGATCTTATCCATTTTGGTAGCAAAAATAGGAAGGCAGATTATTATCTCAATGGCTATAAATTGAGAGAGGGGAATGTGCAACGAAACCTGGGTGTCCTTGTACACTAGTCGCTGAAGGTAAGCATGCAGGTGCAGCAGGTGGTAAAGAAGGCAAATGGTATGTTGGCCTTCATAGCCAGAGGGTTCGAGTACAGGAACAGGGATGTCTTGCTGCAATTGTACAGGGCCTTGGTGAGACCACACCTGGAATATTGTGTGCAGTTTTGATCTCCTTATCTGAAGAAGGATGTACTTGCTATAGAGGGAGTGCAGCAAAGGTTTACTAGACGGATTCCTGGAATGACGGGACTGACATATGAGGAGAGATTGCGTCGATTAGGATTATATTCGTTGGAGTTCTGAAGAATGAGGGGAGATCTCATATAAACCTATAAAATTCTAACAGGACTAGACAGGGTAGATGCAGGAAGGATGTTCCCGATGGTGGGGAGTCCAGAACCAGGGTCACAGTCTGAGGATATGGGGTAGACCATTTAGGACTGAGACGAGGAGAAATTTCTTCACCCAGAGAGGGGTGAGCCTGTGGAATTCGTTACCAAAGAAAGTAGTTGTTTTCAAGAAGGAGTTAGATATAGCTCTCGGGGCAAAAGGGATCAAAGGGTATGGGGAGAAAGCGGAGCAGGCTATTGAGTTGGATGGTCAGCCATGATCATAATGAATGGCGGAGCAGGCTCGAAGGGCCGAATGGCCTACTCCTGCTCCTAGTTTCTATGTAACATGCTGTCGCCTCCTAAATCTGCGTCTTCCTTTCCCAGAATGCCTTGCTTGAATTCCGCCAATCAGGTTTCTGCCCTTGCCACCATACCAAAATCGCTCCTATCCAAGTCACAAATGACACCTGGCATGGAATCGACAGGCCGACTGGCTTCCTTCTGTGCTGTAAACATTCTATGATTCTATGTGACTGTGACAGGGCAAATAATCCCTCCTATCATCTTGACCTGGCGATTTTCTTTGATACAGTCTTACGCAAATTCTGCTCCGGTCATCCAACTCGATGGCACTGCACTCACCTGGTTCCATTCTTCTCTGTCCAGAGAATAATCCACAATGAGTTCTCTTCCTGCTGCCACACCATGGGAAAGTCAGCATGGCTTTGTCAGAGGGAGGTCATGCCTAACAAATTTGATTGAACTTTTTGAGGTGGTGACCAGGTGTGTAGATGAGGGTAAGTGCAGTTGATGTAGTTTATATGAATTTCAGCAAAGCCTTTGACAAGGTCCCACATGGGAGACTTATAAAGAAGGCAAATGCACATGGGATACAGGGTAATTTGATAAGGTGGATTCAAAATTGGTTTAGTTGTAGGAGGCAGAGTATGATGACAGAAGGATGCTTTAGTGACTGGAAGCCAGTGTCCAGTGGCGTACCACAGGGATCTGTGCTCAGTCCCCTATTATTTGTCATTTATATAAACGACATAGGTGACTATGTGGGGGGTAGGATTAGCAGGTTTGCGGATGACACAAAGATTGGCCGGGTGGTTAACAGTGAGGTTGAGTGTCTTGGGCTACAGGAAGATATAGACGGGATGGTCAAATGGGCAGATAAGTGGCAGATGGAATTTAACCCTGAAAAGTGTGAGGTGATACACTTTGGAAGGAGTAATTTGACAAGGAAGTATTCAATGAATGCATGACACTAGGATGTTCTGAGGAACAAAGAGACCTTGGCGTGTGTGTCCATAGATCTCTGAAGGCAGAGGGGCATGTTAGTGGGGTGATGAACAAGGCATATGGGACACTTGCCTTTATCAATCGAGGCATAGATTACAAAAGTAGGGAGGTCATGTTGGAGTTGTATAGAACCTTGGTGAGGCCACAGCTGGAGTACTGTGTGCAGTTCTGGTCGCCACATTATAGGAAGGATGTGATTGCACTGGCGGGGGTGCAGAGGAGATTCACCAGGATGTTGCCTGGGATGAAACATTTAAGTTATGAAGAGAGGTTGGATGGACTTGGGCTGTTTTCGTTGGAGCAGAGAAGACTGAGGGGTGACCTGATCGAGGTGTACAAGATTATGAGGGGCATGGACAGGGTGGATAGGGAGCAGCTGTTCCCCTTAGTTGAAGGGTCAGTCACAAGGGAGCATAAGTTCAAGGTGAAGGGCAGGAGATTTAGGGGGGATGTGAGGAAAAACATTTTTACCCAGAGGGTGGTGATGGTCTGGAATGCACTGCCTGGGGTGGTGGAGGTGGGTTGCCCCACATCCTTTAAAAAGTACCTGGATGAGCACTTGGCATGTCATAACATTCAAGGCTATGGGCCAAGTGCTGGTAAATGGGATTAGGTAGGTAGGTCAGGTGTTTCTCACATGTCGGTGCAGACTCGATGGGCCGAAGGGCCTCTTCTGCACTATGTGATTCTGTGATTACTTCTTTATCTGTCCTTGGCCGCCTCCTATTTCACATCTACATGTTGCCCCTCAGCAACATTATCCAAAAACAACTCAGGTTGCACATGCATGCTGACGACACCCAGCTCTACCTCGCCACCATTTTTCTCAACCCATGCTCTGTCTCTAAATTGTTAGATTATATGTCCGACATCCAATACTGGATCAGCAGGAATTTCCTCCAGCAAAATATCAAGATGATCAAAACTATCACCTTAGGTTTCTGACACTAATTCTGTTCCCTAGCCACTGACACCATTCCATTCCTTGGCACCTGACTGAGACTAAACTAGACTGTTCACAACCTCGGTGTCATATTTGGCCCAAAGATGGCCTCTTCCCAATGTCTGTGCCATTAAGACTGCCTTATCTCACCTCCATAACATCGCCATATTCTTTCCCACCTCCTGTTGAACCCTTCATCCAAGCCTTTGTTACCTCTAGACTTGACATTCTAACACATTCCTGTTTGGCCTACTGAGGGTTTAGACTCTGGAATCATTGCCTTAAATCTCTCTATGTCTCTTTCCTCCTTTTAAGACTCTCCTTAAAACTTCTCCCTTTGGCTACGTGTTTTTTTCTCCACATGTGACATGGTGTCAAATTTTGTTCAATTCCGGCAATAGTACTGAAGACCTGTGCTCCAGAACTTGCCGCACCCCTAGCCAAACTGTTCTAGTGCAGTTACAACACTGGCATCTACCCGGCAATGTGGAAAATTGCCTAGGTTATGTCCTGTGCACAAAAAGGACAAATCCAACCCAGTCAATTACTGCCCTATCTGTCTACTCTCCATCATCAGTAAAGTGATAGAAAGGGTCATTAACAGTGCTATCAAGCGCAATAATCTGCTCACCGATGCTCAGTATGTGTTCTGCCAGGGTCACCCAGCTTCTGACCTCATTACAACCTTGGCTCAAACATGGACTAAATAGCTGAACTCCAGAGGTGAGTGTGACTGCCCTTGACACCAAGGTAGCATTTGACCGAGTGTGTCATTGAGGAGTCCTAGCAAAACTGGAGTCAATGGGAATCAGGGGAAAACTCTCCACTGGTTCGAGTTATACCTAGCACAAAGGAAGATGGTTCTCATTGTTGGTCAATCATCTCAGCTCCAGGACATCACTGCAGGAGTTCATCAGGGTAGTGTCCTAGGCCCAACCATCTTCAGTTGCTTCACCAATGACCTTTCTTTCAGAAGTGGGGATGTTCGCTGATGATTGCACAATGCTCAGCACCATTTGCGGCGACTCAGATACTGAAACAGTTCATGCCCAAATGCAACAAGGCCTGCACTGACATATAAATACTGTGGTTACAGAGCAGGTCAGAGGCTAGGAATCCTGTGGCGTTTAACTCACCTCATGACTCCCCAAAGCCTATCCATCATCTACAAGGCACAAGTCAGAAGTGTGATGGAATACTCTCCACTTGACTGGATGAGTACATCTCCAACAACACTCAAGAAGCTTGACACCATCCAGGACACAGCAGCCAGATTGGCACCCCATCCATAAACATTCATTCCCTCCACCACCGACGCATAGTGGCAGCAGTGTGTACCATCTACAAGATGCACTGCAGAAACTCTGCAAGAGTCCTTATGCAGCACCTTCCAAATCCATGACCGCTACCATCCAGAAGAACACCACCACCTGGAAGTTCCCCTCCAAGCTACTCAACATCCTGACTTGGAAATAATATTACCATTCCTTCACTGTCACTGGGTCAAAATCCTGGAACTCCCTCCCTAACAGCAGTGTGTGTGTACCTGCACCACAGGGACTGCAGCGGTTCAAGAAGGCAGCTCTCCACCACGTTCTCAAGAGCAATTAGGGATGGGCAATCAATGCTGGCTTAGCCAGCGATGCCCAGATCCTGTAAATGGTTGAAAAAAAAAAATGAAATGCCTTGGGGCATTTTACTATGTTTACTAAGGTGCCATATAAGTTCAGGTTTTGTTGAGAAAGACAATGATGAGCATCCTCCACGTTCCTCAGTGATCAATGAACCCTCATTTGAGTTAATTATTAAATTTGGGCACACTAACCAAAAAAAGTGGTATGCACAAGGGCAAAGATTCTGGCTCTTAGGAGCCATTCCTGATGAAAGGTTATCAACCTGAAACATTAACTCGATGCTTCTCCCTCTCCCCAGATCCTCTCAATGTTTCCAGCATTTTCCGTTTTTATTTTAGTCCATGAGAGTTTGTCTGCTACTGGAAACTGTTTTATAACGTGGTTGCAAGACAAACGTGCTGGCAAAGAGCCCACTCTATATATAATATGGTCAATTCACAGCACACTCTAACATTTCATTTCCTAGCAACAGTTACAGAACAATATATGTCCTGATCCACTTACAGATTGCATGGCCATTTTCTACAGGGAATGCAGCGGGTGGTTGTGGTGAGGTGGAGAGGGGGTAAAAAGTAAACTGAATAGGAACAGAAGGGAAAATTATATCTAAACTGAAACCAAAACGAATTTCTCTTTGGGCGTTTCCATCAATGCAACTTAAAACTCATTACCTTTGTGGCTTTCAAGCACTGGTTTTGGCTGCTTCTGAATGCTTAATAATGGCCCTTTTATATTAAGCACTAATTATTAAATAAAGAGAAATAATTATTTTTTTAAAGAAAATGCAAAGTGATCATATCACTTTTTAGAGGAACTGCATCTCAATTTCCCACCAGGTTATAAGGCTGATCCCTAGGGTCACAGGGCTGAGTTAAGAGGAAGGACCAGAGAAATTTGTGGTCTGCAGCTGGATAGGTGGGGGTTGTGGGAGGAACTACACTTTTTTAGTTCTTGTATGAATAAGCTCGTATTTAACCTTAATTTCAGTCAGGAGTTAACGAGTTCTCAGAAAAGTAGTCGTGCGCTGGCATCTTGCCAGATTTTGATGACAGTTGGTTATCATGTACAATACTTGGCCTGCTCTACAATTTAGTCAGGTTAAATAACAAAATCCTCCAGGCTTTGAAAAATAGAAATAAAGGTTTCTCTGAACTACCATTGTTAATGATTGTTCTAATACAGCAAATTAACTCAGTTTTAAGTATATTAAAGCTAATGCTTTTACAACCTTAAAAAAACAAAAATGATCAAAATAGGGTCACACTGTTATCCTGCAAACCAGTTGAAAATTATATACGTAGAAATTTCAGCTATAGAAAAGTTCCCAATGCGTTACAGACGCCATACATTACCAACCTGGGTATAACCATATTTTGCCAGTAGCATACCTTTCTGAGGCTAGGCACAAGTGCATCACCTCCTGGGCTGACGTGAAGTTGCTATGATGACTTTAATAATTAATTCAATTCATAATTCATTCACGGGATGTGGGCTTTGCTGGCTGGGCCAGCATTTATCGCACATCCCTAGTTGTCCTTGAGAAGGTGGTGGTGAGCTGCCATCTTGAACCGCTGCAGTCCATGTGGTGTAGGTACACCAACAGTGCTGTTAAGAAGGGAGTTCCAGGATGTTGAGTTGACTGGAGCTAGTCCAAGACATAAAAGGCTTAGCCCTGCTAGCTGCGTCACCGCAGCAGGTCGAGAGTAAAGAGACCTGCCTGAAGTGAAGGCTCTCCTTTAGTGTAGGAACATAGAAACAGGAGTGGGCCATTTAGCCCCCTCCACCCTATTCCAACAATCAATTTGATGCAACAAAAATCTGTTTAGAATTTAACCGACCTAAGCTCAACAGCTTCACCAACCTTTGTGTGAAGTGCTTCCTGATATCAGCCCTGAAAAGGAAATCTGATTTTCTTTTAAAAAAAAATACACTTAAATCTTAGTTTACTACTACCCTTTTTATCGGCAGCATTCTGAGGCTCAAAATAGATTTTTTTTTAAAGTTATATTTCTTCAGCAAATTTACAATCTCCTTTTGGGAAAAATACTCCATTGCTGATCTATAGTCATATAATTAGCTCACTCTACAAATTTTTAGAAGCTATCCTAGTGGCAGGAGAGGAGTTGAAGGAGATGGTTAGGAAGAAGAGTGAGAAATGTTCACCAAGGTGAGGTGGATGGTCACATCCCAACAAATCTTGAAGCAAGCATGTGTTTGGGTGCAAATAAGTTTTATTGGAGAAGGGGCAGGACCAACAAGGCAGTCAGAGGATGGGTAGTGAGAGCATAGGAAGACACAAAAAGCCTCTTGAAGTTCATGCACATTCATGGACACCATTATAATAAGGGGAATGTGGTACATCACAAGAGAAGGACAGGTTAGTGCTCCAGATGGAGGGGGCAGATAAGCAACAAATGCGCCCAAAGCAGGAAGTGTTGGGAGTCAGCCCTGTTCCTTTCTAATCTGTACAATCTGTAATTGCATAAACCTCCTTCAGAGATACGTTTTTGTTGCCCCAGCACTAGGATTAGTTAAGCTTACAGTAATAAATATAATTTACATAATTTTCACATCCCATTTCTCAGTGCAATTCACTGCATCCTGCTTTACAAATCCTTGCGTTATTGAAGAATTACTTTTCTGCAGTTTGCATCTTTCCACAATCAATGTGCGCAGCTTTGAATGGCTTGCCAACAAATGAAAGCCTACCTCCTCATGCAGTCCAGGGCCTGCGTGAAGACCTGAGGAGCCATGCCATGCTCATGCTGCAGGATCAGGCACTGTTCCAGTGTGATCGACATAGCTGTTCGGTCCTTGGCACTTTTACAGCTTGTAAATCTAACACCATTTAGTCTACGACAAATCTAAAAACAGAAAATGAAAAACAAAATCACATTAGTATATTAAAAGTGATTTAATTCTTAATACCTAAATTTCAAAATGAAGTGTATTTCTGAAATAAATGCAGCAAGGTTACAGAAACTTATAAATGGATACATGTGAAGTATAGTAGATTCATCTGAGAGGTTCCGTTAGCTTCATGAATGCCAAAAGATGGGCATTTATACCACAGGAAAATAAATCACATGTTCCAGTAATGTCGCAAAGTGCTTCATATTTATTTGCTTTATGAGGTAGCCTTTATGAGCTTGCGCCATGGTGGTCAACTCTGTTAAGCATCAGCAGGTGATGATCAGGAGCCACAGCCTGGCATGCTAATCTCTGCTGCATTTGCTGTGAGTAGAGGAAGACAGTGGAATGAGAAGGTGTGCAATTCATTGACCTCTGTTTTCTCTGGACCCTCTTCTCAGTCAGCTAGCTTTTTGTTTCTGCTTGCCTTTTCCAATGCCCTTCGAAACGGTCAGCAACTGTCTCCCAGCTGTCAGTGTCAGTATCCACCATCTCCATATCTCATTTGCAGGTGTCCTCATAGTGGAGGTATGGAAACCCAGGAGGTCATGACCCAGTGGTCAATTCTCCATACAGGTGGTCTTTGGGTATATATCTATCAAATGAACGTGGCCAAGCCAGCATACCATCCTGACTTGGAACTATATTGCCATTCCTTCACTGTCGCTGGGTTAAAATCCTGGAACTCCTACCCTAACAGCATTGTGGATGTACCTAAATCACATGGATTTCAGGGGTTCAAAGCAGCTCACCACCATCTTGTCGAGGGCAATTGGGGATGGGCAATTAATGCTGGCCTAGCCAGCAACACCCACATCCTATGAAAGACTAAAAAAACATACATCATTGGCTTAGCAATGAGTGCATGCTAATGGAATTGGCACATTCCTGGACCTCTGAGTTGGTGACCATGCCCTGCCAGGAGATGTTAGAGGATATATCTGAGACAGCAAAAGTGGAAACTATTCAGCTTTTGTTCCTGCCTAGCATATGTTATCCAGATCTCACCACTTAGAAGAGTGCGCTGAAGAAGTAGGCATGGTAGGCTCTCAGTGTGGTGTTCACAGGTTTCTGCTGTTCCACACATTCTTACTTAGCTTGAACATAATAGCTGCAGCTTTTGCAATGCGCATGTTGATTTCAGCATCAAGTGACAGATTGCTGGAGATTGTGGAGCCTTGTTAGGTGAAGCTATCAACAACCTCCAGTATCACATTGTCAGTGATGATACATGGCAGTGTTGCAAAATTTTGCACCATGATATTTGTTTCCCTGATGCTGCTGGTCAAATCAAGCTCTTTATGTGTGAGAGAATCTGTCCATTTGTTGCAGGTGTTCCTCAGTATGGAATGTTGGTGCAGCATCGTCAGGGTGAAGCAACACTGTGTGAATGAGCACACCTTTGTCTCGGATCTCAGATGAGCAAGTCTGGACAGCTTTCTGTCAGTTCTGGTATAAGTACACACCCTCTGTAGATTACCTGAAGACATGTAACAGCAGCAATGAGAAGAACATGCCAAACTGTCAGTGCCAGAACACAACCCTGTTAGAGCCCACTGCAGGTCTCAAAGGGTTCTGATGTTGCCCTGTCATAGCTGACCTTATCCATCATGTTGCCATGGAAAGAGATGACAACATTGAGCAGCTTCATCGGGCAGCTAATTTTCTCCGGCAGCTTAAACAGTCTGCCTCTGCTCACATGGTCGAATGGTGGGATCAATGTAGGCAATACATAATGGTCTTTGTTCACAGCATTTCTCTTGCAGCTGACGGGCTGAAATCATCATATCAATTTAGATCTTTCAGTTCTGAAAGCATATGGGCAAATACTTTTCCCACCATGCTCAGCTTGGAGCTGCCTCAATAGTTGTTGAAATCACTGTGGTTGCCTTGTTCTTGTACAGGGTCACAATCTTTGCATCTCACATATTCTGGAGTACTGCCTCCAGCAGAGCCACAGAAGTTCACACAGATGCTGCATGAGTGCCAGTTTCCCATGCCTGATGAGTTCAGGTGGTATAGCATCAGCATCTGGAGCTATGTCCATGACAAATGAGTCAATAGCTTTGCTAAGCTCCTCCACTGTGATTTCGATATACAGCTCCACCATGACAGGCAGGCTTTCTATGGTGTCTAGAGTTTCCTCAGTGGCAGTGTTCTCCCCAGAGTACAACTCAAGGTAGTGTTCACCCATCACTCCAACTGTTTACTGCAGGCAATGATGACCTCCCCTTCCTTGGTTTTCAGTGGAGCTGTTTTCTTTGCTGATAGACCGGTTGTTGTTTTGACCCCTTAATACATTTTCCGTGACAGAATATCCAGCGGTTCTTCAATAGTGTCATAACCAGTAATCAGTGGCACACCACCCAGCAGTCTGTTTAACTTTACTTCGAGGAGTTTTTAGTGCATTCAGAGTTTTTCCACTTGGATCTCACAGGATCACGGAATTGTTGCAGCATAGGAGGCGGCCAGCTGGCTCACAGTACCTGCAATGGCTCTCCGAATGAGCAATTCACCTAATACCCTTCTGCTGCCTTTTCAGATAACAGTCCGATTCCCTACTGAATGCTTCATGTTACGATAAGGGCAGAAGGAGTTCGTGGTTTGATTAGCCCCACTACTCCACAGGTCGCACCATTCATTTAAAAGTTAGATTCACTCACCAAAATAGCCAATCCTTTGCCTTCACTGCTGTTACCCAGAATATAAGAGACTTTAACCTGGCTTCTTTTAATAAACAACAAATTTATTATAAAACCAGTCTTAGTCAAATAGAAAGGCAAACCTTATTAACATACAGTATGAATATGAAAGTACACCAATTACTCTTTCGAGATACCCTAAGTCTCTCGCTCTCTCTCACACAGACACGCGAAAAAAATAAATAAATAAAAATAAAGGAATTCTGCTAAAGGTTAAAGGTTAATAGTTCAAGGGAAAAGGAGATAGTGGAGTTTTTGAAATGGTGCACGGGTTATACAGTTAGTTTCTCAGCACTGATCTTCTAAACAGTCGATGACTCTTGCACTGCTTTCCAGGCGGACTTGAGGAATACTTGCAGGTACTCAATTCCAGCACATGGAGCAAACTTAGGTGCAGCTTATATTCACCTCTGGCTGTGGACTGGCTCTGGGCTACAAAAAGGCTGCTGTCTTCTTTTCGCAAGAAGTTGGTCCTCCTTCTTCTCAAAGTAAAACCAAAGCCAACTTTTAAATAGTTGTGACCCCCTTTGTACACAGTCCACCAGGGTCAAAAGGTTACCAGCTTTTTAAAATTGCTTACTTATCTTTTCTTGTAAAAGATGGCTTTTCCAGGAATAGCAAGCAGAGTCCTGCATTAACCCTTTAAGAAACAGTTTCTTTCTAACACAAATTCTTCCAGAATGTTCTTAGTCCTTGAAGATGAACCATTTTCTGTGATTAAAGAGTTCATGACATTCAATCGAACCTGCCTCCACCACACCATCAGGCAGTGCATTCCAAACCTTAACCACTCACTGCAGAAAAAGTTTCTCTTCGTATCATTTTTGCTTCTTTTACTAATTACTTTAAGTCTGTGCCCTCTTGTTCTCGATCCTTTCACAAGTGGAAACAGCTTCTCTCTTGTAATTAATGAGCAACTGCTGGACTTCAATGATTGTCAACATCATGATGGAACCTTTGAACCAGTCAGCATTTTCCTGTTCTTGCTTTCCATATGTCGAGACTGTGGTATTATAGATGGTGTCTTGATGTACGTCCCATTTTACTTCAACACTGTGCAGGAATGCTGGAGAGTGCCTGGTCAATCAAATCTGTGGGTAGGCTGCATGGCTGATGTTGATATAAGGATGGCATTTCTGCTTTGAATGAAAAAGCTTCAAGGGTTGCATCTTCACCCTAGTGCACACCAGGGAATGATCAGCATCAAAGTCAGCACTGTGGTCGCTGCATGAATTGAGAATACTGTTCAGAGAGAGACACATCAGATCCAGTTGGTGCCAATGCCCTCATCTTGGATGTCTCCAGGACACACTGAGGCATGATTTGTTCTGAAAGGTGTTAGTTACACATAGCTTGTGGTTACTGGCAAAGCTCACAAAATTTCTGTCTGACCGACTGCGGTGGGTGGTGGCTGACCAGTGGAACACGTTGGAGACAGCCTGTGGCACCTGTTCTCAATGCCATTCGAATTGCACTTATCACTCGTAATCGCTGTCTCCCATCTTATGTTAACACTCCGCAGCAAAACTGAAGTGGCCTCTCCCAGGTCCAAGCCAGGACAAAATTTATCAAGACCCTGGGCTGCCCAAATGTCAGAGTCCCCCTTGCAACCTCCCCAGTTGAGTCCAAAGGAATACAAAGTAGTGTGTTTGGCACCAACGTGGTTGCAGTTGTTGTTGAAAAGATGACATATTTCAATGTCAGTCCACCTTTGGTGTCCACTCCAGATTTTTTGTCACAGTTTACTCCCTGAGCCTTCAACTCTCCTGAGGTATCCCACAAGACAGTGGAGCTATTCACCCATAGCAGGGAGTTTGGTTCATGAGCACCAGGGCATGTCCACATGCTAGTAAACCTGAACACTGCATGCCTGGGGCCAAACCTCTTCAGAGTTCCTCTGAAGCTTTAGCCCAGGGTTGTGGGGGTGCACAGTTTCCATGCGTCACAACAGCTGAGGCCTTGTCAATGGAAAGGCTGTGCACAGACAGGAAAAGACTTACACGTTTGGCTCTCTTTTTTTGCATTGTTGCTAGCCAGCGATGTGGGCTGAAAATGAGAAGCAAAGTAGCGCACAAAAGCAGAAAGCATGCTAATGCTCTTCACCCACGCAATAGACATTTCAACCTTTTGCAAAAAAAAAAGTAACGATTTATGTAGATAAATACAGCCATTTTTGTGTGCACAGCATAGTTAAGTTCCCATAAACAGAAATGAGCAATTGGTCAGAGAGGGAGAATTGATAGCCAGAATACCAGGTGAATTCCATTCTCTTTTTGACTAGTGTTACTTCTCTTTACAGCCCACTCACTAGTTGCAATAGCCAACAGGACCATAATGAAACATCTCAATTCAAGAATAGCTTTGACAATACAGTACTTGCTCAGAACTGCACTGAAATGCCATTCAGAGTTCAAGCTCAAGTCCTGGATTGAGACTTGAAGCCACAATCTCTAGCAATGTAACTAACTGAGCAAGCTGACACTGATAGTTTTAAGCTCATTATTATTAATATATTGTCATCATGCAAAACATCATTAAAAATATACCTTCATATAATTATTTGGCATGTGTTAAATGTAGTTGTTAGGAGAGAGCATACTGACATGCAATAAAATTAATAGTGATATTGAACCTTTAAGTGCTGGGAGTTCTTTTTCTCTATGGCTTACTGCTTAGCAAGAGCTTTTGCTGTATGAAACTGTGCCAATAGTTGAATTAGCAAACTATCTTCATAAATGAATAACATAATACTCATTTCACAATACACATGTATGATTACGCACACTCTACTTTGGGGAAAAAAACAAATTTTAACTTTTAATTAACATAAGGTGCAAGTTCAGAGTTACAGTACTCGACTTTATAAAAGGAGTTACTTACATCCAGATTTAACTAGTGCCCCCATACTATCACTGTTACGAGTGCAAGGTTTGATGGTTATGTTTTAAACTCCCTTTAATTCAGGTAAAATGGAGCAGGTGACCCTCCTACTAGTTCTGCCTGACAATAAGCCTAAGGAGCCTGGTGAAACAGGGAAAAACAAGCCTGCTGGAAGCAACTTTGGACTGGTTCCTGTAAAGACCCCGATTCTGTGAAGAGTGCGCTGTAACATATAAACACTGTGTGGTTTATCGCCATATTAGGATATAAAGGGGGGATATCTTTTCTGTAGTATACTTTATTAGTTGCCAACCAGAAAAAGACCCATTTATGCCTACCCTCTGTTTCCTGCTGGCTAGTCTTGTTGGAAAATCTCCAAGTTTTTAAAGCATTTCACTATTCTCCTCAAAACTACACTGCAACAATGCAATAATAATAATTATTATTATAATAATCAACGAGTTGCCTAGCTATTGAGTTGGATGTTGTCATACGAATACAGGAAACTAATTTGCCTCAACAACAATGAAGAGCGTTTAGAATATAAAAGCTGCAACTACTGGAAATCCAGTTGTGATGTAGGTTTTCATCTGAAATATTTGCCATTACTGCTTCTTTCAAATGTTGACTAACTGGTCAGCTTTTCGGTTATGACCATTTCATTGGAATGTAACAATTATAGTATTTAATTTGCAATAAAACTGTTTACCTCAGCAGCTTGCCAAAGGATATCGACATTCTTATTTTTTCTTGCATGGACATTCTGGCCAAGAAACCTCAACAGTTCAGGTAGACAGGTCTGACTCCGGGATCGAGGTAAACCTAAAGAAATCACATATTTTGAAGAAATAAACTAAATAAAAGCAGGGAAGTACTAACAATTTTATTTGTGGAATTTGTCTTACACTGCAGATAGTTCATACTGTACATTTACAGTCATTAAACTAGCTATCACTTGAAATATTTGTGACTCAGGCATTGAGTGATACAAACAGTGCATACTTCAATTACATCACAGGCTTTTAATTATATATTTCTTCTATATGTAGCATATCTAACAATAACCTCTAATTTTAGTTCTTAAAGAACATTTAACAGCTACCATGAATTAAAGCCACTTGGACAAAGTACCACTCATGGAACAACTCAATGGTGTGGGCTTTTTTCAGAAGTAAAAATCAATATTAGATTTAACCAACAGGTTTTCAGTGATGCAGTAGGTTTTATAAATCCACAGGATGCATATCATGAAATACAGGGTTTAAAAAAAGTAGTCACTGGATAATGCCTTGTTTTGCATGGATGAGATTTGAAATTTAAATCAATTGGCATTTAACAAACCATTGCATGGCTTCTTGAAATTTACTTGCATACAGTGTGGTGACTGACTCCATCCCCAAGACTTTTCTCCCACCCCCAGGTTTGCTCATCCTTTACTTCCATTTTCCTCAAGTCATTAGGAATGTAATATCAGATCAGCTGTGGAACTCTTGTCACTGATTCGGAAGGTTGAAAGTTCAAGATCCATGTCAAGCACCTGAGCTTTCGATGAAATGTTAAATCCTTTGGTTTGAGGTGTAAGGGAGGGGTAACACCTCTCTCAGGAGGTGAGACTTCACTGCACTCTTTGGAGTGCCTCATACTGTATGGGTCATCCCTGCTCTCACCTGTGGCTCCAAATATTTGTTAGCATGTGACAACAGCCACATCCTGGTAAACCACTTTGATGGGGTGGGCCAAACCAGATGAGGGCTGCTGACAGGTATCCTACCCACAGCGACTTAGGGATTTGTCTACCCTGGCATGCAAAGACTGATTACAACGGACTGGGCAGATGAGGCTAATCTAAGCTCCAATGGTCTTGTAGGCGGGTCAGCACTGTGTTGTGGCACGTGTAGAGCTTGACAAGACACAGAAGACATCCTCATCACCCACTGCACCCAGATCTATCTCCAGCTGTCTAGACTCGTCTTGTCACTAGACCAAGGTAGGTCAAGGTAAAAATAAGGCTGATGAGCAACTTTCCCTCACTATAATCCAATTCACATGCATGTTCATGATCTATCATCTGTCATCCATCATCTATTTGTCACAAGTCCTGTACCAATCGGTGAGTGACATAGCAGCAGGTATGGGTTCACAGAGCTGTAGCCACGAACTTGCACACAGGCAACTTTCCAAGTCACTAATAGAATTGAATAGGGCTGTGTTAACACCAAATCATTTCAGCGTGCTTTTCTCCGCCATGATCTCTGATGCCTTCTATGATAGTGATCCTAGCATTAAAATCAGATAAAGCATAGATGGGAAGCTCCAGGCAAAGACCAAGGACACACTTTGTTTCCTGTTTGCCGATGACTGCTGGCTCAGAGCTGGATATACGGCGATTGCACAATGTAGCATCAACTTATTCTCCAAACCATGCAACAAATTCGGCCTTACAATCAGCACAAAAACAATCAGCACGAAGAAAACTGAAGGAATGCACCAGCCTGTTCCATTACTGCAGCACTTTCCAGATCTATGGAGGACTGGAAGATTATGGCCAGTGCCTCTACAATTTTCACCCTTACTTCCTTCAGCATTCTTGGATGCATCCCATCCAATCCTGGGAACTTATCAACTTGAAATAACAGCCAGCCTTTCTAATACCTCTTCTTCAACTTCAGCCCATCCAGTGTCTGTTACCTTTGCCTTCACTAAGGCTTTGGCAGCAGCATCCTCCTTGGTGAAGGCAGATGCAAGCTGCTCTTTTGATACCTCAGCTATGCCCTTTTCCTCCATCCATTGATCTCTTTTCTGGTCCCTAATCAGCCCCATCTTACTACCTTTTTACTTTTTATATGCCAAGAGAAGAATTTTAGATTCCCCTTTATGTTAGCTGCCAGTCTCTTCTCATACATTCTCCTTGTCTCTAATTTTCTTTTCCACTGCCATTCTGAACTTTCCATATTCAGCCTGATTCTCATTTGGATTTTACGGGCCACCTGTAGGCGGGAAAGCAGAGGGGTGGGACCTGTAAAATAGAGCACCATGCCATTGGTGATGAAGTAGGAACTGAGTAGCTTGATCTCGCAACCATATGTACATATCTCCAACTTCCTACACTATCCCCGTATTCCTTAATTTCCTTAATAACCAAAATCTATTGACCTCTGTCTTGAATATACTAAAGGACTGAAAATCCACAGCTGTCTGGGTTATAGAATTCCAAAGATTCACAATCCTTTGAGTGAAACTTTTTCCTCATCTCAGTCCTAAACAGCCAACCCCCTATTCTGAGACGGTGGCCCTATATTTTAGATTTCACAGCCAGGGAAAACATTTTCCCAGTACCTGCCCTGTCAAGTTCCAAAGTGGATAATTTCACACTTTGCCACATTACATTCTATCTGTCATGGTCTTGCCCGCTCTCCCAATCCTGTATCTATCCCTGTGCAGCTTCAATCGGCAGAAACATATCCTCTAAAAAATTTTCAGGGGATGCAACCATTTCATGGTCCCAACCCCACATGGTTCAGAGGTACATAGACAGGGAAGCTCTTCTAGAAGGCAGTCAACTAAGGGGTGGGTGGGTTTTTAAGCTGGGAGCATGGGGAATCAAGGCCGGCAGCCCACACTGAGACATCAGTGGGGGCACTGCTGAGGGCCAGACTGATGGAGCAGCAGGGAGCACTGCAGTGCAAGGTTCACTGTATAGGCTACTGGAGCCATCTGTCTCCATGATTTCTTCACTCAATGACAAGGATGGGATATGGGCAGACAGCAGCCTTGTTGTTTATTGTTGATGAGTTACAAACATACGAGCATACAAATTAGGAGAGTCTTAAACATCCTCAGAAGTAACCAAGGTTTAAATTCCTGTTGTGAGGCCATCTCCTCTCACAACTCTCAAAATTCCAGGGCATCGAAAAATTGGGGCCATTGCACTTTTAAATGCCTTGACTGGAGGTTTCCACGGGTAGACAGGTGCTGCCACAGGAAACATTACTCCAGGAAGATCCTTTGGAGGCGGGAACATGCCTGGGAGTGCAGCCAACCAGACGCAGGGCGTTCCAAATCTCTGTATCCTTATCGCTTATTTTTGCACCAAGCTGGTATATCATGAGTAAATTTGGATACATTATACTCAGACCCCTCATCTAAGTCATTAATATAGATTGTAAATAGCTTAGGCCCAAGCATTGATTCTTGCAGTACCTCACTAGTTACAAAGTGCCAACCCAAAAATCCTCCGCTTATTGCTACTTTTCCCTGCTCTTAAATCTTCAGTCCATGTCTTCATCCCAATCCAAAGCTCTAATTTCATATAATTCTGTATCACTACTAAGTGTTAATGCGTGAAAGACATCATTTAAAAGGAACATTAATTTAATTTTACGCTTTTACAAAAATAAGTAAAAATAAAAACCAACAATATGGAAAGCAAACGTTCTTATTGCATTATATTATACATTCACAGAAAGAATTCAAAAAACATCCATAGCGTAAGCATACAATAATACTTTAATCTACATATATAATGCTCATTTAAGGCAAAGTCATGTATAGCTTATCCAATTTCAAATGCAAGCAAAACAGACCCATCTCAATATTTCACGGGCAGAATTTTCCGTCGGCGTGCGGGGGGGCGGGACCCGAACGCCGATGCATAAAATGACGTGCATTATTTCAATAGGCAGGCATGCAATGATGTCTGTTGCGCAACTGCCATTAATTAACGGGCCACTTAAGGCCCTTGAGGCTCCAACTGACCTGGATTTTAAGGCGCCCATGCAATCTTCGGCTCATCGCATGAGCGCAACGGGCAGGCGGGTATCAGAAATTTGCATGAAGCTCATCCACAGGCGGGAGAAGAGGGCTCAGTGGGTTCGCGAATCCAGACATTTGAAAGTTGCTGCTCAGAAGTTAGTGAAACTTGCCTGTGTGAGGTAGAAAAGTTGCCTGGACTGAACTCAATCTTCAGGTCAGCACTTTTCAGTGAGGATTTATTTTGGGGCCTGTAGGTTTCAGGAAGCCTCCCTGAGCCTGGGAATGGAGGTGATCTCTCCACTGGAGGCACCTCATTGGAGGAGGAAGGGAGGGTTAGAAGGGGGAGGAGGCCAGGAGTGCACATTCAGCCTCCAGGGGAGCCACCTTTGGAAGGACAGGCGCAGGCACAAGGGGTACAGGGCCAAGAGGTAGTCCAAGGCGCAAGGGGCTGCAGAAGACGGCACTCTCCTGCTGCCAGGGTTTACAGAAGACGAAGCACCTACCTCAATATGTCTGAGGTGCAAAACCAAGTCAAGGGAGACAGTCAACAGTATCTGTCAGGTGATTGGTCCAGAGATCGCAGCTAACTGTGTGGGTGGACACCCCATGCCAATGGCTCGAAAGGTCACAGCTGCTCAACCTCTATGCCTCCGCTTCTTTCCAGGGGTCGGTGGGTGATCTTTGCGGTGTCTCGCAATCAGCTGTCCACACTTGTGTCAAGCAGGTCATAAATGCCCTGTTCAGGTGTGTATTGACCTTCATCCACTTCCGCTGGGACCAGACAAGTCAGGCACAGCGAACCAGAGGCTTTGCAGCCATTGCTGGCTTCCCCCATATCCAGGGTGCAATAGACTGTACACATGTGGCTATCAAGATGCCAGCAGGTGAGCCCGGTGCCTTCGTCAACAGGAAGGGCTTCCACTCCATGAACGTGCAGATAGTGTGAGATCACAGGATGCAGATTCTGCAAGACTGCGCAAGGTACCCAGGCAGCTCCCACGACGCCAACATCCTCAGACACTCCCCGGTGCCGGGGCTCTTCAGTGCTCCAGCCCGGCTGGATGGATGGCTGCTGGGTGACAAGGGCTATCCCCTCAGAGGGTGGCTCATGACGCCTTTCTGCCATCCAAGAACAGAAGCTGAGCAGCGGTACAATAGAAGTCACAAGGGCTGTGGTGGAGAGAGCCATTGGTCTTCTCAAAATGCACTTCAGATGCCTGGGCCGTTCCAGGGGCGCACTGCAGTATCCCCCAGATCGAGTGTCGCTGATAGTGTTTGCATGCTGCGCTCTCCACAGTCTTGCATTACAAAGGGGGGACGCTGTGGACGAAGATGATGTAAACGGAGTGGTTGCGGCTGAACACGATGAGTCCAGCAGTGAGTCCGAGGAAGAGAACACCCTGGGAAATGGTGAGGGGACACACGCTGACCCCGTCATACTCCAGGGAGGCAGGGACACCCAGGACGCTCTAACCCAAGGAACCTTTAGCTAGCACAGCACATATGGATCTCCAACACAAGCCATCCTGGAGACCTTAATGCAAAATCTATCTGGATAGGAGCATTGACGATGGGCCTAGTGAATAAACGTAAATGACACACAAATCACTCATCAAATCTCAGGAATCCATGTACCTGCCCAAGAGGCACTCCCAGCCATTTTAGATGGCACAAATTTAATGCTGTAACCAAAGTCTCTTGGCATAACAGAAATAAAATGGTATTGCACTTTACACACTATCAGAAGGAACTCATAGGAGTGCCAACAAAAAAACCACCAGTGGTGAACTCGGGGTGTGCCCAAGGTGCCTTCATTTGATGTTTGCAGGTGCTACGTCTTTGTGGTGCCCGCTCGCTGGCACTGGCATCTGAGACAGCCTGCTCTCTCTGATGTCCTGTTGGCCTCGATGACCTTGGCGGACGTCCTCCAGCCCGTCAAGCCTGTGCTGGCCCCACCTGGGAGGGAGCTGCCAGCTCCGCAGCTGGCAGCTCCCCAGTCGTTGCAGCCTCATTGGATGCCACAGTCACTGGCAGAGGAGCTGCCACCCTCATCTGGAGCACCCTGAGAGGCGCCAGCAGAGACGACAGGCAGCTGTTCCGCCGACATGAGGTCCGTTCGGCCCTCCCTGCTCACCGTAGGTGGATGGGCACTGAGGTGAGGTACCTGGTGCCCAAACCACCATTCACACGGGCATTGACCACGAGGTCAATACCTCTGTGAGGGATTGCAGGTCCGAAGGCAACCCCAGGAACCCTTGAATCTGTCCCTGGAGCTGCCACTCCATGAGAGTGGCTACTTTCTCCATGAAGGAAGCTTGGCGCTCAGCCATGAGGCTCAATGCATTGGCTTAGGTCCGCGTAGACTCCTCCCCACTGACACCAAGCCAAGCACAGACTCATGTATCTCCACCAGGTGGTCCTGCACACCCGGCCGCATCGCTGACAACTTGAGGCTCATCATCAGCGATGAACTGAGCATGTGCCTGGTCCTCTGCAGTCCTCCGACTGCTGGCGCCAATGGTACTCTGTCTCTGCCAGCTCCTCCAGCGACTGTGAAGTGCCCTCACCACTGTGACCCGGGACACTAGTCAAAGATATGATGCCCACCGAGGTGCCAGTATCTACGCTGCTGCATGCCTGGCAGAGATAGTGTGACGCTTTTGATGGTGCAATTTCATGCCCCTCAGGTATCAGAGGTGGCCCCTGCTGCTCCATGCCCTGGCCCTGCGCCGCTGATGCTGAAAGGGAGAGTAAGGACATTCAATCAGTTAGCCTGTGGGCAATGTCATTCTACATGCCTGTCCCCCAGATCATCATGCACTCGTCAATCCACACGCAATGGGCAAGCCATGTTGGTATCGTCACTCACTCAACAATCAGCACTGCCATGGATGTTGGGAGACTACTGGTGACGTGAGCGCTGGCCATACATATCTGCCCGTGGAACCCCAGCCTCTCCTGCTCCAGTGGACCTGGGCGCGTGGCACCTCTCCAGGTCGAGGGCCCCCTGCTCAAAACGGCTAAGCAGCAAAATCTGGCCTGGCCCACCGCCAGTCCTCAGCCGCTTGGCATGGTTATGAGAATTCTTCTCCTGGAAATGAAAAAATAGCATTGATAAGTGATACTTGTACCGTCAATCTCCTGGCTGCCGGCCCACCCCAAGCCCAGTTGCCCGTTGCAGGGGTGCAGCATCCTTCTCCCGCTACTGGCCAGCACTCTCTCAAATATGCCAGGTGTGTCCTCCCCCACCCAAGGCCACATGCTGCCTTCATCACAGTTGGCAGCACACAGTTGTACCTGCCATTGCAAGGAGGCACAATGACATGGAGCGCAGAAGACAGCAGATCCATCTGTGCCACCCCACCTTGAACATCCCCTCCCACCATGTCATCACCCTGACTTCGACATGTCCTGGAGTTCGAGCAGTGCACCTGGGTGCAGATCCTCCAGGTTGCCCCCACCACAGTCATGTGGGTGTCAGTCCACCACATGTTGCGGGTGCAGGACCCATTTCATCACAACCCTCTCAAGCTGACAAACGCATAGGGAATATCTGCTGGGCTGCCCAGCCAAGGACACATGCCGTCAATGACTCATTGCATTCAGGCTACTCAGACATGGGTGGGGCGCCAGCGGGGGAGAAGCTTACATGATGGGTGAAGTGAATAATGCCAACATGCTACTCACCCTTCCCGTGCGCAGCAGGTCGTTGAAATGCTTGCGGGATTGGGTCCATGTGCGCTGCACCCCGTTGTGTGAGCTCACGGCCTCCGCTACCTCCTCCCATGCACGCTTGGTCAAGTGGGGTGGCCTCCTCCTTCCATCCTCGGGGATGAGCACCTCCCGCCTTGCTGCCACCTCTTGAAGGAGGGCAGCAAGGCACATGTCTGAAAACCTGGGCGCACAGTGACCACCCGCCCTACCCTCCTGCATGGCTAACCTCGAGGTGTCTTGGCCCCGACCTCTGGCCATGTACAGCAGCCTTGGAGCGGTTGCAACTTGGTCTTTAAACAGGCCACCGGGTTGCCATTCCACCCGACAGCGATTGCCAATCCGCCTCTGCCCGCCCACTCCCGCCGGCCCCGGGAGTCAGTAAATACGTTGGGTGGGCCTTAATTGGCCGGTCCGCGTAAAATGACGGCGTAGTCCCGATCGCCATGGGCAATCGGGTCCGCAGCTGCCCGCACTCGCTTCCATGAGGAAAATTCTCCCCCACAATTTCTGTTTGCCACAATTCTGTAATTCATTTTCTTTGGAGGTTCGAGATCGAAAAACAAGTTGCATTCAAGATCACACATGAATTAAACGATTTCAAGATTCAGCAATCTTCCAGCATCAAGTATTAAAGCAAGCTTTTTGAGAATATAATTTCAGTAAATAATTGCTCACCATAGTGTTGCTGATGTAGTTTTACATGCTGGGTTCATTTAATCAGAGAAAGAAACAATGTAGAAAAGAGCACTGCAGTTCATACTTACAATCATCAGGCAAAACCTCCTTGAACTGTTCGTAGTAGGAATTCAGACGCCCCAAACTTTCTGCATTAATTACTTCTTGTAAGGATGTGTCGCCAAACCTAACCCAGATAAAACATGAACATAAATAACCAAAACAAAAATAGCATGATCAAAATTGGGGGTTGAAAAAACACAATATATTTCAGTACCAGGATTTCACTAGTTTTTCATAATCCAGGCCACCCTGTAACTGCAAACAAGACGGCAGCTTCATTCTAAACCACATCTCTAATGCTACTCTCAATGAGCTCCCAGGAAATATATATATGTGGTTCAGGGGAGGATGTCTCAGGTTTTCCTTCCTTTCCAGTTGATAAACTTGATTCTTCTTCACAATAATACAGCTGGAATTGGGAACTCAAGAGCGAGAGATTGAACCCACATCTTCCTCCCAATCATGTTTGAAAGTTTTCATTAAAATTGTGCTTGAAGCTGCTGCTTTTTCCTTAGACTAAGATAGTCACTGACAGAATTGTGAAAGAGGCTCAATAATTATTAACCACAACAGTTTTAGTGTGTGAATTACAGCAATTTTTTTTTTTATATACACAAAACAACAAATGGTGGGCCTAGAATTTTAGAGTGATGTTGTGCACACAATGCTCACATGTGGCTGACTTTGCCTTTACCCATTATATTCAAGCCTGGAATTGTTTTTGCTGTAGACATGATTGATATGGCATCTAAATTACTGTAGTACTAAATGATTCACCTCCCCTTCACTTGCCTATTCTCCTTATTTACTTCATGAATTTGGATGCATGGCCAAGTCACCCTTCAATTGCCAGTGAAGGGGAGTTAAAACAACATTAGAGCTATCTATACCATTCCCAAACTAACTTTGCTAAGTTGAGGTATCGTACAACAAGTAATCTAACAAAATAGGTAGTTGTACAAAGGTACAATCAGTGCTGATAATGTACTTCATAAGTTGCCATGGACTGAGGCTTAAGGATTTCTTTAAAATCTTTGCCTGAGAACTTTGTTTTTAAACTGAAGCAAACTCCTGGGCACTTTCATTTCATAGCATTAATTCATTTCAGGTGAAGTGCATATTTGGCAGCATAAAGGGCTTCCTGATATTCAGTGATATATAGAGCATCTAGAATTGATGTAGAAAAATAATTAAATGCCGAAAAGTGAAATAGAAAATCCTGGAGATGCTCAGCAAGTCTACCAACATCTGGAAAGGTTAAAGGCAGATTAGTGCTTTGACCTGTTATTAGAATTCAGTTGATGAAAGGGTGTACATGCAAAGCTTTAAAGTACAGATGGTCCTGCTAAATATATCCAGCATTTTCTGCTTTTATTTTAGATTTCCAGGACTTGGGGAGTTTTTGCCCTATGTTACCTCTAATCTCAAGGATCTGTGATCACTGTGTAAAATTGCTTAGCTTGTTTGGTAGAAATACTTACTTTTCAGCCAGTGTTTGCTGCTCATTGATCCCCACGTTAAATAGCACTGGCTGCACACGAAGTAACATTCCACTCTGTATTTCCCTAGGTAAGGCATCAAACATAGCACCTGGCAGTGGGATTCGTACATTGAAGCCATCTCTGTGAAGAGGAATGTAGGTTAGGGGTTTTGCACGCAAAATAAACCTTGGCAAACTTAAGAGTTTTGGCATTCTCCCAGCACACAAACATAGCATAGAAGTAATTATAGACAACAGATTAATCCATTTATTTAAGTATTCATGTCAGTGTTAAAGTAGTAGATAGAATAATGTGGTATGAATATTAAGCTTTTACCATCAAATATATGTCTGCAAAAGTTATAGCTTGGAAATAGTATTAAATGTTGGGTGAGCACTTTGGGAGAAATGTCCATAATATTTTAAGCTTTAAACCCAGGAAAACCAAAGACTTCATCTCCTGACTCCTCCATGAAGTTCATTTCATAGCAAACAATTTCATCACCCCTTCCTGGCCACTGTCTCAAGCTGAACCAGGTTATTTGCAACCTTGGCGTCCTATTTGACTCTGAGCTGTGTTTTTGATGCCATATTCTCTCCATCACTATTTCCACTTCTGTATTATCCCATCTCAGCCCATCTGCTGCTGAAACCTTCATCATTACTTATGTTACCTCCAGACACGACCACTCCAATGTTTTCCCGGCTGACCTCCTCTGTTCCACTCTCCAGAAACTTGAGCTCAGCCAAACCAAAACTCTTGTGCTCACATCCTAACTTGCAACAAGTCTTGTTCACTGATCTTGAACAGTTCACCAATGCCTTGGCTTTAAAATTCTCATCTACACGCCAAAATCTTTCCATGACTTCCCATTTATATAACCATCTACAATCCCCCTAGAACTCTCTGCCACTCCAATTCTGGCCTTTTGTGCATCCATGTTTCTTCTGCCCCATGGGATGCTTTCAGCTGTCAAGGCCTTAACTCTGGAATTCTTTTACTGGATCTCTCTGCTTCTCTCTCCTTTAATACTTTCCATTAAATCTACCTCTTTGACCAGGCATTTAGCTGCTGTGATGAAAGATGTATATTTTTATATGCTTGTGATTATGTTTTCTGTGTAGAGAGCTGGGGGTGTGTGTGTGTGTCCAGGGTTAATTAAACAGGGGGAAGGTTACTACAGACAGGTTGTCTCTGAGGTCTAAGAGATGAAAGGTTAAAAGATGTTAGGTTTGTGCATTTGTAATGAGGGTTATGGTGGGTTTGTGTTAAACTAAATAGGTTGGATCTGAAATTTGCATTGAGATATAAGTAGGGAAATTGGTTTTCAGCTGTTGAATTTCAAAAGGGAGTTCAGAAGTGACAGGGAATATTTGCATCTTATAGGGGTTCCAGGAGAAAACAGGGGAAGGTATATTAAATTTTATGACCCGAAAAGTAGAAGCAAAATAGAAAACATGAAAGACCTTTATGTTTGGAGAGGTTGAGCTTCAACAAGGTGTCTGAGGACAATGGAACCTGAGATGAAAGGGGAAAAAGATATTTAAGGAAAGGGATGTTGAACTGTTGGTGGTGTTGCTGCGGGGGGCCCATTGAAGGCCAGCTTCTTTGGGTGCTGGGAAGCTGTGAAAGTTTTGAATTGGAAGCAGCCACCCAGTGTTAAGCCAGGGGAGTCTTTGTTTTAGGAAACAGTTTGTTTCTGAACCTCCTTTTGGAATTCCACATCAGAGTGGAAGTGTCTGAGAAGTGGTGAGGTGTACCTTTATTAAAGTGACAACAATTCCTTGACTTGGGTAACATTTACTGGATTTTTATGGTTCAAAATCTATGGGGTTTTTGCAAAAAAGATAGTTTACTCATGTACATTTAACCAAGCATGTTTTTGGGGGGTTGTTCTGTAAGACTGTTTTAACAGTGTAACTTTTATCTTGTGTGCTTAAGTTTTGTCTTCTTTTTCAATAAATCTTTTAATTTTAAAAAAATTTTAAAGGTGTTACTGGCTTTTAAGGTCAGTAGCTCTTCCTCCTCATTTTCACAATGAAAAAAGGGTTATGATCAGCAGGACAGACTTCACTCTGGGATCTAGCTTGCTCAGCAATGACATCAGCTTTGGTCATAATACTGCCTATATTGGTGTCTCCTTTTGCTCGCTGTCAATTACTGGCTGACTACACTTAATAAAGTTTCTTGGGGTGTTTTACTATGTTAAAGGCACTATATGAATACAAGTCAGAGCACAAAACCGAGGGCACCAGATTTGGACAGGCCACACGTTAGCAAGGTGAAAAATAAGCTAGCTGAGGAGAGGTGGAAACAAATTGGCACACAGAACTGTAGATCAAGAATGGTATTTGTTTTTTCTACAGGAGATTACAAGATTTCAGCATAAATATGTGTTTAAAACAGGTCAAGTTTCAGCATGCTCATCTGCAGATGTTAGGAAGAAACTAAAATTGAAGGGGCATATGCAGCCAATAAACATTAAGTAACTGAATGAGAATATAAGCAAAGATGATAAGAAAGGGATAAGTGAAACGAAGAGAGAAAAAGGAGAGAATCTTAATATCTATTGCACCATAATTCAAGTTTAGTTACTTTCCTTAGGTGAAGTTCTCAGTTTGAGGATTTTTTTTTTACAGAATACTATGCAGTACAAAGACAGAAAGAACTTAGGATCAATGCTAACCATACAAGAAAACCTTCTCAAAAACAGAATTACCTGGAAAAACTCAGCAGGTCTGGCAGCATCGGTGGAGAAGAAAAGAGTTGACGTTTCGAGTCCAGTTGTTGTGTTGAAGGGTCATGTTGGACTCGAAACGTCAACTCTTTTCTTCTCCACCAATGCTGCCAGACCTGCTGAGTTTTTCCAGGTAATTCTGTTTTTGTTTTGGATTTCCAGCATCCGCAGTAACTTTTTGTTTTTAAGAAAACCTTCTCTTAGTTGATTGTGAAATTTCAATTGGTGATATCTAATTTTTTTTAAACAGTAAATTCAATGCATCTTAACTATCCATGCTCAATAGAGGAGACATTGGTAGATATTTATGCATTAGGTAGCTTGGCATTATCTAAATTTCTCCATTATTTATGTCTTTTTTTTGTTAATGGGATATGACAATCACTGGCTAGGCCAGCATTGGTTGCTCATCCCTAATTGCCCTCGAGAACTTAAACTGCTGCAGTCCACATGTGTGTAGGTGCACCTGCAGTGCTGTTAGGGAGGGAATTCCAGGATTTTGACCCAACGACAGCGAAGAAACAGCAATTAGTTGGTATATTGTTTGGTTTGGAAGGAAGCTTGCAGGCAGAGGAATTCCCATGCCTCTGATGCCCTTATCCTTCCAGGTGGTAGAAGTTTCAGGTTTGTAAGCTCATGTAATATGTAATCAAAGGCCAACTTTTGAAAAATGTCCTGATAACGTCAGATAAATCACTGTTGTCCTAGTGGAGCCTGCTGAGGCTTTTGAAGAATCCACTGCAAACTAGATGCACATATGAAAACAGAGCTCAACTGTTTAAGACAGATCAACGAAATTCACCACCACATATACTTTACCTATAATCCCCACCTGTCGATGCAACCTTGTGAGGGAATCTGCATGTAGTGATTATTCTAACATATTGCTCTAATCAAATTTTCATTTTTTGTGCTTTTTTAAATTTGTACTTAGTGTAAGTTAGCTGTACTAATCAATTTTAAGTCAGAATCGCCATTTTGCCTCATTATCACCATCTTGTATTGTTTTTCAACTTGCACTGATGTCAGCAAGCAGCAGCTCGGCACCATCTAGCATCCTGACCACCTGGACCATTCCAGTAAGACAACCAGTGAGAGACTGAATAAATGCAATAAAAATTAGCAACATAAATGACTCTGCACAAATATTCTAACATGAACCCACCGCTACTTACCGGTTTCCAGTAATGACTGGCAGCATGTCAACTGATGAAGCAGATGTTGCTTGGATTACTTTAAAAGTCACGTTTCGTAAATCCATAATTCCTGTACTCATATCTTCAAGCATAGCAAGTTCCTCCCCTACACAAAGTACACACTTATTAGTTGTGGGGTTCAGATTATTTTTCTTTGTAGTGGCAAAGAAACATTTTTACATTTTTAACACCATCATTAAACACTTAGTTTAAAAAATGCAGCCAGATGCAATTTTAAAGCTCCATTTACTTTGTTACAATATGAGCTGTGTGTGCTAATCTTGCTTTGCATTAGTGGTGTTCTTGCAAGTTCTGAAATTGCTTGCACATAGAAAAAGATCAATGCCATGAAAACAAAGCTAGTGCCCATTTTGTGGGCAAGGGAGCAGTGCACAAGCTTTTTGCTAAGGTGGCAAACATTGAGACAAAATTGACAGTACACTTGATGGAGGACAGTAACAGTGCCAGGGATTGAGAAAGTGATTACTTGGTATGATCCGATAAACATTTTCCATTAGGTAAATATTTTTTGAAAAGGTTTCTGATATAGTCTAATTTCGCATGTGTTCACTTTTTTTAAGCACCTGTGAATTACAGTAAAGTCCCACCTTTCGTGGTTTCCTTGTTTGCGTATTAGCATACCCGTGCTTTGTACTTTGTACACCCCATGGTCCATTGCTTGAGCAATGTACGCTTATCCCCTTTCTTTCTTTCCCCTCTCACCTCTTTCCCCGAGGAGAAATAGAGAGAAATATGTACAAATAAAGAACGTTGTTTTCATACATTGCTCAGTATTGAGTTACTTATTCCTGCTCATCCAGAGTATGGCTCCGAACCTAGGTGAGACTCGCCCCTTACACAAGTCCCCATGACTATCAAAATAAGGTAGCCAATTTACAGCTGTTATTTGACTTTTGATCCCACATATATGTTAACAGAAAGAAGCTAATATCACAATAAGTTATTTCTTCAAAGGCTTTTATTAAAGTATTTATAATATAACAAATATGAAAGGCTACGACAAAAATCTAGTAACGAAAATACTCTTATGAATGTCTTACCATATGTGCTTAAAAGGCCTTCAAATTGTGCCAATAAACCAATGGTGTAAAGCTGGCGCAAAAATCCATCATCACGAAGGCAGTTTCTTAGTTTGATAATGAAACCACAGATCAGGGCTGTCAACTATATTGAAGGTAAAGAATATAAAACATACAATATTCAATTAAAAACATGATCATCAGAGGTTATCTTGCAGCATACAGGATTTTTTTTCCGTCTTTTGTACAATATTTTCTTTTTCAGGGTATTTAACTTGGATTGTTTTTTGAAATGCTCTTCAGCAAAGTTATCAGTAGCACTGAGAAAAACATCCTATAAAAAGCACAAGTCTTTTTCAGCAATGAGACAAAAAATCCCACCTATTAAACTATACAAAGGAAGCACAACAGTCATTTTATGAATGCTGACATGTCATTCATACAGAAGTCTAATAGTGAAATGCTGCAGAAGGTTACATAAAGCTCCTGATGCCAGTGGGATGGCTTGTGTAACTACCCATCAGGGGCCAACAGTGTTTGCAGGGAAAGCTACAGAAATGCTCTTGTGACTGAAGTTTCTCAATAATGCAGGTAAGGGGTTAAATATAAAATCATACAATAACATAAAAGAATAAAACAATTAAAATATCTGTACAAAAAACTGTTCCATAATGTGATTGGATGGATATGAGTCCATGAAAGGGGTGAAAGAATACAACTCCTCTGGTCACTGCGTTCACTGAAATGCATTTGTGATGATGATTAGTAATTTATTGGCTGAGAGTTATTTTGGGGTGTCCTGAGACATGGCAGTTTTCACATTCTCAAGACATCTTGAAGCAATTCACAGCCAATGCTGTACTTTTAAACTGTAGTTGCTGTTATGGGGAAACACAACAACTCAATTTGCATTGAGCAAGGTCCCACAAAAGCAATGAGATAAATGATGAATCTGCTGGCTGAGAGATAACTGCTTTCCAGGGCGCCAGAAAAACACCTACAACTCTTCTAATAGCACCATAGATTTTTTTTTGTATCCACCCGAGGTGTTTGATAAGACCCTGGTTTAATATCTCACTTGAAAGACAGCACCTCCAACAGTTCAGGCAGTATGCCCTCAAAACTGTATTTACAGCTCTAGATACTACAACTAGGATGTGAATCCCCTTTATCAGGGTACATTGTCGTGCATCAACCTATGGAGATGTCTCTTACACTGTTAAAAACATTGTAGTATCAGAAAGAGAAACCAGTTTGACGTTTTGCTTGAAAACTAATCACTTTTATGACACTCTGGAGTTAGATTTCTTTACTCTTGGGGTACCAGAAGGCGTCTGCAATAATTGAGTATTCTGGTCCATGTGGCAACGATTTGGTGAGGTGGCAAGCTGAGACTGTCATACTGAGCACTCTTGCAAAGTCTCCAGCATCTGGTAACACAACAGCATTAGAGGAGGCCTGTTGAGCTTTGCTAGGCAATGTGCATGGTGGAAGAGATTTCAGAAAAGAGAAAGGGAAAAGGGAAAAAAACATTGGCTGCAAAAGATAACAATAGCTGCAACTGCACACAAACTTACAGTCTGACAAAAGACCACGTCTCTGCGGTACTGGATAGTCAAGTCCATTGCTATAGTTGGAGCATTATCTTGCATTAGTAGGAAGACCATAGCTTTCTTTGCCTTGTCACTCATCATGGCTACACAGTCTGTGAGTGTGGTCAGCAGAGGATAAAGTGCTTCACTCCACTCACCTGTCAAACAGCAAAAGGATAATTACTTTCAATACTAGAGCTTGAAGAAGCACAGACCATCACACAGCAACAGAATTTGTGCCCAACACTTTTGATTCCCACTATTAGAATATAGAACTGTGCAAAACCAAATTCAAGAAGTAACAATCACCCATATTTAAGCCCTACACCACCAACTCTTGTCATTTAATCTCCCCTGTCTTCCACCCTATCATAGGCATTCCCTTTTGTTCTTTTTCCACCCTCCCCTATTTCACTTGCTTAAAACCTATTACATTTCTAATTTCTCTCAGTTCTGGTGAAAGGTCATCAACCTAAAACGTTAACTCTGTTTATCTCCCCACAAATGCTGCCTGACCTGATGAGTATTTTCAACATTTTCTGTTTTATCCCATACCTAGGGTCTACTATAAAGTTAAAAAAAGGTATCAAAGTAATAGTACAATTATAACTTTATGCAGGTCACAGGTGTGGTTTCCAGTTCTGCCTGTATTGTGTAAAATGCGTTCTAGTGCTAGACTGTGGCACATTTTAAAGTGAAAAGTCATTTGAAATCCTGCATTTTTCACCCAAATTTATTTTAATATTTAGTGTGGTTAGTACATTTATTACAAACTACAGTCAGCATTTAAAGCTATCATGCATTTTCATTCTTTAAGTTAAATAATGGTATATTTAATTTTAGATATTAAATCCAGTATTCTGTTGGTGTTTCAGTTAAGAAATTAACATGTCTTTTAGCCTTAGCTGAAGTAAAGTTAAAAGGTACTTCGTAAATTAGCTAGCCACATTCTCAGATTGTCTTCTCCTTAGCTCAATTGCCTTGTACTGTAGTTATACTACTTCCATTTAAGGTTTGTCCCTCCTGAACAGACAACAATATGAACAAGTTAAGAAACAATTTTAAGTAAACAACAGATGTTTTTAAATTTAAGCTATGACAACATAAAAATCATATAAAACAAGAATGGCAAAATTGTTTTTCAAAAAAACTAAATTATTATTAGAATAGCATGATTTGTGGGCATGAGTTTTAAGTACCAGGGGTCCACATCACACCATTTTATAAAGGATATATACTCAAACAATAACACTTTCAGACATCTTAAAAAGGAATACTTATTTCCTGTTATTTCTGTAGTATCAATACTGTCATAGTTCAATCATTTTTTGTGCCAGGGTGATATAAAGTAATTGTTAAAAGTTAGCCGCTGTAATTCAGTTTTGAATGAAGGCACCTACACTTCACTGGTTTTATTTCTGTCTGTTCTCTAGATTTCATAATTGTTAGGAAAGGCCTCATATTTCCTTTGACTGTTCTTAAAGCCAGTCATTCTCACTAAAAAGGATTGAAGCTAGCCTCTTAGATGTAATCTGTAGATCAGGGTACTGATGCAAAAAAAAAAATCAAGTTTGAACCTCAGCCACAATTCATGCTCATTTACAAGATTCTAGCACAAATGTGTTTCAGCTGCATTACTTGGGAAGAAGGCAAGCAAGTGCAGAGGGACCCTACTGAAATGAACCTTCTGAACAGTCAGCTCGGTACACAGGAATTGCAGGGCAATTAGCCCCTTGAGCCAGTTCTGCTATTCAATGAGATCATGGTTGATCTGCGACCTAACTCCACATGCCTGTCTTTGCCCTATATCTCTTAATATCTTTGGTCAACAAAAATCTATCAACCTCAGATTTAAAATTATTAATTTGATCTAGCATCAATTGCCTTTGTGGAAGAAGGTTCCAAACTTCTACAACCTTTTGCGTGAAGAGAAGTTTCCTAATTTCACTCCTTTTATTCCCCCTGGCTCTAGACTCCCCTACCAGTGGAAGAGTTTCTCTTGATCTACATTATCTGCTCCTCTTAATAACTTGTCAGCTTCGATCAAATCACTCCTTAACCGTCTAAATTCTAGGGAATGCAACCTTAGTTTGTGTAATCTCTCCATGTAATTTAACCCTTAGAGTCTTGGTAAATCTGTGCTGCACACCCTCCTGGCCAATATGGCCTTCCAAAGGTCTGGTGCCCAGAACTGCTCATAGTACTCCCCCTGTGGTCCAACCAGGGCTTTATATAGCTGAAGCATAGCTTCAACCCCCTTTTATTCCTCTAGATATAAAGGCCAGCTTTATATAATAATTTTTTTGATTATTTTCTGTACTTGTTCATAACATTTTAGTGATTTATATACCTAGAACTCCAAGTCTCTTTGGATCTCCACTGTCTTGAGCTTTTCCCCATTTAGAAAATACCCTGTTCTATCCTTTTTAGGTTCAAAGTGGATGACCTCACACTTGCCTACGCTGAAATTCATATGCCACAGTTTTGTCCATTCACTTAATCAATCAATATCTATTTGTAAATTTATGCTTCAGCTACACTGCTTACAATGCATGTCACCTATCTTTGTCATTAGCAAATTTAGTTGTGATTTTCTCTCCCATCATCTAAGTCATTAAAGGTGAAGAGTTGAGACCCCAAGTAATTCACTACTAGTCACATCCTGCCAATTAGAGTAACTGCTCCTTACTCCTGGTCTCCTGCCATTCAGCCCATTTTCAGAATCTCAGAATTATTATGGTGCAGGAGGCCATTCGGCCCACTGTGTCTGCACTGGTTCTCTGAGCATTTTAACTTAGTGCCAATCTCCTGCCTTTTCCCTGTAACCCTGCAATCATCCAATGCCCTCTTGAATGCCTCAATCAAACCTGCCTCCACCACACTTCCAGGCAGTGCATCCCAAACCTTAACTACTTGCTGTGTGAAAAAGTTTTTCCTCACCTCACGTTTGCCTCTTTTGCAAAACACTTTAAAACTGTGCCCTCCGGGTCTCGATCCGTTTACGAGCGGGAACAGTTTCTCCCTATCTACTCTGTCCAGGCTCCTCATGATTTTGAAAACTTCTATCAAGTCTCTTCTTAGCCTTCTCCTCTCCAAGGAAAACAATCCCAACTTCCTCAATCTTTCCTCATAACTGAAGTCTCTCGTCCCTGAAACCATTCTCGTAAACCTCTTCTGCACTCTCTCCAATGTGTTCACATCCTTCCTATAGTTTGGCATCCAGAACTGTACACAATACTCCAGCTGAGGTCTAACCAGTGTCTTATATAAGTTCATCAAAACCTCCCTGCTGTTAAATTCTATGGCCCTATTAGTGATGCCTAGAATACTGTATGCTTCAGAAACAGCTCTCTCTACCTGTCCTGCCACCTTTAATGCCTTATGTACATATATACCCAGGTCTCTCTGCTCCTGCACACCCTTTAGAATAGTATCCTTTATTTTATACTGTCTCACCATGTTCTTTGTGCCAAAGTGCATCACCTCACACTTCCCTGCATTGAATTTCATCTGCCACCCACTTGCCCACTCCACCAATGTGTCAATGTCCTTTTGAAGTTCTACACTGTCCTCCTCAGTTTACAATTCTCCCAAGTTTTGTCTCATCCACAAACTTTGAAATTGTCCCCTGCATGCCAAGATCTAGATCATTTATATATATCAGGAAAAGCAAGGGCCCCAATACTGACCCCTGGGGAGCTCCACTACACACCTTCTGCCAGCCTGAAAAATACCCATTAACCATTAATCTGTTTCCTATCCCTTAGCCAATTTTGCATCCACGTTGCTACTGTCCCTTTTATTCCATGACCTATAACTTTCCTTACAAGTCTGTTGTGCGGCCCTGTATTGAAAGCCTTTTGGAAGTCCATATACACCACATCAACGGCCTTTCCCTCATCAGCCATCTGTTACCCTCTTCAAAAAAACTCCAGCAAGTTAGTTAGACACGATTTTCCTTTAACAAATCCATGCTGATTCTTCCAAATCAATCCACATTTTCCCATATGACCATTAATTCTATCCCGAATAACTGTTTCTAGAAGTTTCCTCACCACCGAAGTTAAACTGACTAGTCTGTAATTACAGAGCAGATGCTTACAACCTTTTTTGAACAAGGGCATAATGTTTGTAATTCTCCAGTCCTCCAAGCACCTCCCCCAAATCCAGGGAACATTGAAAGATTATTGCCAGTGCCTCTGCAATTTCCACACTCACTTCCTTCAATATTCTTGGATGCATCTGATCTGGTCCCGGTGCCTTACCAGGTCAATAATTTGCCTTCAATTCCACAAACCTTCTTCTTCCTAATGTCGATTTCAATCTAATAATTGTAGCTATTACCATTTTCTCACCCTTCACTGTTCTTTGTATCTTTCTCATTCACTAGGATCTATCCTATTTTGCATTTTTGTATGCTTTTTTTTAATGTTGTCTCTCATCTCTTTAGTTGTCCATGGCTTGTCTTTTTCAGTGAGTAAAGTTCTTACCTGTTAGGGGTACGAACTGGTTCTGTATCACAAGCCTCCCACTGATCTTGTCATTTTACCCATTAGACAGGTTTGTCCAGATTACAGTAGACAGTCTAAGTCTCATCACATTGAAGTCAACTTTACCCAAATCTGGAATCTTAGCAGCTGTTTCACAATTCTTCCTTTCAAATACTACATTGAACTTGACCATATTATGCTAATTATTAGATAAACATTCACACATCTTTTGGCTGTTCACTAAATTTAGCTCAATTCATTATTAAGTCTGATATGGCATGCCCCCTTGTTGGATCTCGGGCATGTTGTTGCAAAAAACTATCCCAAACACACACAATAAATTCAGTATCTTTCTGACACATGCTAGCCTGCATATCCCAATCTATGAAAGATCCCCCAATGAAACCATTCCGCATTTAAGACATGCTTGTCTAATCTCTAATCTTATTTATACAATCTACCACTTTACAGGTGCTACCTGGGGGCCTATACACAACTCCTACAACAGTCTGAAAGTCTTTTCTATTGCTTAATTCTACTCAAAGTCTCCACTGCTTATCTTCTCATCATTGAAATGATTCCATCCTTAATCACTAAGGCTACTCCTCCTTTTTACCCATTTTCCCCATCTTTCCCATACACTTTATTACCTGTAATATTAAGTTCCTAGCCCAGAGTGTCTTGCAGACATGTTTCAATAATGGCAGCCATGCCATATCCACCAAGTTGAATTTGCACCTGCGATTCATTTGGTGCTTGTTTTTATTCATTCATGGGGTGTAGGCATTGCTGCCTGGGCCAGCATTTATTGCCCATCCCAAATTGCCCTTGAGAAGGTGATGGTGAGCTGCCTTCTTGAACCGCTGCAGTCCATGTGTAGTAGGTTCACCCACAATGCGATTAGGGAGGGAGTTCCAGAATTTTGACCCAGTGACAGTGAAAGAACGTTGACACATTTCCAGGTCAGGGCAGTGAGTAGTTTGGAGGGGAACTTCCAGGTGGTTGTGTTCCCATGTATCTGCTGCCCTTGTCCTTCTAGATGGCAGTGGTCGTGGGTTTGGAAGGTGCTGTCTAAGGAGGCTTGGTGAGTTCCTGCAGTGCATCTTGTAGATGGTATACACTGCTGCCACTGTGCGTCGGTGGTGGAGGGAGTGAACGTTTGTGGATAGGGTGCCAATCAAAAGGGCTGCTTTGTCCTGGATGGCGTCAAGCTTTTTGAGTTGAAGCTGCACTCATCCAGGCAAGTGGAGAGTATTCCATCACACTCCTGGCTTGTGCCTTGTAGATAAAGGACAAGCTTTGGGAATCAGGAGGTGAGTTACTCGTCGCAGGATTCCTAGTTTCTTGACCTGCTCTTGTAGCCACAGTATTTATATGGCTAGTCCAGTTTAGTTTCAGATCAATGAGGGATTCTGCAATGGTAATGCCATTGAATGTCAAGGGGCAATGGTTAGATTCTCTCTTGTTAGAGGTGGTCATTGCCTGGCACTTGTGTGGCATGAATGTTACTGGCCACTTATCAGCCCAAGCCTCGATATTGTCCAGGTCTTGCTGTATTTGGACATAGACTGCATCAGTATCTGAGGAGTCGTGAATGGTGCTGAACATTGTGCAATCATCAGTGAACATCCCCACTTCTGACCCAATGATACAAGCAAGGTCATTGATGAAGCAGCTGAAGATGGCTGGGCCTAGGACACTACCCTGAGGAACTCCTGCAATCATGTCCTGGAACTGAGATGACTGCCCTCCAACAACCACAGCCATCTTCCTTTGTGCCAGGTATGACTCAAACCAGCAGAAAGTTTTCCCTCGATTCCTATCGACTCCAACTAATTATTGATGCCACTCTTGATCAAATGTTGCCTTGATGTCAAGGGCAGTCACTTTCACCTCACCTCTGGAGTTCAGCTCTTTTGTCCAGGCTCTTCTGTCCAGGTTTGAGCCAAGGCTCTAATGAGGTCAGGGGCTAAATGGCCCTAGTAGAACCCAAACTGAGCATCAGTGGGCAGGTTATTGCTAAGCAAGTGCTGCATGTTTGTACTGTTGATGATCCTTTCCATCACTTTACTGATGATGGAGAGTAGACTGATGGGGTGGTCATTGGCTGGGTTGGATTTGACCTGCTTTTTGTGTACAGGACATACCTGGGCAATTTTCCACATTACCAGGTAGATGCCTGTGTTGTAGCTGTACTGGGGCAGCTTGTCTAGGTGCATGGCAAGTTCTGGAGCAAAAGTCTTCAGTACTATTGCCAGAATGCTGACAGGGCCCGTAGCCTTTGCAGTATCCAGTCCATTTAGCCATTTTTTGATATTATGTGGAGTGAATCGAATTGGCTGAAGACTGGCATCTGTGATGCTGGGGACTTCCGGAGGAGGCTGAGATGGATCATCCACTCGGCACTCCTGACTGAAGATTGCTGCAAATGCTTCAGCCTTATATTTTGCACTGATGTGCTGGGCTCTCCCATCATTGAGGATGGGGATATTTGTGGAAACTTCTCCAGTGAGTTGTTTAATTGTCCTCCGCCATTCACAACTGGATGTGGTAGGACTGCAGAACTTAGATCTGATCCTTTGGTGGCGGAATATCTTAGCTCTGTCAATCACTTGCTGCTTATGCATGCAAGTCGTCCTGTGTTGTAACTTGGCCAGGTTGACACCTTAATTTTAAGTATGCCTGGTGCTGCTCCTGGCATGCCCTCCTGCACTCTTCATTGAATCAGGGTTGATCCGCTGGCTTGGTGGTGATAATAGAGTGGGGGATTGTTAAGAAATAGAGATAGTTTGTGTAAGTTATGTTGGTATTTGTAGGTTTTAGGAATGAATTCTAGCTTTAAAGTTTAAGTCTGATTTCTATTTGTGTGTGTGTTAAGAAAGGAGCTTTCGTTTCACTTTAAAAGGCTGCTTGCATGTCTAATGAGAAGTTTACGATCCCTATAAAGTAAAAGTAAACACACAAGAATAGAATAGTGCTGTTGCTTAGCAACAGGGGGGCCAGATAGGCAGGTTCCTTCCACATACATACACGCAGAACTAAAGAAACAGCAGTTTTAAGTTCAGCTGAAGCTAGGACCCCAGACACTGGACACTGGGCGAGGAAACTGCAGATTTCCCAAAAGGACAAAAAGGTCTCAAGAGTAGGGAAACCCCAAAAATCCAGGCGAGTGGAAGAGGGGAAAGTCCAAAGGAGGCCTTGTAGTCAAAGGAAAGACAGGAACCTGGGAAAAGGTCCTGTTAAGTGAAGTTAAGAGTGAGGGGCAGAGAGAAAAACTCCAAGCTTCAAATTTAAAGAGGCAAAAGCTGCAGAAAGCAGATTTAAAGCAAGAACAGCTTGCAAGAAATGGCTGAAGGTCTGTAACTCTTTGCTATGAGCATGTGAAGCAGTGGTGTACTATTGACAGCTGAGACAGGGTGCATGGAAAACAGCTTGAATGCATGTGGTGACCCAGGGAAGAGGAACATCAGAAGGAGAGTTCAAAACCCTGGTGGTGAACCCTTTCGGAAGGCATTCAAGAGAAAACATTGATTTGGGAGAAGATTCCAAGGCAAGGTCTTGGAGAGTGGAGATTGGAAACCCTCATGTGAAGGACAAGATTCAGTGAGACTGGTTGGCTCACAATGTAACAAACGTCTAGGGGAAGTTGAGGAGAGATCCATAGCATCTTGTTAAGGTGGCATCTGTCACTTGAGGTCAGAGTGTGGTGTGTTTGACCATAGGGTGTCATAGGTTTACATGGACTGTGTACATTGTATAGCTTTTTGACTTGTTATCCTTACAAACCTGTATATATCTGAAAAGGTATAGTTGTGGGTGAAGGAGTATTGATGAACAAATGTTTTGTTCTTTTGTAAAAAAGCTCATCAGCTGACTCCTGTGCCTCTGTTCAGTAGCCACCCTCGACGTATTTAAACAAACAAATAAAAGTTAGGATCTATCAAGCTGGGTTCCACTCTGGGATCAGACTTATCCAGGAGCATTTCAGGTGGGGATAACAGGGATATACTGGGCCATGAGGTTACAGATTGTGGTCGAGTATAATTTTGCTGTTGCTGATGGCCCACAGTGCCTCATGGTTGCCCAGTCTTGAGTTGCTAGATCTGTTTGAAATCTATCCCATTTAGCACGGTGGTAGTGCCATACAAGATGATGGAGGGTCTCAATGTGAAGATGGGACTTTGTCTCCACAAGGACTGCGCTGTGGTCACTCCTCCCGATACATGGACAGATGCATCTGCAGCAGGCAATTTGGTGAGGATGAGGTCAAAAATGTTTTTTCCTCTTGTTGGTTTCCTCACCACCTCCCAAAGGCCCAGTCTAGCACTATGTCCCTTAGGACTCAGCCAGCTCAGTCAGTAGTGGTGTTACTGAGCCACTCTTGGTGATGGACATTGAAGTCCCCCACCCAGAGTACATTCTACGCCTTGCCACCCACAGTGCTTCCTCCAAGTGGTGTTCAACATGGAGGAGTACCGATTCATCAGCTGAGGAGGGGCAGTAAGTGGTAATCAGCAGGAGGTTTCCTTGCCCATGTTTGACCTGATGCCATGAGACTTCATGCGGTCCAGGAGTCGATGTTGAGGACTCCCAGGCAACTCTCTCCTGACTTTATGCCACTGTGCTGCTACCTCTGCTGGGTCTGCCCTGCCCGGGGGACAGGACATACCCAGGGACGGTGTTGGTGGCGTCTGGGGCATTATCTGTGAGGTATGTTTCCGTGAGTATGACTATGTCGGTCTGTTGCTTGACTAATGTGCAAGACAGCTCTCCCAATTTTGGCACCGCACAGCCCACGTGGAGACAAAGTCCTCTCCTCACATTGAGGATATCCTCCATCGTGTTATGCGGCACTACCACCATGCTAAATGGGATAGACTTTGAAGAGATCTAATAACTCAAGACCGGGCAACCATAAGGCGCTGTGTGTTATCAGCAGCAGCAGAGTTGTACTCAACCACAATCTGTAATCTCATGGCCCGGCACATCCCCAGATGTTCACAAGGAGGACTTTGCAGGGTCGACCGGGCTCAGTCTGCTCTTGTCATTTCCAGTGCCTAGGTCAATGCCAATTGGGTCTGCCTGGCTCCATTCCTTTTAGATTTTTTAGCGGTTTGATACAACTGACTGGCTTGTTAGGCCATTACAGAAGGCAGTTATGAGTCAACCACATTGCTGTGGGCCTGGAGTCACGTTTCCCTTCCCTAAAGGTGGGTTTTTCGAACAATACTTTCAATGGTTTAATTCCAGATTTTTATTGAATTCAAATTTCACCATCTGCTGTGGTGGGTTTCAAACCCAGGTGCCCAGAGTACTCTGGGTCTCTGGATTACTAGTCCAGTGACAATACCATTACGTTACCACCTCCCCACAGTACGTTTGTATAAAGAATGCTTATTTCAGTCCCTGGATTGGGTCTCTGGATTACTAGTCCAGTGACAATACCACTACACCACCACCTTTTACACCGGTACTAGGACAGGAAGGAACTGTACCTTTGGCACAGGCTGCACCTGAACTGGGGTCGCAGCGAAAAGGGCAAATAGGGTGGAGATGTGGACTTTAAACCAGTGAACAGGAGTTTCTGTGGGTCCCTGTTCTCCACCTCACCTGTGCTCCCCTTACCCTGCACAATAACAGTCACACCAACATTTACACCTCTCTACGACATAAGGAGTATTTAGATGGCCACTTGAAACATACACGGCTACAGGCCAATGCTGGAAAATGGGGTTAGAATAGGTAGGCACAGACACGATGGGCCAAAGGGCCTGTTTCTGTGCTGTATAATTATGACTTTATGACATGTCACCAAAATTTGGAGCAAACTATCCAGATACAGCTCCCCCTCCCTTATGTGTTGGAGCATCTCCAACCAACACTGCATCTCAATGACTCTGAACTGAAAAGAATCAAGACAGAGACATTTACTGCAGATGTGTTTGCTCTGGACAGTCTGCTTGCTACAAGTGAGAATTATTACTCATTATACTCAAATTATGGGGTGACCTGATCGAGGGCAGTCAAGTTAAGGTTGATGATCAGTCATGACCTTATTGAAAGGCAGAGCAGGTTCAAGGCTGTGATGCCTACTTCTGCCTGTCATAAAAAATAGAAGCAAAGGGAAAGAACAGAATAAACAAGATCAGTCCTTCAGGTTTTACATAATCCATTTTTTCTCAATTTTCATTATTGCAAATTTACAGGAAGAATTGCAAAAAGTGCATTGCAAAATGATAGATGTATTTTGAAATAAAGATCTTTTCAGCCTTTAACATCATTCTGTGAAAGTTTATCAATTTCTTGAGTCAGTCATTGTTAAAATGTGATATCTGTACCATTGCGCATATGCACATCTTCTTGATCATGAACTACTTTAAAGTCACAATTTTCATCATCTTCCAATTTTTTTTGGAAGAGAAACTAGTTCTAGGGTGTAGGTGACACCAGCGTGGCAGCATTTAATGCCCAGCATAGTTGCCATGAGGCAATTAAGAATTAGCCACAGAGTGTGGGACTAGACTCGCCTAGGCCAGTTGAGATAAAGGTGACAAGTTGTCTTCACTGCAGGACACAGTGGAACAGTTGGGCTTTTTAAAACAAAAAAATAGGAGCATTCAAGGTAATTTTCTCTTTTGCCAGTACACAAATTACCAGATTTACTAAATTTAATTGCACAACTTGCCAAAATAGAATTTGTGCAGACTTCTAGGTTGCTAGTTCACTAACAAAAACAATAGGCTACTGTACATAGAATCATTGAAATGTCACAGCACAGGAGGCAGCCATTCAGCCCACTGTGTTAGTGCCAGATCTCTGCAAGAGCAACTCAGCCAATGCCAGTGCCTGCCTCTTGCCTGCAGCCCAGCAAATCTTTTCTCTTCAGATAATTATCCAATTCTTTTTTGAAAGCCAGGATTGAATCTGCCTCCATCATATTCTCAGTCGATTCCAGATCCTAACCTCTCATTGGGTAAAACATTTTTTCTCAGGCCACGATGGCTTCTTTTGTTAATCACCTTAAATCGGTGTCCTCTAGATCTCGATCCTTCCACCAATTGGATTTCCCTTAGCTACTCTGTCCAGAACTCTCATGATTTTGAGCTTCCCAATAACACTTCCTCTGGAGAGACTAAACAGTTTCTTCCTCCCACCTTCAGTCTTTAATGTTTGAAAGAGAAAATGTGAGGCCTTTCTTCACCCGGTCCTAATACACTTTTGGATTTGCAAAGAAGTGGAAAATACAATGAAAGTAGACATTATTACAAAGCCAAATTAAAAAAATATTACTTTAAACAAAATGTTTATATCAAGACAGAAACTATGATTAAATATTAGCTACGATGCTCCAGAAATAACACATAAAAACCAATATACTTTAAATAGGTAAGTTTTTCAAACGTCCTAGGCTCAAGCATCTATGTGCAAAAATAAGAGGCATTCACTGCAACCCAGGTCAGGTATGAAAAAGCAGAAACTGGCTGGTGAACGTGCCTGGAAAACGCACATACCTTCAGTAGGCTCCTCTGCATTGGAGTGGCAATCTGCACAGAAATGGAGGTGCACATGCATGATTAGGAAGCAGCAGTTTTTCTACTGACAAGCAGATCTAGTTGCTTTTTTCTTTGTAGTATTTTACAATGAGGTGCTTCGCACTCAGCTCTGACAAAGCAGCAAGCAAAACTGAATCAAAGAGCAAGAGCATTTCAGTGCAAGAACGACTACACCTGGGCATTTTCCAAACAAGACATCTTTGATTGTCTTGTTAAAGTAAACCCAACCAGTGATACAAATCTCCAAAGTGGACAAGATAGCATCAAGAGTCTTGCATTTGAAAGCACTGCTACATCAGTACCCACAAATCTTTTAAACAAAGGAATGGATGTTTTTGGGGACAGGCAGTTTTCAGATACTAAAAAATCATAGTCACCATCATTAAATATATTGAACTTCCATTTCATTATAATCAATACCCTGAAATAGGATGTTAATATGCAACTTGAGTGAAATACTGTTTTTATACAGCTGCACCCAATAAGCATTGTGTAACTATATTATAGAAAGAAATTAATGGACTTATCACCTCTACCGTAACTTATTTAACTAGGATTGCATTTAAATGTTCCACTTAGATTTGCAAATGTCAAAACTAGGCATAAAATTGATCTGTATCTATGTACAAATTTCTGATTTTCTAAAGGGTGCAAAAGAGGACAAAATATCTACATTTAATTTATTTATTTTCCTGAAGTTTGTTCATATCTACCAATTTCCCTAACAGAGAATTGATCAGAGATCTGCTCCCACACCTCTGCCAGTGACTATCTGCAACAAGCTGTGAACAGATGCAGAACAGCCATACATGATGAATGAAGGGCCTTTCAGAGTCCCATCCCTCCGAGAAACCCTGGTCACAAAATATATACCTGCATCCCACTACTCCAATACTGTCCTATAACGGAAAGGGGAAGGGCGTTTACATTGAAGTGCAATAAATGAAATGGCAACCCAACTAGTATATTTTGATAATATTTCTCAGCTGGAATTGTTGGCCTGCATTAATTTTTGAAACCAAAAATAAGTTTTGCATAAAATAAGTCAGTCATTTAGTTTTAACAAGAAAATAATTAGAAACATTTCATACAAAAATCCATTAGAACCCCAAACATAATATCCACAGCAAAAAGAGTCAAAGTGGATAGTTGTCCTCCAAAGATAATAACAATTGCAGTTGCACAGAAGTTTAACACGTAACTTGAAGTCTGAAAGAACTGGGAGGACTGTACTGTGCACCGGAGCACCAGCGTACAGCGAAAGCTGGGGGGCTGTAGTTATCCCAAGCCACCAGCAACTGGCTGGTTGATAAATGAACAGGCCAATCAAAGAAGGCCCATGCCCTAGCACAAGAGAAAAACAAGGAAAACAAGGGTTTTCATGGCCTCAAAGCAAACACCAACAATTATTGCATATATCGAGAATTGTTTTAGTCAACCATAAAAAAAATAATTTGGGGGCAGAACTTGGACACAACAGCTTAAATTATGAACTTGAAAAAATGTCAATAAAGTCAATATTTAAATCAATAAGGATCCTGCAATTTATTTATTTAAAAATATTCAAAATGCCCAGATGTGGGAGCAAGTACCTAGTGTTATCTAAGGCAGCAGCTCATCACATAGCATGCAGTAAACAATGCAACAGGACAAAAGTTAGACTATAAAGCTGCTTTTCATATCAAGTGATAAAGCTTTCTTTTGTGATCGTTTTTAAAGTAATTTAAACAAACCATAATGAGCAGTGAGATTTCACAGAAAACAAAATTCTTGGTTTTAAATTAGGCTCAGGTCTCAAATAAAGGAGAAGAAAGGAACATATACTTTAATTGCGAATTCAACAAATTGCTCTTGTATTGTGAATTCAGACTTGCAAAATAAACCATTAATATAACAAAACCAGGGTGGAGAGATAATAGTGTCACAAAGTATTGGTACCAACAAATTAAGTGCACTTGATATGTTTTACATTTAATTAAGCAGGATTTAAACCCATAAAACATATTGGGCTTGAGGTACTTGCAAATTATTACTAGAAAATCATCAAGTTTTCACTTTACTACAATCCAAATTTATTTTGAATGGGTTTGCCAGTTATGTTAGTTTAAGACAGGCATAGTTTGCTGGTGCTGGATACACTAATATAGGGGTTTATTAATTTATTTTCGTATCATATATTGTTATAATCTCAGTATCTGCAAATTGCACGAGCTTCAGCAAAACATATCCGTCCACCCTGTGAACAAATGCAAGTTATTGTCAAATGCAAGAATCAGAATCAGAATCAGAAGCACACACACAGGCACATACAAACAGGTAATGGGCATGAGACAGTAAGAAAACTATGGTCTTCAGCATAGATTTAAAAGAAAGCACAAGGACCTCTTGTAAAAATTATGTCGGAGAGATTCAATAAAAAAAGATGTTTTATTGTTGATAGCTAAATTTAGAAAGTGTTTGAAACTCTCAAACTCTTCAAGAAAAATGTTTCTTTTGAGGCGGGAAAACAGTAAGAAACACTGCACATCATTTCAGGTGCAGTTTTTCCTCACACACAACGATGCACAAGGATGTGATTTGTGTTACACTATGTATTTATAAAATGGCTTGATAAGAACTGTGTTAGGGAGAAAAAAAATCAAACTAATACTTTATCAAGTTGGCTGTCTCTGGGTTTGTGCTGATCAATGTTGAAAGCAAATACAAAGTGCAATCTATGTATAGGTCAATTTTAGAGTTGTTAGGGGTGTGGGGTGAGTGGGGAGTTTTAACATCCAGAATTCACATTGTAGTTTTAAAGTTAGAATTTGAAATCCACATTTCTACCTTAGTGCGGTGGCTCTTGACATCCACGTATCACCTTTCTGAGGAAACACATTTGCATTGTGTACGAGGATTTCTTCTGGGGTTAGCGGTGAAACCAATTTAAGATTCAATCTTGTAATATTAGTCCCTGGGTAGTGCTTTATTATCTTGTTACATGACGGCCATGTACATGAGGTTTAATTTCTATGGTAGTCCAAGGAGGGCCATTTTTTCCTTATTACCTGACATATTATCAGAATTCACATTTGGATCAAATTCTTAGAGGTGTGAATGGATGTTTGAATTTAAAACAAGTGTTCACCACTTATTTCTTCAGGTCATTTCTCCATCCAGGTCTTGCATGAGCACAGTTTAAGAAAAACATGCCATGTTTCCAGTACAAGGGTCCAAAAACAACTTTAAACTTAAGATGTTTAAACTGTTGTTTTCCATTTAAATGATAGTAAAAGCAGACAGTTAGCAGAATGGAAAAGATCAAGCAAAGGAAAATGCAGATAGCATGATAAACCAACTATTAAAAATATGAAATTAAGAAAAAATGAAATGGAAACTAACCCTTGGTAAGCTCATTGGAAGAGATCAATCTATTTGGAACATTTAGAAAATCAAATTGTTACAGCTGGACACATTGTTTTGTTAAAAAGCTTGAGGATGGGCACTTCCTAATCAATGATTATATCATACCATGCCTCAGGAAAATACAATGCACAAAACTCTTGCTAGTAGACTAATTATGTCAAATTGCCAATTTTCCTATCTGCTGATTCAAAAAAAACTTACTGATCTCAATCAAACTGGAAAAACTTCACACGTTCAATAAATGTTTTGATGTATTGCCAATTAAAGGACAAGTTGAAAAAGCTGCAACCATTCTTTAAAAAGATTACTTTCATAAAGCTGAAATTTAAAGGTGGCCAGCACCGGTGATAGGAGTTGGAGCCATTTTATTGAGAGATTGCAGCTCAATGACACCTGATAAACAAATCTGGCAGCAGCATTTTGAGGGAAGAGGCCATGCCACTTTGCTGGAGGGTGGGTGAGGAAGGGAGAGTGGAAGAGGAAGAGCAGGGTTGGAACTAATATGAGCATTATTGACCATCTGGAATGTTCTTGAACAATTCATCCAGCTTTGCATTCTTAGCCCAGAAACAGAAGCTTGCATAGGAAGCAGCTCTGGTGACATCAGAAATTTCAATGACGAACTAGGATAAACCTACATCCAACTGGCTGCCAGCAGATCACACCTTGTGTGCAAAAGTTTCATTTCTTCTGTTTAAATCTGGATTTCCTGTCTAGGAAATTTTTCCCCTCTTTTAAACCCAATAAAATGATTTTAACTTAACATACCAAGGGTTAGAAAGGAGAGCAAATGGTAATGTTCACTCACACGCAGCTCTGTTACTGGAAGAACGACATGATGGTGGAGATCGAGAACATTTCTCATCTAAGTCCCCTGGATTTATCCAGTATGCACGATAATCTTGGTTACCTTTCTTGCTGGCAGAGGTAGTGTCACACTGAAAAACGTCCTCACAGCTATCACTGCGTAACCGTTCCTTCTGCAGAAGTTTGTCTACTCTCTGAATAATACAGTCCAAACTTTTATCAACATTAAGCCACACCTTCTCCTAAAGGAGGAAAAAGTTGGAATGGTTATAAAATGGATCATTAACTAACAGGACGCAGCAGAAAACATTTGCATTAATTGAGTATTATGCGAGGGTAGTATTTTACTTTGGTCTCCCTTGGACATGTACTGAATTTAGCAGAGGGCAACCCATCAATCTAATCTCAGGCTGCTCTTCTGCATCCCTTAGTGGCTTGAACAGTGGTAATAGCTGAACCCTCAGAACAGTCCTCTGGTACTCCTGTTTTTAGTTACGCTGTTGTTGGCACAGGTAAACAGGCTAGTAACCCTGATCCAGAATCAAATTCGTAACCTATGTTTCAGGTCAAGGTTAATCTTGTGTGCATTTCTTGCATTTTCTGTTTTTCTTTCTTCAGTCAATCTGGTAACAAAGTTAGTGAATTAGGAAGGTAGCATTGCAGACGGTAACGTAAATTAGTGCTACAACTGAAAAGTTGGGGACAGAGAAGAATGCTGAAAGTAACCATAAATTCTCAGCTAAAGAAGCAATGCACAAGCTGAATTACATTTGTTCCATGGTCTACAACTCTAGAAGTGTTGTGTAGTGATATTAACTTTCATTAAATTATACTTTACAATGTCAAATGCTAGAAAAACAAAAGGGAGAGAATAATTAAGAGTTACATAAAGAGGCAATATATTTTTTAAAAATGTGTTTGGAAAAGGTTTGCTTCCCTGATGAGCAGGCAACAGGTAGCTGTCCCATTTCCAGTTGCTTGGCAAATCAAACCGCAGCCAAATTACGAGTTTTATTATATAAACTATATACACATTATGGGAGAGAGAGAGATTGAGATACAGAAATAAAAAAATTGGATTTACAGTTCAGACAGCTGATGTACATGGGGTCTTATCATAGAGTACCAAGATCATTCTGCACATGAAGAATTCCTGGCAGTATTTGTAGATACAACTCATCTAGTTTGGTTGAAAGAGCGATGGAGAGCCCATCTCCTGTGGGATGTGCTAGAATTAGGTATATTTGCCTTATTGCTTTCTAGAAGTGAGCATAAACTTTCAGAAGTATTTTTCTCCACAATTTCCAGAGTACAAATTGCTTAATTTTACTTCCTAGTATTTGAATCATGTTAGCAAGACACATTAAATATAGGTTTATGGGGAAAGGGCAGGGGAGTGGGACTAATTTGGTAGCACTTTCGAACAACTGGAACAGGTCAGATGCGCCAACTGGCTTCCTTGCATTGTATCAGCCTAAGGTTTTAACTTTTTGCCTTCATACAGGTAAAGTGAGAGAGAATTGAAAAATTCACCAGCTGACAAACCAAAAGCCCCTTCTACTGTGAAATTGGGGGTAAATAATTTTACGAAAAGCTCTAGTGTGAATAAAAAGCAGGTAATCTTGTTTCACACTCACACCAGCTTTTGTTATCAGTAGAAATTCATTGCTGTTCTCATTAAACAGTTCCAAAGACATGGGCCATTAGAAATATAGAAAAAACAAAGGTGAGATTGTTGAGTCCTGTCAGCCACTCATTTGTTCTTCATATTATTTGCATTATTTCAACATTACCAACTGAAGAACATTTAAAATATGATTGCACAGTTTCTCCTTTGAATTAAGGAAGTTTCACTTAGATTGCGCACTGGTGACATCACTTTTAAAAATTATTTTGTATCGTAATAGGTTTGCCCTTTCATTGATGTAACTTACAGAATGATTGATAATTTAAAGAATGGAATTAATTCAGTTTGATGGAAGATAAAAGGAAGAGACTTAACATTGCTTTGTTGATTCAGTTTCTTCTGAGCTTTGTTTCTATATGAAAAACAAGCTTGCACTGAAGTGTAAACCACAAATGCAAAGTGCTTGCCCTCTGGGTTGCTCGTAGCAGCGCTTAGGAGATCAATTTTCCATTCCAAGAGACTGCTATTTAATCAGAGAGGATTGGAAACCCAGTCACCAGGCCACTATATATTTCATGAGGTGCACTCCCAAAATCTGAATGCAATACTCCAGAAGGGAGTGACAAAGACTTTGCACAACTGAGGCATTACTTTTGATTATTTTTATACTTGTGTGCTGCTACCTTTTAGTAATTTGTGTATATGGAGACCCAAACCCCCTTTGCTCCTCCACAGTTGCTAGTCTCTCTCTGTCAAGAAAATAATCTGATTATCCATTTTGGATCAGAGAAAGACAACCTTGCACTTCCTCACATTGAATTCCATTTGTCAAAATGTTTCCTAATTAATCCATGTCTCTTCCTTCTTGCATGTACATAGCTTACTATGCCTTCTAACCTGGCTTCCTCCGCAAACTTGGTCCCCCAATGCTTCAAGCTTAAAATTCAAGCTTTGTGTTTAATTTTCAACATGGCCTTGTTCCTCCCAATCTCTAACATTCTCCAGACCCAAGGCCCTTCTCCTTCAACTCTCCCATTCCTCTAACTCCAGATTCCTGTCACACAACCCCTTTGATTTGCCATTCGTACTTTCAGCCTATACCTGAATAACTTCCTTAAATCCTCCAACTAAAGGCATTATACAAATACAAGTTGTTGTTCACAGCTATCAGAAGAATGAACATTAGCTGTCTCTTTCCTCCATAGTCCAGGCCTACAATTTTACTATGTTAAGTATTTTTTCTATCAAAATCCAAAATACTGCAACACTGAGCTCAAACCTGGTGACTAACTTCCAGTTATCACTGCCCCTACAATATAGATATATCCATTGGAGGGTTAAAGAAATAATGATCTAATCATAGAATTATGCTCGAGTGCAAAACATAATAGTCTTACATTAGAATATCAAAATTCAACATATGTCATGTTGTTCCCCTCAAACTTACTTTTGCAACTACATTCAACTGTGGGCAGGTTGGCAACCTACTTGCAGGCTGGCAACCTACTTGCAGGCCTCCATCGATACAACTCATTTTCAGCTACTAGCTAATGCACGAGAGCAATCTAGCAATAACTTGTGCACTTAGTCTTTCTTTCCAATGCAGTAGATGTGTGGTTTTCATCCTGGAGCATTCACTACACAATTCATTACAGGCATGGCAATCTCAATGTAGGAAACTAAATCTGCATATCTCCACTCCCTGCTGCCTGTGTTGGTGCTTGAATAATCAATGTCGTCAAGCTATCTCAATTCAAAGTTGTTGAAAAATTATCTGAAATTGAAGATCAGGTACCAAAAACATAAAAACATACATATCCTTGAAGCAGGGCATGGCACCATAATGATTATCGCAGTAAACTACCAGCCAAGAGGTTCAGAGCCCAAACCCACCAAGGCAAATTGAGTTCATAAGATCTGGTCATCCAGAAAAGAGAGTGCTACCTTTCTTGTAAAACCCAGCTGATTTCACTAATATTCTTCAAGGGAATCTGCCAGCCCTGCCCAATCTGTGCCTTCAGTCAAACAATAAATGGATGGCATTAAAACACCCTCTGAAATGGGCACCATCGTTTTCTCAGGATAACTAGAGGTAGACAATAAATGCAGTCTTGCCAGCATATTGTGCACATTCTGTGAATAAATAAAAAAAAAGCTTAATCCTGGAAAGCCTAAGTTCTCAAACTAGAAGTTCCCTTAATTCATTATTTCAACTGTCCCCATCACAAGCGAGTTGGGCTGGTCATGTAGCCAGCATTCACTTACCAAAATGAATATTCTACAAAGAGTTCGAGTCTGGGGTACACTCTCATGGTAGTTAAAGAAAGTGTTACAAAGATACTCTACAGGCTTCACTTAGGAGTTTTGATCTTGACTTCAAGTCTTGGGAGATCACCACCCAGGGTCACCGCGCCTGGCGCAACTAAATCAAATATGGTGCAGACTCTTTCAAAAACAAGCACGTATCAGAGGTAGAGAGAAAATTAAAGGAAATCCCGTGCCAGCAACTCAGCCAAAAGTCAATTATTTGTGGTATCCTGCCCTAGTTGCAGAACCATCTGGGCACAGGTCAGTCTTAGCAGTCATCTATGTACTCACCATAACCCTACCAAACACCCCAGAGGATGAACCTTCACCTTGAAGGGTGAACAAGAAAGAAAAGGATTTCAATGTCCCCATCAACTGGTATTGCCCATCTAAACAGGAAACAACAAATGTTGCACCTATCCACAAACATGTTCTGGCAAGGGTTGCCAGGGTTAGAAAAGTGTAGCTACGAGGAGAGATTGGATAGGTTGGGGCTATTTTCCTTAGAACAAAGAAGGCTGAGAGGTGACTTGATTGGGGTGTACAAAATTATGAGGAGAATAGATAGAGTGGACAGGATAAAATTGTTTCCCTTGGTGGAGAACTCTAGAACTAGGGGACATAGATTCAAGATAAGTGGCAGAAGGTGTAGGGGGGACATGAGGAAGAGCTTTTTTACGCAGAGGGTAGTGGGTGTCTGGAATTCGCTGCCCAAGTTGGCAGTAGAGGCAGAAATTGTAAACTCTTTTAAAAAGTACCTGGATCTGCACCTTAAGTGCTGTAAGCTGCAGGGCTATGGGCCGGGTGCAGGAAGGTGGGATTAGAAAGGGCACCTGGGTGTCCTTGGGCTGGCATGGACAAGATAGGCCAAATGGCCTCCTACTGTGCTGTAACTTTTCTATGGTTCTATGGTTTCTAACACAAGGTAGACAATTCTGCCAAAGGTAACGAGAACCATAGTGAAATAGAATCTTTTCTAAAATGTCAATTACAATCACCAATTTGCCTTTAGAAGAGGCTGAATTTTCAATTTCAGCAGCCAGAAATATCGATTGTCATGTTGAGGCCAAGCGTTGAAGTGCATCTTGTGTAACTGCAATATGTGCAACATATAGGTTGTTATTCAAAATAGCTGTTGAGCAAATAGCTGTTATTAATAACTAAACTAAAACTTAAAAATAATCTTCCAAAAATAAATTATTACATTTCAGTATGTGTCATTGATACTTATCCATAAGTATCTTTCCTACTCAAAACTGAGACACGGAATTGTCTTCAAATGTTGTGTGTGGTACGACAGCTCCAACTGCTGTACAACCAATGTTAATGGACCTCAAACTCATTAGCAAATTTTTATTTTGACTTACCCATTCCTCCTCATGCCAACTAATGTGTAGGGAGGAGCGGCTATTCCTGCCTGTCCACTTGGCCATGAGTGTATCCTGGTCATTCCTGAGCATCACCTGGTCTGCTTCTCCTGACGGGGATGATTTAGAAGCGATATAATTGGGTCTGGCAGCATTAAGGGCTTCAACTGCATTTGCCAGCAACTTACAGTCACAAACAGTGACAAGTTGCCTCGTCTATGTAAAGAAACAGAATGCCAATGAAAGAAAAATAAATGTCACTGGAAGTTAATATTTTTATATCTAAAATACATGCTTATAATTTGGACTGCATTATTCGGTACACTAATGTTATTCATATTTACGTTAGAATTTTTAAGATATTCATTGATGTAGTTTATCAATATACAGCAAAGTTAATTTTTTTTACATCAGAATATTCTGAACTTGACCTTTCTCCCCCTTTTTCTTCTTCACTCTGATGTTGAGGTGCACCTCCAATGCTCTAAGCAAGGCTCCTTTAACTGGTCATTAGGATGTACTGGATACTGCTAGGGTATGGCATTTCCACCCATTCAATTTTCCTTGCTGACAAGATGTCGCAGTGTCTCACATGCTCTTTTTAAATCAGAGTTTTGCTCAGATCTGAGAAAAGCAGAGCTAGCATCTTCATTTTATCTAACCTGCACCATTCATTAGAGAAGTTGGGTAAATCACTTATGGGGAAAACGAAAACAGAGTGGGATGCATCACAATGGTGTACTTTTATTGACCTCCTGTCTGTGGTGACATGGCATATAAAGAAAAGAAAGGCTTGTATTTATATAGCACCTTTCACAAGCACAGGATATCTCAAGGCACTTTACAGCCAATTATGCACTTTTAAAATGTAGTCACTGATGTAAAGTGGGAAACATAGCAGTCAGTTTGCACACAGCAAGCTCCCACAGACAACAATGTGACAATGACCTGATAGTCTGTTTTTGTGAGGCTGAATGAGGGGTAAATATTGTCCAGGACACCAGGGATAACTTCCCTGCTCTTCAAAATAGTGTCATGGGATCTTTTATGTCCACCTGAAGAGGCAGATGGGGCTTTCGTTTAGTCTCATCCAAAAGATGGCACCCCCAATAGTGCAACCATCCTTCAGTGCTATAATGGAGTATCAACTTGGATTTTTATGGCGAAGCCCTCAAGTGAGATTTGAACCCACAGCCTTCGGACTCAGATGACAGTGCTGCCAACTGAGCCATGCCTGGCACTGATATATGTAGAATAGGGAGGCCTGCAAGAAAAATGTGATGACCTTATAGAGTGTTTAAAAATTTGTCTTCACAAGCTCTGCCTTATTCCCAGATAATGATTGAATGCCTTTTTCAAGACGTTAATTGACTCAACTTAATTACTTCTGCTGGTAAATATTCTAGCCTCTCTTTGGAGAACAGGGACTTAGAAATGGTGAAAAATAACAAATGCAACAAAAGTCACAATTAGGAAGTTTATCTGTAGCCAGAATTTCAAGTTCCACCTAAAACAGTAAAGGCTGTTTGTTTTCCATGATTAAACATCATAATGTATGTTTTCGAAGCCCCCCTTACATGCCCTGAAATGCCCGCCCCCCAGCATTTATTGCTCATCCCATTTTTAAGAATCAACCACATTGCTGTGGGTCTGGAGCCAGGCCAAGTGAGGACAGCAGATTTCCTTCTTCAAAGGGTTCCAGGTGGGTTTTTAATACAATTGACAATGGTTTCGTGGTCATCATTAGATTTTTAATTCCACATATTTATTGAATTCAAATTCCACCATTTGCCGTGGTGGGATTCGAACCCAGGTCCCCAGAGTATTATCCTGGGCCTCTGGATTACCAGTCCAGTGACCATACCACTACGCTACCTCCTCCACTAATCTCTACTAATATCTAATCTTCTGTCAACAATGTTTATCATGGCTCACAAATGAAGAACAGCCATTTGGAGAAAGATACCAGCATTTGCGAAAAAGCACGTAAAGAGGGACACTGTTATCACCAGATATTTGGTGCAAGGATTAGTCAACTTTATAAACACTCAGCAAAGCAGCACAATAATTAATTTAAGAGAGTGCTAAACATATGTTGTTCAATATTTTATGATATCCTGGTTTATAAACATATGTCTGTTAAACCCAACTCTTCTGTCCTCAGAGTCAGAGATGCTCACCTGTGACCAGGTTTCTCATCTGATTGCTCTGCAGCCAAATTAACCCTACCTAAGCAATCCACAAATAGATTCTTTCTCACTTCACCCTTCCCACTGGATTAATGTCCTTCACAACCTCCTTTGAACACTAAAACAAAAACAGAAACAGAAATACCTGGAAAAACTTTCCAGCATCCGCAATTTTTTGTTTTTATCCTTTGAACACTATCTTTTTTTCGCCTTAATTTCCACAACCACCCCACCCCCCACACCACCACCCACCAAGCAGGCAACCTCTCCTTCTCTTAGTTCCTCTTCAACTGGATGGTTAAAAAAATGTTCATCTCTATATCCTCAGGAAGGTGGAAAAAAGGTTGATCAATCCTACAGAACTTTGCCCATTAGAGATGGATCTGGAATGTAACTGATTGAAGGAAGCCTGCAATATTGCAGCACTATCACACAGGTATAAAAATCTATAGCAAGATAGAAAGCTTAATTTACCTTGTCTGCCAAAATAGCAAGTGTTCTTTCAAGGCCATTTGTCGATCTCTCCTTGGCTGCTCTTGATAGTCGTTCTGCATAGTAACTGACTTGTGTTTTAAGGGTATTAATGCTTGCTATAATCTCTTTAGCTCTTATTATGTCTTGTGGTATGTATACTATAGACTGGGAGCTAGACGATGAACTGCAAGAAAGAAAATTAACACTGTTTAGGAAATTATTAAAGTATTAGGTATAAATGGTAATTCAGATGCACTTTCCTCCTCTCTATCTTCAGTGTGTTGGAATCAACTGTCTCCTAATCTAACTTTCTCTTTCTTAGGATCACAAAATTCGAATACTAGGTCCCTCCCTTCCAACATTCTACAAGCTTTTTAATTTTGGAAAGCTTCTTCCATTCCTGCTGCATATCAAAAGCAAGATAGTGGCCAAGTAACTGATGGCGTATTCTATTGGGAAGCTGCTTTAGTTTTTCATGATCACTAAACTTGGAATATAAAATAGGAATCAATGCTTGATCTAATCCCACAGTGAAGCACAGCAATACTCCTTCATCCAATGATCTCACTCTTTTTTGCTCTTTGTATTCAAGCTGTAATTACACTATAACGTAAAGACTTGGCATGAAGCAAAACCACAATTGCACTGATGCTACATTTGCACAACTGCCAATGGACTGACAGCAAAAGATCTGTCACACAAATTGCTGTGCTTTTCTCTCCCCACAAGTTGCACTTGAAATGTAAAAAACAAAAATTTGTTATCCAGCAACTGAAATTTGTTAAATTTAAGAAAAGTACTCAAGATATTTTGGTGCTTTTGTGGTTGGTAGAACAGTCATATTTGAGTGCAATTCAGCTCCAATTGTAGAATTGGATCTATGAGTCTAAATATAGTGTGCATGTCCCAATATAAACAAAGTTATTACTATACTGAACAGAGTTTATAAAACTTACAGCAAGCTTGCATCTTTGGATCCCTGATTCAACACAGCCAGAAGCCACAAGGTCCTGTGGACTCAAGGACAGTCCACTCCACGACACAGTACCCATCTACAATCTTGACTGAATTTCAGGCAGACTTGTCAGGAGTACAAGAGCTGTTGCAATCTGACAACATTCTGCATCACTCTAAAAATCCACACAGAGTTCCATGATGACACTTGACATATTGCTTTATCTACCTCTGAACCTCTTACCCAAATGGAGTCATACCCTGTAACTGGATCTCTTCAGGGTAAAATTTAGGGAGACATCCATTTTCATTAGGTTGTCTACAGTATAGTCATGTAAAAGGAAACTTCCCTTAAGTATGTTAGTAGTGCTGAAACACTAACCAGCTATGAAGATTACTGATGAGGGAAGGCATTTTAAAAGGAACCATTTAAAATTAAACCAGACAATAAACTAATCTGTCATATTTGAGAACAGCATTGGAGCCATGGCATTGAATCCGCATTCCACTGCTACACTCTTCCACTGCACTGAATGCTCAAACTCAGCCTGCGATGCAGGTGGACAATAGACTGAGATTAGGAGGTTCTAACACAGGTGGATATAAACCCAGAAAGAATATCTCAATTGGCTGCTGTTCTTTCTAGTAGCTCAGTAAAAACAGATTAGAGGCAAAAAACCTCACAGAAGTGCACAAACTGATGGAGGCTTGACAGGAAGAAATTAATCAAAAGTTGAATGTCCATTGAGAGGCCACTTGAGACATGTATTGAAGTGGCTATGAGGTTATACCCAGATATAATTGCTTGGCACAACCTAATATGGATTCTATCCATATCTCTTGATGCATGCATGATGGTTGGCTTCAAGTCTTTTTTTAAGTTGGAAATTGGACATGGTATATTACAATACAGCACCGAGACATACAGGTGTTATTAATTACATGGTAACATTATGCAATTCTTTGATATTTTCAACAAATAACCCATGGTTAAATATGGAGTTGTAGACAAACAATGGTTAGTGCCCTAGTGAGGGAGTTATGGTATTTTCAATATGGACACATTTTGGTTTGGAAAGAAAATGAAACAGGACATAAAATGAACATGGAAACTAAACAATCTTAGCTGTCAACAATTCGGAACTCACCAACCCTCCTCATAAACGCTGAGGGGAAAAGAAGAATAAACAAACAGAACAAAAACAATTGCAAAAGAGTGTTATAAGCATTGTAGCTCAACATCAACAAGTAGCAAATAAACAAAACTGCACTTTTAAACTCAAGATAAGCAAAAATAATTTATTCACTTCTGCAAAAACTTATGAAATGGTAATTTTTGGCCAAAACCAAATTAGCATTCATGGTTCTGGTCTGTGTTTGCAGGCATTGGGGTGACAAAATGATCTGCACTCTGCACAACGCTGATGTAATTATTCATGCAAGCCAGCCAACTAGTCAACAGCCAAGCAATTTGAATACAGGTGCATTGAAACAAAATGTTTTTGTAATGATAGCAATTTAAAACGTGTGACTAAAAATCGCAAATTCTATTTAAAGCCAAGTTTTTCATTCAACTCCAATTTCAATAAATAAAACATTTTTATTTATTAACCTTCTCCCATTCTCTCAGTTATGTCTTGCTGGGGTATGGTTCCACTGGTGACAATGGTTTTCCTGTACCTCAAGGGGCCATTGTTCATGCATGTAGTGTGTACCATCTACAAGATGTGCACCAAGGCTCCTTAAGCAGCATCTTCCAAACCCATGACTGCTACCATTTAGAAGGACAAGGGCAGATTCATGGGAATACCACCACCTGGAAGTTCCCCTCCAAACCACTCACCATCCTGGCTTGGAAATATATTGCCGTCCCTTCACTGTTGATGGTTCAAAATCCTGGAACTCCTTCCTAACAGCACTGTGGGTGTACCTACACCACAGGGACTGCAACAGTTCAAGGCAGCAGCACACCGCCACCTTCTCAAGGGCAATTAGGGATGGACAATAAATGCTGCCCTAGCCAGAGACGCCCACATCCCATAAATGAGTAAATAAATGACCCTCAACAGCCAATGTCAGTTCCAGCTGGTCACTAGTTAGAAATCAGGAGCAGGAAACCTAGTCAATTTTCCCCCTTCCCATGAAGAGGCTATAAAGCCAATTGAAGTAATCACTGTCTCAAGTAACTTGCAGGCCAGGAATCAAAACAGGAAAAATTGTAGTCTGTATGGTTAAGCTACAAACTGAATGAAATCACCATTCACCAAGTGGAACTAACAATTGTACTTTTTTGTAAATTATAGTTAGCTTCTCTTGCAGTTTGTGTAGAGTTAGCACTGCAGTGTTAGTGGTTTTAAGAGGAAATCTTTTGAGCTGTTAAGCTAAGAAACAGGACTTTCACTGAATCTGGTAGCAAGTTGCAAACAGGAGGTGGGTCAACAAAATAAATGGATGGCTCAGCTTCCACAAGTGCGAATTTCTGTCAACACCATATAAACACCAACTTGATTCACAGGTGATCTGGCAGTGGAGAGGAAACACAACTGGTACCGGTAACTGTCTTGTTGTCTCTGATGTAATTTAAGCTGGCTGCACTTACTACAAAAGTCCTTCTGCTCAGCAAAGTAAAATAAAGATCAAAGAACATGGAGGCAGTGGGGTAGAGTTCTCCCTTTTCCTTAAAGAGCCAATTTTAAAAATATTTTCACCTTTTCTGTAGCTTACTGCAGTTTTACAAGAAGAAAGGCATATGGTCCCATCTACACTGCTGAACGAGAGATCAATAGGAAAGTGAAAGGCAGGCGAGCTGTCCATGGGCCTAATTTTCTCCCATTCATACTATAGCTGACTTGGTTTCACCAGGACTCAGAGCCTTTCAGTGCCTATGCCACATATCAACCACAGCTTCCAAAAAAAAACAAGTTGAAGGATAGGTTGTATTTACAAAGATAGGGCTTCCCTCTAGTTTTGTTGAATTTAAGAAAAAAAAACACCAAAAAAAGCAGCAACTAGTGAGCAATTTCATGCTATAACACCTGATTCACCAAGAAGAAAAGCAAGACAAAACTTCGCAAACAATACGGATTCTCCTGAACTTACTTTTTCTTGGCTTCCACAAACTTGACCAGAAGTTTCCTTAAGCCGCCGGTTTTGAAGGCCTGGCAGTGAGCTGCTGGTGCTCCAATAGTAATGATGTCATAGGTCTGATCTGTGGCATAAAGACCATATAGAACTAGCAAAGTAATAAATGGGCAAAGTCGAAAAAAATACCCAACTAGATTTAAAACAAAGAACCACAAGCGGCATAAACTGGCACGTCTACATTTCCCTACAGATCAAGTTTCTCATTCCAACTGAGTATATCCAGCAAGGTGTGGTCAGATATTTCCTCACAGGGAAGGAAAAAGATGGTGTCAGAGCTACCAGAGGTAAGTCAACTCTAGGAACAAATGCCTAAAAAAAGTGTGGGCCAATGAACAGGCTATTTACTTATTTCAGGAAATGTGTTTCAAAACTGATCACCAGGAAATTAAGCAATTTGATGAAAAACTTGAAAAGCCTGAAAGGTGGATAGAAATGAAAATCAATGGGTACCTTAGAATTAGTTTTAAATTCTCAGAAAACTACTTACTAATAGAATTTTGGTTAGACCACACACAGTGCTGTACACAGTTCTGGGTCCATATTACAAAAAGGGTATAAAGGCACTGGAGTAAGAAAAAGAAATTACAATGATGAATGATACCAAAACTAAGAGGTCCTGATCAAGAAAGGCTTAACATTTTAGAGCTATTTTCTCCAGAAAAAGGAAGGCTGAGTAGTGATTTAATAAAGGTTTTGAAAAGTTATCACTTGTTGGGAGTCCAAAACTAAGGGCCACAAATACAAGATAGTCAATTGTAAATTCTTTACCCAGAATAGCTAGAACATGACACTTTTCTACCACATGGAGTAGCTGAAGTGAACAGCCTAGAAAAACAAATATTGCAGATGCTGGGAATCTAAATTATAAACACAAAATGCTGGAAATACTCAGGTCACACAACACGTGTTGAGAAAACAGTTAACATTTCAGGTCAATGACCTTTCATCGACCTGAAACGGCAACTCTTTCTTTCCAGCAATGTTGCCAGACCTGCTCAGTGTGTTTCCATCATTTTTTGTTTGAATAGCATAGATGTCTTTCAGAGGTAGCTAGATAAATAGATTAGAGAGAAAATAATAACAGATGGATATGCTGATAGGTCAAGATGAAGGGGGAGGGTGTGGAAGGAGGCATGTGTGGAGCATAAATACCAGCATAGGTCAGTTGGCCTAAATGGCCCACTTCTGTGCTGTAAATTCCATGCAACACGGTGTTTTATAAGCTTTGCATTTAAAAGCTCTTTCACTAAAGACTTTGTGATTGCCAGTTCATGGAAACTTTCCACAAGAGAATAAGTTTTTGCTTGCAACCAAATAAACTCTCCAGTGTGAAAATGGTTACATCAGTTCGTAAAACTTTCTTGACTTAAAACAAAACTATATTTCAACAATGGGCTTGTGTTGAAGTACATGATGGACAAACTAATGAGGAAGGATGGTATTGCCTTAAAAACAAAATTCATCAGAAACAATAAAATATAGGGAAGTAAAAATTGAAGTAGCAAAGCACTAAAGCAGGGGTGGGGAAAGGTTTTCTTATTAAGGGCCACACACACACACAGACAGAATCAGTCGCGGGCCACAGAAAATAAAATTAAGTTGGCTTTTGTGTAAGTGAGAGTGCAGAAATGTTCAACTCACCACTGCTTTAATGCGATAGCCGAGTTTGATTTTCCTTAATGAGCCTCGTTATGTCTGCTGATACTGATAATGTTGCTACTCGCAACTGGCTTTTCTCTCTCCTTTCCCACCATCTCTCTCTATCCCTCTCCTTTCCCACCATCTCTCTCTATCCCTCTCCTTTCCCACCATCTCTCTCTATCCCTCTCCTTTCCCACCATCTCTCTCTATCCCTCTCCTTTCCCACCATCTCTCTCTATCCCTCTCCTTTCCCACCATCTCTCTCTATCCCTCTCCTTTCCCACCATCTCTCTCTATCCCTCTCCTTTCCCACCATCTCTCTCTATCCCTCTCTCCTTTCTTACTGTCTGTCTCACTATCTCTCTCCTCTCCCAGTTTGTGTGTGACTCACTCGCCTTTCCCACTGTCTGGCTCTCTCGCTTTTCACACTTTGTCTGTCTCCTTCCCCACTCTGTCCGTCTGTCTGTTTTTCTCTCTCTCTTTCCTTTCCCACCATCTGTCTGCCTCTCTCTCCTTTCCCACTCTGTATGTGTCTGTCTGCCTCTCTCCTTTCCCACTCTGTGTCACCCCCAAACCAGCCCAGTGCAGTGACTCAACAACCCAAGGCTCTGCCCAACTCCCAGTCCGAGGCTGCAGCTGGGCCTGGAGCCTGGGCCTCTTCCTCAGTCTGCATCGGCTGAACCGGTCCTGGGAAACCAATGGAGTTGGGAGGCAGGAGGGGGGGTGAGCTGCCGATGGAACCGGGTGTCCTGCTCCCTTTCTCCTCCTCCCCGGGTTACTCACACTTCACCACCCGATCGGCAGCTAGCAGCTTCCCGTCCCTGGCATGCGCTCCTGCTCCCAAATCTCAGGCCTCACTTTCTCCCCACAGCCTGGGCCTTTGGTGACTGTGGCCGAGGCTCAGGCATCAGAACATAGCAGCAGCTGGCCCAGAGTGCACCATGTGGTTGGGAGGGGGGGGGGGCCGGATTTTGAAATCTCTCCGCAGGCGGGATGAAAAAGCGCAACAGGCCGGATCCGGCCCCTGGGCTAGGGGTTCCCCACCCCTGCACTAAAGGTAGCAATAGCTTTATTCTTTGATTTAACAATACAGTTGGAGATAATTAACAGTAAAATTAAAGTAACCACGCAAAGCAATTACCTGTTCCAGAGTCGTCTTGAACCCGCATCCGCTGTATGTGTAAATTAGTGGGTACAAATTCTAATTTCTTGTCAGCTTTTAAACTGCTTGCCTTGAAAGATGGCCCTGCAGAGGACAATTTTACACTACTTAAACTGAGCCGTGAATAAAACATTTAAAATAAAAATCCAATTTGCAAGTCAGTCAGCTGCCATACTTTTAAAGCTCTAAATATAAACTCAGAACTCCTGCCTTCGCAGAAGGCAGCTGCAGCAGCAATGTGGTCTCTGTCATCATGGTTAGACACATCACTGGGATCGTCAACATGTCAAGATTGTGTGGATAATAACATGGGGACCTTGGGGTGCCGTCAAAGCACAGGTCCTACCAGGGTCAATTTGCCAAGTCCTGTGGTGATGGAGGATGGGGACAGGGCTGTCCCTTGTCAAGAATCTGCACACAGGTGGCAGATGAATGAAGGTCGTTGGATACCTGTGTTGGGACAGAGATGCCTTTGAGCAGCAGCATCTGTGATTGAGCAGTTCTCTTCAGGATACTCTCTGCTCACCCCAAATGGGAAGTGGAGGGGGCGCTAGAAAAGGTGCTTTAAAATAGGCTGTCCCATTTTCTCCTGGTAGGGGAGCCACCTCCTGCAGAATCACCATCTTTGTGGCCAAAGAAAGTAAAGTTTAAATTTTGCAACTTGGGATGTTAGACTCATGGCTGCGCCACACCTTTATTTTAATGCCTTAATGAGGCAGAACGGCAGCAGAGATGAAAAGCAAAGGAAGCAAACACTGGACTCTGGATCGCATTATCATGTGGGGTACCCTGCTCCACGTGCCCAAAGATCTGTGGGTCAAGAAATGGCCTATTCAATCACATGAAAGACCTATGGCAGAAACACACGACCTTGAGTAGGCTGCATCCTTGAATCGAAGGACTGTCAGTGACATTGTAACAATCTATGAAATATGCTTTGTCAGCCTTCAACCGTAGAGCAGCATGAGTGGATAATTAATTTCCCAATAGATAGTTATAATGGAAATTTATCACCCAAGCTAACATCAATTTTGCTCAGAGAAAGAAAGATAAGGAACCTGTAGAAACCAGTTGTACCGATTTGAAAGGAATATGCTTCAGAGACTGGGTTGAGGAATATTGCCATTGCAGTGTTGGGGACCTGTGCACTGTACAATGGCCACAACCAACCTTCTTGAGTCAAGCACTGACTGCAAAGTGGACAATATTTCCTGTTCCTTGATACACACAAATAAGAATGGAAAGAATTAGCAATGTAATCTGGCAATAATTAGTCAATAATATAATCTCATAATTTAGGCCAACCTTTATACTGGTGCAGTTCTGTTAAATTCTCCTGGTAATTTATTATGAGTGTTTGGTAATGAGTAACAATTTGTCGTCGAAGATTCTCCCAGCAGGGTGATAGCTCACCTAGATCATCCAGCTCACATATCCTGCAAAAGAGTCAAGAAGCCAAACAAACCATTTTGTCAACAATAAAATGCTAATTAAACTTTAGTTCTGTGACATTAAGCACACGGAACTCTTCCAAATTATCCAACAGAATCATATTACACTTTCTTTACTTTTCCAGCTACGACAGATAGAATTAGGTCTAATCATCCCAATTTACTAGGTCACGTCAGTCTATTTTGAAAGCAAAATAATCCTAATTAAAATATTAAGCAGCCATCCAAGTTTAAACAAAGTTTGGAGCATCCTGTTGCACTGTTTGACAGTCAGTGTAATTTTAGTTCTGGGATCCATTTTAACCTGTCTGTTTGATGGGAATGACATGGTCAGGATTTTAAGATGGCTATGGATGTAATGGTCACATAGCATTCCTGCCTCTTCACCATTTTAATGCGTTGCTATACAGGAACACAATGTGGGCCACCTCCCTCAGGTAGGTGGGAGCCTACTTATACATTCAAAGCTTGCAGAACAATGTCATCAGTACCACAACACCATTATAACTGAAAAATTACAAATGACTTGCACAGCCAAACCCGTCAGCATAATCCAGCAGCAGTCAGTGAAGTGCCAGGATAAGTATTTAATTCTTTATTTTTTTTTTGCAGGTTTTAGTGAGCCAGGAGGAGCAGGAATTCACCTGCCTCTTCCTAGAAAAACAGAATTTCCTGTGAAATTAATTCCCTGCCTCAGCGCTAACTACTTGTCAATGACCGTTCCTTAAGATCACCATTGCCCCAGCTTAACCCCCGCTAGTTATGGGTGGGTAACAGTTGCAGTATTTAAATGAGGACAGGAGTTAAAAGGTCTGGGCCTCAGGCTGGAATATTTGTGGGGGATTCCCTTCCACCTAAGGGGTGGAATTTTCCGAGCCTGCTGGTGACAGGGATGATAGGTGGTGTGTGTGGAAAACATGGCGCGACCTGCTACATGATGGCAATGAAGGCAGGTCACGATCGTCCGCTCAGCCTGCCGACGGTGGACTGCGTCTCCTGCCATCAGTCAGTGGGGAGCTAATTGTAATACATCAGCATATAATTAAAAAGTCATACTGCCAGGATCTTGGAGCCCCGCCGTATTGTCCGTCCACGTCAGCAGAAAAGCACTCATGCACACCATATTTTCGGTGGAAAACCAGGCCTGTGTGTTTCACAACAGCACGCAGACGACGTGCACTTGGCAGCCTTCACTTTGGGGGGAACTGAGGTGAGTGAGCAGAAGCATTCTCCACAGCTCGCCTGTTGTTTACGGGCCTCAAGGGCGCCGGGGGAGGGGGCAGGGGAAGGTGCTGACCAGCCTTGGAGGTGACTGCTGAGGGGGGTGCTGTGTCCAGGGCAATTGCTGGCCAGCCTCGGAGGCGACTGCTGAGGGGGATGGTGTCCGGGGGCGAGTGCTGGTCAGCCTCGGAGGTGGGCTGAAGAGGGGGGGTAGGGGGGAGTGATGCCCAGGGGCAAGTGCTGGCCAGCTTCGGAGGCGACTATTGTCGGCGTGTGTGTGCACGCGTGTCAAATGCTGCCCTGGCGCTGCATCCCACACACAGGCAATCAATGTGGGAGGTTCAGGTTAAGCGATGGAAGTGGCCACGCATTAGGGATACCTGTATAAACTGACCATGCCTCTGCAACTGAGACAGATCAGGCGTAGCCACACTGAGACGACTGGGGTTGGGATCCCAGCCTGCCCGCCCATGCAAGCAACGTGTTGGCACCAAAGGGCTACCAAGTGTTCCATACCTTACCACCCCCATCCCCCCTCCAGCACAGTCTTCAAGTCAGCCATCACTTTATTGGACCACGGAGCAGTTGGACTGTATACGTTGTACAATCTCCTTGCCAGCGCTGGCCATCTAGCAGTCACTGTTGGAGGCGCTCACAGCCCCTTGCAATTTCAACATCCCGGTTGGGACCAGTTCCCCATGTCGCAGGTTGACAGGGCAGCCATGCAGCGCACTCATCTTTGGCCATTTGAGGGGTGGCCTGCACTCTCTGGGAAGTATTAAGGGGCGGTCACACAGGGGCAGGAAAGGTGCTAAGTACAGCCATGATAACTACGTCCCTCCCTCTCTCGCCTTTCATGCTGCAGGAGGACGACGTCAGGATCATGGATCCTGGTGACTTAGCTGTATGCCTGATGGCCTACAGAGAACTTAGGAGACTAAGGAGAGAGCAACTGAGGCTCCTGGCTATGCAAATGAGCAGCAACCTCATGAAGAAGGGGCAGCAGGAGCTCCCACATATGCTGTCCAGGAGCGACAGCGAGCGCGGCCACTCAGCGCCTAGCAACACCCAGGGTCAATAGACACCGCCTGCCATTCCTGTAGAAGACTGAGAACCAGTGTCGCCGATGACTGCGCATGTCCAGGGACCTGGTGGCTTACATCTGCCCCTTACTGCAGGACTTGGCGCCTGGGGAAATAGAGGGCATCCACTGCCAGTGGCTGTGAAAGTGACTCAATTTGTATGCCAGTGGTTCCTTTCAGGGCTCCACAGGTGACCTGTGTGGGATTTCACAATCCACCCCCACACATGCATCCATGAGGTCACCCATGTCATCTTCTCCATGGCACACAACTTTGTGCGTTTCACCTGGGACCGGGATAGCCAGGATGCAAGGGCCATTGGATTCACCCTGATCTCGGGGTTCCCACAGAAGCAAGGTGTGATTGACTGCACTCATGGGGTGCTCAGGTCTCCGTCGGTGGACTTCATCAACCACAAGGGCTTCCACTCACTGAACGTGCAGCTGGTATGCGACTACCAGAAACGCATCCTGCAGGTTTGCGCACAGTTTCCAGGGAGTGTGCAGGACGCCTACATCCTGAGTTGCTCGCAGATCCCTGCAGTCTTCCAGGGTCCACAGAGGCTGCAGAGTTGGCTCCTTGGGTCAAGGGCTACCCGCAGGGGCCGTGACTGATGACACCCGTGCGGGAGCCTCAGGCTACAGCAGAGCGATGCTATAATGAGGCTCATGCAGCAGCTTGCAACTTGGTGGAGCAGACCATCAGGATGCTGAAGGTGCAGTTTTGGTGCCTGGACCGATCTGGTGGAGCCCTGCATACAGTCCGCAGATGGTGTTACATGTCATCATCGTCTGCTGTGCCCTTTACAACCTGGCACTTCAAAGGGGAGACGAGCTTGCTGAGGGAGAGACTGAGGAGCTGGAGGTCTTCTCAGATGAGGAGGATGCTGACCGGGATGAGGGTGAGGGGGTCCTCAGTGGTGGCATTGATGGGATGAGACTCTCGCACTGGCTAGACGAGGCAGGTGCATTCGAGAGACCCTCATAACTGCCAGATTTGTGGACGATGATGACGGCATGCAGTGAGGTGTCCCCATAGATCCTCACACCGCAGTTGTGAACGTTTGACTCCAGCTTGGCATATGGCAGTGCCAATAATCTCTGTCAGAATGCTCCTGTCATGGAGATGCAGTGTCTAATAGTCACCCGATTGCAGGAGGATGATGACAACATGCAGTGAGGACACCACATAGATCTTCACATAGCCTCTGAGAATGTCTAACTCCTGTCTGGCCGAGGGCAACTCGCTTGCGCTCCATGATCAGGACTGTCTCAGAGATGCAGCCATGAAACTTTAGTTTCATCTGATGCAATGTCCACCTTCAGTACCTCAGCTCTTCAGGAGCTGGTGCACAGCATCACTGGTCGCAGATGCTGGTGTGATGGGGGCCAGCCCCACCTTAAGGCGCTGAGAGCACACAGGGAGAACGAGAACACTCTGTGGCACCTGCCCACTATATTCTGGCAACAATGACCAGCATCGCCAAGGTGCAAACATCAGTAATGTTTCCAGGGAGTGTGAGGCTGGACCATCACTGTGGTCTGAAGGCTGCACAGAGCACAAGGAAGAGGCCCTGGACTGAGACACCTGCCTTTTATCTTGTGCAGAAAGGCTTCACATCTGAGTGACAAGAACACTGCTCATCAGAACAAGGAGCCACAGGCGGGGAGACATTCTTAGGAGTTTATTGACAATAGTGAACAGTATGTACAAGTGATCAACACCCGTGCCCAGGCTGTGCAACTACTTTTACCTAACTCTCCTAACCCTGCCGTTACGTCTTGGTGCTCCCCAGACATCCACAGCAGAGATGGAGGCAGCATGCTGACTGTGACGTCTTGTCTGTGATGACTTTTGCAGGCATCCTCTGAAGGGCCGAGGCTTGCTGGGCCCCGGCCTTCTGTGTGGCAGTGGCACTCTTCTTGGCCTGTAAAACTGGAGCTGCAGAGGTCACAGGAACAAGGGATTTGGATGGGCCGGACACTCCCAGAATCACATGGGCGGATGACCCCGGAGTGTGCACCTGCTGATCCTCCTCCTTTTGGGTGCCCGGGAGCCCCTGGCTAACTCCATGAGCAGAAGGGGTAGCTGGAGTGAGATTGAGCTGCCCAACGCCCCTCTCGTATACACACTGTTGGACGCCAAATATGGCATCAGCAATGGAGTTAAGCCTGCGCAGCAATGCAGGAGTGACCTCCTGGATCATGGTCTCCATGGCGGCCGCCATCCTGCCAGTGTTGACCTCGGTGCGTTGCAATGCCGGCGCTATCACCTCAGCCTGAAGACGGACAGGCTCCTCCATCGTGCCTTGCAATCTGAGGAATGCAGCGGATATCCCTTCCTGATGCTCCTGAGCTTGCCTTTGCAGTTCCAGCAACTGTGGCATGACCGAGTCCAGGGGCTCGTCATCTGACTCGGACTCAGGAACATTCTTGTCTCCAGCGGTCCTCCGAGTGCCGGACACCTGGGAAGTCCCTGCATCCGCCTGCTGTGGATCAGACAGTGCGATGTGCTCGCCAGATTGTGATCCCAAGGCTACCCTAAAGCTAGGTCCCACTGAGGTCTGCGTCTCTGCACTGGTGGAGGGTGTGGGTGAACGCTGTGATGGGTCTTCAGTGAGGGTGCCTTCAGATTCCTCTTCAGGGATTTCTTCGGGGCTTGATTGGAGGCCCTGGGTCATGGACTCTGTTGGCTGTTTGGCAGATGTGCCTACGAAAGCAAGGGGAGGTAATTAGTGCATGGCAGTGGCCTGTAAAAGAGGACACATCACTCAGGCATGGTTGTCTGATGGAAGTTACACTGCTGGATCCTCACTTGGTAGAAGAGCGCCAACCTCACCGTCAGCACAGGACCAGTCGAGGTCATCGCCGGCCAGCTGGATGGCTCTGTTTTCGAATTCTGTCAGAACTTTGACCTCCGGCAACCCTCCATCTGTCTGCGACCTTTCCCCCCTGTCGTGTGGCAGTTTGTCCTGCATGGATAGAGACGGGGAGTGTATCAGGACGCCTGCTGGGCCAGATGTTAAGTATGCCTGGCCTGTGTTGGTGGTGAGTGGTCCCATGGATGGGATGAGGACAATGACAGTGTGTGTGAAAGAGTGAATGATGGTGTCCCTTGCACTGGCAGTGAGTGAGGGCCCTGTGGATGTGTGATGAAAAGAGTGACTTACCCTGGCACAACAGAGATCATCATTCATCCTTTTGCGGCATTGGGTGGCTGTCCTCCTTTACAGGGTGTTTGCGCTGACCACTGCTGCCAGCGCCTCCCAAGTCGGGTTGGTGAGATTGCTACCCATCCCGCAGCCAGAGCACATCTCAAAGCAGGCCTCCGCGGCATCCAGTGGTCACACGAGGGGTCTGCTGTTGAAGTGGGAGGGGGGTTGCAGTCTTTTTTCCTTTGCTGGCCATGTCTCCCAGGCAGCAGTGGTGAGCTGGTGGCGATAAGCAGTTTGCTGGCGGCTGCCTTCTAAAGATGGCGGCCGGCATGATGCAACATCAGGATGATGGCAGGCAGGCGAGCGAGAGCCCACTCACCATGGAAACAGCGTGTTTCGCGGGGGTGAATAAACAATGAGGCAGGCTCGGGACAATACGGCATGAAAACCCACCATTTTTGTCGGCGGGTAGGGCTCCATTTTACCCACCCACTACTGCACTTAGTGAAATTCTGGGAAAATTCTGCCAAAGGTTTCTCTTTTCACAGAATTATTACAGCGCAGGAGGCAGCAATTCGGTCCATTGTGTCTGCACCAGCTCTCTGAATGAGCAATCTGCCTAGTGTCATTCCGCCACCTTCTCCCTGCAGCCCTGCACATTCTTCCTGTTCAGATAACAGTCCACTTCCTTTTTGAATGCTCCAATTGAACCTGCCTCCTGCACACTCTCAAACATTTCAGACTTTAACCACTCGCTGCGAGAAACAGTTTTTTCTCACTTTCTCTTATTTTGCCAATTATTTTAAATCTGTGTTCTCTTGTTCTCAATCCTTTTGAGAGTGGGAAAAGTGTCTCCCTATCTATTATGTCCAGACCCCTCAAATCTGCTCTCAGCCTTCTCCAAAGATAACAGTCCCAACCTCTCCAGTCAATCTTCATAACTTAAGTTCCTCATCCCTGGAATCATTCCCGTCAACCTTTTCTGCAGTCTTTGCAACGCCTTCACACCTTTCCTAATGTGTGGCTTTTGTCCCTTCTAAACAGATTCAAAATAAAAGGAGTAAATGTGATGTGAGGAAAAATGTTTTCACCCAGAGGGTGGTTGGAGTCTGGAACAAACTTCCTGAAAAGGTGGTGAAGGCAGGTTCAATCGAGAAGGGAATCGGATTATTCAAAAGGGAATTGGATTGCTACCTGAAAAGAGAGAATGTGCAAGATTATGGGTATAAGACGGGGAGCAGGGCTAGATGGAATACTGTTTCAGAGAGCCAGTGCAGACTCAGTGGGCCGAATAGCCTCCTTCTGCACTGTGATACTCCTTATGCATCTCGAGCCAAATATTGACCCTCTAGATTCAAGTCAGACATGACTAACTGGATGAAAGCATTGATGGCACAAGGATTCTATACAAAACATCGCTTGTGAATATGAATGTACAGCACAATACACTGGCCATAATTTAACATTAAGTGTAACAATGTCAAGTATCCAAGGATAGCTGGTATGAGAAAAGTAAAAATTCACAGTGGTACAGGCATAAGAGTTACACTTCTTACCATTACATAAGTGATTACATTTTAAAAAGCACCTCAATATAAAGTGTTTTGAGATGCCTTGAGATTGAGAAAGGTCAAGAGCTTAGAGGGAGTGATTCCTAGGAGAAAAGCTGAGTGACTTTAGCCAGCAGGGAGAACCAGCTATTTTTTGGCATAAAATGCAATCAGAATGTTCATTGGGTGAATTGAAAACCAAATGGCATTTCTCCTCAAATGGCTCAGGTCTCTGAAGTGCAAATAATCAGAAAATCTAACTGATCCGGATTTGTCACCTGAATTACACCTAAAAGCTGAAGTCCCAAAGCACAATTCAATTTTTCTGTAGGAAGTTAGGTAGGCAGAACTGACAACAAAACTGTCCATTAAAGAAAATATATAAGAGCTTATACCCTGCCTCAGTATTGTGTGGTATAACTTGCAGTACAGAATTCACCTTTTTGAACTATTTTTGAACAGCCGCTGAAAGCACTATTTTGGAAAAGAAAAAGAGGATCAAATCAATAGGCTGTAAAAACAGAAAAGGTTCAAAAGCTTTAGATCTGGAATGGATTCAGATCAGTCAACTTGATTTGATCTGCAGTATACTGAACCGGCAATAATTATGCTATTTGTCCATACTAATTAGAAAGTAAATGGATCTTACCTTGCTGCATCCTCTTCAATAACCAGTTTTACAAATTGTCTGGGGATATGAAGCGATAACATGCTCTCTGCCATTTGCTCCAATATCCTTAGGTGGTTCCCATCTGTTGTAGGGAAACGGTACATCCGACAGATAACCCCTCCAAACACTGCAATAAGGTTAGACATGTTAGATTTTGTTGACATTCTGTTATTCAATATTTTAAATAATGACACCACTTTAGACAAACAAAGACAAAGCTGCATGGCCCCACAATCCAGTTTCTCTAAAAACTGCTAAACCTCAGTGATGCTGTTTTTGGAACTACAACAACAGCAGCATATATTCATATAGCACCTTTAACAAAATGTCCCAAGGTGCTTCATTTTTAAAAATTGTTCATGGGATGTGGGTGGTGCTGGCTAGGCCAGCATTTATTGCCCATCCCTTCTGGAATTCATAGGAACCCTATAAAGCAAAATTTGATGCTGAGCTACATTAGGTAATAATAGGGCAGATGGCCAAAAGCTTGGTCTTAGGTAAGGTTTTGATGAGTGCTTTAAAGAGAGGTAGATAGGCAGAGAAGTTTTGACAGATAATTCCAGAGCTTAGAGGCTAGGTAGCTAAAGGCAGCACCACCAATGGTAGATCGATTAAAATTGGGAGTGCTCAAGATGTCAGAATTAGATTAGTGCAGATATTGGATGGTCGTGGACTGGAGGAGATTAGAGATGGCCATGGAGGGGCCTGGAAACAAGGATGAGGATTTTTAAAAATCAAGGCAATTTTTGATCAGAAGCGAATATAGATCAGCGAGCACAAGGGTGATGGGCGAATGGGACTTGCTGAGAGTAAAGACATGAGCAGAGTTTTAGGTGTCCTCAAGTTTATGGAGCATAGAATGTGGGAGGCTAGCCAGGAGTGCGTTGGAATAGTCAAGTCTAGAGGCAACAAAAGCATGGATGGGGGTTTGTGCAAACGGTTGAGTAGAGGCAGGGCAGGGTCATTGACTTTATGGAAGTGAAAATAGGCACGCTTAGTGATGGTTTGGATATGTTGTCAGAAACTCATTTTGGGGTTAAATGACACCAAGTCTGCAAACCAGCTGGTTCGACATCAAACAGTTGCCAGGGGGACAGATGGAGTCAATGGCAAGGGAATGGAGTTCATAGTGGGAACTGAAGAAAAATTCATCCCTAGGAAGAAGAAGCATACCAAAGAGAGGACGAGGCAACCATGGCTGACAAGGGAAGTCAGGGACAGCATAAAAGCTAAAGAGAAAGCATACAATGCGGCGAAGAGCAGTGGGAAACCAGGGGATTGGGAAGCCTACAATGACCAACAGAGGACAACTAAAAAAGAAATAAGGAGGGAGAAGATTAAATATGAGGGTAAATTAGCCAGTAATATAAAAGATTACAAGAGTTTTTTTTAGATATATAAAGGGGTAAGAGAGAGGCAAAAATGGACATTGGGCCGCTGGAAAATAACGCTGGAGAAGTAGTAGTGGGGAACAAAGAAATGGCAGAGGAACTGAATAGGTACCTTGCGTCAGTCTTCACGGTGGAAGACACGAGTAACATCCCCAAAGTTCAAGAGAGTCAGGAGACAGAGGTGAGTATGGTGGCCATTACCAAGGAGAAGGTGCTAGGAAAACTGAAAGGTCTGAAGGTGGATAAATCACCTGGACCAGATGGATTACACCCCAGAGTTCTGAAGTAGATAGCTGAAGAGATAGTGGAGGCGTTAGTGGTGATCTTTCAGGAATCACTGGAGTCAGGGAGGGTCCCAGAGGACTGGAAAATCGCTAATGTAACCCCCCTGTTTAAGAAGGGAGTGAGGCAAAAGACGGGAAATTACAGGCCGATTAGCCTGACCTCGGTCGTTGGTAAGATTTTAGAGTCCATTATTAAGGATGAGATTTCAGAATACTTGGAAGTGCATGGTAAAATCGGGCAAAGTCAGAAGGGTTTCATCAAGCAGAGGTCATGCCTGACAAATCTGTTAGAATTCTTTGAGGAGGTAACGAGTAGGTTAGACAAAGGAGAGCCAATGGATGTTATCTACTTGGACTTCCAGAAGGCCTTTGACAAGGTGCCGCACAGGAGGCTGCTCAGTAAGATAAGAGCCCATGGTGTTAGAGGCAAGGTACTAGCATGGATAGAAAATTGGCTGTCTGGCAGGAGGCAGAAAGTGGGGATAAGGGGGTCCTTCTCAGGATGGCGGCCGGTGACTAGTGGCGTTCCGCAGGGGTCAGTGTTGGGACCACAACTTTTCACTTTATACATTAATGATCTAGATGAAGGAACCGAGGGCATCCTGGCTAAGTTTGCAGATGATACAAAGATAGGTGGAGGGACAGGTAGTATTGAGGAGGCGGGGAGACTGCAGAAGGATTTGGACAGGTTAGGAGAATGGGCAAAGGAGTGGCAGATGGAATACAATGTGGGGAAGTGTGAGGTCATGCACTTTGATAGGAAGAATAGAGGCATAGGCTATTTTCTAAATGGGGAGAGAATTCAGAAATCTGGAGTGCAAAGGGACTTGGGAGTCCTAGTCCAGGATTCTCTTAAGGTTAACTTGCAGGTTGAGTCGGTAGTTAGGAAGGCAAATGCAATGTTGGCATTTATTTCGAGAGGACTAGAATATAAAAGCAGGGATGTGCTGCTGAGGCTTTATAAGGCTCTGGTCAGACCACATTTAGAATATTGAGAGCAATTTTGGGCCCGGTATCTCAGGAAGAATGTTCTGGCCCTGGAGAGGGTCCAGAGGAGGTTCACGAGAATGATCCCAGGAATGAAAGGCTTAACATATGAGGAACGTTTGAGGACTCTGGGTCTATACTTGATGGAGTTTAGAAGGATGAGGGGGGATCTGATTGAAACTTACAGAATACTGAAAGGCCTGGATAGAGTGGACGTGGGGAAGATGTTTCCATTAGTAGGAGAGACTAGGACCCGAGGGCACAGCCTCAGAGTAAAGGGAAGACCTTTTAGAACAGAGATGAGGAGAAACTTCTTTAGCCAGAGAGTGGTGAATCTATGGAATTCATTACCACAGAGGGCTGTGGAGGTCAGGTTATTGAGTGTATTTAAGACTGAGATAGATAGGTTCTTGATTGGTAAGGGGATCAAAGGTTACGGGGAGAAGGCGGGAGAATGGGGTTGAGAAACTTATCAGCCATGATTGAATGGCGGAGCAGACTCGATGGGCCGAATGGCCTAATTTCTGCTCCTATGTCTTATGGTCTAAAATGGCTTTGATCTTCCCAATGTTTAAGTGGAGGAAATTTCTGCTCATTCTCTACTAGATGCTGGACAAGCAGATGAAAATTCAGCAGCAGTGGAAGAATCAAGAGATGTAGCAGTGAAGTAGAACAGGTGTCGGAGTGCACAAAAAATACTGTTTTCAGATAATGTCACCAAGGGGCAGCAAGTAGGTGAGAAATAGGAGGGGCCAAGGATAGATATTTAGGGGACACCAGAGTTGCTGGTGCAGGATGGGAAGAGAAGTCATTGCAAGTAATACTCTGGCTACAATTAGATAGACAAGAATGGAACCAGACAAGTGCAGTCCCAGCCAGCTAGACCACAGTGAAGAGACATTGGAGGGGGATGGTGTGGGTAACTGTGTCAAAGGGTTTAACAGGTTGAGAAGACCAAGGGTGGGCAGTTTACTATTGTTACAGTAACATGAGATGTCATCTGTGACAAGAGCCATTTTGGTTCTGTGGCAGGAAAAGAAACTTGATTGGAGGGATTCCAAAAATGGAATTCCGAGAAAGATGGGCATGGGTTTGGGAGGCAATGACATGTTCAAGGACTTGAGAGGAAAGGAAGGTTGGAGATGTGGTGGCAGTTTGCAAGGCCAGTGGGGTTAAGGGTTGATTTTTTTGAGGCGGCAACAATGATGGCAGATTTGAAGGAGGGAAGGACAGGAGCTTAAGACTTAACAATGTCAGCTAACCTGGGGATAAGAAAGGATAGTTGGGTGGTCAACAGTTTAGTGGGAATTGGGTTGACGGAGCAAGAGGTGGGTCTCATGGAAAAGCTGAGGCAGGAGAGGGCACAAATGGAAATAAGAGAGAAACTAAATAAAATGCGAGCTCTGGGCTAGGGCAGGGGGAACTAGTACTTAAAATCTGGAAGCAGCTAAACATGTTTAAAACCTTGCTTAAAACAGGGATATACTTTTCCTTGAAACAGAAGTTACCCAGCGTCGCCCCTTAGATCAGAGGTACAAGTGTAAGCTAAATGTAAATTTACTTCGATTAATGTTCCATAGTTATTAGACTGGTGTACATACTTATTCCAGTTGTACAGACTATGTTTTTACACATTCTGTTTAAGCCAGTGATGCAGCAGGTCTGGAGGTTGTGCACACTTGCAACACTGTTCAGAAAAGAGTATGGTGGTGTTACACCGCTAGAGTGGTCTGCTAGCAGTGGTTACATTGCTGTTCAGGGGCAACCCCAAGTGATTCAAGGAATGTGCTTGGATTGGATCACTGTTCTCCTGGTGTCGGAAAGGGGATCCGGAGGGTGCACACACTTTTCTTCCTTTTGTCAATCGGTCAGTCAATTATAAATTTACATTTGGTAACATTGCACTTAATATCTAATATATAGACTTAAAAAGGTACAAATTTTGCATCTCCATGATGTGAGACTTTAATTTACAGTTGTTAACCCAGTGTAACTCATCACAATCTTCTGACCAGTCAGGTTTGCTTATTTTTATTTGCAGATATTTTACTTTCTTGTTACATGACTTCTAAATGCAAACGATTCCTAAAACTCCATTGCTTGCTGTCTGGAGCTGAAGGCACACGAATAAAAAAAGAGAAAAATTTTAGAACACTGGGCTTGCTGGCCCAAGACAAATCATGGGAGATAATCTGCTCTTCCCTCCAGAAAATGTCTTTTCACCTCTCTCAATTAAAAGCTGCAATCCTCCCAAAGTTAGATTCCTCTTTGACTGCACAAATGACCTGGATAAGAGCATAAGAAACAGGACCAAGAGTAGACCATCAGCCCATTGAGCCTGCTTCACCATTCAACATGATCATGGTTGAACTTTGACTTCATTTTCACTTAGCCGCTGGCTCCCATATACTTCGTTCTTTGTTCTCCCGAAACACCAAAAATCCATCCATCTGAGCCTTAAGTATATTCAATGATCAACAACCCTCTGAGGTAGAGAATACGAAAGAAATGCAACTCTTCATGTGAAGAAATTCCTGACCTCGGTCTTAAATGATCGGCCCCTTAACCTGAGACTGTACTCCCATGATGAGGTTCCCCAGTCAGGGGACATAACCTCTCTGTGTCCAGCCCATCTAGCCCTTTCAAAATCTTGTATGCCTTAATGAAATTACCCCTCTTCTTCTAAACTCCAGAGACTGAAGGTCCAATTTACTCAGCCTCTCATCATTGGACACCCCTCTCAACCCAGGGAGCAATCTAGTGAACTGTTACTGTACTCCCTCCAATGCATGTTTTTCCTTCCCTAAATATGGAGACCAAAACTGCATACAGTATTCCAGGTGTGATCTCACCAAAGTCCTATAAAATTCTAGTAAGACTTGTTTATTCTTACACTCCAAACCCCTTGCAAAAAAGGCCAACACTCCTTTTTTGATTCTTTCATGGGATGTAGGTATCACTGGCTAGGTAAACATTTATTTCCCATCCCTAATTGCCTTTGAGAAGGTGGTGATGATCCGCCTTCTTGAACCGCTGCAGTACATGTGGTGTAGGTACACCCACAGTGCTGTTAGCCAGGGAGTTCCAAGGTTTTGACCCAGCAACAGTGAAGGAAAGGTGATATAGTTCCAAGTCAGGCTGGCGTGTGGCTTGGAGGGAAACTTGCAGGTGGTGTTATTCCCATGCATCTGCTGCCCTTGTCCTTCAAGGTAGCAGAAGTTGCAGGTATGGAAGGTACTGTCAAAGGAGCCTTGGTGAGTTGCTGCGGGGTGCGTCTTGTAGATGCTACACACTGCTGCCACTTTGCTTAGGTGGTGCAGGGCGTGAATGTTGAAGTTGGTGGATGGGGTACCAATCAAGCAGGCTGCTTTGTTCTGGATGGCGTTGAGCTTCTTGAGTGCTGTTGGAGCTGCACTCATTCAGGCAAGTAGAGAGTATTCCATCACGTTCCTAATTTGTGCCTTATAGATGGGCAGACAGGCTTTGAGGAGTCAGGTGGTGAGTTACTCCCTGCGGAATTCCCAGCCTCTGACCTCCCTTGTAGCTACAGTATTTATAAAGCTGCTCCAGTTCAGCTTCTGGTCAATGTAACCCCCCCAGCATGTTGATACTGGGTGATTCAGCAGTGGTAATGCCACTGATTGTCAAGGCAAGATGGTTGGATTCTCTCTTCTAGAAGATGGTCATTGCTTGGCACGTGTGTGGCGTAAATGTGACTTGTCACTTATCAGCCCAAGCCTGAATGTTGTCCAGGTCTTGCTGTACATGGGCATGGACTGCTTCAGTATATGAGGAGTCATGAATGGTGTTGAACATTGTGAAATTATCAGCAAACAGCCCCATTTCTGACCTTATGATAGAAGGGAGGTCATTGATGAAGCAGCTGAAGATGGTTGGGCCTAGGACCCTACCCTGAGGAACTCCTGCAGTAATGTCCTGGGACTGAGATAATTGGCCTCGAACAACCACAACCATCTTCCTTTGTGCTAGGTGTATCTCCAACCAGTGGAGTGTTTTCTCCCTGGTTAACATTGATTCCAATTTTGCTAGGGCTCCTTGATGCTACACTCAATCAAATGTTGCCTTGATGTCAAGGACAGTCACTCTAATAGCACCTTGAGTTCAGCTCTTTTGTTCCTGCTTGGACCAAGGCTGTAATGAAGCCAGGAGCTTACTGGCTCTGGCGGAATCCAAACTGAGCATCAGTGAGGTTATTGCTGAGTAAGTGCCGATTGATAGGACTGTCGATGACACCTTCTGCTACTTTGCTGGTGATCGAGAGTTGACTTTGGGTGGTAATTGGCTGCATTGCATTTGTCCTTTTTGTGGGCAGGACATACCTGGGCAATTTTTCACATTGCCGGAAAGATGCCAGTATTGTAGATGTACTGGAATAGCTTGGCTAGGGGCGTGGCAAGTTCTGGAGAACGAGTCTTCAGTACTATTGTCACGGCCCATAGCCTTTGCAGCATCCAGTGCCTTCAGCCTCGTTTCTTGATATCACATGGAGTAAATCAAATTGGCTGTAGACTGGCATCTGTGATGCTGAGGACCTCAGAAGGAGGCCAAGATGAATCATCCACCTGGTGCTTCTGGCTGACGATGGCTGTAAATGTTTTAGCCTCATCTTTTGTACTGATGTGCTGAATTCTTCCATCATTGAGGATGGGGATATTTGTGGAGCTTCCTCCTCCAGTGAGTTGTTTAATTGTCCACCACCATTTATAACTGAAAGTGGCAGGATTGCAGAGCTTAGATATGTTCCGTGGGCTGTGGGGTCACTCAGCTGTGTCTGTCACATGCTGCTTCCTCTATTCGGCATGCAAGTAGTCCTGTGTTGTAGTTTCACCAGGTTGACACCTCATTCTTAGGTATGCCTGGTGTAGCTCCCAGTATGCCCTTCTGCACCTTTCACTGAAACAAGGCTGGTCCCCCGGCTTGATGGTAATGGTAGAGAGGGTTTATGTTGGGCCGAGATTAAAAATTGTGGCTTTTAAACCTTTCTGCTGCTGCTGATGTCCAGTTTTCAGCTGCTAGATCTGATCTGAATCTATCCCATTTAGCACGGTGGTAGCGCCATGCAACACGATGGAGGGTATACTTAGTGTGAACAAGGACTTTGCGGCGATCACTCCTACCAATATGTAATGGACAGATGCATCGAAAACAGATAGGTTGGGGAGTGTCAGGACGATATAATAATAATCATAATGGTATAGGTAGTGAGTGAGTGAGTGAGATTTAATTGAATTAAAGGCAGCTGGTCTGAACGCTTTGAAGAATCAGAAGATAAGCTAGGTTTGAAATGTTAAGTAGGTAAACATGGTTGAAGTTTTAGAATATGAGGTGTAAAGGGAACATTTGCATTTTTAATCAAACCAGACTAGCTTGAATTCAAAAAAGAGATGAAATATTTCACCTAGCCAGGAGAAGTTAAGAAAGTGTGTTTATTTTTCCCAAAAATTACTGGTAAAATTGGTACTATGTTAGATTTTTTATTATTAGAGACATAAAGTCCAAAGACATAGTGAAACAATGGGAATTTGCATTCAAATGGGAAATCTGTATAAAGGAGATGAGGTTGTGTGTAGAAAGGAAGGCATTCTAAGATCTAACAAATGTGAAGAGCCTCCAGCCCCTGTGCCCAAACTGCTGTCTACAAGAACTGAAGTTAAGAAAGCTCACTTTGAATTTGACTGTTCAGGGGTATCGTGTTACTTTGCCTGGGTCTTTTAATATGTGTTTTTACTGTTGCCTTAACGGAGGTGTAACTAGGAGTTAGATTAACTAGGGGAGCTAGGAGTTATTATAGTAGTAATTTGCAAACCTATGTATGTGCTTAAAATCATTTTTTTATTTAATAAAGGTTTCATTTAGTTTTGTAAGAAATCTATACGACTCGGTGGTGTTATTACGACTGAATTCAAGGCACATATCTCGAAATATGCAAATTGCAAAACAGTTGTGGCAGTTGTTTCAAATTTTCCTTTGGGATTTGAGCAGCTTAGCATTTATAATCTGCTGTGCCATAACAGGAGGGTTAGGTCAAGTAGGTTTTTCCCTCGTTAGTTCCCTCATAATCTGCCACAGACATCCATGTCCTTTAGGACTCGGCCAGCTCAGTCAGTTGTGGTGCTACCAAGCCACTGTTGGTGCTGGACACTGAAGTCCCCCTCGAAGAGTACATTCTGTGCCCTTGCCACCCTTATTGCATCTTCCAAGTCGTGTTCAACAAGGAGGATGGAGGAGTACTGATTCATCAGCTGAGGGGGGCTGTAGGTGGTAACCCTGAGGAGGTTTCCTTGCCCGTGTTTGACCTGATACCACGAGGCTTCATGGGATCCCACAGTCGATGTTGAGGACTCCCAGCGCAACTCCCCCCTAACTGTATACTACTGTGCTATCACCTCTGGTGATGGAATGATGATGGTGGTGCCTTGGACATGGTCATACTCATACCTTGCAGACAATGTCAGGTTGTTGCTTGAGCTGTGGGACAGCACTCCCAATTTTCGCATAAACCCCCAGATATTAGTATGGAGGACTTTGCAGGGTCAACAGGGCTAGGTGTGCCTTGTCGTTTCTGGTGCCTAGTTCGATGCCAGGTGGTCTGTCTGGTTTGATTTCTTTTAAACTTCATAGCAGTTTAATACAACTGAATAGGCTGCTAGGCCACTTCAGAGTCAACCATATTGCTGTTGGTCTGGAGTCACGTGTAGGTCAGACCAAATAAGGGTGGCAGATTTCCTTCCCTAAAGGGCATTAGTGAACCAGTTGGATTTTACGACAATCAATGATGGCTTCATAGTCAGCTTTTAATTCCAGATTTATTAATTGAATTTAAATTCTCCAGCTACCATGGTGGGATTTGAACCCGTGACCCCAGAGCATTAGCCTGGGCCTCTGGATTGCTAGTCCAATGACCTCACCCCCACCACCAAATTTGCCTTGCTAATTGCTTTCTGTGCCTGCATACTAACTTGCAGCACAAAATACAGAAAATGTTACAAATACTCAGCAGATCTGTGGCGAGAAACGGAGTTAAGATTTCAGGTTGATGGCTGTTCATCATCACTGCTAACTGTGTGTTTCTTGTACAAGCATATCCAAGTCTTTCTGAACATCAACATTTACAAGTTTCACACCGTTTAAAAAATATTTTGCTTTTCTATTCTTATAACCAAAGTGAACAACCTCAGACTTCCCACATTATACTCCATCTGCCAATTAATCTGTCTATATCTCTTTCCAGGCTCTCTGTGCCCTCCTCAGATTTGTACTAGGAGAACGGAGACATCAAGTTTCCATGGTGGAATTGGCCATTACCATGAGGCAGCCCATCTACTGGATGAGTTAAAAATTGATGAGTAATGTGCAGCCCTCGATCAAAACCTTGTTCAGTTAGGGTAGAAAAAAATCATGGACTGATGGTTCAATAGAACTACACCATGTACAAGTCCAGAGTATCAGTGAAAAATTTAACTGGCAGTAAAAAGTGTACAAATTTAGGCACTTTAACATGATTTACCTGATCTTAATAGCGCATCTTTCTTCAGTGAAGGGTGTTTTGAGCGAATACTCAAAGACTCTGTCAAACTTTCATCAACTGGCAAAACAGTCTGCAAGATTGCACAGTGAAACAAAAAAGTTATCAAAAGTTCTTCACATTTGGAACATTCTTCCCCTAATTTTCTCCCCCTTCTGCTGTAGGCAGTGACCACAGGTATTGGTCACTGCCCTCTTTAGCCTAGACAGTAAGCATTAGCAGACAATGTGAGATATATCTGAACACGCCCTCACCCATTCAACAGACATGGGCACTTTGCAGCAGACATGATGGACACTTTGCAGCAGAGGTGGCAATCAGGATTGAAAAGCTTTTTTGATCTTTTCCTCTTGTAGCCCATAGAAATCGTTATATGTTCAGGTTTGCCATAGATATCAGAGGTACAATATATCAGCCTCTCCTGTAAGTGGTCTGAGCATCGTGCTGTTAGGGGAGTGGGTTTTGACTCCCCTGTTTCTACTCAAACAACAGTATAACCCATGAACATAATAGCACCCATTGTAACCTAGCCAGGAATTTGTGGTTTCTGAATATGCTCCTTCAATCGTTCTGAAGGCAGACCTAACAAATTTTCAGTGAGTTGAGGCTAGAAACAAATCACTAATTAGCTTTATTTGATAATACATGAAAAATAGTTACTACGTATTAGATTCACTTGTTCAAAATCAATGCTGCTTCTCTTTGCATAATACAATGAATGAGCTAGGCCCTCTCACATGAATTATCTTTCTTACATGCAGATTACCTGTCTGCAGACAGGAGCACAAGACAATTAATGCTGTAGCTTTCTTCATGCTAAAATTAATGCCTCTTTTAGTCAGGCAATAGAGCACTTAGCTTACAGGCATCAGTCTTCCTGATGACTGACTCATTCTATTCTGGCAATGAAATAATCTGAACTGACCAAATCAGTTGCATCATTTTCAAATTATAAACTACCCACTTGGAATACTTACCCTTCCATTAGTGGTGTCAGGTGATCTGCTTACAGGAATCTTGCCTTCAACTTTGTCTTCCATCTGCCAAGCTATGACAGTGATATTGCCCACTCGTTCATTTTCGGCAGACCTGTGGTAAAATACATTGAAAACAATAAAACAAAGTGGTGGGGGAAAGAGAAGAAAACAGAAAGCCATACTAGTTGATTTTTGACTCATCTAAATTTTCATCAAAACCTGTCAGTTTATGCATTTTTGATGACTGCACTGGAAATGTTTTTGCTGGCAAGAGGTTCTGCAACCGGAAAACACAAATTTAAGATAATTGGCAAAAGAGCCGGAGGGCTGATGAAGAAATAAAAATTTACACAGAAAATTATGATCTGGAACAAACTGCTAGGTGGTGAAAACAGATTCAATAGGTAACTTTCAAAGAGATCTGGATATCTACTTGAAGTGGAAAAATTTCAGGGCAAGAGGAGGACTGTGGGGCTAATTGGATAGTTCCTTAAACTTGGCACTGGTACAATGAGCCAAATGACTGCCTCCTATGCTGTACAATTTGCACAACTATTTCATTATAATCCACATAGAAGGTACATTACGCACCATTGTAATAATGGAAAAAGCTGGAAATAATCAGCAGGTCTGGCAGCATCTATGGAGAGAAACAGAGTTAAAAACAAAAAACTGCGGATGCTGGAAATCCAAAACAAAAACAGAAATACCTGGAAAAACTCGGCAGGTCTGGCAGCATTGGCGGAGAAGAACAAAGTTGACGTTTCTAGTCCTCATGACCCTTCAAGGTCATGAGGCCTCGAAACGTCAATTTTGTTCTTCTCCGCCGATGCTGCCAGATCTGCTGAGCTTTTCCAGGTATTTCTGTTTTTGAAACAGAGTTAATGTTTCAAGTCGATGCCTTATCATCAGAACTGGTAAAAAGTTAAGAAATTTAACAGGTTTAAAGCAAACGCAGAGGTGAGAACGCAAAAAGGTCTGTGATAAGGTGGAAGAAAGGAGTAATTAAATGACAAAAGGGATACTAGCACAATGCAATGCAAAAGGAGATGGTAATGGGAGAAGAAACAAAAGGTGAATCTAGAGGAAGTTTCTTTTCTTGTCCCATTACAGCTTCCTTTCACCTTCATCTTTTTGTCATTTAACCTCTCCTGCCTTCTACCCTTATCACAGGCCTTCCCTTTTGTTCTGGCCTCATTTCCCTACCTCTATACTCGCTTAAAACCTACTACATCTAACTTTTCCAGTTTTTACATAAGGTCCTGACCTGAAACAATAACTGTTTCTCTCTCCATATACTACCAGAGCTGCTGAGTATTGCCAACACTTTGTTTTTTTCTCCAGGTTTCCAGCATCTACAGTATTTTTCTTTTTTATTACTGACCGTAGTGTTAGGTGCAATCTGTGATTCTTTTCTTTCAGCAAATCCTTTACAATGTACATTGCAGAACCCAACAGATACATCTGGAAAATAAAAAAAAACAATTGGGTCAATAAAGATGTACTGGTCTCAGATTTTATATCTTTAACTGAAACTGACCTCAATCCTCAACTAGTCTATACTATCACTACTAGGTCTGAGTATTTGGACCTGGAACTTTGTAGTCAATGTCTTTTTGTTGGAAGGCAAGGGAAGTGGGGATGGGGGGCACGAGAAAGAGAAAAATTCTGGTGGACCAAATGTCAGCTCTAGAAAGCAGGACAGAACGAACAATGTCGAGTTTCAGAAACCAGAAATCTGAACATGCCTCGATGGCCTCAACTGCTGTACCATTCTGTGATAAGTTCTGTACTACCAAACGACTAGAGTGTTGCTGAAAAAGAGACATGTCTAAGCTTTTTGTCTTGCACTCAGGACACTCGCAAGAATACCAATATAAGAGGTAAAACAACAATTTATACTGTATGTGAAGAGAGTACTGATTGGTTGGCGAGTGGCGTTCCCATGGGGAATCACTGATGGTGATTGACAGGTAACTGCCAAACATTGTTTGAAATTTAAACCAGGCAGCTTGACTCTGATTCCTCAGGGTAATGCCTTGACCAATGAGTCAGCAAATGGCTGTCACCTATTTTGTTTAGCTAAAACAGACGCAAAGTATGTACATGTTCTTTGTGCCTGCAAATAGGGCCCTGTGTATTAATATATGTAGCTTCCAATACACGCAAACGTGCCACACCGCAAGTCCGACTGACAGTATAATCCTTAGCACATTGAGGGTTATTTAGCAAATGTTGTCCGATCGCAGAATCACATCTAACGTTGGAGACAGTTTTGCAAGCATAGGCTGGTTGGGTACAGTCTGCAAAACTCAAAACACAGTATCCAACATTAGATGTGATTCCGCCGTCGTTCAACATTTGCTAAATAATCCTCAAAGTGCTAACAATTACGCAGACAACCAATTTAAGATTGTCAGTTGGGCTCACAATGTGGCGCATCTGCGTGTACTGGAAGCTACATATATTAATACACAGGGCCCTATTCTTTGCAGACAGAAAGAATATGTACACACATTGCACCTGTTTCAGTTAAACAAAATGACAGCCATTCACTGTCTCATTCCTCAGGCCACTGCCTTGACCAATCAGGGTCAAGCTGCCTGGTTTAAATTTCAAACAATGCCTGGCAGTCAACTGTCAGTCACCACCAGTGATGCATTCTCCATGGCAATGCCATTTGCCAACCAATTAGCACTCTTCACATACAGTATAAATTGCTGTTTTCCTCCTAACATTGGTATTCTTGCGAATGTCCTGATGATTGCAAGGCGAAAAGCTTAGACATGTCTCTTTTTTCATAATTCTATGATTCCTAAAACTCCACTGCCCTCATTTTTCGTCAATCTGAATTAGAAACTAAGTTTCAAAAGCAAGCTGGTGGCTGAATCAGGAGAAAATGGGGTGATATTTAGTATCTCTCACCCAGAGGAAATGGATTAGTAGCACCCTGAAAAAGGTGAGGTGAATGATCTGTTGCTCTGTGGCCACGGCAACGTTTTCCCTACCTGATTGCTGGCAGCTGGAGTGATCCCAAGTCTAGACCACACCCAACCAGCCCATTTAGAATGAAATCCAATTAAAATGGTAATTGTGATCCTATGATACACCTTAGGCCTTAACTACTATACTTCACTTGAATGGGTTGGAAAGTACACCTTGCCCGCTCTGACCAGTAAATCAGCAGGATGCCTGGCAGAGGGGCAGCCCAAAGGAAAGAACGTCTTTTTCTGAAGCAGGAGTTGCATTTTCTACAGAATCAGCCTGGGCTTCTGCCAATCTGGTTCTTTCCCACCAGACACATGGACCCCCACCATGGACCCAACTTCTTCGGCCTAAGAGTCAACTGGGCTACCCAGTATTTTAGCAACTACCCTGGGTGCTCCATCTGTGGTCGCAGCTGACGGTTCCAATATTAATGAAGTACAGCACTCAAAAGCAGGCCAGGTCTTCGACCAGGGCTACTGGCCGTCCGGTTGATGCCTTGCACTCTCAAATCTCTACCCACAAACCATCTGAAGTGGGGGTGAGTGTGGAGAGGTTGGTCAGAAAGCAGAAATTTACCCCAACAGGTACAGGAGGAGACTCAAAGTTTGCATAAGTACAGCAACCAAAATTTCTGGTAAAGTAACTTTTTATTTACCCACTAAATTCACAGAAGCAGTACAATTGAAAACCATTGCAAGGTTAGCAGCCAGCTGAGAAAATAGATGGATAAAATTCGTATGTATGTAAACCCAAACCCAGATATTCACAAAATTATATCTCAGTTTTCAAAAAACAATTCCTGCCGGAGTGACATCCTGATTGGTGCCGATCAGAATTACTACCCACTACAGATACAGATCAACAGCAGCACATTTTTATGCAAATGGGCTTTCGAAATAAGGCAAGATAAATTAGGTAATTCTGGGAAAGGGAGGGAGTGGAGGTGGATTAGGAGAGAGGAGCTTGGTCACATTAATAATTCAGCTGAGCTAGATATAAAATGATACTTTCAGAGAAGTAACTATTCTGACGCAAGGTCATTTACTAGGAAAAGGACTTATGTGCTATGGTTATTTTGCTAAAGTTTAAGAGGCAATAGTAGACTGAAATTTACCAAGAATGATCTCATTATAGATACAGAAACTAGATTGTGGCTGAAAACCAGTGTGCAGAGAGTAGGGAGCAAGACATGCGTGCAGGGATCATTCTGCACCTTGTAGAAAAGAACTCAATGAAAATCATTTTACTTCTCTGGCAAAAATAATGGTCTATAATTTGGTATAACAGATGAACAGTGCCCATTGTTAGACTTGTCCTTGCCCGTTTAGTAGACAGTATGTTGCGCTGGAAGTTGGTGGAAGTGCAAGCCAAAAGAAACCAAGCATCTAGGACCTGAGTGAACAGGGCAAGCAACTGTGTATCTTTTTAACCAATTGTATTGAAGGATTGCGTAATTAACACAAGGACCCAGAAGGAAGTATAAAATTAGAGTGGATGAATTCAATGCCAAATCAGGTACTGAAAGAGAAAGAGAGGGGGAAGAGAAACAGAAAGGAAAAGTAAATATATATATATATCTAAAATCTCCGACAATTGAATGAGACTCCACAGCTCCAATAGTTAATTTTCACTGTCAGAGAGATGCATTGGCGGTAATTATAAATAGCACGCTATATGAGTCCGACAGCTAATCCAGGCTTAATTAAATATATGTGGACCTTAAATGGCTCAAACATTCCTTGTGTAATTTCAGGTCAGCACCAAGTATCTGTGGTGAGATTAGCTCGATTCTACAGCATAAGTACTGCAATTTCATGCCTGTTACTTGTCTGGCTCACCACTGAAGTGGTGAGTTTTCATGAAGGTAATGATGCATCTTGTAAAGCAACTTTTGGATTTCTGCACTGACCTGTGCATCTGCCCTCACTTGAAGGTTCTGTAGGATTTGTGCAAAAATAACGGCGAGTGCCATTAACCTTGCATTTTGACAATAAACTAAAGGCACAGCTCAATGTCTCCAATCTATTTGCACCATTAGGTGGTGGGACAACATATGTTCACCTATATTGAAAACAAAAATAAAAATACCTGGAAAAACTCAGCAGATGGAGCCTGATTTCATTACTACCACAGGTCAGCAGGTTCTCCTGAGAAAATAAAAGCTATTGAGAGTCTCCCTTCACCATTCTTCCAACTACTTTGTGGCTTTTTTCAGAAGCAGTACAAAGGCCATGGATCCTCTCAACTTGGTATGGTGTACACGAGGAGAGTCAAGTGTTACAGACAGGAGAAAGAGAGGCAAACTGAACTCCTTTATCCTCTCACTATGGCAGAGGTGTTTTTTAATTGTTTTAAAAATGGCATGTGACGTGTTTCCCCAAACCCTTAGTTTGTTAAGTCCAATTTTTAAAGTGACTGCAGCAAACTCTCTTATGATTAAATCAGAAGGCTTGCTTATTCACACATTCAAACCTGGGTTTTTTTGAGGCCAGGTGGGGCTTAGGAAGGATTGCAACTCACAAACACACACGCACACACACAGTAAGTGGGGTAGATGAAGAGAGTGTTCTACAACTAAGAATAACTTAACAATAAAAGAACCACAGAAATGGATATCAATTCACATCTTTTCTGGAGTCCCGAAAGTCCAAAGTCCAGAAGGAGGTTCCTTCAAACAGAAGTTCCAGTTCTGGTGGGTTCCTGGCTGAAGACAGCAGCACAGAATTCCTTTAAAGTGGATGGCGATGCAACAAGATGAGACGCTGTATATAGACTTGGTCTGCTTGGCAGGCGATGGTCTGAGGCTTCCAAATAAACAGGCTTTGAGGGGCTGAGACTTGTTGCAGGTTGCTTGGTCAACCTGGAGTCCTGCTGTTGGTCTTGAAGGTTGGACCTAAATCAGCAGACTGCCATGCTTCTGAGTTCTCAACTGTATACAGGGATTTCAAAAGTCATGTTACACCCTTCCTCTACAGTGATTTCATAAAGGGATGTTTATCTGGTGTCTGGATCTGGCTTTTGTCCTGTGGCTTATAATATCCCAGTCACTAGCTTCTGAAAGGGTCATTATCCATATTGATGAAACAAAAACAAAAACAAAAATAGCTGGAAAAACTCAGCAGGTCTGACAGCATCTGCGGGGAAGAATACAGTTGATGTTTCGAGTCCATATGACTCTTCATCAGAACTAAAAAATATAGAAATGAGGTGGAATATAAGCTGGTTGAGGGGGGTGGGACAGGAAGAGCTGGACAGAGGGCCAGTGGTGGAGGCAAAGAAGAGATTGCCAAAATGTCATAGACAAAAGGGCAAAGGGGTGTTGACGGTGGTGATATTAACTGAGGAATGTGCTAATGATGACATTAAGGGTAGAAAGCAGGACGAGCAAGTGACAGATAGCCCTAGTGGGTGTGAGGTGGGGGTAAGGGATCGAAATAGGCTAAAAGGTAGAGATAAAACAATGGATGGAAATACATTTAAAAATAATGGAAATAGGTGGGAAAAGAAAAATATATATTAAAAAAATATTAAAAATTATAAATTATTGGAAAAAGGGGGATCAGAAAGGGGGTGGGGATGGAGGAGAGAGTTCATGATCTGAAGTTGTTGAACTCAATATTAAGTACGGAAGGCTGTAAAGTGCCTAGTCGGAAGATGAGGTGTTGTTCCTCCAGTTTGCGTTGAGTTTCACTGGAACTGTATTCCTCTCCGCAGGTGCTGTCAGACCTGCTGAGTTTTTCCAGCTATTTTTGTTTTTGTTTCAGATTTCCAGCATCCGCAGTATTTTGCTTTTATCCATATTGATGACCCTGTTCTGGGTAACTTTAGTCTTGGCAAACCCTCAGGCTCCACTAGAGGGGTAAGCTTATAAAGGTGCAAATGACATCCATTTCCTTTCGATAGTTCATTTTTGAAATGGACCTTGACAGTCCCAGGTGTGAGATTCTATGAGCAACATGTCAGGACATGTCTCCAGTGCAATCCATATAATGCCTTACTGGTCAGCTTACAATTCCAGACATCAGGTGGCTTGCAGTGGCCAAATTTTGGTTCAGCAAAGTTCATTTTGAATAAGCAAAAAAGAATAAAGTTTGATTTACATAGCCTATGATTTCTTTCATGTCTTAGGGACTTGTCATAAGAAAGAGGCAAGGGACAAAAAAAAAACTTTTGAAAAAAAGAACCCATTGGACTAGGTGCATAGTTCCTTATCCAGAGAATTTCAAGAAGCTTATGTCGGATTTTAAATAATTTTTTGTTAGTTTATTTGGTCAATCTTAGAAGACCAGTAAGCAGATTTCTGAAGAAATTAAAACGCTTGCAAGTTGGACATGAGCAATTTAGGTTGTTCGCTTGTTATTCCCTTAGGGGCTACTGACTGAAAAGAATGGATTTTGGTAGTACAGAACTTGAGTATTGCTGAAAAAAAGAGAAATGTCGAAGCTTTTCATCTTGCACTCTTCAGGGCATTTCGCAAGAATACCAATATAGGGGGAAGACAACAATTTATAATGTATGTGAAGAGACTGCTGATTGGTTGGCAAGTGGACTCTGATTGGTAACGCCTCAACTAATCAAAGTCATACCTAGCAGAAAGTAAGATGGTTGTGATTGTTGGAGGTCAATCAACTCAGCTCCAAGACATCACTGCAGGAGTTCCTCAGGGTGTTGTCGTCAGCCCAACCATCTTCAGCTGCTTCATCAATGACCTTCCTTCCACCATAAGGTCAGAAGTGAGGATGTTCACTGATGATCACACAATGTTCAGTACCATTCGCAACTCCTCAGATACTGAAGCAGTCCATGTCCAGATGCTGCAAGGCCTGGACAATATCCAGGCTTGGGCTGACAAGTGGCAAGTAGCATTTCCACTACACAAATGCCAGGCAATGATCATTTTCAACAGGAGAGAATCAAACCGTCGTCTCTTGACATTCAATGCCATTACCATCGCTGAATCCCCCACTATCAACATCCTGGGGGGTACCGTTGACCAGAAAATGAACTGGGCTCACAATATAAATACTGTGACTACAAGAGCAGGTCAGAGGCTAGGAATCCTGCGGTGAGTACCTCACCTCCTGACTCCCCAAAGCCTGTCCACAATATATAAGGCACAAGTCAGGAGTGTGATGGAATACTCTCCACTTACCCAAATGAGTACAGCTCCAACACCACTCAGGACAAAGCAACCGCTTGATTGGCAACCCATCCACAAACATTCACTCCCTCCACCACCGATGCACAGTGGCAGCAGTGTGTCCCATCTACAAGATGCACTGCAGGAACAGACCAAGGCTCCTTAGACAGCATTTTCCAAACCCACGACCACTACCATCTAGAAGAACAAGAGCAGCAGATGCATGGGAAAACCACCACCTGCAAGTTCCCCTCCAAGCCACTCACCATCCTGACTTGGAAATGTATCGCCATTCCTTCACTGTCACTGGGTCAAAATCCTGGAACTCCCTCCCTAATAGCACTGTGAGTGTGCCTCATGGACTACAGCAGTTCAAGAAGGCAGCTCTGCACCATCTTCTCAAGGGCAATTAGGGATGGGCAATAAGTGCTAGCCTAGCCAGTGAAGCCCACATCCCTTGAATGAATTGAAAAAAAACTTCCACACAAGTCTAATGTTCTTTTAAGGCTGCCAACTAGCCAGCTGCAAACTTGTACTGAACACCCAGAGGGAATAGGCACCCTGCCATCCAGTGGTAGTAAGTGAAGTTCAGTCTATTTCAGCTCATGCACCTTTTGAGTATTCAAATTTTAATTGCGAATTTTGCCCAGGTTATGTTCTGTAAATTCGAGGTATCACTCCAGTAAAACTAGATTGACTAGTGTTAAAATTATGGTATATGGTATTAAAGACATTACCTTTCTAGGTCATTTGACCAATTAAAATATCTTATCCCTGTTAAGTCCCCTCTGCACCTTGTCAAGGACCCTCACATTCTTCCTGAAGTGTGATGACCAGAACTGGACATAATACTCTAGTTGTAGCCAAACCAGAGTTTTATACAGGGTTCAGCATTACTTCCCTACTATTGAAAACAATATCTCTACTTATGAAGCCCAAGATCTCAAATGCTTTGCTAACTACTCTCTCAATATGCCCTGCCACATTCAAAGACCTATGAACCCCCAGGTCCTTCTGTCCTTGCACACACAAAGGGGGATGGAATGTCTTTTCTCATCGAAACTTGCGCCATGCAAAGGTCAATGAAAGTGGGGGGGTGGTGTGTGCGCGCGTGCGTGCGTGCGCGCGCGCGTATACAGAGGTCTATGAGAGCAAGTTTGATGAACAGCTCTTCTGGCCAACATCTTCACAGGGAGAGGAGTCATGAACCAAATTCCAATTTTGTGGGACTCGTAAATAAGTGAACAATAATCCTGTGTGAGGAACTTAAATGAAGCTTTGAGGTCAGAAATATTGGAGGACAGTTAGAAGGCATCTTGTTTAAGTCAACTATGATGCCAACTGGTAAATGCATAAATAGTGCAAACCTGCAGGGTAACATTCCCCCTATCTAAAGGCTTATCAGGACCTAATGTTTACAGGTGAATCACGCAAAAATTTTAGATTTTACTGTATTAATACCACTCAACTGTTAACCGCTGATGGGGGTTAACTCAGATAAACTTTCTTCAAGTGTGAGCCTTATCAAGGAATGCCTGAACTGTATTCACAAAATCACAGTGCAGAAGAGGCCCCTCGGCCCATCGATTCTACACCAACATGAGAGAAATACCTGACCTACCTACCTAATCCCATTTCCCAGAACTTGGCCCATAGCCTTGAATGTTATGACGTGCCAAGTGCTCATTCAGGTACTTTTTAAAGGATGTGAGGCAACCTGTCTCCACCACCCTCCCTGGCAGCGCATTTCAGACCATCACCACCCTCTGGGTAAAAAGGTTTTTCCTCACATCCCCCCTAAACCTCCTGCCCCTCACCTTGAACTTATGTCCCCTTGTGATTGACCCTTCAACTAAGGGGAACAGCTGCTCCCTATCCACCCTGTCCATGCCCCTCATAATCTTGTACACCTCCATCAGGTCACCCCTCAGTCTTCTCTGCTCCAATGAAAACAACCCAAGTCTATCCAACCTCTCTTCATAACTTAAATGTTTCATCCCAGGCAACATCCTGGCGAATCTCCTCTGCACCACCTCCAGTGCAATCACATCCTTCCTATAACGTGGCGGCCAGAACTGCACACAGTACTCCAGCTGTGGCCTCACCAAGGCTCCATACAACTCCAACATGACCTCCCTACTTTTGTATTCTATGCCTCGATTGATAACGGCAAGTGTCCCATATGCCCTTTTCACCACTCCTCTAACATGCCCCTCCGCCTTCAGAGATCTATGGACACACACGCCAAGGTCCCTTTGTTCCTCAGAACTTCCTAGTGTCATGCAGTTCATTGATTACTTCCTTGTCAATTCCTTGTATTCAAGCTCAGAGTTCAATCCTATCCTCACCAGAAGTCCACATCATTGAACTTCATGCAACATCACCAGATGGAGATCAAGAATATAAGAAATTGATCATGGCCAATCTTCTACTTCAACTCCAGCTTCGTGCATTATCCTGACTTCCCTCAATATCCAAAAATCTACCCACCTCTGCCTTGAATACACTCAATGACTGAGCATCCACAGCCCTCTGGGGTACAGAATTCCAACGGTCCACAACACAAAGAAGAAAGCTCTCCTCATCTCAGTTCTGGATGGCCGCTTCCTGATCCTGAGGCTGAGAGTACGTAGTACTAGATTCTCCAGCCAGGTAAAATATTTTAATTTGCCCCTTGGATGTGAGCATTTCTGGCAAAGCCAGCATTTATTGCCCATTCCTAATTGCCCAGTTTCTTAAGGGCAATTAGGAATGGGCAATGCTGACCTTACCAGTGATGTCACATCCCAGGGGCAAATAAAAAAAAAACTATACCATCTGGTTAATCAATGACCATCAATTTTGAGTAATGTTGCAATTATTCTTTTCATAATATACCGTTAATGCTGAACATTGTTTGACAGAATGACTCAGCAGAAATTGCAATATAATTTATGTGTCATGATGTCATCGTATGAATACAAAATACCAGAAGTAGAATTGCAAATATGTTCTTATTCACTTCATCTGATTTTGGAAACTTTTATATTAACAGTAGGTATATACGTACAGAGGCAAACATTTTAGCACTTACAGTTCCCTGAGATCTGTCCTTGACATCATACACTGAAAGTTTAATTTGCGTCATTTGATTAATGAGAGAATCCTGGAAAAATGCAACACTACTTAGAAATATGGGATTGTTGGTACCCTGCAAGGAAAGGGAAAAACAATTAATACATTCTTCTTGTCTTAACAACTTAACAACAAGTAGTAGTAAAGCCCTGGAAGTCCATTCAGCTAATTAAGCTCCTTTATGATTTTGATTTCTCCCAGTCCAACATTGCTCATCCCTATCAACCTAATCTAGTAGCTTTTAAATAAACATTCATCCATCAAATAAACATATTTTTGCTAGAAATGTAATTGTTTTAAGTTTACTTTTCACCAATTAAAAGCTGTAATTTTCTTGACAGTTCACCAAACTTCCAACAACTTACATTTAAATAGCGTTTTTAACATAGAAAAACATCCAAAGGCATTTCAGAGGTGCAGTGTGATAAAAATGATGCCAGCTAAAGGAAGAAATAGTAGGAGAAACCAAAATTATGATCAAGGAAGTGGATTTTTAGGAGTGTCTTAAACGAAGCAAGGCAGTAGAAAGGAAGAGGGGTTTAAGGTATGTAATTCCAGTAGCTTGGGATGTAGGCAGCTGAAGGTATGACAGTCAATGGTGCTGCAAAAGGTAGAAGGGTGTATAAGCAGCCAGAGTCAGAAGAATGGAGATTTCTGTCAGGATGGGGGAGGTTATGTAGATGGGGATGAGGAAGGTGATAAAAGGATTTGAACAAAACGATGAAAACTTTAAATTAGCAATATTTGGACTCTGAAAGCCAATACAGCAGAACAGGATTGATGGATGAGCAGAATATCGGCAGAGAAGTTTTGGGCAAGCTGATGCTTATGGAATGCAAGTGGCAGACCAGGGAAAGCACTGGAACAGTCCAGCGTGGAGGTGACAAAGGCATGGATGGAAGTTTCAGTGGCATTGAGCTGAGACAGTGGCAGAGGTGAGTAGTTGCAGAAGTAGATGGTCTTTGAGATGAAAAGGACATGTGAAACAATACTTTCTTTCTAGCTCACATTGAAATTTATTCTAGGATAAGCACGTTATATAACACTGGTTGATAGGTAAAGCACTTAGTTATAACTGCTAGACTTTATAAAACGGCTACGTTATAAACGATCTCTTTTAAGGTAAAACAGAATGTCCTGGAATCGGGTTAGTGTGAAGTTGTACTGATCTCTACCTGGCGACAGGCCATGTGATTTGGTTGCCATGGGGACAAGTCAAAGCCCTATTGAAAGTCAGGTGCAAGCCTAACACCTAGACACAAAAGGAGAAGCAGCTAAAAGCAAAAAAACTGCGGATGCTGGAAATCCAAAACAAAAATAAAAATACCTGGAAAAACTCGGCAGGTCTGACAGCATCTGCGGAGAGGAATACAGTTAGCGTTTTGAGTCCGAATGACTCCGCTTAAACCAGCTTATATTTCACCTCTTTTCTATTTTTCCTTAGTTCTGTTAAAGAGTCATATGGACTCGAAACGTTAACTATGTTCCTCTCTGCAGATGCTGTCAGACCTGCTGAGTTTTTCCAGGTATTTTTATTTTTATTTTGGATTTCCAGCTTCCACAGTTTTTTGCTTTTATATCAATGTGTCTTAATGGTTGTGTTAAGTAGTTACTGGGGAATACCTTTTCTGTAATTTAGTGCATCAGTTGCCTACTAAGTAATGTTTAGTCAAGGTTGATTTTAGTTGGTTTGTCACAATAGAAGTCTTAACCTTGTCATGTGATTCTTTGCATAGGTCATTGGGAAATTCATATCACTTCTTAAAAGTTATCAGTCCCTACTGGAATCTGAACATCTAATAATCAGTGTAACTAGCTTTTATTATTTCTTGAAAGCGCATAAATCAATTTGCTTAACATGCACAAGTGGAAAAAAATGAATAAACATTTAACAAAAAACACAAGCACTACAGAAAGCACACAAGGTGATTTATGGGAATAATAACAGAACAAAAAGGCTACAACTATCAGGAAAAGCTGAACAAGCTGCAGCTCTTTTTTTTAAAAATAGATGACAGAAAGGTGATTTAAGAGAGATCTTCCAAAATTATGAAGGGGTTTTGATAGAGTTGACGTAGAGCAGGTATTTCCACCTGTGGAGTTGAAAAGTAGGAGCTGTTTAAATAAGGTAGTGTCTAAAAGAAATTAGACAAGCTTTCGTTGCCCAGTGAATGATGCCACTGTGGAATTCACTGTGGATGAAGTGATGCATTTAAGAGGAAGCTAGATAAGTATGAGGGAGGAAAGAATATAAAAATATGCTGATCGAGTGAGATGAAGTAAATAGAGTGGAAGGAGGTTTGTGTAGAGCATAAACAACGATGACCTGTTCAGTACTGTGAATTCTATGTAATTCCATTTAATTCTATTTGAGTGACTGCAAATCTAATACAAAGATCAACATAACAGATGGATGAACTCACCTCTATAATTTCAGTCTGTACATGTTTTGTCCAGAAGGCTTGTGGAGGGGTCGTCACGCTTACTGCTACAAAACTATTCGGCTTCCGGTCCAAGGAGGGAGTGACCAATTCACTGCAAGCTGTTGGAGCAGAAACAAATCAAAGCATAAATTTGTCTTCATTAATATTCAAAATAGTGGTGTTTGGAACCTGTATTTTTCATTTAAATGTTGACCATATTAATAGAACTGTAGTCAGCATCTCTTTGAAAATAATATGGGAACAATCATTTGTTACAATTTTTCATTGACCTTAAAGTAATATGCCCTGTTTAGAGTACATAAGTATATATTTTGGACAGCAACTAACAAGAAACATAGGAACACGAGTAGACCAGTCAGTCAAGTCTGTTTTGCTATTCAATGAGATCATGGCTAATTTGTACCTCAACTCCAGGTAGCCATTTATGCACCATATCCCTCAAAACCCTTACCTAATATAAATCTATTGATCTTAGCATTGAAAATTTCAATAAGCCTAGCAGCTCCCTGACCAGTTCACACTTTTCAAGTGCTGAGTTACTCCACCACTGAAGGTAGATTCCAGTAACATCTCCACAACTTGAAGGTATGTAATTACTTGGTTTCTCCCTCCATTCATTCTTAAATAATGGAGTGACATTTGCAATTTTCCAATCCAAAATGTACAACTTCTGAATCTGGAGAACTGTGGAAAAGTATGACTGGAAGATAAGCATTTTCCTCCCCTATTTCTTCTAATATACCAGGGTAGAAATCATCATGCCTCAATGATTTGTCTAAATTAATTACCATTATTTTCTCCGTTACATATACTAATATTAAATCCGGAGTTCCTCCCTTTGACTTATTTTTAGGCTCCTTTCTACCATTGGTATTTTTCTGCTCCTCCTCCCGTGGCAATGGATACATGCACTGTGAAAAAGCAAGCCATTTCCTAATTGTCCATTATAGTCCCTCCAGTAGATGTCCCCAGTGGGCTCTCCTTCCCCTTAAATCACTTTTCCTGAATATATTTATAAAAACATTTTATCTTTGACATCTAAAAACTCCACTTTTGATAGGGTGGGTGAGATAAGTGGGTAGGGTGGTAGGCGGGTGAGGTGGCAGGCAGGTGAAGCAAGTGGGGTGGGCAAGGTGGCGGGTGGTAGGCTGGCAGGTGAGTGAGATATTAGGGCGGCAGGTTCGATTTGGGCAGGGGGGAGGAGAGAGGGAGAGAGAGAGTGGAAATCAGGCAGGTTGGTTGTAGATACCCCCAGGAGTTAGACTAGGATTTTTCTGTCTAACATTTCCTGGGTAGCTATTCAGGTAAGTAAGTTGGAGGTTCCCAGGGAGCAGGGGAATTACCCATCAGAAGTTCAAATTTCCTGGGCTTTTCCCAGGAAGTCAATGCGCTGGGACTTCTGCGGGATCCCGAAGTGCATCTTGGTCATATGTCTGGTCTCTGACCATCCAGAGACCAGAAGATCTGGGCCAGAGTTAATGTTTCAGGCCAATGACCTTTCATCAGAGCTGGTGGATCAAAGAAAGGTCATAAGCATGAAACATTAACTCTGCCTCGCTTTACATATCCTGCCAGAGCTAGAGCATTTCCAGCATTTTCTGTTTTTATTTCAGATTTCTGGCATCTGCATTACTTTACTTCTGCCATATGCACTTACAACTTTTCATTAAAAAAGCTTAAGAGCAGCTTGCAGGCAGGCCTATCTACCCTCCTGTACACAGGTGGTGTTTACTTAACTAAACCTGAACAAAGAACAAGTGTGAGGGGAGATGATAGAGAAGTGAGGAAAATTAAATGTTTTTTTAAAAAGCAGCAAATATAGTTGTGAAATAAATAACAAAGGAAGTGTCTCCTACCCACCTAAACTAAATTCCAAAATGGGTTCATCTGGATCCTGGCTGGTTGCTAGAAAAGAAGGTAGGTTTGTCAGTAAAATACTAAATTCATAATACTAAAGAGTAAAACAAATCAAATCAATTTAAACTAACAATCCTAACAATCAGCTTCAGAAGTATATCGCAAAAATGTTTTAGTCGGCATGCTGCGACTGACAGAACAAGGGTATGCCAAATTCACCAACTAAAATTGGACAATTTTTTACCAATTTAACCTTTTACTAGCAATATGGATAAGGATAAACTATGAGAGATGCAAGACTTGAAAACCCCAGGTTCCAAAAAATGAGCTATTAATTTTGTTAGTGGTACATTATTTTCCCACAAGCTTGAAACTAGTACTCACAAATGACGTAAGAACAAAGATGGCAAATGCTGATTCCAGTCATTCAGGTAGTATTTTATTTATATATAGGTCCATGTTGGTGAGACAGTACTCACTCTTCTTCCTGTTTTACTTAATCCAGAGCTACTAGCAGAACAGCATTAGTATGTTGCTAATTTTTTTTTGCTGCATGTTTTGAGCATTTGTGTGCTTCCTATTAGATTTAGGAAACTGAAACGCATGTTGGAAGGGCTGTTACAAATGGATTCACAAGACAGTTAAATTGATTTTTGTCCTCAAATTTTCAGCTGATTATATTGATGAAGATAAGAGGCCAACACAAAATCTCTGAACTCCCAGGTAAGATGAAGGGAGAAAAAAATGAGGACATTTTAATTTCTTGGGAAAGGAATGAATTTAGTTAATTTGTGATTTTAAAAACTCAAAGGAAGCCCATGTCAAATTAAATACAGTGGATTTAGTGCAAGAGCTTGGAGCATAAACAGGGATAGCCCATTTGGCCCTTTGAGCCTGCTCTGCCTTTTGGTAAAATGATGGTTGATCTTCTATCCCAATTCCACCTTCTGCACTATCTCCATATCCAATAATTCCCTTTGTATGCAAAAATCTATCAATCTGAATCTTGAATACTTTCAGTGGCTAAGTATGCAGTCTTTTGGAATAGAGAATTTCAAAAGATTCTCAACCCTCTAAGTGAAGAAATTTCTCATCTCAGTCCTAAACAGCTGATCCCTTAATCTGAGATTGTGACCCCTAGTTCTGGGCTCCCCAAGCAGGAGAAATATCCTCCCACCACCAATCCTATGAAGCCCCAAAAGTTTGAAACTCACTGAAGCTCAGACCAGAAGTAACAATTTTAAGGGCAAGAAACAAGTGTACAAATCGATTCCAATTTAAAAGGATGACAAATGTGTTTGTGGATGCCAAGATTACGATTGCATAATGATGTTGAGAAGATTTGCTCTTTCACATGTAAACACTAAATTGATTGCACCAACATTACATAACAAATCTTATCCATTTAGCATTTCAGAGTGAAATAATTTACTGGCTGCAAAATGTACATTCACCAAGGATCAAATATCTTTAATGGCTATATTTGTGGAAAGATCTGAATCATTTGTTAAGTCAGACTAATGTTCAGAATTTCTAATTACTGCAGGGCTTTTATTTTCCATGCACAGCATTGCCATTGTGTGAGAATTGTTCATGCCATACTGTCCTAGATGTGATGAACATATGATTGCAGCAGCCAACAATAATTTATTACATATTTTAACATTTACCTATTCTTTCACACAGTTTCTGGTTAAGAAAACAGCCTCCATTCAACTGCATCTATAAAATTAATACTCTGGTTTATAATCAATTTATGTTGACTGATTAGCTAATTTGAGGGAATTCTGGATTAAAGATGGGATTTATTGGAGGGAGAAAGGGTCTTTCATACTTAGGCTTAAGCGATTTGTCAGGACCAATATCTAAAGAGTAGGCATTATATTAAAAGATCAAATTAGTTATAAATATCCTAACTTATTTTCAAAAATGAGACATTCAAGCTTTTAAATGTACTTCTATCATAAAAGTGTTCCAGTAAAGTTTCTTTGAAGCAAAGAAAATATCCTTCAAAAGGAGAGCACCTGGTCAACTAATCAACAGACTATTCTGATAATTTTTGGATCCCCACTAATGATATCCCAACAAAATGGTTTTATTTCCTCTAAATTTTATCTGTGACTTCAAAAACTTACGCTCAAAGATGTGTTTCCAGGCAACGGTTTCAATAGAAATGTATTCAAAACGCCTCACCTGCCAGAGATAAACTTAACATATCTGAAGACATGTCAAATGTTGAAGCTCGCTGCAGGGATCTGGCTTTAACATTGCGCCGTGGGCTTTGTTCATTTGTTGACATTTTTTCATGAGTAATATATTTTTTCCTTTTGCCAGTCTTTATATCTCTTCAAGAGTTCAAGCTGCACGTTCCTTCTTTTATGTGAATAATCAGATAAATGATGTTTTTAGGAGTTTGGATTTCTGAAACAAAGTCAGAGCATAGGGTGAAGTCTTACATTTCTGGGACATTTACCTCATACATCCTTTAAATATCAATCTCTTAAAAACAATAATAAAATAATCTCTGTTGTGCACCATTCTGCACCTGGCTGTTGGGTTCGACATGGAAAATTCAGGGGACTGATGTATAGCAAAAGCTCCACACAGTTAGCACATATGACTCTGCTTCAAAGCTGAAGAACAGCCATTCGGACTCGAAACATTAACTCTGTTTCTCTCTCCACAGGTGCTGCCAGACCTGCTGAGCTTTTCCAGCATTTTTGGTTTTTATTTTAGGGCTTTTGTTTGAAAGGTGGTGGTAAATGGGTAACGGAAGTGGCAAATAATCTCTGTTAGTTTCATTATTATGACAATATTTTAATACTGTTCAATGCTAAGCAAGATTATTATTGCTTTTCAGTAACTATGATTGAGATTACATTGTGGTGAATCAGCAAAATGTAAATCCAGTGAATGTTTTTGAATATCACTGCTATAAATTCTTTTTTGATCATTCAGATGTTACCAGCACCTCCAGCATGAACACCACAAATGTATTTTAGTGAACAGAAAAACACATTGTCTTGCAATATAAATCAGAACATCTACCTCATTAAAACACACAAAAAAATTGAGTGGCATACCCATGAAAGGTGTCACATAAGTATTGGAGGCAGATTCACACTAGCAAGCATGCACACGGCAAACCCCTAACTTCATCAAGCAAAAAGCGAAATGTCAAGTTAGACAACACAGACCACTTCCTCACATCTAGTGCCCCGTTATTACATAGCACTGGTAGATTGCTAGTAGTATGTTGCCAAAGGAGTACCTAGAAGAGAAATATTTGGTGACATTAAATTGGAGGAATTACAAAGAGGAAAGAGAAAACAAAGTACAATCAACAGGAAAAAACAGAAGCCTTAACAAGAGGTCAGATACTGATAGACCACAAACAAGCTATGTAACTTCAGTTACAAATATGGTAAACTTCAACACCTCATAGGACTAACTGTACAATTCTAAAAATGTATTTGTTCTTTGTGTGCATGAAAGCCACGTAAACATCTACTAGCAGTTCCTCCCTGGCATTGGTCATAATGGTTTTTATAAATAGCATGATAGGGAAAGTGTCATACAATTATGATACACAAAGTACACGCACAAGCAAGATGTTTAATATTTACCAACAGACCTTATATGGATTTACTTACAATGAGTTGCAAAATAAAACACCTTATATTAGGGGTTTTTACATCATAGCACATAGTATTCTAGAGGGATTACTGATTTATATTAACCAAGTCCAATTCTATTTTTAGTTTTTTAGGTTTTTTTTGCTGCTTTGGGAATTAGAATCCACTATTCTCCCCATTATTCTGTAAAATGGGTGGCCTTCATTTTATTCGCATTCGTTTATATAGGTATTTAATTTTTTAAAGCTAAGCATTCACTGCAAGATATACAAGTTAGAATCCGATATTTGATATTTAACAGTACTAGGCAAAGGAGTAAGAATTAGCTGTGCTGGGGCCTACTGTAGCAACTGAATGTCTCAATTGTATCACAGCAACTAAAAGTGGACACAATTTTTGAGGTATCATCTGAGCAGAGTATGTATTGTTTCAGAATAATATTCCTCAATCAGCACTCTATTGATTTGTCAAGAGGCAACACTATGTGCTTTAACATATACCAAAAAAGTTGGAGGTACAAAGCAAGAAGATCTGTTGAAGGAAAAGTCAATGTTTTGGTTATTATGGCCTTTTTCAAAACTGCGCTCAGAATACCGGATCTAACATTATCAGTTCCTTAAGCTTAAAATACTTTATTAACACGTGCAGAGGTTTTAAATGCAGTATTGACATATTTTTCTAACAGGACTTTGAATTGCCAGACTTCACATGTATAAAAATAATAATCTTCAAGGACCTTTAGAAATGTTTCAAGATAACATATCCAGGACCTCGGAAGACAAAGCCATTCATTCATATTTTACAACCATTTCCAGTGGAAGTTGTTCTACGCTATTTATCTGGGTTCTCGTGTTTTGAATTCAACCCTTTTACACTGGGGGTGGGCAAGGGTTCAGGGGTTCGTGGCAAACCAGAATAATTGGTCATTTGTGGTTACTACCTAATAGTATTTCCAACTTTGTATCTATCTACAAATGGGCAGTTACTTTAAAAAAAACATGGCTTGGCATAACTTGTCTTATAACAATAGATCAAATCCCAAATAGCAGGATTAAATGCAATCATGCCCTTTTTATGCAAGCTGTTAATAATTAATTTAAAGCTTCCTTGTATCCTTAACATTACTACAGCATAGGCATCCGATTCCAGATCATCAGAATAGGTATTGATGCATAAAAGAGAGAAATCACTGGACATGCACAGCAGGTCCATCAGAAATTTTAAAATAACAATAGTGTTTCTGGTGCAGATATTTAGTCAGAATGGAGCCACTGTGTACATCTAGCCTTTACTGGTTCAATTTTAGATGTCCATCATTTCCTTTCATTTCTCAGGTAAGAATAGGAACAACTTCAATTGAAGATATTGGAATTTGCTGATCGTATTAAGGACCCAGAGTGGCTTAAACAGCGGGAGCGCAGAAGCGGAGGAGCGGGAGTGGGGAGGAGGAGGAGCTGGAGTGCGACGAGGAGAGGGAGCACGAGAGTTCAGACCCAGCAAGTCTTAAAAGAGCATAAGGAGTAGTGAGAGAGCATGGACCCAGCGACACTGAAAACAGTGCAAGGAGCAGCATGAGCAAGCTGACCCAGATTGGGCAAAAAAGCCCAGTAAGCCTGAGGATTGGGAGCATTTTACAATTCAGCAAAGGAGGATCAAGAAACTGATAAAGGAAAAGTAGAATATGAAATGATTCTACTGAGAAACATAAGAACAGACATATATGTAAAAAGGAAGAGAGTAGCAAAGACAAATGTGGGTCATTGCAAGTCAGAGACAGGGGAATTTAGAATGAGGAATAAGGAAATGGCAGAGAAACTAAACAAATAGTTTGCGTCTGTTTCCATGAAAGACCTCAAAGAAATCCTAGAGAACCAAGGGACTAGTGAGAATGAGGAACTGAAAGAAATTAGTATCAGTAAAAATGTAATACTGGAGAAATTAATGAAACTGAAAGTTGGTAAACCTGCTGGATCTGATGATCTACATCCCAGAGTGTTGAAAGAGATGACTGCAGGAATAGTGGATGCATTGGTGGTCATCTTCCAAAATTCTATAGATTCTGGAATAGTTCCTGCATATTGGAAGGTACAAACATGACCACACTATTTAAGAAAGGAAGGAGAGAGAAACAGGGAGCTACAGCTCTGCTAGCAAATCTAAAATAAAGGGTGTGATAACTTTTTATTAATTCGTGAGATGTGGTCACTGCTGACTTGGCCAGCATTCATTGCCCATCCCTAATTGCCCTTGAGGTGGTGGTGGTGAGCTGCATTGTTGAACTGCTGTAGTCCATGTGGTGTAGGTACACCCACAGTACTGTTAGGGAGGGAGTTCCAGGATCGTGGCCTAGAAAAAGTGACTGGACACTTAGAAAATAATGGTAGGGTTGGGCAGAGCCAGTGTGGATTTATAAAAGGAAAAACATGTTGAACAAACGTGTTAAGAGTTTTTTGAGGATGTAACTGGCAGAATAGATAAGGGGGGGACCAGTGGATGTGATGTATTTGGATTTTCAGAAGGTTTTAGGTAAGATCCCACACAAGAAAAAATAGAGCACATGGGATTAGCATGGATTGAGAATTGGTTAACCAACAGAAAACAGAGAAGGAATAAATGGGTCATTCTCAGGTTGGCAGGTTGTGACTAGCGGAGTACTGCAGGATCAAAGCCTGGGCCCCGGGTATTCACGGTCTATGTCAATGATTTGGGTGTGGAGACCCAATGCAATATTCCCAAGTTTGCATGATACAAAACAAGGTGGGAGTGTCAGTTGTGAGAAGGATGCAAAGAGGCTTTATGGTGATTTAGACTGGCAAAGTGAGCGGGCAAGGACATGGCAGATGGAATATAATATGGATAAGTGTGAAGTTATCCACTTCGGTAGAAAAAACAAAAATGCAGAGTATTTCTTAAATAAGGAGGGATTGGGAAGTGTTGATGTACAAAGGGACTTGGGTGTCCTTGGTCATGAGACATTGAAAGCTAACATGCAGATGAGCAAGCAACTGGGAAGGCAGATTGTACAAAAACAAAAAACTACTGTGGATGCTGGAAATCCAAAACAAAAACAGAATTACCTGGAAAAACTCAGCAGGTCTGGCAGCATCGGTGGAGAAGAAAAGAGTCGACGTTTCGAGTCCTCACGACCCTCAACAGAACTGAGTATAGTTAGGAGAGGGGTGAAATATAAGCTGGTTTAAGGTGAGAGGGGGGGGAGAGAGAGAGAAGTTGAGGGGGGGTGGGTGGTTGTAGGGACAAGCAAGCAGTGATAGGAGCAGATAATCAAAAGATGTCACAGAAAAAAGGATCAAAGAGGTGCTGAAGGTGGTGATATTATCTAAGAAAATGTGCTAATTAAGAATGGATGGCAGGACACTCAAGGTACAGCTCTAGTGGGGGTGGGGTGGAAAGACTGACAAAGTATTAGTTGTAGATTTTAAAATAATGGATGTTGGCCTTTACCGCAAGGGGTTTTGAGCACAGGAGTAAAGCAGTCTTGCTGAAATTGTATGGAGCCTTGGTAACACCGCACTTAGAGTATTGTGTACAGTTTTGGTCTCCTTAGCTAAGGATATGCTTACTACAGAGGAAGTGCAACTAAGGTTCACCAGACTGATTCTGGGATGGCAGGATTGTCCCACAAGGAGAGATTGAGAAGACTGGGCCTGTATTCTCTACAGTTTAAAAAGGAGGAGAGGTGATCTCATTGAGACATACAAAATTCTTACAGGGCTTGACAGGGCAGATGCAGGAAGGATGTTTCCCCAGACTGGGGATTCTAGAACCAGAGGACACAGTCTCAGAATAAGAAGTGAACCTTTTCAGCCTGAAATAAGGAGGAATTTCTTCACTCAGAGGATGGTGAATCTTTGGAATTCTCTACCCCAGAGGGCATGGATGCTTGGTCATTGAGTATATTCAAGACAGAAATCAATACATTGCCAGATATTAAAACATCAAGGGGCATGGGGATGGCATAGGAAATTGGCATGGAGGTAGAAAGTCAACCATGAATGGTGGAGCAGGGGCCAAATGACCTTCTCCTGCTCTTATTTCCTATGTTCCTATTATAGCAAAGTAAGAGCACAATTTAAAAATGAAAAGCCATTACATCCAATAAGCCTTTCACCATTTTTGACAGGCCAATTCACCAACTCATGTCAACTCAACATCCACTTTCTCATCAAATTTCTTCCAGAAACAAACTTAAATTGTTTCGAGGCCCTTTTAAACCATCTGTCCAAGTAGGGTCCACATGTAGGGTTGCCAACTGTGTTTAAATTTATTGCTGAAGGTTTCATCACATGACGTTCCCCCACCCCACGCTTGCTCTAGCCATAGTCTGCCAACACATCCTTGTGACTTATTGTCTTCCTACACCAACTAAGAAGTAAAAAGACTCACTACCCAATTGGATGATGCTTGACTGTCAGCCAAACAGCATTTTTCTCCCCATTTTCAATATTTCTATATCTGGTTTAGAGAAATGTTCAAAGAAAATTACAAAGTATATATATTTTTTAACAAACGGATGATTTTTCTCTAGGGTTGCACACAACATTGTCCTGGAGGTTGATCTTCCCAATTCCAGGAGACTCCAGTCCAATCCTGGAGGATTGGCAACCCATGTCCATTACACTTTTCAACAAAAACTTTTACAACCTTTTGTGTCTTAATCTTAGGCCTAGATTTTTAGCTTGCAGAAGAGTTGTGTGTAGGAGCACTGCTAAGCTCCAGAAACCCAGAAGAACACATTTAACTGCAGGGCTTTTGCATGCCAGACAGGAGGTCATTCGGACAGGAAACTTGCTTCACAGGGCCAAAGTCAATAAGAGCAAGTAGGTGCATTAAGGGAGGGACAGAGATTGTTGGGGGAATGGGGTAATGGTGATCGGGGTTCTGATGGCAACTTGGACTAGTGGGATGGTTTAAACTGTGTACCTTGTTGGGCTGGAGGAAGCATAGCTGCTTCTCCTGGCCGACGAGCAGTACTGTAAAGAAGTTACCTCAGATTTAGTCCCCATTTTCATTCTTTCATGGGACATGGGCGTCAATGGCTAGGCATGCATTTTTGTTGCCCATCCCTTAAAAGGCCCTTGAGAAGGTGGCTGTGTGCTGCTTTTAGAACCACTGCAGTCCATGTGGTGTAGGTACACCCACAGTGCTGTTGGAGAGGAAGTTCCAGGATTTAGACTCAGCGACAGAGAAGAAACAGCGATATAGTTTCAAGTCAGAAAGTGTAACTTGCAAGTGGTGGTGTTCCCATGCATCTGCTGCCTTGTCCTTAGAGATTGCAGAAGTCACGGGTTTGGATGGTACTGTTGAAAGAGCCTTGGTGAGTTGCTGCAGTGCCTCTTGTAGTGCTGCCACTGTGCGTCTGTGGTGGAGAGAGTGGATGTTCAAGGTGGTGAATGGTGTCAAGCTTGAGTGCTGTTGTAGTTATACCCATCCAGGCAAGTGCAGAGTATTTCATTATGCTCCTGACTTGTGCCTTGTAGATGGTGGACAAGCTTGGGGGAGTCAGGTGAGTTACTCTCCACAGGATTCTCAGCCTCTGACCTGCTCTTGTAGCCACAGTATTTATATGGCTGGTCCAGTTCAGTTTTTGGTCAATGGTAACTCCCAGGATGTTGACAGCGGAGAATTCAGCAATGGTAATGCCATTGATTGTCGTGGGAAGATGGTTAGATTCGCTCTTGTTAGAAATGGTCATTGCCTGGCACTTGTGGCGCAAATGTTATTTTCCACTTATCAGACCAAACTTGTTTGATGTCCAGGTCTTCCTGTATAGAGGCACGGACTGCTTCAGTATCTGAGAAGTCGCAAATGGTTCTGAACATTGTGCAATGATCAGCGAACATCTCCACTTCTGACCTTATGATGGAAGGAAGGTCATTGATGAAGCAGCTGAAGATGGATGGGCCAAGGACACTATCCTGAGGAACTCCTACAGGTGATGCCCCGGGACTGAAATGATTGACCTCGAACAACCACAACCATCTTCCTTTGTGCTAGGTATGACTCCAATCCGTGGAGAGCTTCCCCTCTGATTCCCATCGGTTCCAGGTTTGCTAGGGTTCTTTGATGCCATACTTGGTCAAATGCTGCATTGATGTCCAGGGCAGTCACTCTCACCTCACCTCAAGTTCAGCTCCTTTGCCCATGTTTGGACTAAGACTGCAATGAGGTCAGGAGCTGAGTGGCCCTGGCAGAACCCAAACTGAGCATCACCGAGCAGCCTCCTTTACAGTGCAGCTTCCCAAAACCAAGGCGACCCAGCCTCCTGCGGCTGAAATGAAAGCACACATTCTCAGTATGATATTTAAATGGACAGCTTGCTTCCTGCAAGTGGATTGGCCACTTGCCTCGCCTCCTCCCCACCCCTGTCTCTGTTAAAACCTGAAGTGGATAGTTCAAGATGGGTTTAGTTGCTATTTCCGACTAATCGCATTTTAACCTCTAACAAGACCCTACCTAACCCACTCATTTTTGGGAGTTAAAATTCAGTCTTTAATTACCTATTTTTTTTAAACTGGTGTCCCTTGGTATTTGAACTCCATCAATGCGTACAAATTGTCAGGATCAACATTGTTAATTCCCTTCATAATTTCAAAAACCTTAATCAGGTCACCTTGACGTATACATTTATCCCAAGAAAACAGTTATTCCTGTCTGATATCTATGCCTTTGTCATTTCAAACTTTTAGCCCATGAGCATTCTATTCCCATAGTGTTCACACATACGATTTATTAAACTCTTGTGATCTTTCTTAATAATGAGACTTTACTAAAAATAAACTGTACTGAAATTATTTACCAGGTGGCAACTTAGTAATATAAAACTGAGTAAAAATTGTGAAATGCACAAAGTCCACTTTCCCAAGAATTACAACCTTTTTCCCCCCCTAAAAGCTCCAAACTGGAGTAGTTGCACTGGTAAGTCACATGTTTAAATGTTTATATTTGTAAGGTGATAGTGAGAAATAAGAATAGGCACAAAAATACATGTTGAATGGTGATAGAATAAATGGAAAAAACAGGCATCTGCATCACAGTGAACAGCTCTTCCGAACAAATCAGCATAATAATCAACAGCAATAGATAAGAAAGATCCTGTGCTGTGTCACCAAAATCACTGACGTTAAATACGACAATATGAATGCCTAAAGGTTGCTAGCTTAGCAATACCTGGAAGACTGCACAATTTTTGTGGACATATTGATTTTGTAATAAGTACAGAGGAATGTAAAAACTCATGAGAGAGATTATACACCTGAAATATTAGGAGTGTCTTGGGCAACTTCAAATTTTTATCTTAGAGAAAAGGTGACTCAGGCAACCTTACTGAAGGATTCAAGATTGTAAAATATACAGACAAATGAATCCTTGTTTAGTATGATCAGACCACAAAACGCTAACCAGGGGTGATGTATTCAAGTATTCCATAAGAATACCTTTGACCAACACAAGCTTTAAGCCATGTGATTTTCCTGCAACAGAGAGCTTAAAATGTTTGCTTTCCAACCCAACATTCAAGGAACAAATTGTTATCAATTCTTCACATAACACTGTAGACAGTAATTCACAGTTGTATTGGTTTTGTTTCAGAAATGGAAGAATACTTTGTACAATAAATGATAACATGGAAAAGGGCTATCATAAAATTTTCTTGCTAGTATAATGTTGTACAAAACTGACAATTGTTTCTTTAGTAGTAAGGTGCCATGATCATTGTTCCAGCCATTTTCTAGTGACATTGGAGGCCTTCAGAGAGGAGACAGCTCAGGTGTAAACTAGACATATTCTTACGAGGAGGCAAGGGGCGGGGGGGGGGGAGGCATCCAAAAGCTACAGCACCCCAAGTAACTAAAGTTAAAGACAGGAAACAGAAAGTGCTGAGATGAATGTAGTATGAAAATAAGAGGGGCATAGAAAGTATGAAAACAGGTAGCAAGTAACATAAAAGGGAACCCAAAAGCCTTTTATAAACATAAAAATAGTAAAGCAAGGTCAAAGAGTGGGGCCAATTGGGAAATAGACTCATAAGAATCATAAGAGTACTGAAGGAGATGAAAAGGTCCATCATGCCTCTGCTAACTTTGTGAAAGAGATGATCTGGTGGAGACCAAGGTCACAACGGAGGTATTAAATCAGTACTTTGTCTCTGTTTTCATTAAGGAGAATGCGGGCAATATTTTATTAAAGAAGAAAGTGGTAAAGAAATTGGATAGGATGTACTTAAATAAAGGTTGGCAGCGCTCAAGGTAGCAAACTCATCTGGTCCAGATGGAATACATTCATTGTTGCTGGGGGAAGTAAGGGTAGAAATAGCAGAGATTCTGGCCACAACCTTCCAATCCTCCTTTGAGGGTGGTGCCAGATGATTGGAAGATTGTGGCCAGAATCTCTGCTATTTCTACCCTTACATGCAAATGTTAGACCGATGCTCAAAATAGAGACAGATAATCCTGACAACCACAGGCAAACCTAATCCACCTAACAATTTATGGGGAACATTTCAGAGACAATAATCCAGGCAAAAATTAATTGGCAGTGTAATGGCTAAGACACCCAGCTGGAGTAGTGTGGTATATCCCAGGCACTAAACTTTAGAAAGGATGTCAAGGCCTTAGGAGAGGGTGCAGAGCAGATTTATCAGACTGAGACCAGGGATAAAGATCTTCAGTTACGCAGAGGCTAGGGAAACTGGGGTTGTTCCCCTCTGAACAAAGAAGGTTAAGAGTGTTTTGATAGCGGTGTTCAAACTCATGAAGGGTTTTGATAGAGTAAATAAGGAGAAGCTGCTCCCAGTAGCAGAAGGGCTGATAACCAGAGGGCACAGATTTAAGGTAATTGACAAATGAACCAGAGACAAGACAAGGAAGAAAAATTATGCATCGAGGCACAACGATTAGGAATGCACTGTCCAAAATGACAGTGAAAACAGATTCAATAACAACTTTCAAAAAAGGAAATTGATAATTACTTGAGGGGAAAAAATGTACAAGGCTACAGAAAAAAGCAAGGAAGTGAGACTAACAGGATAGCTCTTTCAAAGAGCCAGCATATGCACAATTAACAAAATGGCTTCCTTCTCTGCTGTACCATTCTACAATTCTAATAAATCTCATTTATTTTTAAATATATTAGCCATGTCTTTTTCTGGTCAAATTGGAGGATGCAACAAAGTTACCCTGGCTGGAGAGACCAGGGAGGGGTATAGACAACATGGGAGGTATGGAATGGGGATGAGGATAGATGGCATGAGAGGAATGTAGTAGGAGATAGGGTGGCATAGGATGAAGGGGCAGGATGGGATGAGGGATGACATAGGAAGGATGGAATGGCATGGGAAGGGAAGGAGGTTTAAAGAAGTACTGTTGTGATGAAGATACTAATTTCACCAGAAAGGTTTTAGAGGACATCCTTTTCAGTAAAATGTAAAAGTCAATTTTGCTCACCTGCAACAATTCCTTCAACATTTATGAAGTTAATATAATGCCTAGGTGAGATGGGTCAAGATAAATGTGGTAGCATAACAGAAAGGAAGGAGAATCTGCAAATATCTATTTTCAAAGAAGGAACTAAGCTGGAACATCCAGAGGGCTTTGTTTCTTCCAGCAACACAAGTTATACAATCAGTATCTAAAACATATCAAACTAAACATCTTTGTAATGGAAAATAACACAAAACCAAACACTATAACTGTAAAAGTTTAATAAAATTCACAAAGTAGTTATGTACAAATGCTTGCAATACACTTCCATTACTTACGTACAGCAAGATTGGTTTGCTGGTGTTATTAAATGTCAACTCTGCATGTCTTCATCTCAAAATAGTTTTGCTACTTCCACATTTCACCTTAAGGAGAGAAAAGAAAATGAAAACTTAAAACCTGTAATCCAATTTTATATTTGTTGAAACATTCTTTGCTCCAGTATAAAATTGGGGAACGATTCACACTGTTCAGAGTTATCATGTTCATCCTGCTTTGAGGCATTTAGCATTTCTCTCTGTTGGCCAGCTAAGTGTTAGCTCTGGGTTTTTTTGATATTAAAATACAGCAAAAAAAAATCACACTTCAATGATTGTATTTGAGCACTACGGTTCTCACAATTTGACACTGCCACTAAATCTTCAACAGTGTCAGGCCTGTTAACAACCGATACTCCACTCATGCATTTCACAGCACAAAATGCAATACTGTGGAACAAAATTGAGACCCCCTATAATCATATGCTGAAAATATTTCACAGCTTAAATGGATGCAGTACAGATATTTCATTCACACTATGATACTTACCAAAATCCTATTGAAATTATTGACTGTACGGTACAGAAAGTTAACATCTGGAAACCAATTCCAATAATGTTACATTCTGTGTGAACCACAAATTGTGAATTTATTCATAGGAATGCAGGGGAATTTGTTACTAAAGCCATGATTCTGTTTAAATTGTGAGCAGCAACTTGAAGACAGCATGGAGGCAAAACATGTCCAGGTAATTTTTGAGCTTCCTGAAGGGGTTTAAAATCGCAACACCAAGTTATGATGGTCCAATTATACACATCACATCATCAGAAGATCAGAAGAGTGTGTATGGCCCAAGACTAATGTTGGCCCACAGTTACTGTCTTCGTCCTTTTGTCTATGACATCTTTTGGTTATCTCCACCTATCACTGGCCCTCTATCCAGCTCTACTTGTCCCACCCCCACCTTAAACCAGCTTATATTTCACCTCTTCTCTATTTTTTCTTAGTTCTGTTGAAGAGTCATACAGACTCCAAACGTTAACTGTGCTCCTCTCCGCAGATGCTGTCAGACCTGCTGAGTTTTTCCAGGTATTTTTGTTTTTGTTCTGGATTTCCAGCATCCGGAGTTTTTTGCTTTTATCACTGTTTATAAAGATTCAGTTCCAGATGACTACTTTTGCCACGCTCACAGTTTAACACAATTTTACTGATTCACCATTTTACAATATTGCATACCTCAGAACACCTATTAGGCATCTTTCAAAGATAGAGTCCAACTTTTCCAGATTTCCCTCACAATTAGAACCAACATCAACACTGCTTCCCACGCCCCCACTGGCAACATCGGGCCCTTCTCGCACTGCTTTCAGCACTTCAATTTTTTATGTCCATGTGACTAGAACTGAATACAATATTCAAGATGTTTTTCGTATCTACCCAAGCAGGCAAAAATGGAGAAAGTTCATTTTCAGATTAGCCTAGTTTGCACATGTAAATTAGCATAATCCATTAATAGATTACCTACAAACCATAATGAGTAATTCAGTTTAAGCAGAAAGAAATCTATTTTCTAATTAACCTCATTTTGTATTGAAATAAGGTAGCATTAGCACTATCCATCGCCAAGTTCTCTGATGGCTGAATGCCCTGTTTTCAGGATAGGTGCAGAATTTGAACAGTTTGAATTGTTAGCTAAAAAATAATGAAAAAGTTTGCATTCCAAGACTACTACCCTTTCTTCAGACGTTCTGGCCAACATTCTCCCACCAAATAATGTTACCAAAAATAGATTATCATTCACTGGTATTTGTGAGGCATTGCTGTGTACAAAAAGACTATTGCATTTGCACTTCAAAATAATTAGCTATTGATGAAGGGTCTTGGAAAGACTTGGTGATAAATTATTAATGCAAATTCTCTCTTTCCCCCCCCCCAATCCGTGACCTAACTCCAGGAAATTTCTGATCAGTTCAAAAGAAGTCTTGCATTTCCTGGGGCATTGGGACCTGTACAAGTTGGACGGGTTGCACCTGAACAGAAACAGGGCCACCGCCCTCGCGAAGAGATTTGCCAATGCTGTTGACGCGGGTTTAAACTAAATTGGCAGGGGGGTGGGATCCTGAAAAGTAGTTCAAAGGGAAGAGAAGCTGAGATGGAACTATGAGTTAAAACATAAGTCTGGAAGGCAGAGGAAACAAAGACTAGATAAGAAAGAAAGAAAGAGTTTAGTAAGGCTAAATGGAATATATTTTAATGCAAGGAGACTAAGGAATAAGACAGATAAGCTGAGGGCACAGATGGGCATATGATATCATAGCTATGACTGAGACTTGGCTAAAAGGGCAGTATTGGCAGCTCAACGTTCCTGGTTATAGGGTATTCAGATGAGATAGAAAGGGGGATAGAAGAGGATGGGGGGTTGCAATATTAATCAAGGAATCAATTATAGCAGTGAGGAGGGATGATATCTTGGAAGGATCATCAAATGAAGCCATATGGGTAGAAGTAAAAAACACAAAAGGGGCAAACACGCTGTTGGGTGTGTACTATAGGTCCGCAAACAGTCAGGGAGAGATAGAGGGTCAAATATGTAATCAAATTTCAGAGAAGTGTCAGAATAGTTGGGCAGTAATACTAGGGGATTTTAACCGCCCAAATATTAACTGGGATAGTTTTAGTGTGCAAGGTAGGAAGGAAGCAAAATTCTTAAGTTGCATCCAGGAGAACATTTTTGGCCGGTACGTAGAAAGCCCAACAAGGGAGGGGGCAGTTCTGGACCTAATATTCGGAAATGAGCCCGAGCAGGTGGAAGGCGTATCAGTAGGGGAGCATTTTGGAGATAGTGACCATTAACTCAGTTAGATTTAGGATATTATGGAAAAGGATAAGGTTGGACCGGGAAGAAAAGTTCTAAACTGGGGAAAGGCTAATTTTACTAAGATGTGATACAATTTGTCCCAAGTGGACTGGGAGCAGCTACTTGCAGATAAAACTGTGTCAGAGCAGTGGGAGGCATTCAAGGAGGAAATAGCGAGCGTACAGGGCAAACATGTTCCAGTAAAGACAAAGTGGGAGACCAAGTCCGGAGAACCCTGGATGTCAAGGGACATAAAGGTTAGGATTTTTGAAAAAAAGAGAAGTTTATGGCAGATACCGAGGGCTTAGTATAGCAAAGTCCTTAGAGGAGTATAAAAAGTACAGAGGGGAACTTAAAAAAGGAAATTAGGAAAGCTAAGAGAGTGCATGAGAAAGCATTGGTGGGTAGAATAAAGGAAAACCCAAAGCTTTTTTAAATATATAAAGAACAAGAGAATAGCTAGCAATTAGGGACCACAGAGGTAATTGGTGTGTGGACCTGGAAGGCGTGGGTGTAGTCCTCAGTGAATAATTTGTGTCGGTCTTCACAATGTAAAGGACGACGCAGATATACACATCAGGGTGGAGGACTGTGAAATAAGAAGGGAAATCAACAGAGAGAGAGCAGGTACTAGAGGTTTAGCGGCCTTAAAAGTAGATAAACCCACAGGCCCAGATGAGATGCATCCCAGGCTGTTGAGGGAGGCAAGGGAAGAAATATCAGGGGCCCTGGCAGAAATTTTCAAATCCTTTCTGGCCACAGGACTGGAGGGCTGCTAATGTTGTCCCATTATTAAAAAAGGAAGGGATAGGCCAGGAAATTACAGGCCAGTCAGTCCAACCTCGGTGGTGGGGAAGTTACTAGAAAGAATTCTGAGGGACAGAATATGTCTGCACTTGGAGAGACATGAATTAATCAGGGATAGCTAGCATGGATTTGTTAAGGGAAGGTCGTGTTTGGTCGAATTTTTTGAGGAGGTAACCAGGGGTGTTGATGAGGGTAATGCATTTGATGTGGTCCACATGGACTTTAGCAAGGCTTTTAATAAGGTCCGTCATGGCAGACTGGTCAACAAAGTAAGAGCCCATGGGATCCAAGGCAAAACGACACGTTGGATCCAAAATTGGCTGAGAGGCAGGAAGCAGAGGGTGATGGTAGAAGGATGTTTCTGTGACTGGAAATCTGTTTCCAGTGGGGTTCCACAGGGCTCGGCGCTGGGGCCCTTGTACATAAATAATTTGGTCTTAAATGTAGGGGGTATGATCAAGAAGTTCGCAGATGACACGAAAATTGGTAGGGTGGTAAGTAGTGAGGAAGATAGCCATAAACTGCAGGGCGATATCAATGGTCAGTCAGGTGAGCAGAGCAGTGGCAAATGGAATTTAACCTGGAAAAGTGCGAGGTAATGCACTTGGGGCAGGCTAACAAGACAAGGGATTACACAATGAATGGTAGGACCCTGGAAAGTACTGAAGATCAGAGGGACCTTGGTGCGCATATGCATAGATCCCTGAAGGTACCAGGGCAGGTGGATAAGGTGGTTAAGAAGGCATATGGGACACTTGCCTTTATTAGCTGAGGCATAGAATACAAGAGCAAGGAGGTTATGCTGGAACTGTATAAAACGCTAATTAGGCCACAACTAGAGTACTGTGTGCAGTTCTGGTCACCACATTATAGGAAGGATGTGATTGCACTGGAGAGGGTGCAGAGGAGATTTATCAGGATGTTGCCTGGGCTGGGTCTGAGCTATGAGGAAAGATTGGATCGGCTGGGGTTGTTTTTCTTGGAGCAATGAAGGTTGCGAGAGGATCTATAGAGGTGTATGAGATTATAGGGTGGATAAGGTGGCACTTTTTCCATTAGTACAGGGGTCAATAAACAGGGGGCATAGGTTTAAGGTAAGAGGTAGAAGGCTAGGAGGGGAGTTGAGGAGAAATTTTTCACCCAGAGGGTGGTGAGAGTCTGAAACACTCGTAACATTTAAGAAGTTTTTAGATATTCACTTGCATTGCCATAGCTTCCAGGGGTATGGCCAAGCACTGGAAAATGGGATTAATCTAGTCAGATCTTTGTTGACCGGCACGGACACAATGGGCCAAATGGCCTCCTTCTGTGCTGTAGACATCTATGAGTCTATAAGCCCCATTCACAGCCACCAGACAACACAAAGCATCTTACAGTCAATGAAGTACTTCAGAAGTGAAATCACTGTTGTAAGGTAGGAGGCAGGGCAGCCATTTTGCACACAGCAAACTCTCACAAACAGCAATATGATCATGACTAGGTGAATTTTTTTGAGATGTTGATTGAGGGATAAATATTGCCCAGGGAAAAACTAATGCCATGGGATATTTTATGTCCATCGTGAGGGCAGACAGCGCCTCAGTTTAAGATCTCATCCAAAAGACAGCACCTCCAATATTCCAACACTCTCTCAGTACTACACTGGTCTGTTGTGCTTACAACTGGAGGAGGGCTTGAATCCTCAAACCTAGGAAAAACATGGAGAGACAATATAAAATAAGGGGTACAACTCTAAAGATTGTGCAGGAGCAGAGGGACCTGGGTGTTTATGTGCATAAGTCATTAAAGGTGGCAGGACAGGTGGAGAGAGCAGTTAATAAAGTATACAGTATGTTAGGTTTCATTAATAGGCGCATAGTACAAGAGCAAGGAGGTTATGCTGAACTTGGTTATCACAACAGTTAGACCTCAGCTGGAGTAGTGTACAATTCTGGCTGCTATACTGTAGGAGGGATGAGAAAGCATTGGGGAGAGTGCAGAAGAGGTTTACAAAAATGATCCCAGGGAGGAGAAACTTCAGTTTTGAAGATAGATTGGAGAAGTTGGGACTGTTCTCCTTAGAGAGGTTAAAAGGAAATTTGATAGAGATGTTCTAAATCATGAGGGGGGGTTGGACAGAGTAGATAGGGAGAAACTGTCCCTGCTCGTTAAAGGATCAAGAATGAGAGGGCATAGATTTAAAGTGATTTGTAAAAGAAGCAAATGCAATGTGAGAAAAACATTTTTCACACAGTGAGTGGTTTAGGTTTGAATGCACTGCCTGAAAGTGTGGTGGAGGCAGGTACAAGTGAGGCATTCAGGAGGGCATTGGATGATTATTTGAATAGAAACAATGTGCAGGGTTACAGAGAAAAGGCAGGAGAATGGCACTCAGTAATAATGCTCATTCAGAGAGCCGGTGAAGACACAATGGGCCGAATGGCCTCCTTCTGTACTGTAACAATTCTGTGACTCTTTGAACTCTGCTAGGATGAACATCACAAATATCTGGCATGAAGCCAAGTACTCAACTGTTTGAGGTACTTACACAACAATTTATATTTATATAGCACCTTTAGCTTAATAAAAGGTTTCCAAGGAGCTTCACGGGAGCATTACAAAACAAATACACGGAGCAATGTAAGGAGATATTGTCAGGTGCCCAAAAACTTGTTCAAAGAGGCAGATTTTAAGAAGTGTTTTGAAGGAGGAAAGTGAGGTAGAGAGGCAGAGGGGTATAGCAAGGGAATTCCAAAGCTTCCAGAATTCCAGGGCTTAGGCAACTGAAAGAGGGACTACCAAAGCTGGAGTGACTAAAAATCAGGGAGGCTCAAGAGGCTACAATGAAATGAATGCAGATATGAGGGTTGTGGGCCTGGAGGAGATTACAGGGGTGGTGAAGAGTGAGGCCATGGAGAAATTTGAAACGAGGATGAGAATTTCAAAAGTAAGACGTTGCTTGACCAGAAGCCAATGTAAGTCAGCAAGCATAGGGGAAGGGACTCGGTGCAGTTCAAGGCATGGAAGCAGAGTTTTGGATGACCTCAAGCTTACCAACATTAGTATGTGAGACACCTGCCGGGAATGCATTGGAATAGTCAGGTCTAGAGGCAATGAAGACATAAACATGACATTACAAACAACATGGCAACATAAAATGTAAAACATGTGCTGAGTACCATACGATTAGTAGCATGTTTTAAAATGCTGTTGTTCATATTGGGATCAGCTGTCCTGATTCAGGGCTGAAAGTACTGTGAATGCCAGCTCCATAGAGTCAAACTCATAGAATCATAAGAGCACAGAAGGAGATCATAATGTCCATCGTGCCTGTGCTGGCTTTGTGAAAGAGATACCCAATTAGTTCCACTTCACTATTCTTGCCCTGTAGTGTTGCACATTGTTGCAGTGCTGTTTAAAACTTCCAAAAGTGTCTTTCAAGTCTGAAGCACACTTCCATGTACATACATGAAAACAATCAGCATTTCTCATTCATTGAAGAACATATTCTCATAATACTCCAGCCCAATCACTGCATACTTCAGATTATACAATTGCTTATTAAACTGTTTAAATTTTCTTAAACACTCAGTTTCTCCACATAAAAACTGCTATGAAACAGGGTGGAGGTTTTCAGTCCTTTAATGCAGCACAGTTTAGGACTGAAGAAGCGTATTAAATAACATTATAGCACACAATTTAAAAAAAATACAAGTTAGAGTTCAGTGCTAGGTAATTCTAAGATTTGGATCAACATCAAATGCAAACTTGTGCACAATTACATCTATTACAAAGTTTTAAAACAGTTACAGATTCATCATGCCAAACTGCATTACCTACAGTACACAAATCACTTAACACACTCCAAATAACAAGCAACGTTCATTTACAAAGCACAGCTTATTCTTCAGCTTCTGCCTTGCCTTGGGCAATGGTGTGATACCACCTTTCAGATAAAAGCAACATCTACATGGCCCAAATACTTCAGTGCAATATACCCAAGAGACAAGAACACTTTAGATAGTGCAGAAGCTTCCACAATGAGGCAGGAAGCATCTTTTTCCCATCTGACTCATAGTTGTTTTCTTCTGAACAACCCTAAGACATCACCCACAAATACAAGCTATTTCAGCATGAAGGCATTCATATTTATATAAATATTGATTGCAGCAGATGCTCAAAAGTTTGAGAGATAGGCTGAGTAATTTTACTTCTTTCCTCATCTCGGGTTGATGAGGAAAGGCGGGCACATAGAATTATGTATCATCCACAGCGGCGATAGTAACATTTAGAAAATCTGCAAAAAAAGATACTTAGCTACAACAGTTGGTAAAACTATACTATAGCAGCAGGCATGACAATTCTGATTTTCAATCAAATTCAATTTCTTCATAGATAAATCCATTTCATAACTTTTTTTTATACCTGTGTACATTTTGCATTTTCTACAGGTTTTTTTATGAAACCATGCAATGTTCATCAATTCCACAGCAAAAAGAAAAATAAATTATTTAACCAGATAATTTTTGCCCTTCCTCTCGAATGGACGACTCTGGATGGGTCCTGTTTCTAGGCACACCTCCAGCTTCTCTGATTCTTACACAAATGGCTATTCTTCAGTGTGTTATGATATGGCAGGTGGTATTTTCCAGGCTGACCAAACCCACAAGGGAAACTTGGCCACGCTATTACAACGATTTTGCAATTTGTATTTATTATAAGAAGGCTTGTGCACTGAAGTCATAAGTAATGAATCCAGTACCACCATTTGAGATTTTAAAGATCAAATTAAAACATTTAACAAAAGAAGAAAAAAACTTAAACACACAAGATTACAGTTACACAATTAAAACAGTTCTCAAAATTTCTACTTAACCAAACTCCCGGCTACAGTCCAAAATAGATTTTTACTTTATAAAAGCATCAAGCAATACTACCACAAGCACCCACTCAACAAGGGACTTCCTAACAATTTTAACACAATTTTGGTTACTTCTTCAGGGTGACTAGAGGCTTCTTCCACCCCACCCCCCAGTCTGTTTCACAGTCACCTTTCAAGATCTCACATGACCACACCTCTCACAGCCTTCCATCCTTCTTTAAAAATATTTTTTGACTTGTAAATCCCATTATTTCCACTTGTCTTTATCTGTTACTTTTCCCAGAATATAAACTTTCATGTTCACATTATGGCCAGCAACGTAATAACCTTGCCTTATTTATCTTGCCAGTTGTAAACATTTTCCATGTCCCTTTGAAAATCAAACACTTCTCCACTTATCTAAAAAGGCAAATTTCATTCACATCATCTCTACTGAGACTTTTAGCTTTACTCAACTCTATTTCAAACGCCTGTTTTACACCTCACTTCTTTGATCATTTAAATCTTGCAGTCTCATCCTGTTTGGTTTAATTAAATTAGCCACACACACACCTGCTTTAAAATATCCCACAATAATATTAGGAAAAATATGATAGTTTCTTGACAAGTGGTACCTTAGACAGTGAGTGTTGGAAGACTATTCAACTATAAAGGCCATCACATCCAGATCAATTATACAGCTATCATCTATATCATATGATTTTCAAGTTGAGACACTTTTTTTGAAACTGTTAACATTTTGACAGCTTCAATGGGCCAAGGAAACAGATGAATCAGAAAATTGTTACAGTGCAGAAGGAGGCCATTCGTCATTCATCTACACCAGCTCTCCGAATAAGCCATTCCCCCACCTTCTCCCTGTAACCCTGCACAATCTTCCATTTTTGAATGCCTCGATTGAACCTGCCTCCACCACTCTCAGGCAGTGTATTCCAGACCTTAACCACTCACTGTGATAAAGTTTTGTCTCTTGTCGCCTTTTCTTCCTTGGCCAATTACTTTAAATCTGCGCCCTCTCGTTCTTGATCCTTTCATGAGAGGTGTTCCAAGAATGTTTTTTTTAAAAAGAAGAAAAATACAATTTCTAATATCATTTTCTGGCTGGATTTTAATAAACTAATCTGAATAAGACAATGGAGGGACTGCCACCCAGGTACAATATACAATCTCGCATTCCACCAAGTGACATTCTACCCAAGTGGGATGTAAAGGAACCCACAAGGAAGCGTGAAAGGCCGTATCTCCTGTTGGATTTTACACTTTTACTCTTCAAAGGTTTCCGAAATGAGACATCAAATGTAATTACCTGCTCTACAAAACAATGACTACAACAGGCATTTTTTTATTATCCTTTCACGAGACGTGGGCATCAATGGATAGGCCAGCATTTGGCTATCCCTATTTGGCCTTGAAGTAGGTGGCGGCGAGCTGCCTTCTTGAACCGCAACAGTCAATGTGGTGTAGGTACACTCACAGTGCTGTTTGGGAGGACATGATGATCAAATTCCTTTGGAACATTCAGCTAGCAAGGCTTTTAAGAACTGTTTACCAAGCCAGAAAGATCAGAAGACTATACCAAAAGGCTACAAAGAGCCGTGCCTCTCTCTCTCTCTCTCTCTCTCTCTCGAAGTATTGCGTATGGATTTGCACAGAATCCATCCTAAGAGAAAAGAAATCTACTGCATATTGAGATCTTTTGGGGATAAAATGCAGAAATCTGCTCCGTACATCTACACCCAGGAAGGCAACTGAACAAAATGGCCACAACATGGAATCACCGCATCGAGACCAGCCAAAGGACAGGAAACCATATATTTCTTTTATTTTCTTCATGAACCGCAAAAAATTTTAAAAGTCTATCTTTGCATTCTACCATCTGTACTTGTGTGCATATGTGTGCGTGCGTGGCCCAGGGGATGTATGTGACATATGCATGCTGATTGCGATTTACTTAGTTTTCTTTTAAATTTGGGAAGTGAGATAAATTTATCTTGTTCTTTGCTTTAAATTCAGAAAATCTGTCTGAATAATTCTTTATAATCTGACAGTGCACATAGTGGGACTCCTGCAGTGTTGGCAAAGCATATCCTTGTTGTGAATTTATCAAAACCCTGTTACGGTCTGACCTGGAGAGGAGTAATTTTTTATCCTTCCTCATGTGGTCATAACAGCGGGAACAGTTTCTCCCTATCTACCCTGCCCAGACCCTTCATGATTTTGAATATCTCTACTAGATCCCCTCTCAACCTCTCTTCTCCAAGGAAAACAGTCCCAACTTCTCCTGTCTGTCTTCGTAACTGAAGTTCCTCATACCTGGATGAGGAGCTACCATTCTCGCAAATCTTTTCTGCACTCTCTCCAACGCCTTCACATCTTTCCTAAAGTGCGGCAGCCAGAACTAGATACAATACTCCAGCTGAGGCTAAACTAGTGTCTTATAAGTTATGTCTTATAAGTTCAACACAATCTCCTTACTCTTGTACTCTATGCCCCTATTAATAAAGCCTAGGATACTGTATGTTTCTCTAACCCCTCTCTCTCAACCTGTCCTGCCACCTTCAATGATTTATGCATGTACAAACTTAGGCCCCTCTGCCATTGCAACCCCCTTTAGAGTTGTACCCTTTATTTTATATTGTCTCTCCATGTTCTTCCTACCAAAATTAATCACTTCACATTTCTTCACATGAGTTTCATCTGCCACCCATTCCACCAACTTGTCTATGTCCTTTTGAAGTTCTAAACTATCCCCCTCACAGTACACAATGCTTCCAAGTTTCGTATCATCTGTAAATTTTGAAATTGTACCCTGTACACCAAGGTCTAGTGAAATCAGGAAAGAAAAGGGTCCAAACTCTGACCTGTGAGGAGCTCCAGCACAAACCTTCCTCCAGTACAAAAAACATCCAGTACCTATTACTGTTTCCTGTCACTCAGCCAATTTAGCATCCATGTTGCTACTGTCCCTTTTACCTCAAAGCCATAACTTTGTTCACATGTCCGTTGCGTGGTACTGTATCAAATTCCTTTTGGAAGTCCATGTACACCAAATCAACAGCATTGACCTCATCAACCCTCATTACCTTCTGAAAAAATTCCAGCATGTTAGTCAAACACAATTTTCCCTCAACAAATCCCTAATGGCTTTCCTGAATTTGTCCATGTGACCATCAGTTTTATCCTGAATTATTGCCTCTAGAAATCTCCCCCATCACTGAAGTTAAACTGACTGGCCTGTAGTTACACCCTTTTATGAACAAAGGTGTAACATTTGCAATTCTCCAGTTGTCTGGCACCATCCAGGGGTCTAAAGAAGGCTGGAAAATAATGGCCAATACCTCTGCAATTTCCAGTCTCACTTCCCTCAGTATTCTTCGGTGCATTTCATCTGGTCCTGGTGCCTTATCAATTTAAGTAGACAGATTATCCAATACCTACTCCTTATCAATTTTAAATCCTTCAAGTGTCTGAACCACCTACTCTTTCAACATGACTTGCTTAGCAGCATCCTCCTTGATAAATTAATACTTTGCACCTGTCTTTAACAAATCAGCTATGCCCCCTGCCCCCATTCATAAATCCTCTTTTTGGTCGTTAATCAGCCCTACTCCTCCTTTTACCACTTTAATTTTCTAAAAATCTCTGACTCTGAAGTCTTGGTGGACTTATTACTCTAAATTCAGGGCACGCATCTCAAAATAAATACAAATTGCAAAACTGTTGTGATCGCCTGATCAGGTTTCCTTCGTGAATTTGATCTGCCTGGCACACATCGTCTGCTGCATCATAACAGGCAAGGGGGGGGGTGGCATTCAGCCCATCATGTCCGCACCGGCTCTCCAAATGAGCATTATGACTTAGTGTCATTCTCCTGTCTTTTCCCCATACCCTTGCACATTATTTGAATAGAAACAATCATCCAATGCCCTCTTGAATGCCTCGATTGAACAAGCCTCCACCACACTTCCAGGCAGTGCATTCCAGACTCGAACCACTGGTTAACGAAAAAGCTTTTTATCACATCACATTTGCTTCTTTGGCAAATTACTTTAAATCTGTGCCCTTCGTTCTCCCTATCTAATCTGTCCGACCCCCCCCTCATGATTTTGAACACTTCTGTCAAATCTCTTGGCTTGCACCACTCCAGAAGAACAGTCCCAACCTCTCCAATCTATCTTCATAACTGAAGTTTCTCATCCCTGGAACCATTCTTGTAAACCTCTTCTGTGCACTCTGAATGCTTTCATATCCTCCCTGTAGTGTGGTGCCCAAAGCTGTACATAATACTCCAGCTGAGGTGTAACTAGTGTCTTGTATAAGCTCAGCATTACCTCCTTGCTCTTGTACTCAATGCGGTTAATAAAGCATACAGTATCCTGGGCTTTATCATCTGCTCTCTCCATCTGTGCTGCCACCTTCAATGATCTATGCACATATACAGCCAGGTCCCTCTGCTCCTGCACCCCCTTAAGAATTGTGCTCCTTATTTTATATTATCTCTCCATGTTCTTCCTACCAAAATGCATCACCTCACACTTCTCCACATTGAACTTCATCTGCCACTTATCTGTCTACTCCACCAACTTGTCCATACCCTTTTGAAGTTCTATACTGTCCTCCTTACTGTTTACAATGTTTCCAAGTTTTGTATCATCCGCAAACTTTGAAATTGTCCCCTGCACACCAAGATCTAGATCATTAATATATAGCAGGAAAAGCAAGGGTCCCAATAGCGACTGCTGGGGAACTCCATTACAAACTTTTCTCCAGCCCGAAAAATATCCATTGACAATTACCCTCTATTTCCTATTACTCAGCCAATTTTGTATCCATGTTGCTACTGTCCCTTTTATTCCATGAGCTATAACTTTTCTCACAAATCTGTTGTGTAGCACTGTATTGAATGCCTTTTGAAAGTCCATGTACACCAGATCAACAGCATTACCCTCATCCAGCTTCTCTTACCTCTTCAAAAAATTCCAGCAAGTTAGTTAAACACGATTTCCCCTTTAGAGATCCATGCTGGCTCTTCCTAATCACCCACATTTTCCATGTGACTACTAGTTCTATCCTGAATAAATGTTTCTAGAAGCTTCCCCACCACTGAAGTTAAACTGACAGGTCTGTAATTGCTGGGCTTATCCTTTTTTGAACAAGGGCATAATGTTTGCAATTCCAGTCCTCTGGCACCTCCCTGAGTCAAGGGAAGACTGAAAGGTTATGGCCAGTTTCCCTGTAATTTCCACTCTTACTTCCTTCAATATCCTTGGATGCATCTCATCCGGTCCCTTGTCAACCTTAAGTACCGACAGTTTACCCAACACTTCTTCCTCATCAATTTTAAATCCTTCTTGCAAAGACTATCATAAAAGCTTTATGTTACAGGCTTTGTCATATGACTCAGCAACAGACATCTGCTACAAGATACAACATCATTCTCCTTTTCAAAATAGGCAATTCAGATTCAGACAAAATATATTGTTTCCAAGGGCACACTAAGTGCATTCATGCACAAGTTACACTGATTTACAAACAACCATTCTGCACCATCACTGCAGTGTTACATAGTTAAGCTATAAAGCTATGCAATACAAAGGATGTCATAGATTAAAATAAATTTAATCAGAAAAATCTAGACCAGGAACATAATAAGAAAAGCAAAGAATGCACAGTCACATCATCCGGGACACGTCGATACCCTAGCATGGTACACTTTACATCCATAGGCATTTAATGGCTCATGTAGGCCTATTTAATATTTATAAAAATAATTTTTAATGTAATATCACAAACCTGATGCTAATGCCGAATTTCATTTAGTGCAACAGCTCAAAACATCATAAGGGTAATACATTAGAAACAAAATTTTAAAAAACAATTTTCTAATGGCAACTATACGCAATGGAGGCATTCCTGGAGTTTGTAGTTTAAAGGCATTAAAAAATTAAATCTTTGTGTAATGGTTAGTGAAAGACTATGAGTACTGTGTACTGTTTTTACCGAAACAGCCCAGCAGGTAAAAACACAATTTTTTAGGATCAAGTACTGAAATCACAACTCTCAAAGGGTGAATCAGTCTTTTAAATGTAGTTTTGCATATCTTGATTTCAAACATACAACTTAGATAAATTTCACAGCAGTCTAACATCATGAGATGTACTGTTCTGTACACCCTCTCTGACAAGTTGACACTACAGATAACACAATATGTGGAAGAGCCCATCACTATGGCAACAGACTTTTAGCCTGGGTGCATCATTCTATCAGTCTAAAACAAAAATAAAAATACCTGGAAAAACTCAGCAGGTCTGGCAGCATCTGCGGAGAGGAACACAGTTAACGTTTCGAGTCCGTATGATTCACCTCTTTTCTATTTTTTCTTTGTTCTGTTGAAGAGTCATACAGACTCGAAACGTTAACTGTGTTCCTCTCCGCAGATGCTGCCAGACCTGCTGAGTTTTTCCAGGTATTTTTATTTTTGCTTTGGATTTCCAGCATCCGGAGTTTTTTGCTTTTATTCTATCAGTCTACCTCTTTTCTCTCCCGTCTTGATACCTGTAACACATACAAAATGGAAAAATGCAAAAACAGTTTTTTTTTAAAACAACAAAGAGGCTAATTACAAGAACTAGAAAACATTTTTATTAACCAATTAACTGCATCATTAGGGGGTTCAGCGAATAGTATACATCAGGAAAATTAGACAAATATTACCAAATGGCCATCAGTGCAAGCAGCTTTTCCCCCTTTATCAAAACCTTTGCTAATTTTGAAAAAAAAACTTCCCTCATCTTCTCTGCCTTACTGAAGTTGTCTAGTTTTCCCCCATATCTAGAGCCGTGCTGTTCACATTACCAGTGACAGTTACTTCTGTACCCTTTCAACAGTTCTGACTTTTCCTTAAAAATAGGGCACAAATATTCTTTAGCAAACGAATGATTTAAATAGGTTTAGCTGTGTTTTTGTAATCTATTCCATCATTTATAAAATTCAAGATCTCATTTCATTTCCTCTTTATAAATATGTTCTCCCATTTAAGATTTATGTCTCTGAAGCCCCAAGCCTCTCTGCTTCTCCATTCAGCATGAATTTCCACTACTCATCCTTCCTCACAAAATGCATCACCTTACGTGCTTCCAAATCAAATTTCGGCTGAATCCATCTGTCCAAAATATAGGTCCTACCTTAGTTGTTTTTGTTAACCGTGCTCCCTGTTAAATTTTATGATGTCCTGATACCCAAGTTCAGATGTGAATATATTAAATTATACTCGTGTACTTTTACTCTGAAAAAAATAACTACTGCTGTTTCCTTTCTTTAATCAACTGATTTATGTTTCCACATTCTCTTCAACACAACATGACCTCAATTTTAACAAAGCTCTTTATCAAATACCTTTTGAAAATCTCAATACACAGCATCTACTATATTTCCTTTATCATATACTTATTTCCTCAAAGACTTCAACTAGATTGCTTTGCAGTTTCCTCACAACGTTGCTGTTGATTGCAAAACCACTAAAAAAATTTCTGTTAGGAAGTTCAAACACAGAGAAAAAGCATTAACTTCATCTTTCACACCACCCCAGCTCCCACCGAGGCAGCAACCAGTACAGGAAATAACAAACTCTAACAGATCTAACTAACCAGACAGAAGGCGTTACCCTGATCTATAAAAATGCCTGACACCTACTATGTATGTCTATGTTAATTGCCTATATTACCAAAGGGAAATTTTCTTAAAGTAGTTCACCGCAAGATAACCTTTTTTAAAAAATGAAAATATCAGTCAGCCATTGTACTGGTCTCTATCCTGAGCATTACAAAACAATTATCTCTTTGAAACTGGTATGGGTTCAGTTTCTTCTTACTCAGACAATGCCCGTTTAACTAAATAATGCTACAAACAGCTGAACACACTGGGAAGCTCTCGAGGCCAGAAACAGGCTCTGTTCTGTTCACTTACAATGCCAATGAATGTTACTGATTTATGATAAACCATCCTTTAAATAAAAAAAAGGAACATAAGGGTGCATCACACCAATACATTTAACTATGTCACTTTGAACTTCCCGAAAGAAATACTGTGAATTTTACTGGCTTGGTCTTGTGCAAAAAGGGAAATTTTGAACACAAAACAGATGGAAGATCTTTAATGGTAATGATGGAAAAATAGGACCAGTGAATGCAGCACAAGATCAATGAGAACATTTCATTTATTTGTAAAAGGAAAAAAAGGCTTGCATTTATATAATGCTTTTCACATGCACAGGACATTGCAAAGCTCTTTACAGTCAAGTACTTCTGAAGTGTAGTCACTGTTGTAATGTAGGAAATGCAGCAAGCAATTTGCACACAGCAACCTCCCAAAAACAGTAATGTGATAACAATCAGGAGCTCTGTTTTTGTGATGCTGAATTGAGGAATGAATATTGGCCAGGACACCAGGGATAACTCTGCTGTTCTTCTTCAAAATCATGCCTTGGAATCTTTTACATTTACCTGAGGGAACAGATAGGGTCTTGGTTTAACATCTCAGCTGAAAGATGGAACCTTTAGTAGTGCCGCACTCTCTCAGTACTGCACCTTTTGAGCACAAGGCTGGAGGTAGGTCTTGAACCCATAACTTTTGACACAGAGGAGACAATGCTACCAGTTAGGCTGTAAATGACAGTAATATTTTAAATGTTATAACAAATGGGTTTACAATTATGCTGCAGCTAGCAAATGATATCTTCCAATTAAAATAGGTACAAAGTCTACAAAAAAAAGAGGGAGCAGATAACTTATTTCTACTTCTTTTGCATTCATTTGAATTTGGCCTTTCCAATAACAACGCACTCATGTAGTACCTTTGAAGTAGAAAAACTTAAGGCACCTTAGTGGCAGGGAAGGAGTGGACACTAAGTTAGGATAGGTGTCTGAAAAGACTGGTTTAAAAAAAGGAGTTAAAGGAAGCTTTTAAGAAGGTGCGGACAGCAAGAGTGGTGAAGAATTTTGGGGAGGGAGCTCCAGAAAGAAGGACTAAGGTGGCTGAAGGCTCTGCCACCAATGATTGGGTGAAATTTGAGGCAGAGAAGGATGTAGGTTGCAAGAGTTGGAGAACCAAAAAGGTTTGGGAGAGGATGCAAGGCTAAAAGAGGTCACAAAGGTGCAGTAAAGTGAGTCATGCAGGAATTACAGCTGTGTGACTAGTGAAGGTAGGGATTAGAACATCATAGTATGATCAGACAAAGTCAAGCTGGTTTTACAAAAGAGAAATCGTCTGTGACAAATTTATTAGAGTTCTTTGAGAATGTCGATAGTATATAGGGTATATAAGGGATACCAGTAGATGTAGTGTACTTGAATTTCCAAAAGGCTTTCAATAAGGTGCCACACAAAAGGTTAATACGCAAAATAAGGGCTCATGGAGTTGGGGTAACATATTAGCATGGATAGAGGGTTAAAGGAACAGGGAGCAAAGTGTAGGGATAAACAGAGCATTTTGAAGCTGGGAGGCTGTGATTAGTTGAGTGTCATAAGGATCAGTGCTGAGGCCTCAAGCTATTTATAATCTATATTAATGACTTAAACAGGGAGAGTGTAACATATCTAAGTTTGCTGACAATGCAAAGCTAGGTAAGAATGTAAGATGTGAGGAGGACACAAAGAGGCTGCATCGAGATAAAGGCAAGCTAAGTGATTGGGCAACAAAGAACAAAAGAACAAAGAAAAGTACAGCACAGGAACAGGCCCTTCGGCCCACCAAGCCTGCACCGATCATATTGCCCGTCAACTAAAACATTTTGAACCTCCGGGGTCCGTATCCCTCTATTCCCGTCCTATTCATGTATTTGTCAAGCTGCCTCTTAAACACCACTATCGTACCTGCTTCCACCACCTCCTCTGGCAGCAAATTTCAGACACTCACTACCCTCTGCGTAAAAAACTTGCCCCGCACATCTCCTCTATAGTTTTCTCCTTTCACCTTAAATCTATGTCCCCTAGTAATTGACTCTTCCACCCTGGGAAAAAGCTTCCGACTATCTACTCTGTCCATGCCACTCATAATTTTGTAAACTTCTATCAAGTCGCCCCTCAATCTCCATTGCTCTAGTGAGAACAAACCGAGTTTCTCCAACCTCTCCTCATAGCCAATAACCTCCAGACCAGGCAGCATCCTGGTAAACCTCCTCTGTACCCTCTCCAACGCCTCCATATCCTTCTGGTAATGTGGCAACCAGAATTGCACGCAATATTCCAAGTGTGGCCTAACCAAGGTTCTATACAGCTGCAGCATGACTTCCCAGCTTTTATACTCAATACCCCTGCCAATGAAGGCAAGAATGCCATATGCCTTCCTGATGACTACCTTATCCACCTGCGTTAGGAAGGCATATGGCATGCTTGCCTTCATTGGCAGGGGTATTGAGTATAAAAGCTGGGAAGTCATGCTGCAGCTGTATAGAACCTCGGTTAAGCCACACTTGGAATATTGCGTGCAATTCTGGTCGCCACATTAAAGTTGGCAGATGGAATATTATGTGGGGAAATGTGTATTCACTTTAGTTGTAGGAATGGAAAAGATGCTCAAAATGTGGTCTACTCTACGTTGGAGACACCAAACACAGATTGGGCGACTGATTTGCAGAACACCTCTGTTCAGTCCACAAGCATGACCCCAAGCTTCCAGTGACCTGTCATTTTAATTCTCCACTTTGCTCTCTCACTGACATCTACTGCACTGTTCCAGTAAAGCACAATTAATAAGTTCATCTTTCAATTAGGCACTTTACAGCCTTCCAGGCTCAACACTGGTTCAACAATTTCAGACCATAATCTCTGCCCCTATTGTTTCCTTCTCTTTGTTCATTTTGGTTTTTCTCTTATTTTTGCTTTCAGACAGTAGCACACCTACTCTAGCACATATTTTGTCTCTTTTCTTGCCCCATCACCATTTCCTTTGGCCCTGGAAGACTAAATCTTCTGCCATTCAATCTCTTCTGTCTTTCACCCTACCACAGGCTTTCCTTTTCTCCTTGTCCCATTCCTTGCTCAAAACCTATTGCATCTCTAACTTTTCCCAGTTCTGATGAAAGGTCACAGACCTAAGACATTAACTCTGTTTCTCTCTCCACAAATGCTATCTGACCTGAGTACTTACAGCATTTTCTGTTTTTATTTCAGTTTCCAGCAACTGCAGCATTATGTTTTTCATTAGATTGGTCCCTGGGATGAAAGGGCTGTCCTATGATGAGAGACTGAGTAAATTAGATTCATATTCTCTGGAGCTTAGAAAAATGAAAGGGAATCTCATTGAAACATACAAGATTCTAAAGGAGCTTGACAGGGTAGACATTGAAGAGGTTGTTTCCTTTGACTTCAGAATCTAGAACATGGATACAAAGTCTCAAGAAAAGGGACCTAACACTTGAGAATGAGATGAAGAGGAAATTCTTCAGTCAAAAGTTTGTGAATTTTTGGAATTTTCTACCCCAGAGGGTTGTGGATGCTCCATCCTTGAATATATTTAAGCCTGAGATAGGTAGATTCTTGGTCTCTCAAGGAATCAAGGGATATGGGAGAGATGGTGATGTAGTATTAATGTCATTGGACCCAGCGGCCTAGGCTAATGGTCAGGGGTCACAGGTTCAAATCCCACCATAGCAGCTGGTGGAATTTAAATTCAATTAATGAACATTTGGAATTAAAAGGTCTAATGGTGACGATGAAAGCATTGTCGACTGTCATAAAAATCTATCTGGCTCTTTAATGTCCTTTAGGGAAGGAAATCTGCCATCCTTATCTGGTCTGGCCTATATGTGACTCCAGACCCACAGCAACGTGGTTGACTTTTAAATGCCCTCTGAAATAGCCTAGCAAGCCACTCAGTTGTATCAAACCGCTATGAAGTCCAAAAGGAATGAAATCGGATGGACCACCCAGCATCAACCTAGACACCCGAAACGACAACGGAACACCCAGCCTGTCAACCCTGAAAAGTCCTCCTTATTAACATCAGGGGGTTTGTGCCAAAATTGGAAGAGCTGTCCCACAGACGCATCAAGCAACAACCTGACATAGCCATACTCTCAGAATCATACCTTACAATGTCCCAGATACCACCATCACCATCCCTAGGTATGTGCTGTTCCGCCAACAGGACAAACCCACCAGAGGCGGCAGCAGACTGGTGCCCAGTTGAGAGGGAGTTGCCCAGGAAGCCCTCAACATCAAGTTTCGGCCCCGTAAAGTCTCATGATATCAGGTCAAACATGGGCAAGGAAACCTCCTGATTAGCACCTAACCCCCACCCCGCTGATGAATCAGTACTCCATGTTCAACAGCACTTGGAGGAAGCACTGAGGGTGGCAAGGGCACAGAATGTACACTGGGTGGGGCTCTTCAATGTCCATTACCAAAAGTGGCTCAGTAGCACCTCTTCTGACTGATCTGGCTGAGTCCCAAAGGATATAGCTGCTAGGCTGAGTCTTCAGCAGGTGATGAGGGATCGAACAACAGAAAAATAGAACCTACTTGACCTTGTCCTCACCAATCCACCTGTGGCAGATGCAGTTGTCCATGACAGTATTGGTAAGAGTGGCCACTGCTTGGTCCTTGTGGAGGCAAAGTCCCATCTTCATCTTGAGGATGCCCTCCATTGTGTTGTGTGGCACCACCACCGTGCTAAATGGGATAGATTTCAAACAGATCTAACAACTCAAAAATGGGCATCCATGAGGCGCTGTGGGCCAGCAGCAGCAGCAAAGTTGCATACAACCACAATCTGTAACCTCATGGCCAAGCATACCCACCACGCTACCATTACCATCAAACCAGGGGATAAATCCTGGTTCACTGAAGAATGCAGGAGGGCATGCCAAGAGCAGCACCAGGCACACCTAAAAATGAGGTGTCAACCTGGCGAAGCTACAACACAGGACTACTTGCATGCCAAACAGTGAATGCAGCATGCGATAGAGAGAGTTAAGCGATGCCACAACCAATGGATCAGATCCAAGCTTTGCAGTCCTGCCACATTCAGTTGTGGAGGACAATTAAACCACTAACTGGAGGAGACGACTCCACAAATATCCCCCCATCCTCAATGCTGGGGTAGCCCAGCACGTCAGTGCAAAAGACAAGACTGAAGCATTTGCAGCCAGAAGTGCCGAATGGATGATCTATCTTGGACACCTCCTGACGACCCCAGCAACACTGATGCTGGTCTTCAGCCAATTCGATTCACTCCACACGATACCAAGAAACAGATGAAGGCACTGGATATTGCAAAGGCTATGGGTCCCGACAACATTCCAGCAATAGTACTGAAGTCGTGCTCCAGAACTAGCTGTGCCCTTAGCCAAGCTGTTCCAGTATAGCTGCAACACAGGCATCTACCCAGCAATGTGGAAAACTGTCCAGGTCTGTCCTATCCACAAACAGTAGGACATATCCAGCAGGGCCAATTACCACCCCATCAGTCTAATCCATCATCAGCAAAGTGATGGAAGGAGTCAGCGACAATGCTATCAAATGGCACTTACTCAGCAATAACCTGCTCATTGGCACTCAGTTTGGGTAGCCTACTCAGTTCCTGACCTCATTGCAGCCTTGGTCCAAAAATGGACAAAAGAGCCGAACTGAAGAGGTGAGGTGAACTGAGAGTGACTGCCCTTGACATCAAGGCAACATTTGACAGAGTGTGGCATCAAGAAGCCCTAGCAAAATGGTATGCTGGCCTTCACTGCACGAGGACATGAGTATAGGAGCAAGGATGTCTTACTGCAGCTGTACAGGGCCTTGGTGAAACCACACCTGGAGTAGTGTATGCAGTTTTGGCATCCTTACCTAAGAAAGGGTATGCTTGCCATAGAGGAGTGCAGCCAAGGTTCACCAGACTGATTCCTGGGATGGCAGGATTGTCATACGAGGAGAGATTGGGCCAACTAGACCTGTACTCCTTCACGAGTTTGGAAGGATGAGAGGGGAATCTCATTGAAACGTATAAAATTCTGACGTGGCTGGACAGACTGGATGCAGGGTTGATGTTTCCTCTGACTGTGGGGTCTAGAACAAGGGGTCACAATCTCAGGATACAGAGTGGGCCATTTAGGACTGAGATGAGGAGAAACTTCTTCACTCAGAGGGTAGTGAACCTGTGGAATTCCCTACCACAGAAGGCTGCGGAGGCCAAGTCATTGAATATATTTAAGAAGGCAACAGGTAGATTTCTTGACTCAAGGCATCAAGGGGTACGGGGAGAAAGCGGGAGTATTGCATTGAGGTAGGGGATCAGCCATGATCATAATGAATGGCAGATCAGGCTCGAAGGGCCGAATGACCTACTCTTGCTTCTATTTTCTATGTTTCAAAACTGAAGTTAATGGGAATCAGGGAAAAACGCTACACTGAGTTGGAGTCATACCTAGCAGAAATGAAGATGGTTGTTATAGTTGGAGGTCAATTATCTCATTCCCAGGACATCGTGCAGGAGTTCCTCAGGGTAGTGTCCTAGACTCAACCACCTTCAGCTGTTTCCTCAATGACCTTCCCTCTGTCACAAGGTCAGAAGTGGGGATGCTTGCAGATAATTGCAGAGTGTTCAGCACCATCCCCCTCAGCTCAGATATTGAAGCAGTCCACATGCAGCAAGACCTGGACAAGATTCAGGCTTGGGCCGATAAGTGGCAAGTAACATTCATATCACACAATTGCCAGGCAATGACCATCTCAACAAGAGAGAAGCTAATCTTGACATCAATAGCATTACATCATTGAATCCCACATTATCAATATCTGGGGGTTACCTCTGACCAGAAACTGAACTGGATCAGCCATATAAATACTATGGCCACAAGAGCAGGTCGGAGACTGTTAACTCTGCGAAGAGTAACTCACCTTCCAACTCCCCAAAGATTATCCACCATCCACAAGGCTCAAGTCAGGAGTGTGATGGAATATTCTCCACTTGCCTGGATGAATGCAGCCAACCCTCAAGAAGCTCAACACCATCTAGCGCAAAGCAACCCGCTTGACTGGCACCACATCCACCACAATAAACATTTGCTCTCTCCACCACCAATGCAAGGAGTAGGAGGTTAGGTGTCATTCCATCGAGGACAAGTTCCTCATGGAACCCAACAAAGATGTTTGAGAGAGCTGGGCCTCGAGGGGATCCCATTGCAACACCATCTATTTCGGCATACAAAGCGTCATTAAAGCTGAACTCAACGTGAATTTAGGTTTGATGCTAGGTATGTAGGCCATACATCCCAAAGACTGACAGATTATATCAAACAGCATGTGCCTTCCACTGTTCGCAACGGGCAAGGTATGGGCCGTCCACAGGCAGCCCATGCTTGCAAAACTCAAAACAGTGTCCAACATTAGATGCAATTCCACAATTGGACAACATTTGCTAAATAATGCTCAGTGTGCAAAGAATTACTCCGACAACCAATTTAAGATGGTCAGTCGGGCTCAGTGTGGTGCATTTGTGTGTGTGTACTGGAAGCTACGTATATTAATACTTAGGGCCCTGGTCTATGCAGACAGAAAGAACACGTACACACATTGCGCCCGTTTCAGCTAAACAAAACAGTCATCCGATGGCTCCTTCCCCAGGGCAATGTCTTGGCAGGAGTCAAGCCGTCAGGTTTAAATTTCAAACAATGTTTGGCAGTTAACTGTCAGTCACAATCGACTGATGCATTCTCCATGGCAACGCCTCTACCAATTAGAGTCCACTTGCCAACCAATCAGCACTCTCTTCTCATACAGTATAAGTTGTTGTTTCCCATGACATTGGTATTTTCTTGTGAATTGTTCTGATGAAAGCTTCAACAAAATATCTTTTTTTCAGCAATACTTAACTTCATAATACTGCTAGACACACTCAATGACCCTGAAAAACTTATAGTGTTTCGAGTCAAATATGATTCTTCTTCTGAAGAAGTCATTTTCAACTTGAAACATTTACTCTGTTTCTCTCTCCACAGATGTTGCCAAGCCTATTGAGTACTTCAAGCACTTACTGTTTTTCAGATTTCCAGCATCCACAGTACTTCATTTTTATTTCAGCCCCGTCACCTGCCTAGCATGTGTTGTCAAAGTCCCACCATAGTGAAGGTGTGCGACAAAGACACAGGCTTTGTAGACTCCCATTTGCTCTTCTCATTCAGGTTGTTGCTATTCTACACTCGTATGCATCTTGAACATAACAGCTGCAGCTTTTGTGATGCGTGTGTTGATTTCAGCAGTGCTGGTGATTGTGGAACGATCAACAAACTCCGGCACCATATTGACAATGCCGGCAACATCTTGGACCATGATATTTGTCTCCCTGGTGCTCATGGTCAAACCAAATTCTTTACAGCGAGACTGAGTCTATGTGTTTGCTGCTGCAGATATTACTCAGTATGAAACACTAGTGCAGCATCCTTAGGGTACAGCAACTCACTGATGAGGCCTTTGCACACCTGTGTCTTGGTTCTCAGGCGAGCAAGGCTGAACAGCTTTCATTAGTTCTGGCCCTCTGTACATGATCAGACGACATATGAGAACAAAGAGAAGAATATGCCAAAAGTGTCAGTGCCAAAACACAACCCTGTTTGAGCCTAGTGCAGATTACAAAGGGTTCAGATGTTGTTTAGTCATTGATGGCCCTACCCATCGAAGGAGGAGCTCACCTTGAGCAACTTCAGTGGGCAGCCAATTTTCTCCAACAGCTTTAACAATCTGCTTCAGGTCACATGGTTGAGTGCCTTGGTGAAATCAATGATGACAATATTTAGTGATTTCCTTTGTTACTTCATTTCTCTTGCAGCTGCCGCGCTGAGGAGATGTCAATTATAGATCTTCCAGTTTTGAAATCACAATCGAATTTGGGGTAGATGCATTCAGCCAGGGTATCGCTGAAATAGGACTACCTATTCTACAATTGGCTGTTTGACAAAACTGTTAAATTAGCTTATGAGTTTTTCAGTAGGTGTGGATGGTTCTGCCTGAACAAGTAGTCAGAAGCTATTTCAGCTAGTTAAACAGTATTCTTTAGTTTCTTAAACCTGTATTATTGCCAACCTGTGCATAAGATCTTCAGGTTTTAAGTGAAATGCATCCTTACTGAAACAATGATCTCTCTCCCTCCCTCTTCCTCTAATCCGTACAACTTCTCTGCATAAACATGCTGTTTCTTGCATTATTAAAAACCTAGATTATACTCAGTGGGTGAATATACCACAAGGCATGACAATACAAACCAGAAAATGTCCCAGGTTTCATCCCAGGTTTAAGTTAAATAAATGAAGCACTGAGTTACTACAAATCAGCCACAGTATTCCTACGCCATGCAGCAGCAGGGAAAATCAAGATTCCTTCATTCCTCACTTACATTTCTGGCAAGTTGCTTAGAAATGTGGACATCAAGTGAGAAAACCATGGCTATCACACTTCATTCCTCCACCCCAAATAGCCAGCCAACATCTGCATGCAGACTTACACATGAAGAATGCGCACTTGGGTAAGGTAATCTGGATGTCACAAACTAAACCCAAGCATGAGTCACCACCTTTAGAAGAGATTGGGAAATGAAAGAAAATTAGGTATTCTGTCTGCATTTAATCCTGCATTGCTTTAGGTATAGGCTGATTCTCAAATTTCTTTTCTCCTCCTCAAGGAGGAAATTCCAAACACACTCAACACCTCCAATGGGCCAGCTAAATTCATGTGCTCACTACATGTGGAACAACACTACAAGCTGAAAAAAAACTGTTCAGAAACATCACCACAGTAAAACACCAAAGCCAAGTGCAAAGACAGAATGCCATATAGATGCTGGATTTTTTTCATTAATAAAAATGCAAACAGTACTTTTCACACTTCTAAAAAGAAGAATGATGAAAAAATTTAAGTCTACCATGGTTTAACAGGGAATTTGAGCCATATAGCATAGAAAGCCCAAAGTTTGATTCCTGCTATCTTTGAAGTTAGCTGACCTTAGTTGAAATGGTCATTAATTTATGATAACAGACCCTAACATTCCTGGGATAGGGAGAGAATCAGTCAATTCTGATTGCTATCCAATGAACCCTGATAGACTTGCATGTATTTTTGCAGAGACAAGAGGTCCAGATTAGCTGTTTGCTGTCTCCTTCACAGTCAAATAACCTACCTACACCCATTATTGAGACTAACATCTGAATAATGGTTGCTTGGAAGGAACGGAGATTGAAACATTCGCCATTGTAGGCTGCCAATGGCAGCATCTAACATTCCCAGATCAGCTACAATACAGAAAACTTTCCAGTTAAACTCCCTCTACCTCAGATTTTCATACAAGCGGTCCATGGGCTAGTCTACGAGAGAATCACAGGGTCAGGGGACAGCAGTTTTCTGATTTTTACCTCAAGCTAGGCATACTTCAGAACCCAAATAAAACATCTATAGAGATCTGCATTCCAAACTCACTTCACATATTCACACAACACTCCACAATTAAAAATAAGAAGGAGATCCTTGTCCCATCAATTGAGGTTAGATTTCAAGCTAAGCAGCAAGTTGAACATACATAGACATTACACCATGTTCATCCTAACCAGTCCACATTGGTGTTTATTCTCCAAAGTGCCATGCGCCTGCAGTTCCAATTATGCATAACTAAGTGGAGCTTTATTTTCATATATTTATTATTCCTTTCACATTTCAATGCATTTGGCAACAGTGTGCACAACGCCTGGGCTTGTCCATCAAAGTTTTAAAAAGAAATAAAGGGAACTCCAATGTACAGAAACATGTTAAAAAGCCAATTAAATACCTAGCAATTAGCAATAAAATTACTTTAAATCTGGAACTGAAAAAGAATTTAACATTACTTGCCAGCTACTGCTGCTGTTCCATTAGATGAGTTTTCTTCAGCTGCATCTTTCTGTTTCTTTCGACAAACCCAATGCATCACATACTTTACATATTCCAGTAGCTTTCAGACAGTAATGATTTTGCAGTTATTGGCAACATAAAGCTTCAAGTGCAACGAATTGATTTACAAGTTAAATATTAAAACAGTTCTCCTGATGCTTGCACATCAGCTCGCAAACAGTTTTTACCCATCTCACCAGTATACACTGAAAGACAAGCATCAAAGTTCATACTTCTGAGTCAGCATGAGTCACCGTGTCATGACCAACATTATTTCTCAGCCAATATCACAAACAGATAATCTGATCATTTATCTCACTGCTGTTTCAGGGATACCGATGTGCACAAATTGACTGCCATATTTTCCACATTACAACAGTGATAACATTTCAAATTCATACTTCATTGATTGCTTTAGGATGTCTTGAGAATGTGAAAGGTGCTATATAAACGAGAGACACCGCCAACAGTGCAATACTCCCCCGGCACTGCAAATAAGTGCAGGCCTAAATTGTACACTCACCTCTGGAGTGGAACTTGAACCCACAACCTCCTGATTTGAAAGCAAGACAGATATCACTGAGCCAGAGCTGACATACAAAATGTGACTAGATTGACAAATTGTATATCTAAAAGCTAAGCTAATAAATTTCCCTTAGACTTCAAAGCTATCAATGTCAGAAAGTTAGCTACTTTAAGGTTTAGTAAATTTCAAATTGCTTAACTCTTTGGGGTAAACAGGTCACAGACAGTGTACTGGACATTTAAACACAGCAATCTGGACATCTGATCAATGATGTTTATAATGAATTTTGTACTCTTGGCATCTGGTTTACAGACAAATCCACAGGTAAGTCCACAAATAACAGGACAAATGCAACCCAGCCAATTAGCGCACCCCCACCCTACTCTCAATCATCAGCAAAGTGGCGGAAGGTGTCATCGACAGTGCTATAAGTCGCACCTGCTCAGCAAAAGCCTGCTCACTGATGCTCAGTTTGGGTTCTACCATGGCTACTCGGCACCAGGCATCAGTATAGCCTTGGTCCTAACATGGACCAAAGAACAGAATTCCAAAAGTTAGGTGAGAATTACTGTCCTTGGCATCAAGGCAGCATTTGATCAAGTATTGCATCAAGGAGCCCTAGCAAATTTGAAGTCAATGGGAATCGGCAGGGGGTGGGGGAACTCTCCATTGGTTGGAGTCATCCCTGGCACAATGGAAGGTGGTTGTGGTTGGTGGAGTCCAATCATCTCAGTCCAAGGATACTGCTGCCATGTTCCTCAGGGTAGTGTCCTATGCCTAACCATTTTCAGCTGCTTTAATGATCTTCCCTCCAATATAGGGTCAGAAGTGGGGTATTCACAGATGATTGCACAATGTTCAGTACAATTCACAACTCCTCAGATACTGATGAAGTCCACGCCTGTGGATAGCAAGAACTGGACTACATTCAGGCTGGGGCTGATGAGTGACAAGTGTCATCTGTGCCACACAAGTTCCAGGTAATGACTATCTCCAACAGGAAAAAAAATTGAGCACAGCTCCAACAGCATTCAAAAAGCTCAACATCATCCAAGGCAAAGCAGCCCATTTGATTAGCATCCCATCCAACATTCACTACCTCCACCATCGGTGCACAGTGGCAGCAGTTTGTACCATTTACAAGATGCACTGAAGCAACTCACCAAGGCACCTTCAACAACACTTCCAAACCAGGGGCTCTAACTACCATCTTGAAGGACAAGGACAGCAGATGAACAGGAACGCCACCACCATCAAGTTCCCCTCCAAGTCACTCACCATCCTGACTTGGAACTATATTGCTTTTCTTTCATCATAGCTGGGTCAAAATTCTGGAACCCCCTTCCCAGCAGCACTCTGGGTGTAACTACACTACACAGACTGCAGCAATTCAAGGCAGCAGCTCACCACCACCTTCTCAAAAGAAATTAGGGATGGGCAACAAATGCTGGCTTTGCCAGTGGCACCCAAGAATGAATGTTTTTTAAAAAGCAAGCAGATTTGAAGATTGATGGAAAAAGCATGAACTAAAGTGCATGAAAAATAAAATCAGTGAGTGACTGCTTCATTGCAGATCAAGTTCTGAAGTAGTTTCTACACAAATTGTGTCATCATTCCATTCAGACCACAAAATCTTTTTGAACTGTTTAGAGATTCAAATCTTACCCACTGACGTCCCATTCTCTTTCACTGATTTCTCTTAGCATTACTGCACTGGGGACAAATTACAACAGCTGCAGAAAACTTCAAGATTATTTGCTCTTAAGGCACAAATAAAACTCTGATAACTAAGTTGAAGTCTGACCTGTACTTGAAACACCCAATCAGCTCTTCCTTTCATCATGACTGCATCCATGATGTTTAAGACATTCTTTTATAAATGACTTTCCTTCCAGGTTATTCTAATTATAATCCTTCTCTCCTTAAAGTTAAAATTCAAGCAACTTTCCCTACCATCTGGCAATAAAAAGATGAATCAGCATTTTAATTTTGCTTTTAAATTATGGCACTTCCATCAGTGATGGGAATCATCTATACTATTGCTCCAACTGAGATCAGCCAATTTAGTACAAAACATGGGTGAAAAATTGGACCTTTAGATTTGTATACCTTATTTGCACTCTTGTTTACTGAGCTATGCCAGAGTTTTCAAAACCAAACAATAAATTTCAGACAGGGAGACACTTAATGTGGAGGTATCAGGACAATTTATTTAGCAAAAGTCATGCTTACCAAAAGAAGGCTGTTGATATCCTAGAGTTTAAATGGTTCTTGCTTCCCACTGAATCGAGGCATGGACAGTTCTTCTCTCAATGTCTCCTTGAAATTGGAGTTTTGGTATCTACATAATTGGTGGTGCACTGACAGAAATTCATACACGACAAAGGTCGTATGACCCAGCGATTAACTGACTGCATCAAACAGCCTGTTCCTTCAGTTGTTCTTCATAGGCAGAGTACAGACTGTACTCAGCCAGTCTGCACTTGCAAAACCCAAAACAAAACATCTACTGTTAGATGTGATTCTGCAATTGGACAGTATTTGCTGAACAATCCCAAGTATGCTAATAGGTACGCTAACAACAAATTTAAGATAATTAGTCAACATGGCTCATTTACACTCGCTAGGAGCAACATACTTTCATATGCAGGGACCCATTCTCCGCAAACAAAAGGAATATGTTCAAGCCTTGTGTTTTTTGAATTGCCTGGGAGCTTGGGGAGTCTATGGTTCTTTGTTGATTGGCCGCCTCAGCCAGAGTCGACTTGCCAATTAGTTGGTACCCTTTTCCTCTGTAGTATAAATTGTTGTGAACGTTTGAAATTTGGCATTCTTGCGTTTATCCTAATGAGTGCAAGACAAAAGCTTTGACAACATGTCTCTCTTTTCAGCAATATTCAACCTCTCTACTTTTGAGTTTAGCTTTGGGTCTGAGATCACGATTCTCAAAAATTCAGGTATGCAATTTATCAGAGGCTGCACTAGCACATTGGATTTGGTGGTAAATCTTCAATGTGAACTTTTTGGGAAAGATAGCTTTTAAGATATGGGGAGGGAAGACATTCCAATCAACAAGAGCAGCCACAGAGAGAACAGTAAAAGAGACAGAAAGAGAGAGCAGCTGCTTGAGCCAATCATTTGCCACCAACTTTATCAGCTGATAACTATGTCCTCACTGTGGGAGAGCCTGTAAGGCTAAGCCATCTCCGAATCCACAGCCAACATCTCACTTAAACCTACCATCTGCAAGGAAGAATTATCCCCCACCCGAGGAATTGGCGATGATGTATCATATGTCTAACAAGTTTATAGAATGATTACTAGATCAGTGGTTCTCAAACTTTAAGTTGGAAAACTCCTTTTCAAATAGATTAGTAATCACTGCACCAGCACTTTCCCATCTAAATTAAATTACTAATGAAAGTGCTGCATGTAAAGTGTGTTTTAATAATGTTTTTAAGAAAACTGATATTTGCTTAGTGAGATAGGTATGCCTATTTCTCATTGCAGAGTCTATCCTTGGTGCAATGTTTGACAATGATGCTCAAATGACCAAGTTATCCAATCAACACTCTTCAGCAATTGTGCCCAATTAGAAAGGAGTATAATAATTTTATAGATGTATTTTCCAAATAGCCTTGTATAATTCTCTGGCAGGTTGAGATGCATCAGACACAGTTAGAGCAGTCATGTTTGGGCAAAAAGGTAGAGGGTTGTTCAGTAACTTTGAAGCAATACCCATGACTTTACTACTTTCAAATCACTCAGAATGATTGTTTTTTTCCAAAGCAGGGGTGCTCCAGTAATAAAAACAAAAAACTACTGCGGATGCTGGAAATCCAAAACAAAAACAGAAGTACCTGGAAAAACTCAGCAGGTCTGGCAGCATCGGTGGAGAAGAAAACAGTTGACGTTTCGAGTCCTCATGACCCTTCAAAAGAACTGAGTAAAGTTAGGAGAGGGGTGAAATATAAGCTGGTTTAAGGTTGGGGGGGTAGAGAAGAGAAGTTGGGGAGGGGGGTGGTTGTAGGGACAAGCAAGCAGTGATAGGAGCAGATAATCAAAAGATGTCACAGACAAAAGGAACAAAGAGGTGTTGAAGGTGGTGATATTATCTAAGAGAATGTGCTAATTAAGAATGGATGGCAGGACACACAAGGTACAGCTCTAGTGGGGGTGGGGTGGAAAGACTAACAGGGTATTACAGTTATAGATTTAAAAATAATGGAAATAGGTGGGAAAAGAAAAATCTATATAAATTATTGGAAAAAACAAAAGGGAGGGGGAAGAAACGGGAAGGGGGTGGGGATGGGGGAGGGAGTTTAAGATCTAAAGTTGTTGAATTCAATATTCAGTCCGGAAGGCTGTAAAGTGCCTAGTCGGAAAATTCCTCCAGTTTGCGTTGGGCTTCACTGGAACAATGCAGCAAGCCAAGGACAGACATGTGGGCACGAGAGCAGGGTGGCGTGTTAAAATGGCAAGCGACAGGGAGGTTTGGGTCTTTCTTTCGGACAGACCGCAGGTGCTCTGCAAAGCGGTCGCCCAGTTTGCGTTTGGTCTCTCCAATGTAGAGGAGACCGCATTGGGAGTAACGAATGCAGTAGACTAAGTTGGGGGAAATGCAAGTGAAATGCTGCTTCACTTGAAAGGAGTGTTTGGGCCCTTGGACGGTGAGGAGAGAGGAAGTGAAGGGGCAGGTGTTGCATCTTCTGCGTGGGCATGGGGAGGTGCCATAGGTGGGGGTTGAGGAGTAGGGGGTGATGGAGGAGTGGACCAGGGTGTCCCGGAGGGAACGATCCCTACAGAATGCCGCCAGGGGGAGTGAAGGGAAGATGTGTTTGGTGGTGGCATCATGCTGGAGTTGGCGGAAATGGCGGAGGATGATCCTTTGAATGCGGAGGCTGGTGGGGTGATAAGTGAGGTCAAGGGGGACCCTATCGTGTTTCTGGGAGGGAGGAGAAGGCGTGAGGGCGGATGCGCGGGAGATGGGCCGGACACGGTTGAGGGCCCTGTCAACCACCGTGGGTGGAAAACCTCGGTTAAGGAAGAAGGAGGACATGTCAGAGGAACTGTTTTTGAAGGTAGCATCATTAGAACAGATGCGACGGAGGCAAAGGAACTGAGAGAATGGGATGGAGTCCTTACAGGAAGCGGGGTGTGAGGAGCTGTAGTCGAGGTAGCTGTGGGAGTCGGTAGGCTTGTAATGGATATTGGTGGACAGTCTATCACCAGAAATTGAGACAGAGAGGTCAAGGAAGGGAAGGGAAGTGTCAGAGATGGACCATGTGAAAATGATGGAGGGGTGGAGATTGGAAGCAAAATTAATACATTTTTCCAGGTCCCGACGAGAGCATGAAGCCGCACCGAAGTAATCATCGATATACCGGAGAAAGAATTGTGGGAGGGGGCCGGAGTAGGACTGGAACAAGGAATGTTCCACATACCCCATAAAGAGACAGGCATAGCTGGGGCCCATGCGGGTACCCATAGCCACACCTTTTATTTGGAGGAAGTGAGAGGAGTTAAAGGAGAAATTGTTCAGTGTGAGAACAAGTTCAGCCAGGCGGAGAGTAGTGGTGGATGGGGATTGTCCGGGCCTCTGTTCAAGGAAGAAGCTAAAGGCCCTCAGACCATCCTGGTGGGGGATGGAGGTGTAGAGGGATTGGACGTCCATGGTGAAGAGGAAGCAGTTGGGGCCAGGGAACTGGAAATTGTTGATGTGACGTAAGGTGTCAGAGGAACCACAGGTGTAGGTGGGAAGGGACTGGACAAGGGGAGAGAGAAGGGAGTCAAGATAACGAGAAATGAGTTCCGTGGGGCAGGAACTGGCTGACACGATCGGTCTGCCGGGACAGTTCTGTTTGTGGAATTTGGGTAGGAGGTAGAAGCAGGCCGTCCGAGGTTGGGCGACTATCAGGTTGAAAGCTGTGGAGGGAGGATCTCCAGAGAAGATGAGGTCAATGACAGTCCTGGAAACAATGGTTTGATGTTCAGTGGTGGGGTCATGGTCCAGGGAGAGGTAGGAGGAAGTGTCTGTGAGTTGACACTCAGCCTCCGCGAGGTAGAGGTCACTGCGCCAGACAACAACAGCACCACCCTTGTCAGCGGGTTTGATGACAATGTTGGGGTTGGACCTGAGAGAACGGAGTGCAGTAAATTCAGAGAGAGACAGATTAGAATGGGTGAGAGGAGCAGAGAAATTGAGACGACTGTCACGCCGACAGTTCTCAATGAAAAGATCAAGAGAAGGTAAGAATCCAGAGGGAGGGGTCCAGGTGGAGGGAGAATATTGGAGGTGGGTAAAAGGATCCGTTGAACGGGGAGAGGACTCCTGCCCAAAGAAGTGAGCACGGAGACGAAGATGGCGCAAGAAGAGTTCAGCATCGTGCCGAGCCCAAAATTCATTGAGATGAGGGCGTAAGGGTATGAAACTAAGTCCTTTGCTGAGCACTGAACGTTCAGCATCGGAGGGGGGAAGGTCAGGGGGTATAAGTTAGGCTGAGGTTAAAAGTCCTAGGAAACTTCACTTCTACTCATTTTACTACTTTGGCAAGTGTTGTTTATAAAGATTAAATAAGTAAAGAAAAATGTTAAATTACCTGTGTTAGGTATTGTCTTGCATAAAAGGACTGAAGCTTGTTCACGCAGCAGATGATAAATTGTGCTGTTACATTCTATTTGGTGCCTATTTAGTGTCCCAGCACTAGCCACACAGCCCAGCAGAAGCTGCAGAAAGTGAAGGGTCGTAGGTGACTTGCAAGTAGGCTTCTTTGAGATAGCCCTCCCAGCCAAACAGAAAATAAGTCACAAAAGCTAGTAAATGCTAAGTGACTCGAAGTATACCAGTCAGCATTTGAGGTTTATGAACGTGGAGGGTCTGGGGCAATTTCTTGTCTATGTTAATCTCTCAGGGTAGAAGGGAATATGCAGAGGACCACTGCAGAGAAGAAAGAGGTTTATTTAACACCAGGATGACTGCATGAAACACCATGAAGACACAGCCTCTATCCCAATGCCAAAATTGTAGGTAGTGTTCCATTTACATTCTGAGTCATACCTAGGCAATATAGCAGTGCTGCACAGAAGTGTCACCCTTTATTTTTGTGTCCAAGGGAGGGACTTGAACCTGAACCTTGTGACTCAGAGACGAGAGTACCACAAACTGAGATACATATTTGTAGGCAAAGCTTTAAAATACAGCACCAGTGAACTTCCAGCAAATAGCCCTTGGAATCAAGTCATGGCATGTATCATGTATACATTTAAATTTTCACAGCTGTTAAGCTTTGCATGCTTTTCAAATAAGATGGCCCTTTCCAAGAATCCAATTTAAACCTTCAGTTGACGCGTATGCATCTCAAAGCAGGCTAGCAACAGAGCTATCAATAGAAACTGGAAGTTAAATCATGCTCCTCCCAAAATAGATGGTTTCAATGATTTGATGCAATATTATGTTATCCATTTTTGATAAAAGTAGAATTATGCATTCAGCATGAGGTGGCACTAGAAAAAAATGAAGTTCTATTTCTTTGTTACTGTTGTGGATTGACAGGTTGTGCAAGGAATTAAAAGTTTCTGACTGAAGGTGCTTCATTAGCAAGAAATATAAAAACAGAAAGTAAAAGCTTCTACAAGTTTACATAAAGGAAAAGGGTAGCTAAAGTAAGCATTGGTCACTTAGAGGAGTTAGGGGAATTAATAATGGGAAACAAGGAAATGGCAGAGATTTGAACAACTATTTTGAATCTGTACTCACAATGGAAAAGTGGAGAAAAGGGAGAACTTAAAACTATCACGATTACTAGAGAAAAAGTACTAGGAAAGCTAACAGGGCTAAAGGCTAATAAGTCTGTTGGGCCTGATGACCTACATCCTAGGGTCTTGAAGGAAGTGGCCGCAGGGATAGTGGATGCATTGGTTGCAATCTTCCAAAATTCCATAGATTCTGGAAAGGTCCAGTGGATTGGAAACTGCAAACTATTAAAGGAGAGAGACATAATAATTGGCCTATAGTTTCCTGCTTTCTATCATCTGTCATTGGTAAAATGCTAGAATCCATTACATTTAGAAAATCATAACACAATCAAGCAGGCTCAACATGGTTTTGTAAAAGGGAAAGGGTTTAACAAATTTATTTGAGTTCTTTGAAGATATACTAAGCAGTGTGGATAAAGGGGTACCAGCAGATATTGGGTATTTGGATTTCCAAAAGGCATTCGATAAGATGCCACACAAAAAGTAACTGCACAACATAAGAGCTCATGGTGTTGGGGGTGATAATATTAGCATGGATAGAAGATTGGCTAAGTGATTAAAGCTAAAGATTAACAGGAAACAGTTGGGATAAATGAGTCAGTTTCAGGTTGGCAAGCTGAAACTAGCGGAGCACTTCAGGTAAGTGCTGGACCCTCAGCTATTTACAATCTATATTAATGACTTGGGTGGAGGGACTGACTGTATTGTAGCCAAATTTGATGATACAAAGATAGGTAGGAAAGCAAGTTGTGAGGAGGATGCAAGAGTCTGCAAAGAGTTATAGATAGGTTAAGTGAGTGGACAAAAATTTGGTGGATGGGTGCCGTAAATGACACTCTCTACTATGGGGAAATGTGTCCAATTTGGCAGGGAGAAGAGAAAAGCAGATGGAGAGAGACTGCAGCATGCTGTAGTACAGAGGGATCTGGGTGGCCTTATACGTGAATCACAAGAAATTAACCTGAAGATACAGCAAGTAATTAAGAAGCTAAATGAAATGCTGGCCTTTATTGTAAGAGGGATAGAATGTAAAAGTAGGGAGGTCTTGCTGCAAGTGTACAGGACATTGCGCACCTAGAATGCTACGCACTGTTTTGCTCTTCTTTCTTAATAAATACATTGGAAGCAGTTTTGAGAAGATTCACTAGACTGATTCCTGGGATGAAGGGGTTATCTTATTAAGGAAGAGCCGGTTGGGCCGATATTCACTGGAACTTAGAAGAACGAGAGGTGTATTGAAATATAAGACTGTGAGGGTGCTTGACAGGGTAGATGCTGGGAGGATCCTTCCCCCTCATGGGGGTTTCTAGAACGAGGGAGCACAGCTTAAAAATAAGAGGTCTCCTATTCAAGATGGAGATCAGGAGGATTTTCTTCTCTCTGAGGGTCGTTAGTCTTTGTAATTCTCTTCCACGGAAAACAGTGGAGACTGGGTCATTGAATATATTCAAGGCTGAGTTAGATTTTTGATCAACAAGGGAGTCGAGGGTTATGAGGGGCAGGCAGGAAATTGCAGTTAAGGCCAATGGTGGAGCAGGCTCATTGGGTCAAATGCCCATTCCTGCTCCTACCTACTCCTATTTCTTATGATCTTACTTGCAACAGTGCCAATAAATGAGGCAGTGCAGTTTACGATATCTTTTTGGTGATTCACAATAAATCTCTAGTTTATAGAGAATGCAACATTTTTGATCAGTCGATGCCTTGCAACTCCTAATCCACATAACCCAGCGTAAAATGTGCAAAAGCAACAGGATGCTACTCAAGTGTAAATTACATTTCCTGTTTATGACCGTTACTATTTCTAACCCTAGTATGAAGAATCACTACAATCTCTTCATATTTTGTGAAGGACATTTAAGGCTCAGAAAATACACAGCATTTTGCATTTGATAGCCATTAATTTATTGATATGGTGAACTTCATGATCTTATAGTTAGTAGTACAGTTCACTAATGCCCTTTGGGGAAGGAAATCTCCCATGCTTGCTAGGTCTGACCTACATGTGACTCCAGACCCACAGCAATGTGGCTGAAATGACATAGCAAGCAGTTGTACCAAATCGCAACAGAAAAGTCAAAAAGGAATAAAACAGGATGGACCACCCAGTATCACCTTAGGCATCAGAAACATCAATGGCACATCTTTCCTTGTTGACCCTGCAAAGTCCTCCTTACTAATCACAGAATCACACAGTGCAGAAGAGGCCCTTCGGCCCATCGAGTCTGCACCAACACATGAGAAGTACCTGACCTACCTACCTAGTCCCATTTACCAGCACTTGGCTCATAGCCTTGAATGTTATGACATGCCAAGTGCTCATCCAGGTACTTTTTAAAGGATGTGGGACAACCCGCCTCCACCACTGTCCCAGGCAGTGCATTCCAGACCGTCACCACCCTCTAGGTAAAAAAGTTGTGCTTCACATCCCCCCTAAACCTCCTGTCCCTCACCGTGAACTTGTGCCCCCTTGTGACTGACCCTTCAACTAAGGGGAACAGCTGCTCCCTATCCACCCTGTCCATGCCCCTCATAACCTTGTACACCTCCATCAGGTCGCCCCTCAGTCTTCTCTGCTCCAACGAAAACAACCCAAATCTATCCAACCTCTCTTCATAACTTAAATGTTTCATCCCAGGCAACATCCTGGTGAATCTCCTCTGCACCCCCGCCAGTGCAATCACATCCTTCCTATAATGTGGCGACCAGAACTGCACACAGTACTCCAGCTGTGGCCTCACCAAGGTTCTATACAACTCCAACATGACCTCCCTACTTTTGTAATCTATGCCTCGATTGATAAAGGCAAGTGTCCCATATGCCTTTTTCACCACCCCACTAACATGCCCCTCCGCCTTCAGAGATCTATGGACACACACGCCAAGGTCCCTTTGTTCCTCAGAACTTCCTAGCGCCATGCCGTTCACTGAGTACTTCCTTGTCAAATTACTCCTTCCAAAGTGTATCACCTCACACTTTTCAGGGTTAAATTCCATCTGCCACTTATCTGCCCATTTGACCATCCCGTCTATGTCTTCCTGTAGCCCAAGACACTCAACCTCACTGTTAACCACCCGGCCAATCTTTGTGTCATCCGCAAACTTATTAATCCTACCCCCCACATAGTCATCTGTCGTTTATATAAATGACAAATAATAGGGGACCAAGCAGAGATCCCTGTGGTACGCCACTGGACACTGGCTTCCAGTCACTAAAGCACCCTTCTGTCATCACCCTCTGCCTCCTACAACTAAGCCAATTTTGAATCCACCTTATCAAATTACCCTGTATCCCATGTGCCTTTGCCTTCTTTATAAGTCTCCCATGTGGGACCTTGTCAAAGGCTTTGCTGAAATCCATATAAATTACATCAACTGCACTACCCTCATCTACACACCTGGTCACCTCCTCAAAAAATTCAATCAAATTTGTTAGGCATGACCTCCCTCTGACAAAGCCATGCTGACTAGCCCTGATCAAACCTTGCCTCTCCAAGTGGAGATAGATACTCTCCTTCAGAAATTTCTCCAATAGTTTCCCTACCACTGACGTGAGACTCACTGGCCTGTAGTTCCCTGGCTTATCTCTACAACCCTTCTTAAATAGCGGAACCACATTAGCTGTTCTGCAGTCCTCTGGCACCTCCCCCATGGCCAGAGAGGAATTAAAAATTTGGGTCAGAGCCCCTGCAATCTCCTCCCTTGCCTCCCTCAGCAGTCTGGGACACAAATCATCCGGACCTGGAGATTTGTCCATTTTTAAGCCTGCCAACACCTCCAATACCTTGTCACTCCCTATATCAATTTGCTTAAGGACCTCGCAGTCTCTCTCCCCGAGTTCGATACCTTCATCCTCATTCTCTTGGGTGAAGATGGACATGAAGTATTCATTCAACACTCTAGCAACATCCTCTGGCTCCATCCATAGATTTCCCCCTTGGTCCCTTATGGGCCGTACTCTTTCCCTGGTTATCCTCTTCCCATTGATATACTTATAGAATATCTTGGGATTTTCCCTTTTACCAGCCAGAGCTTTCTCATATCCGCTCTTTGCTCTCCTATTTGCTTTCTTAAGCTCCACCCTGCACTGTCTGTACTCTACTAATACCTCTGCTGATTTGCTCCCTTCGTACCTGTTAAAAGTCTCTCTTTTCCTTCTCATCGTAACCTGAATATCTCTGGTCATGCATGGTTCTCTGGGCTTGTTACTCCTTCCTATCACTCTAGAGGGAACATGTTGAGCCTGTACCCTCCCCATTTCCTTTTTGAACACCTCCCCACTGTTCCTCTGTAGATTTCCCCACAAGTAACTGTTCCCAGTTTACCTTGGCCAGATCCTGCCTTATTTTACTAAAATCCACTCTCCCCCAATCCAAAACATTTTTTTGCAACATGTCGATTTCTTTGTCCATAACAAACTTAAACTGTACCATGTTGTGGTCGCTTTCACTAAAATGCTCACCCACCACCACCTCAGCCACCTGTCCGGCTTCATTCCCCAGAATTAGGTCCAACAATGCACCGTCCCTTGTTGGACGCTCTACATATTGACCTAAAAAGTTCTCCTGTACACATTTCAAGAAATCCACTCCATCCAAGCCCTTAACACTATGTCTATCCCAATTAATGTTGGGAAAGTTGAAATCACCTAATATAATTGCCCTACTGTTATTGTTTTTAAACACCTCCACAAATTGTGCACATATTTGCTCCTCAATTTCCCGTTCACTATCTGGGGGTCTATAATAAACACCTAATAATGTGGTTGCCCCTTTTTTATTCCTAAACTCTATCCACAAAGCTTCATTCGATGCCCCCTCCAAAATATCATCTCTCCTTACTGCAGTAACGGACTCCTTAACTAATAATGCAACACCACCTCCTCTTATACCCCCTCCCCTGTCTCGCCTGAAGATTCTATATCCTGGAATGTTGAGCTGCCAATCCTGCCCTTCCCTCAACCACATCTCAGTGATGGCTACTATATCACAATTCCACATGTGAATCTTCACCCTTAACTCATCCGTTATACCTGTAATACTCCTGGCATTAAAGTAGAGGCCATCCAGCCTTGCCTTACTCCCTTGAAGCTTATTGCAGCTGTACTCCCTCTGACTTGATTGCTTTACTGTATTATGATGTGTCCCTATTCTGCTAACATTCTGTGTCCCCTCCCCCTGCCGAATTAGTTTAAACTCCTCCTAACAGCACTAGCAAACACACCCGCAAGGATGTTAGTCCTGGTCTGGTTCAGATGTAGACCGTCCCGCTTGTACAGGTCCCACCTTCCCCAGAAATGGTCCCAGTGATCCAGGAATCTAAAACCTTCCCTCCTGCACCAACTCTTAAGCCAAGTGTTCATCTGTGCTATTCTCCTATTTCTGAGCTCGCTAACACGTGGCACTGGGAATAATCCAGAGATTACAACCCGAGAGATCTTGCTTTTTAGTTTACTGCCTAACTCCCTGAATTCTTGATGCAAGACCTCATCCCTCTTTCTACCTATGTCTTTGGTACCAACATGTACCATGACCTCTGCCTTATCACCCTCCCCCTTCAGGATGCCCTGCAGCCGTTCAGTGACATCCCGGGCCCTGGCACCAGGGAGGCAACATACCATCCTGGAGTCACGTTGACAGCCACAGTAGCACCTATCTGCTCCCCTGACTATAGAATCCCCTATTACTATTGCTCTTCCTCCCCTCCTATACAGACAGGCTGCTTATGGTGCCGGAAGCTTGGCTCTGTCCACACTCCCTGGAGGAACCAGCACCCTCATCAGCCTCCAAAACGGAATACCGATTTGCGAGCGGGACCCCAGGGAACTCCTGAACTACCTGCCTGTTTCTCTTGGACTGCCTGGTGGTTATCCATTCCCTTCCTTCCTCAAGTCCCATCATCTGCGGTGTGACTACCTCTCTAAACGTGCTAGCCACGATGCTCTCAAACACGCGGATGATCCACAGTGTCCCCAGCCGCCGTTCCAGCTCTGAAACCCGAGCTTCCAGGAGCTGAAGCTCGGCACACCTCCTGCACACATGCTGGCCCCGGGCACTGGAAATGTCCCCGGCTTCCCACATGGAGCACACCATGGCTTTGAGCACTCCTGCCATGACTTATACCTTTAAATTAAACCTTTTAAGTCAATTACTCCAGGACCCTTCTTTCCTGATCCTCGTTACTGCAGAGTATACAAACTGTAAACAACAAAAAGACGTTAAAATATAAGCAATTAAAGTAGTAAATACCTTACCCACTACTTACCAGTGATTCCTTTCTCTTGTAGCCTCTACTGCTGCAGCACGCTCTGAAGGTTTAAGAAGTTGGATAGCAAGGAAAAAATGCAAAGAGCACCTCGCCTCCTATGCACCGAATTCCTGCTTTGCACCAAATTCTGAATATCCACTCTGGCTGTGCCCCACTCTGGATGTGCTCGCTCTCCTGTTCGTGTGCAAGCACACTGTAGCGTGCTTCCAGATAGTCCCTTTCTTAAATAGAGCTGACTTGACTCACAGATAAAAACAAAAAGCTAAAAGCTACTGCGGATGCTGGAAATCCAAAACAAAAACAGAATTACCTGGAAAAACTCAGCAGGTCTGGCAGCATCGGCGGAGAAGAAATCAGTTAACGTTTCGAGCCTTCATGGCCCTTCGGCAGAACTGAAGCATAGTTAGAAGAAGGGAGAAATATAAATTGGTTTAAGGTGGGTGGGGGGGGGCAGAGAGAGACATTGAGGGTGTGGTGATTGTGGAGATGAGCAGATAATCAAAAGATGTCACAGACAAAAGGGTCAAAGAGGTGTCGAAGGTGGTGACATTGGTGTAAACACCTTGTCAAACACCAGGAGAGAAATGGAAAGCAATGAAGGTGAGCAGGGCAGAAGAGACAGTCGGAAATCCTGTCGGAGGACAGAACCGTACTTCTTCAAAGAGGGCATTTCTTGAAGAGGGGTGGCAGTCAATTAAACACAAAGATAAAAACAAAAAGCTAAAAGCTACTGCGGATGCTGGAAATCCAAAACAAGAAATGCCCTCTTTGAAGTAGTACGGTTCTGTCCTCCGACAGGATTTCCAACTGTCTCTTCTGCCCTGCTCACCTTCATTGCTTTCCATTTCTCTCCTGGTGTTTGACAAGGTGTTTACACAAATGTCACCACCTTCGACACCTCTTTGACCCTTTTGTCTGTGACATCTTTTGATTATCTGCTCATCTCCACAATCACCACACCCTCAATGTCTCTCTCTCTCTCCCTCCCCACCCCTTCCGCCGCCCCCCCCCCACCCACCTTAAACCAATTTATATTTCTCCCTTCTTCTAACTATGCTTCAGTTCTGCCGAAGGACCATGAAGGCTCAAAACGTTAACTGATTTCTTCTCCGCCGATGCTGCCAGACCTGCTGAGTTTTTCCAGGTAATTCTGTTTTTGACTTGACTCACCACTAGTTAAGCTTCAAATAGTAATTAACTCCTATCCAGGCCCTAATCAGGCTTCAGGTGATTGTGCGGCAGTTAACTGTCACACAGTCAGCTGAGTCAGCTACCTTACCAACCTTTTAACTAGACTACCGAACTTACAAAAATTAAAGAGAAATTAAAGAGAAAGACTTACCAGTTCAATTCCCGCTTTGCACCAAATTCCGAATACCCACTCTGGCTGAGCCCCACTCAGGATGTGCTCGCTCTCCTGTTCGTGTGCAAGTATATCTGGGGGCTTGTGCCAAAATTGGAAGAGCTGTCCCACAGTCAAGCAACAGCATGACAGTCATGCTCACAGAATCATATCTTACAATGTCCTGGAACCACCATCACCATCCCCTGGTATTTCCTGCCCTACCAGCAGGGCAGACCCACTCGAGGTGGTGGCATAGTGGTATGCAGACAGGAGGGAAGTGCCCTGGGAATCCTCAACATTGACTCTGGACTTATGAAGTCTCATGGCATCAGGTCAAATATGGGTAAGGAAACCTCCCACTGATTACTACCTACAGCCCTCCCCCAGCTGATGAATCACTACTCCTCCATTTTGAACAACACTTGGGGGAAGCACTGAAGGTGGCAGGAAACAAAATGTACTCTGGGTGGGGGACTTCAAAGTCTATCACCAAGAGTGGCTCAGTAGCACCACTAATGATCAAGTTGACTGAATCCTGAAGGACATCAGCCAGGCTGAACCTGCAGCAGTTGCTGAGGGAACTAACAAGAGGAAAAATCCTACCTGATCTCACCCTCACCAATCTACCTATCACAGGTACATCTGTCCATGGTAGGAATGACCAGCACACAGTCCTTGTGAAGACAAAGTCCCGTGTCCACACTAAGCATACATTTCATATACCTGACAATGTGGAAAATTGCCCAGATATGTCCTGTCTACAAAAAGCAGGACAAAATCAAGCACAAAATCAAATCTGGCCAATTAATGTCCCATCAGTCTCCTCTAGATCATCATTGAAATGATGGAAGGTGTCATTGGCAGAGCTATCAAGCAGCACTTCGACAGCAATAACCTGCTCACTGATGTTCAGTTTGGGTTCCGCCAAGGCCACGCGACTCCTGACCTAAATTCCCCCTGCCTATGTCACTTCTTTCTTCACCGGTTCCTGGAAAAGAGCGAGTCACTTGTAATGGTACTTTCAAACTTTTAGCTACCAAGTCTTTAGCCCTCTGTTCACCACAATTCTGTCAACATACTCAATCGCTCCCTTTCCTTCACCTTCGATGCCTATGTCAATAACCTACTTGTCCCCAAGATGAGCTTCTGTTCCAATTTCCTCTCCATCACAAAGACCACCTACAACCACCTCCATAACATTACCCATCTTGTATGCATTTGTTACCTCCAGTCTCGACCATTCCAATGCTCTCACCACACAACTCATGTCCTCTGTACAGCATAAAATTGAACTTATCCAGAGCTGAACTGCCTGTATTCAAATCTGCTTCCAGTCTTGCTCGCCCATCACTCTATACACACACATCTACTTCCAGTCCACCAACATCCCAACTTTAAAATTTTCATTTAGGTGTTCTAAATCCTCCGTGGGCTCACCTCTACCCCCATCTCCAAGCACAATAAACCACTTCAAGAACTCGGTGTTCCTCCAACTCTGACCTCTTGTTAACCCAACATTCCCGTTGCCCCATATTGGCAGCTATACCATAAGCCCTAGCTCTGGAATTAGCCCCCTAAAACTCTCCTCCTTCAAGTCCCGCCTTACGAACTCCCTCTGACCAAGCTTTTAATTATCAATCCCAATATCCTATCCTCCTCTGGGATGGTTAATTGGGAATTAGCGACATTCAAAGGGGTTGGAGTGAGGAAGAAGATGCTACAAATGATGCAAACAACATAGAAACCATCAACAAAGGATGGCAGAAGCAAACATTTTTGCTACTGTGGCAGTATCCAGTGTGGAGAATTACATACCCCTAAATTTTTTTTTAAAACAGTATTGCTATTTATTAAATGTAACATTTACCTCATGAAGTTGCATTTTCCACTCAATTGAACACTCTACGCACCAACTCTCAAGAGCCCTAAGGACATGAAAGAACAATTCTACGAGTTTCTGGATAAACTCGTTAAGCCCACATCTGTCAATGATAAGCTCGTGGTCCTGAGAGGCTTTCAATATCCATATGGTGAAAGTCAAGAGATAAAAAGGAGTTCTGGGTAATCATGGGATGGCGGAACTTAACAACAATGGCCTGTTAGTCCTCAGCAAATGTGCTGAGCACAATCTTTGCATTGCCAACAACATTCAGACAAGCTGGTAAGTACAAGAATACTTCAATGCATTCAAGATCAAAACAGTGGCACATGATCGATTATATCATTGTGCATCAGAGGGATCTCCAGGATGACCAAATCACTAATGCAATGCAAGGTGCAGAATGTTGGACAGATCACAGAGACTAATCAGGGCAATTCTCAACTTGTGAATTTCTCCAACTCAGCGCAGCCAACCAAAAATTGTCAGAGCTCCTTTCAATACGGTTAAACTGAGAAACATTACTTGCTACAACCAGTTTCAGAACACACGATCAAAAGCTCAAAGCTAGCATTCCCCTAAGATGGATGAATGGAGCAAATTTAAAGACATTGCCACTGAAACAGCAAATACTGTTCTTAGACCAAAGAAGTGAGTGCATCAGGATTGGTTCAATGAAAATAGCAAAAACATCTCTCAAATCCTGCAGAAAAAAATAAAGCGTACATGGAGTGGCATAACGATCCAACCTACACCTCCAAAGGATACAAGTTTCAACACCTGAAGAGCGCAGTTCAAAGACAGTTGTGTATGATGCAAGATAAATGGTGGGAAAGGGTGAAGAATTACAACAATATGCAGACTCCCATAACTCAAAAAAAGTTCTTCAGTTCTATCAAATCTGAATATGGACCTTCTAGGACTGGCTCCACACTATTGCTTTTGGCTGATGGGTTGTCCTTGATCCAAAATCAGGCAGAAATAAAAGACAGAGGGTGGAACACTTCAGCAGCCTGCTGAACAAACCATTTACGGTCAACCACACAGCCCTCAACCAGATTCCTGTGCAGCCAGCCCTGATGAGCTTGATCTCATCAACAGGAGGAGACAAGTCAAGAAAGCCATTAAGCAGATGAGCTCAGACAAAGCTTCAGAAAAAGGTGGAATCCCAGCAGAAAATTTCAAAGTGGCAGGCCCTGACACGACAGAGGTCTTCCAGATGTCCTCTTGTACATTTGGAATGAAGAAAAGATGCGCAATGACTTTCGCGATGCCACGATTGTTGCTCTCTACGAAAAACAAAGGCAGCAAAGCAAAGTGTGGCAACTATAGAGATATCTCACTTCTGTCCATAGCAGGAAAGATCTTTGCTTGCATCATCCTGAACAGACTTAAAGCTGTGCCAGAAAAAATTCTACCTGAGGTTTGGTGTGACTTTTGACCAGTTCACAGCACAGTGGATCTGATGTTCACTGAGACAAATCCTAGGAAAATGCCTCAAACAGAACATGGCCCTTTACTTCATTTTCATTGACCTTGCAAAGAACTTTAACACAGTCAACAGGGGTGCCCTCTGGACAGTCCTGGAACGGTGTGGTTGCCCAAAAAAATACATCAAAGCCATACAGCTGCTCCACAAGGGAATGACAGGCAAGGTCCTGTTAAATGGCGAGTCATCAGCTTCCTTTGAGTTCTCAAATGGAGTGAAGGTCTGTGTTCTAGCACCAGTCCTCTTCAACCGTTCTTTACCTGTGTCCTTAGGTCAAGGATCTTGAAGAGGGAATGCAACTCCAATATCAACTTGACGGCTCACTCTTTGACCTATGACATCTCAGTGCAAAAACCAAAACTCCTTTTTTTTTTATTCATTCACAGGGTGTGGGCTTCGCTAGTTGCCCTTGAGAAGGTGGTGGTGAGCCTTCTTGAACCGCTGCAGTCCATATGGAGTAGGTACACCCACAGTGCTGTTAGGGAGTTTCAAGATTTTGACATGACGAGTGAAGGAACGGCGATATATTTCCAAGTCAGGATGGTGAGCTACTTGGAGGTAGGTGGTCGTGTTCCCATCTATCTGCTGCCCTTGTCCTTCCAGGTGGTAGTGGTTGTGGGTTTGGAAGGTGCTGTCTAAGGAGCCTTGGCAAATTCCTGCAGTGCATTGTGTAGATGGTACACACTGCTGCTACTGTGCGTCGGCGGTGGAGGGAGTGAATGTTTGTAGACAGGGTGCCAATCAAGCGAACTTCTTTGTCCTAGATGGTGTTCAGCTTTTTGAGTATTGTGGGAGCGGCACTCATCCAGGCAAGTGGGGAGTATTCCATCACACTCCTAGCTTCTGCCTTCTACATGGTGGACAGGGTTTGGGGGAGTCAGGAGGTGAGTTACTCATCACACGATTCCTAGCCTCTGACCTGCGCTTGTAGCCACAGTATTTATATAGCTATTCCAGTTCAGTTTCTGGTCAATGGTAACCCTCAGGATGTTGATAGTGGGGGATTCAGTGATAATAATGCCATTGAACATCAAGGGGCGATGGTTGGATTCTCTCTTGTTGGGAGATGGTCATTGCTTGACCCTTGTGTGGCGTGAATGTTACTTGTCAGCCCAAGCCTGGGTATTTTGCAGGTCTTGCTGCATTTGGACATGGACTGCTTCAGTATCTGAGGCGTCGCGAATGGTGCTGAACATTGTGCAATCACCAACGAACATCACCACTTCTGACCTTACGATGGAAGGAAGGTCATTGACGAAGCAGCTGAAGATGGTTGGGTTGAGGGCATTACCCTGAGGAATTCCTGCAGGGATGTCCCAGAGCTGAGATGACTAACCTCCAACAACCACAACCATCTTCCTTTGTGCTAGGTATGACTCCAACCAACCGAGAGTTTTCCCCCTGATTTCCAATGACTCCAGGTTTGCTAGGGCTCCTTGATGCCCCACAGAGTCAAATGCTGCCATGGTGTCAAAGGCAGTCACTCTCACCTCACGAGCTCAGCTTTTTTGTCCATGTTTGATCCAAGGCTGTAATGAGGTCAGGAGCTGAGTGGCCCTGGCGAAACCCTAACTGGGCATCAGTGTACAGGTTATTGCTAAGCAAGTGCCGCTTGATAGCACTGATGACGACCCCCTCGGTTACTTTACTGATGATGGAGAGTAGACTGATGGGGTGGTAATTGGCCGGGTTAGATTTGTCCTGCTTTTTGTGTACAGGACATACCTGGACAATTTTCCACATTGCTGGGTAGATGCCAGTGTTGTAGCTGCACTGGAACAGCTTGGCTGGGGCATGGCAAGTTCTGGAGCACTAGTACTATTGCCAGAATGTTGTCAGGGCCCATGGCCTTTGCAGTATCCAGTGCCTTCAGCCATTTCTTGATATCACATGGAGTGAATTGAATTAGCTGAAGACTGGCATCTGTGATGCAGGGGGCCTCCAGAGGAGACCGAGATGGATCATCTACTTGGCACTTCTGATGAAGATTGTTACGAATGCTTCAACCTTATCTTTTGCACTGTTGTGCTGGGCTCCTCCATGATTGAGGGTGGGGATATTTGTGGAGTCTCCTCCTCCAGTGAGTTGTTTAATTGCCCACCACCATTCACGACTGGATCTGGCAGGACTGCAGAGTTTGGATCTGGTCCGTTGGCCGGGGATTGCTTAGCTCTGCCTATCACTTGCTGCTTATGCTGTTTGGCCTGCAAGTAGTCCTGTGTTATAGCTTCACCAGGTTGACACCTCATTTTTAAGTGTGCTGCTCCTGGCATGCTCTCCTGCACTCTTCATTGCACCAGGGTTGATCCCCTGGCTTGGTCGTAATGCTAGAGTGGGGGATATGCTGGGCAATGAGTTTACAAGTTGTGTTCAAGTACAATTCTGCTGCTGCTGATGGCCCACAGTGCCTCATGCATGCCCAGTCTTGAGTTGGTAGATCTGTTCAAAATCTATCCCATTTGGCACGGTGGTAGTGCCACACAACATTATGGAGGGTATCCTCAATATGAAGGCGGGATTTTGTCTCCACAATGACTGTGCGGTGGTCACTCCTACCGATACTGTTGTGGACAGATGCATCTGTGACAGGAAGGTTGGTGAGGATGAGGTCAATATGTTTTTGCCTCTTGTTGGTTCCCTCACCACCTGCCGCAGACCCAGTCTAGCAGCTGTGTCATTTAGGACTCTGCCAGCTCGGTCAGTAGTGGTGCTACCAAACCACTCTTGGTGATGGACATTGAAGTCCCCCCCAGAGTACATTCTGCGCCTATGCCACCCTCAGTGCTTCCTCCAAGTGATGTTCAACATGGAGGAGCACTAATTCATCAGCTGAGGGAGAGCGGTACGTGGTAATCAGCAGGAGGTTTCCTTGCCCATGTTTAACCTGATGCCATGAGACTTCCTGGGGTCCAGGGTTGATGTTAAGGACTCCCAGGGCAACTCCCTCCCGACTGTATACCACTGTACCGCCACCTCTGCTGGGTCTGTCCTACCAGTGGGACAGGACATACCCAGGGATGGTGATGGTGATATCTAGGATATTATCTGTAAGGTATGATTCCGTGAGGATGACTATGTCAGGCTTTTGCTTGACTAGTCTGTGAGACAGCTCTCTCAATTTTGGCACTAGCCCCAGATGTTAGTAAGGAGGACTTTGCAGGGTCAACAGGGCTGTGATTGCCGTTTCCGGTACCTAGGTCGATGCTGGGTGGTCCGTCCAGTTTCATTCCTTTTTTGTGACTTTGTAGTGGTTTGTTACAACTGAGTGGCTTGCTAGGCCATTTCAGAGGGTATTTAAGAGTGAACCACATTGCTGTGGGTCTGGAGTCACATGTAGGCCAGACCAGGTAAAGACAACAGATTTCTTTCCCTAAAGGACATTACCAAACATGATGAGTTTTTACAACAATCAATGGTTTCAGGGTCATCATTAGACTTTTATTTAAATTCCAGATTTTTATTTAATTCAAATTTCACCATCTGCCATGGTGGGGTTCGGACCCTGGTCCCCCCCGGGTCACTGGATTACTAGTCCAGTGCCAATACCGCTACGCCATTGCCTCTCTTTTCACTGATGATTGTACCTTAATGGCTCACAAAACAAGAGATTGGCAGATAATAGTTGACAGATTTTCAGAGGCGGCAAAGCTGTTTGGATTGACCATCAGTCTGGGAAAAACTGAGGTTCTATTCCAGCGCTTGCCAAATTCCAGCACTGTTCAACCAGACATCTCCATCGATGATACAAAACTGAAGAATGTTGATAGCTTCAAACCATCATCTCCAACAACTATTCACTTGATAATGAGATGTTAGCTAGGATCAGCAAGGCGAGCCAGGTGCTCGGAAGGCTTTGCACCAGAGTAGTAAACTACCAGAGCATTACACTAGCCACGACATTCAAAATGTACAATGCTCTGGTCATTACTACCCTCCTCGGCTTTATACCGCTAATACATAAGGCAGTTGAAACAATTTCACATGCATACTCTTCGCTCCATCCCCGGCATCCACTGACAAGACCAGGTTACAAATCTCGAAATCTTAGACTAAGCCCAGACAAAAAGTATTGAGGCAATGCTCCTGAGAGCCCAACTGCACTGGGTTGGGCATATAATTAGAATGGAACACCATGGCATTCCGTGATAGCTGTTGGATGGAGCGCTAGCACGACAAAGACATGCTTAAGGGAAATCTGAAGTGATGCAGCATCAAGCTTAATGAGCTGGAAGAATCAGCGCAAGAAGGAGCTCGCTGGAGAGCCCTGATCCATAGAACTTCTGCCAGTTTTGAAAAGGAGCGACGTCAACGTCTTATTGCTGCCTGTGAACAACGTCATAGAACAGCATCTGTCCATGTCATAACATACGAGTTCCAATGCCCCAAATGTTCCCGACTCTGTGCGCCCAGGCTGGAATTACGTAACCATCTCCATGTTCATCATTGATGAGTTTGCACATCTATCGTCTTCTTCAAACTTGAAGGACAACCATCATGATCATCATACACCTGTTACATGTAGATTAGCATAAAGATTCTTTAAAAATATGAACAGATTGTAGACTTGCAGGTCACTGGAATGCTGCATTTGCTGAGCTGAGTATGCCAACTGGAGAATTCAGGCAGACATTCAGCAGTTAGAGAAATTGCACCCTGTAACATATTAGATTGACCGTGGAGGAGTGATGGCTTGTATCACAGAATTAATCTGGTAGCTTTACCTTTTCTCCCCACTAAATCTAAACCACCAAAACAGATGGCAAAATTTATATAAATCAAGTGTCAAAATAAGATATTGCAGGGTAGATACAACAAAAGGACCATAATCATTGGTTCTTTTGGAGTTCAATGCACAGAACATATCTTGTAATGTGCATTTGCTTGCTTGTGTATTATTCATAAGTTTTCAACAAAGCAAGTAGTTCTGCAAATGCCAGTGGATTCCGGTTGTAAGTTAATATTAAATCAGAGCTGTTCTCATTTCCAAATATTTTCAGTGCATGAACAGTAGCAATATCTCACCAATTATATTAACCTAAAACCAGCACTGAAAGAATTGGAAACTAGCTGCTAGTGAGCAGTGTACTACAAGAAACCATTGTGTAGAAAATACTCTTTAAAAAAAATGAAGTATTTTATATTTTAATTATACATGAAAAAAATTTAACCACACTAAACTGTCAGAACAGGAATGGAGCAACTTTACCCTAACCAGCAAAAATGATCTATTTTCAGTCAAGTGACAGCAGTAAATCACTGAACATTAATCTGGAGCGCTTCTGGTGACTGCTCAGGACTTGTTATCTTAAAAAGACAGGCAAACAACTGCCACAGGAAATTTTTGTGTATTTTACTTAGCATTTGAATTTGAAGTTTATTACTCACCTGAATAACTACACTAGGAGGTTGAGAAAAATTGTGAATGACACCCTTGCTGTCATGCTGTTGATTTGATTAACACCAGTAACAGATTATATATTGGGCTGTAACTTCCGATGGAATGGCAAGTGAGTCGGATTGCCACTCCGCTCAAAAATAGTTACCTGGAAATCCAGGCGATTCTATCTTGCCCTGACCTTCCAACTCAGACGGGGTGAGATCTGTCTAGCGCAGCTTGCTCCCGGAGCCCACCATCGAGGGTAGCTCAGTCACAGACAAGTAATCCACACCCCCTTTTTTACGACACTAACTGCCATAAGTCAGGTATGTTTAAAAATCCAACCAGGTTTAAAGGTCTATGACAAGCCAGGAAGGAGGTAAGTCTGTAAGATTTGGGACTGTGGGGGTTGGTGGATGCACGCATTGTGTCAGCTCGGGTCTGAAGATGGGCTGGGAGGTTCACAGTCCGGCCTGGCTAGGTTGGGAGGTGGTCAGACCTGGGTGGGCCAGTCTGGGGTGGGGGGAATTGGGCCTGCTCTGGGGAGGGTGGTAAGAGTCCCGTTTGGGGGGGGGGGGGGGGGGGTGCTGTTGTTGTTCTGTTCGGTAGTTACCCAGAAGGTAGATGTGGTTTCCAGTCCTCGAACCATCCAAAGCTCACGATTTAAATCACATTTTTGGATGGTTCCAGTGCAGGGCAATTGCCCATTGGAAGTTTGCACTTCCAGCATAATTGCCGTGCAATCCTGGGAACTTTTGGGTGAAAGGGGTTTCCTCAGCGGATCTTTGGGGTAGCGACCCCACCCCAACCCCACTCCACAGTTACATTGCCCTGGAGCTTGGAAGTTACGGCCCATTCTTTCCGAAAAACTAGCGCTCAAAACGAAACAGGTTTTTTAAAAAATCTTTTCAAGAAAGATAGAAGGTAACTGCTACTTTGATTCCAGCCACATTTTGTCATTCTTAATTTACTTAAGATGGGGAACTGGCCAATTGGTAACTTGAAATGGGCTAAGGAAGCTGCAGCAACTAATTGGCTACAGTTGACTTCTTATTGCCATTGTCATTTGAAGAGCAAGGGTTAAAGGAACATCACTGCTGCAGAATTGCCAGGCAAGGTTTCAAGTTAAATTTGCATTGACACAATCCCATGCAGCATTCTGAACCAGTACCTCTATCTCTTTTTTCTGAGCAAATCCGACAATCAACAAATACTTGGGCAGTCATCCCCTCGTTGTGCAGAATTTTGCTACCCTCAGTTTCACCAAGCAAAATTAACAAACTGACGCATAAAGCATATGCTCAATGAATTTGCTAAGGAAAGAAAATAAATTCCATCAGCAAGTTCTACAATGTGGAGATGGAATTTACTTACATACCAGACTTCAGTTTGCCGCAAATATCTACAAAATCCACAAATTCCCTTCAAAAAATCGAAGTCTTAATTTCCAAAACTGAGGGTAGCATAAATAGATGAGTCACAAAAATCCATAATAACAGTGTATCACCATGATATAGTACTTTAGTTAGATTTTTTGCATAATGCAAAATGTTTCAGAGTAACTTACAGGCCTGGAACTGGAATAAACTGGGAGTTCTGAAGAGACATATAAGATAGACAGAAGAAACAATAGCCTAGTAAAACAATTTCACTTGTAAAAACCCATCTATACTAACAAATGCCAATACAAGAACAGAAAATGTTGTAAATACTCAGCAGGTCACCTGTGGAGATAGAAACAGTTAACATTTCAGGTCTTTGACGTTTCAGTAGGACTGGGAATAGTGAGAACCGTAATAGGTTTAAAGCAAGTGAAAGGCGGGGGAGAGGGGAGGAGAAAGAGTGAAATAAAGAACAAAAGGGGGCGTCTGTACTAGGGTGGAGGGAAGGAGAGATTAATGGCAAAACAAAAACAGAAACAGAAATACCTGGAAAAACTCAGCAGGTCTGGCAGCATCGGCGGAGGAGAGCACAGTTGACGTTTCAAGTTGAAGGGTCATGAGGGCTCGAAACGTCAACGGTGCTCTCCTCCGCCGATGCTGCCAGACCTGCTGAGTTTTTCCAGATATTTCTATTTCTGTTTTTGTTTTGGATTTCCAGCATCCGCAGTTTTTTGCTTTTATCTCTGAGAGATTAATGGCAAAAGGTTTCATGGTGCAAGGCCAAAGAGTGGTAATGGAACAAGTAAAGAAACAAAAATTGTGTCTACAAAGATGAATGGTAGAATCGTGAACAGCTTCAATCAAAAACCAAAGAAAAGGAAATGAGAGAAACAAGAGGGAGGAAAAAAACCAAAGCAAAACAAAATGGCGATACAGGTTTCAATCTAAAATCGCTGAAGTCAATGTTGAGTCACAAAGGCTGTAAAGTGCCCAGTTGCCAGATGAGGTACTGTTGCACGAGCTTGCAAATGCAGTGTGGGGAGACTGCATAAATACAAAATCCCTAAATAATCATCTCTAGAAGCATAGTTCTTTTTATATTCATAAAGAAATTAGATGAACATTTGGAAAAAAAATTGAAAACATGTAAAGACAATAGCAGGGAAATAGGATTAGAGTACAAGGCTTCAAAAGGAAACTAGCGCTGGCTAAATGTGAATTGCCATTCAATGCATATAAAGAAAATCCGTCACATCAAGAAACAGTAGGCTTTTATAAGAGGTGCTGTAATTCTCATTAACTCCCGGTCATGTTCAACTCTAAAGGGTAGAAAAATGTGCATATTCTTTGTCAGCTTTATTTTATTGCCAGTTCAAAGGGAAATGCACAAAAAAGGAACAGGGAAATTCTCTAACATTCTTCCTATGTTAAGAGACATTGAGTGGCTGTCAAGTTGTTCTCAACTGCGTGATGAATAAACAGTGGAGAGAATCCCGTGCATAAACTGGTGTTCTGTCATGACACACTGTCGTAAACTGAAGCTCCAATACAACCCTGGTGCCTTATAAACATTGAAGATTGTTAATGCATTTTAGTAAAAGTAAAATACTTCAGCCTGAAACTTAATTTTGGTTCATACAATTTGTTTGCCTTCCGTTATATTTGAGTCCAATTCAACTAAAAATGGTTACATGCTCACAAGCCAAGGTTACTGATTATACAGAACAGTCCAAAAAAAAACAGGCAATGCAATCATTCACAATCTCAACTCCAGGACATCACTGCAGAAGATCCTCAGGGTAATGTCCTCAGCCCAACCATCTCCAGCTGCTTCATCAGTGACCTTCCTTCCATCATAAGGTCAGAAGTGGGGATGTTCGCGGATGATTGCACAATGTTCAGCACCATTCGCAACTCCTCAGATACTAAAGCAGTCCATGTCCAAATGCAGTAAGACCTGGACAATATCCAGGCTTGGGTTGACAAGTGGCAAGTAACATTCGCGCCACACAAGTGACAGGCATTGACCATCTCCAACAAGAGAGAATCTAACCATCACTCCTTGATGTTCAATGGCATTACCATCACCGAATCCCACACTAATACCACCCTGGGGGTTACCATTGAGCAGAAACTGCACCGCACCTTCTAAACCCATGGTCAATACCATCTAGAAGGACAAGGGCTGCAAATAGGTGGGAACACCACCACCTGGAAGTTCCCCTCCAACTCACTCACCATCCTGACTTGGAAATATATTGCCGTTCCTTCACCATCGCTGGGGTAAAATCCTGGAACTCCCTCCCTAACAGCACTGTGGGTGTACCTACACCACAGGAACTGCAGTGGTTCAAGGCAGCAGCTCACCATCACTTTCTCAAGGGTATTTAGGGATGGGCAATAAATGCTGGCCCAGCCAGCAAAGCCCACATCCCATGAATGATTTTTAAAAATTGTTGCTCTTCCAGTTAAATATGTCACTGGAGTGTTGTTCTTTCAGCCTGAGATGTGACATTGGTGACGAAGATAAATAGAGATATTTAGGATTGTGTGGCATTTGCTGGAGCTATGTCTGCAGTCTAGGGAATTGAGCCGTTTGATCCAACAAGTGATGCAGTACCGTCAGCATGAAATGCAAAGTTTGGCTGGAGGAGTTTGAAGTATTGGTCCGTTTTAGGATGGGGCGGCGGTGGCACAGAAAGCATAGTGATGGGCCATATGTTGCTCAATGTAGTTCCTTTGGTGAGGAAAACTTTCAAGACCTTGCCTGACACAGGAGACTAGGTGGATTTATGAATGTGCAGTAAAAGCTTTGAAAGGTCATTATATGTTGACACCAAATAACACATTTCAAAGGCATGCTTTCTGTCAGAAAAAGGAAAAGGAGATACAGTAGCCCAATTTGTGACCTGGTTGGGGCAGACGTCAAATGGATATAATTATGTTACGGCGGCTCTGAATAACCAGATATTGGATCAGGTGGTCTGAAAAATACAATATGCTGAGGAGTAAGCTGATGGAAAGAGGTGGTGACTTAATGTTGGATGGCACTTTGAAAATAGCAGCTGTAGGGGCTGAGGCAAAGCTAACATCCAGTAATCCATAAGTTCAAAGCCAGCGATGCTGATGGCAGGTAGAGAGCTTGTTATCCAGAGGGAAAAACATTGGTTGGGAGGGGGGGGGCACGGGGAGAGAGAGACACGACATTTCCTAAATCCAACATGATGACCTCCTGAGACAGCAGGCAGGCCATGCACAAGGGGCCACAATCAAAGCGATATGAAGATTGAGAGAGATTTAGTGTCAAAACATGAAAGTGGAAATCAGCTTGGAGCAACATTTTGTTATTTAAAACAATGTAATTTTAAGTTGTAAAACAGCAAATCTTGACACAAAGCATGTGCCCCTAGATGTCAAGTTTTGTGTGTTCTGATTATGTTCAAAACAAAAAGGATGTACACCAAACGCCGCTCTTGTGATTTTGAAGTTCCTATTTATGATGCTCGCAAGTACGTGAGAAAGCAATTGGAGTGGGTCATTGAGGAGCATCAAATTACATACAGAAGATGAAGGATGGAGTCTAAGCTATATACACCAAGAAGAAAAATGATGGGCATTTTTTTTGTCTAGTAAGGGAGGAGTATCATGATGATAGCTGACTGTGTGGGTGGATTTGAGTATTAGATACTGCATGGGTGAATCAGATACCATGAGGTAAGCTCTGTATTACATATGGGGTCACCTGATATGGGGGGATTAAAGGTCAGATAGCACATGTCAGGGAGTTAGCCAGCTTGGCAGATCAAATGATGTTGTTTTGCAGTTAAATCTGTGACTTTTGAGTGTTGTTCTTTCAGCCTGAGATGTGACAAACACATGCTTCAGGAGCAGCATCTCATCTTTCAATTAAGCACTTCACAGCCTTCTGGGCTCAACACTGAGTTCAACAATTTCAGGCCATAAACTCTCGCCACATTGTTAATTTTTCTTTCATTGTTTTGTTTTTTTTCCCCTTGCAGTTAGCAGCACACCAGCTCTAGGCAAATCTTCTGTTTCTTTATTCCTTTTCTTGCCCCATCTCCATTCCCGTTGGCCCTGGATGAATAACTTTTCTATCATTCAATCTCTCCTTTCTTTCACCCTATCATAGACCTCTTGTCCATGTCCCACCCCTTGCTCAAAGCCTTTTCCCAGTTCCAATGAAAGGTCGCCAACCTGAAACATTAACTCAGTTTCTCTCTCTACAAAGATGCGCCTAACCTGAATTTTTTTCCCAGCATTTGCTTTCTTTATTTTAGATTTCCAGCATCTGCAGTATTCTGCTTTTCGATGAAATTTACATTGACTTTCTATTTTTGCTTTTTCGCACTGAACTCTTTCCCCAGAATTAACTCTCAATTTGCCATTTACCATTCTCAATTTGTAAAATTCTGCCTTTGAATGCAAAATAAATAAGAGTTAATCCAGGGATCATACTGCAATTTAAAACTATTAAATCCAAGGATTTAAGTGGAATTAATATTAATACCCAATCTAAACATGTGCCTAGAGTGGCAGCTAGACTGATACCATCATTGCTGCTACATGATGAAGTGCAAAAGTAGGATAGATAAGAGACAAAGAACCAGCAAGAGTCAGTCCCTGGTGTTAAGTATGAGTGCCAAAAAATTGAAAAACATCTCCCTGGAACTACACATTGCACTGCTGTAGATTTGTCTGCTTTTGCTTAGCTTTACAATCAGCTAGATGCACCTTAACTAGAGAAGTGAGGAGTTGAAAAAGGATGAAGGTTAGTGCACCCAGTTACCCAACAAACCCCCTAGAACAGTTTAATCAACTTAAAACATGGTTAGGTTGAGGACTATGTGCTAAAGGATGCACTAAAGCTTGGAGTAGACCACACAAAGGCTCAATGGGGAAAGGGCACTGTCTAAGGTCCCACTGTAGTACACCAAGTGGCTGGAAGCCATGTTAAAACCCCTCAGGCTGCAACGTTGAACAGAAATGTATATTGTAAATACATCTTGTAATTAAGGGGCCTTACTATACTGAGTGTCACATACTGTAACAAAAAACTGTACTGCATTGCACTTCACATAACAATTCAACTTCAACATTAAATAATTCGCTATTACACATTTTATAAATGAATTCCTATTTTTGGAACAAAAGACATGCTTAGCATAAAGGTGGATGTTATTTTCTTTAATATTTTTGGGAATATGGTGGTATTCTGTAAAGAATCTGAGTGAGAGCGTGTGTGTATGTGCGTGCGTTCGTGCATGTGGGTAATTAAATTGGGGGAAGGTTAGTAAAGACAGCTTGTCTGCAGGAGCAGAGATGAAAGGTAAAGGTGCTAAATGCTGCATTTGTAATGAGAGGTTCTGGTGAAGTTGAATGGAAGAGTAAATAGGTTTGGTTTGAAATTTGCATTATAAGATATGCAGGAACTTGACTTTTCAGCTGTTAAGTTTCACAGGGAGTTTAAAAGTGACAAGAGACTTCTACAACTTAGAAGGGTTTCATAAGTAAACAAGGGAAGGCTATTAAATTTAATTTTATCTGAAAGTGGAGACAATAGGAAAACATGAAAGATTTTTATATTTTGAGAAAATTGAGTTCAAAGAGGTGCTTAGAACAATGGAGTCTAAGATTAATGAGGAAAAAGATATTTAAGGAAAGATGTTTAGTTGAATTGTGTTGACTGTGTGGGGGAGATGTCCTGGGACCAGCTCTGTGCTGAGAAAAGTTGTGAATTTTGAAGCAGCCATCTAGTTTCAAGCCAGGAAAATCTTTGTTTTGAGAGAGCAGTCTGTTCCTGAACTTCCTTCGGTTTTTTTCAACAGCAGAGTGGAAGAGAGTGAGAAGTCGTGCAGCGTACTTTATTAAAATAATATTACTGGGTAATACTACTGGATTTTTATGGTTAAAAATCTGTAATGGAACTGCTACCAAGTAGTTTACTTGCATTTTATGACCAAGTGGGCTTTCAGAGAATGTTTTGCAAGACTGTTTCACCACAGTAATTTTAACCTTGTGTGTTTAAGTTTTTTTTCTTGTTAATAAATCTTTTAATTTTAATACCCTAGAAGTGTTACTGGGATTCTATGTTTATGGGATCAGTAGATTTCCCCTCATTTTCAAAGTATTAAAAAAAGTTATCAGTAAGACAAATTTTCCTCTGGTATTGGGAAAAAATAAATTAAATTTAGCAGCGTGAGTTTGCTGCTTTACCAAAGCAAACATGCAAAAGATTCAAGAAACCACACTGGGGCTAATAATGGCAGCTTAACTAAAATTATTCATGTGATAATACAGAATGGTCAAATTGAGATAAAAACAAAAAACTACTGCGGATGCTGGAAATCCAAAACAAAAACAGAATTACCTGGAAATTCTGCTGAAGGGTCATGAGGACTCGAAACGTCAACTCTTTTCTTCTCCGCCGATGCTGCCAGACTTGCTGAGTTTTTCCAGGTAATTCTGTTTTTGTTATGGTCAAATTGAGGCCTCATGAGGAGTTGAACAATAGATAATATCACAAGGTCAACAAAAAGATTTGGGTAATTTTACTTGATTTCAAGAGTAAGGGGTGAATCATCTGCATATTATGTGCCAAACATAAGTGATGTGGCAAATATTTTGATGGGAGGAAAAACAATACATGAATATTCTGGAAAATATTCTAGCGACTAACAAAGTAATGTACATAGCAAAAAAGTTATACATTTTTTGATCAACGGATCTAAAGAAATCCAGATTTAATGGGCCATAACATTCTGTCAAAATAATGGTGAGATGAATAGCGCTCATTGTTATTCATGCAAATGATACAGCAACTGCAGGCAAGGCTGCTCCAACTCAAAAACCTTAAAATTGTGGTCAAAGTTGCACACCTCCAACTTCACAAACACAGTATTTTTCTGTCTTACACCATTGAAAGGCACTGAATGGTGGGAAATTGCCTTTTAATGCTACAGATTCAAACTAAGCTTGCTTAAACCTCAACAGAAAGTGAAATCTTGGTCACTTTAGTCTAAGTAACCTTTTAGCAACATGGTGGTGTTAGTGATAGATAAAAGTGACAGCATGCACTTTTACATCATGCTGCAGTCTGGAGCTATGGATAGTGATGGTAGAGGTTCCAACTTTCTTTCCATCACATAGTTGACCAGGAATCTCTCCTGCTCAAAAACAAAAATACCTGGAAAAACTCAGCAGGTCTGGCAGCATCTGCGGAGAGGAGCACAGTCAACGTTTCGAGTCCGAATGACCCTTCAACAGAACTAAATAAAAATTGAAAAGAGGTGAAATATAAGCTGGTTTTTGTGGGGGGGGGGGGGGGGGGGAGACAAGTAAAGCTGGATAGAGGGCCAGTGATAGGTGGAGATAACCAAAAGATATCACAGACATCTTTTTGCTTTTATCTCTCCTGCTCATATTGCTTGCATTGTGTATTGGAAGGATTTGCCGGTTGATAATCAACCTGTTTGGCCACTTTATAAATGGACCTTCCTTGGCCACCAAGTCCAAGGGTTGGACTTTAATTAGTGATATATTAAGTGTTAACTACTGCCAAACAACCTCTTCTGCTGAAAAACAATTACAAATGTGGAGTCTCATTCCTTCAGATTTTAATTGAGAGGTTTTAAATAAAAAGGAAAATTGAATTTGTATTTTTAATCTTTTTCTCTTTTAATCCAATCTTTCTTTCCTTCTCTATTTTTTTCAGTGCTTCATCTAAAATTGGATTCACCCACTGTTACACTTATTTACCAGTCCTTACATGCTTAATTTCACAATCCTTCAACAGAATTGGTTGAGGGGATAAACAGTTGTTTGCCCTCCTCACTCAGGTCTCAGAGTGAAAGTTTCCCTCACTGGCCTGTCACCTTGTACTTTCAGCATCATACCACACAAAAACTTAAACAGCTTGTTAGGGCAAGTCTAACTAACGGTAAGCTTCATTAGATATCCTACCACAGTAAACTATGGCCCAATAATGTGGGCTAAATAGTGGGATTCAGTGCCAAAATAAATAGTATAAATTAATAGAATATCTACACAATAACTTCAAGGCTGAAGCAGATTCCTCCCTCCCTTCTTCTAACTATGCTTCAGTTCTGCCGAAGGGCCATGAAGGCTCGAAACGTTAACTGATTTCTTCTCCGCCGATGCTGCCAGACCTGCTGAGTTTTTCCAGGTAATTCTGTTTTTGTTTTGGATTTCCAGCATCCGCAGTAGCTTTTAGCTTTTTGTTTTTATCTGAAGCAGATTTAGGCTGGGCAGAGAATGTTCCCTCTATAAATGTGAAAACAAAGAAATTGTGTTGAAGATGTGTCAAAGAGTGCAAAACAACACTGCACACCCTAGGATTGTTCAATATTCAGAGATTTGAAGATAATGCAATTATGTTTCTTACAAAGATAATAATATGCAGATTTCTCTATTTACACATCAACATTAATCTAAGCATTGCCTGGAGACACAATCAGTCTTATTAGAAAATATAATGCCTCAAAACATCTTTCCAAGTTTCCAGTGTTGCAGTTGAGCAAATACAACACATTACTCCCTTGCCTTAAGAACTCAACAAATAAGAGCAAGGAGACAAATATAACAATGCTTTCAGTGAGTAAGTAATTATGTTTTTCATTAATCAATCTTGAGGATTATTTCCAACATGCTCATTACAATTTTTCACCATTTCACTGTTCTTCAGCAAATGAACTGTGAAACCAGACTACTGCATCAAAATAGGAGACATTTTCAGCCAAAAAGAGAAATGGCACCATTAACTCAACTAATGGATGATACTCTTTCGAGTTATCAACAGTCACAGATTGCAATTCTTTTTTTCGAGTACAATCACAGTTCTTGGTTTCCGAGAGTGGGACATGAACCCACAACCCTCTGATTCAAAGGCGAGGGTGCTATGAACTGAGCCACAGCTGACACCTCCAATGATAGCCTGGAAGTTGGACAAAGCTGTCTGATTGCATTGAGGCAGTGCATGAGTCAAGAATGATGGAAAACAGCTGACAGTTAACCATATTATCAGAGGAGGTTTACTAGATTGATACCTGGAATGAGCAGGTTGTCTTATGAGGATAGGTTGGACAGGCTGGGCTTGTTTCCATTGGAGCTTAGAAGAGTGAGGGGCGACTTGATTGACCTATATAAGATCCTGAATGATCTTGACAAGGTGAACGTGGAAAGGATGTCCTCTTGTGGGTGAATCCAGAATTAGGGGTAACTCTTAAAATTAGGGGTCACCTTTATAGGACAGAGATGAGGAGAATTATTTCCCTGAGGGTTGTGCAACTTTGGAAGTCTCTGCTCAGAAGTGGTGGAAGCGGGGTCATTGATACTTTTAAGGCAGAGGCAGATAGATTCTCGTGTGGCAAGGAATTGAAAGGGGCAGGTGGGAATGTGGAACTCGAAACACAAACAAATCAGCCATGATCTTATTGAATGGCGGAGCAGGCTTGAGGGGCCGAATGGCCTACTTCTGCTCCTATTTCGTATGTTCGTATGTACAACTGGATGCTGGCATAAAGGGGCAACATGTAGATGAGGAAGAGAAATGGGCTAAAAACGATCCTTGGGAGGAGTGGAAAAACAATCACTATGTATGATGCACACTCAATTGAGCATCAACAGTTGGTGATCCTGGTATCGGAGTGCACTAGGAGGGGAGCTCCAAGGTCTCTGAGCATTCAGGGGTTGGTCTGAGGGCTTAAATCAGCACTAGGAGGGGTGCTTATAGCTTGGAAGGATTGGCCAGCAGCATTTTAATGGTTTGTAAAGTATGATCCTAGGCCAGACCCCCAAGTTTTTGGTAAGATCCGGTTATAAACCAATATCATTCTGCTTAAAGTAGAGAGAGTTTGAGATTCAAGAAGCTTGCGAAGAGAATCAAGCCAATAGATGTCGAACAAACAAAAAAAATTTTACTATACAAGATCAAAAAGATAAAACAATTTACAATATCTGTCTTGTACTCTAACTTTCAGAGTTAATACGAGGTACATGTGAATTAACAGGCAAACTGTGGTCTAACACATCATACTGTACAATAAATAGCAAATGCAACCAAGAAAGATCCCACAGATTTCTCAGCAACCCATCCAGACATCAAAAAATAGAGCCAATCAATCTCACTGAAACTCTGTCTCCCTCAGGACAGACTCCAAGCTTTTCACTATCGAAGATCAAACCCTCTGAATTCATCAAAGCCGGTCCAACTCTGTCTGCCTCAATGACTGCATACCTCCTAGGATTTCAATTTCGTCTCCTGAGACTCCCTTCCCTTGGATTTTCAAGTCTGCACTCTAGCCTCTACTTACTGATACAATTACAGCTTGCTTCATTGGGCTGGCACTGCCCTGGATTTCACCAAGCTCCAATTTCCCCACTACACCAAGCTATAAATGGCTCCCAGAACGACTTCTGAACCCTAACCCTTTTCAGTATGGAACCAGTGACCTTCTGCCAACCTCTCAGCTCTCCGGCCCTAACTGCACAGAGCTATCAAATGACCCCAACTACACAGACCCAGCTAACAGCAACACTTTTGCTCCCTGAAGCCTGCTAACAGCAGCACCTTGCCAGTATGGCCATTTCCCCTGCTGCAGAACACTCATTCCCCCTGCAAATGCACAGATAAATTAATCCTAAAACTTTCTTAAACTCTACCCATCTCTATTACAACATTGCCTTCCAGGGTACACAATGCTTTTAGATTAATCGTAGCTTTAACTCCCAAAACAAAACAACTCCCCAGGCTGCATTTCCTTGCAAGCAGTGTAGACACCTTGTCTCTGATTCTCCAGCTAAATAAGCCCGCCTGTTTTAGGATCTTGCCTTTCTAGCCGTTAACCCCTTAAATCAGCATGGCACCAACCTTTTAAGTGCAATAGTCTTCAAGCTACTTTAGTTGCATTCATCCCATTTTCTACAGTTAAATTTTAATCTTCCCAAAACTAAAACTTGCCTCCAAAATATTACTATGAACTAGGTATTTATAACAAAAGCTATACTTTCTCTAAGGTAAAGTGTCAGAAACAATTAATTCTGAAGCTAAATTAGAGCTCTCATACAGCATTAGTCCACAAAAACTCACCTATACCGTTATCTTAAGCAGCATCACTACTGGCGATAAAATAAAAGTACATTCTAAGATATGCTTAGGAAAAAATGTACAAACAATTCTTAACCTCACATGGAGGAGAGGCAGAGATGGACAGCAATTTTTCTCTTGATCTTCACTTTACATTGTTTCCAACATCAGTTTTTCCTCAGTTTTTGCAACTGTAATCTATTTCAAGATTTTCCACTTCATTCTTGCTGCTACAACTTATCAAACTTCAGCATTGTTTATATCTTGTACTATAATTCACACTTTATTCATTGCTGCCAATGTTGGTGCTTTCCACATTATGTTATTACACTTGCTCAAATGTACTTTGCAAAAAGGTTAGTAATGCCACAGCAATGATTGAGACTGGTGCAAAACTGCTATGAAACTGCAACCTGTTGCATTACTGTAGAAAAGCCAAAATATTAGGCAGCACAGGCTATAAATTGCAGATGCTAAAGAATCAGAAAGCACATCAGGCCAGTTTGTAGAACTATAAAATTAGACTCTTTGAAATTGAACTTCAAGGAGCTTATTAGGTCAACTGCGCAGGTCAATCACTAATTTCTATCGAAAAACAACCAGTGGGAATGAAACCATACACCAAGCAAGGAGCTGATGTCTTGGAAAGAACATTAGTAGGAAGTAAACTAAAATGGCAGAGAGGGAGAGAAAGGAGTGAGAGCTTCCATAAGTGATTGATTATACAATCAAAATTTTGCTGCATCACCATCAGTTGATGTGGAATATTACTATGTCCCTAACATGAGAGCAGTTTCCTTTGCCAGCCCAGAAATTTAGTTTCACTACTTACCATGGTCGGATTTTTACTCAGTTTCTGTGTCACTACTCCAACAACATAACCAGTTATCACAGCTGACATTGGTTGGATGTGTTTAGTTGGTTGGACTTGTTTAGTTGAATCTATTAAGACTTCTAGGTCTCTTTCAGCTTCATCGTTAACAAGTGTACATGAAAAATCCGTGGAGTGATATACCACATGGTACACATGCCACACAAGGATGCATACTTCAATTCATTGAAAAACTGCCTTTTTGGTTAGAACCCAACTTAAAAATGCTGGAAAGGAATCAGTCAACAAAGTCCTTTTAGAACTGTGCTGTTTATAGCTAAATTTGGTAATGCGGACTGTAAATGCAGTGACCTCACTGCACTGCTAATTCAAATGATCCCATATGGAGCCCTGCTTTCCAGACTGAAGCCTTCTTTTACTGCAGGCAATGTGGAACACTGCCATTTAATTAATATAAGCATAAATTGCATCCAACACTGAATTACCTAGAAGTATAAAAAAACCTCTGGATAGAGTGTTTATACGTACTCTCAGCAAACAATGAAAGCTCAAGATGGACTTACTTGTCATGGCAACCTGTTAAGAACTGCCTTTGTAATATGTAAAGTGCTGAATTAACTATTATTTTGAGTAATACTCCAGGAAACACAAAACAGCCAAAGCAAAATTAATACATTAAACCATATAGTAATTTGAACACAGGCAGATTTCATCAGCAGCTTACAGAGCTGCTCGAGTTAAAACCAGGGTAAGAATCAGCATAATTTATACTGCAATCTGTGACTGGAACCTTTAATCGGTGGTTTTGGATGCACTTTTATTAACATCTCAATCTTCAACCTCTGAAGTGGTATTCAGAAACAGGGAAAATTTAACTTGCACCATTAAGATTGGTGAATAAACAAATATGACAAAGCTTACAAATGTGTAATGCTTTTGAATAGCTAGTCCCAATAGGTAACATAAAACAGTAATGACTAGAAATTATTAACTGATTACCAGTAATTGAAAGGAAGTTAGTTTGGGTGTGGCAGTTCATCAGTCTGGATACTTTCTGATTAACAGTCCACACCAAAAGCTGACTGATTGCACTTTTAAATATTGACCTGATGCACTTCCAGCAATTTCTGTTTTTATTCTCCAGCTTTGTATTATTTACATCAATTTGGTGAGGTAACATTTTACTTGCACATTTAAGCCATTTGGCTTGCAGCTAAGAATATAAGAACATAAGAAATAGGAGCAGGAGTAGGCCATTCAGTCTCTCTAGCCGACTCTCATTGCTATATTAAACTCCTATTTTAGCGGACACGTGGACTTTTGTAAAAGCCAGGTTGGAGGAGAGAGAAAAAGGAAGGTGCTGGAAAGGAGGAAGTTGAAGGGAAGGAAGGGAGGAAATGGGGAAGGAGAAATGCACAAAGGAGGAGTTATGGGAGAAGGGGAGAGATAGGTCCAAAAATTTTGCTCACCTGAAGGTGATGCTAGCAAGGGTTCTAAGTGGTTAAGATTGATTTTACACGTTAAATTTATATGCACTGCATTTTGTTGGAGAACTCGCCCTACCGTTTTTTAAATCAAGATGATGCTGTAACTTGAGGCACGAGTTCTGGTCCTAATGGCTCACGTAAACTTTTTTAATGGACTGTTGTGGTACACTGTTTACTTATAGCAGCCTATTTAAACAGTGTCTAAGTAAACAGTATTTGCTTCAAGTCCTGCCCTACCTTTAACACATTATTGACACAGTTGTTTATTTAAAGTTTGCAGTCTTCCTCTATGAGAATACTTTTGTTCCAAAAGCTAACACAAATATCAACAGTTTCCTAAATATTTTGAATACTTCTTTCAAACTGTTCAAATCAAGATCTTTCTTTACTGGTGTGTGTACACAGAAAAGTGCAGAGTCTCAATATCTAATCATGAACATGTGCCAAAGTTATCTACAAGCAAAATTACAATTTCATTTATGCACTCCTGTACATAGTCATGTTAGGAGCCGTCACCCTGCCCACATGTTTATGACAGCAGCTCATAGATTGCACCGATACACTAAAATGTTGTAGATCAGTCCCAGCACATTCAAATCATATTTCCATTAAACTTTTAAAAAGTCATTAAAAACTCCATCCATAATACCAATGGTTAAAAACATTGTTCGCTACTTCTGGAGGAGGGGGGGGGGGCGGAGAGAGAGAGAGAGAGAGAGAGAGAAGAGGGCAATCAGAAAGGACAGGTAGGGTTCCCTCTTTTCATATCATTTACATTTAATTTTATCTGAGTGAGTTATTTGCAATGGATTCCCTTCTCACTCTATTAACTCTGATGTCCTGCAAAGATCTATCTCTCACTCTGCCTCGCCAGCATCTCTCTCAGCCCTTCCATTGTCTCTAAATTGTTAGATCACTGGAACAACATGCAGTACTGGATGAGCAAAGTGAAGGTCCATTTCCTAGCTATCAACTCCATCCATCTCCCTGGCAACAGTGTGAGGCTGAACTGGTTCGTACATAATCAGGGATAAGCTTCCAATCACATCCAGTGTCATCATTAAGATTAAAACAAAAAACTACTGCGGATGCTGGAAATCCAAAACAAAAACATCATTAAGATTGTCTATTTGCGCCTCCAGAGCACTAACCCCCAGTACTGTCCCTGTCTCAGCTCCTCTGCTGCTGAAACCCTCATCAATTTTTATCTCTAGACTGGATTTTTCCAGTATACTCTAGGCCAGTCTCTCACATTCAACTCTACGAATTTGAAGGTATCCAAAACTCTGCTGTCCATTTGCTATCTCGCACCAAGTTCATCCATCACCTCTGTGCTTACTGATCCACATTGGATCCTGATTAAGCAATATCTCAACACTAAAATTCTCATCAAAAACAGAATTACCTGGAAAAACTCAGCAGGTCTGGCAGCATCAGCGGAGAAGAAAAAAGTTGACGTTTCGAGTCCTCATGACCCTTCAACAAAACGGAGTGATATTAGGAGAGGGGTGAAATATAAGCTGGTTTAAGGTTGGGGGGTTGGGGGAGAGAAGTTGGTTGGAGGGGGGGGGGGGTGGTTGTAGGGACAAGCAAGCAGTGATAGGAGCAGATAATCAAAAGATGTCACAGACAAAATAACAAAGAGGTGTTGAAAGTGGTGATATTATCTAAACGAATGTGCTAATTAAGAATGGATGGCAGGACACACAAGGTACAGCTCTAGTGGGGGTGGGGTGGAAAGACTAACAGGGCATAAAAGGTATGATTTAAAAATAATGGAAATAGGTGGGAAAAGAAAAATCTATATAAATTATTGGAAAAAACAAAAGGAAGGGGGAAGAAACGGAAAGGGGGTGGAGATGGAGGAGGGAGTTTAAGATCTAAAGTTGTTGAATTCAATATTCAGTCCGGAAGGCTGTAAAGTGCCTAGTCGGAAGATGACTTGCTGTTCCTCCAGTTTGCGTTGGACTTCACTGGAACAATGCAGCAAGCCAAGGACAGACATGTGGGCAAGAGAGCAGGGTGGAGTGTTAAAATGGCAAGCGACAGGGAGGTTTGGGTCTTTCTTGCGGACAGACCGCAGGTGTTCTGCAAAGCGGTCGCTCAGTTTGCGTTTGGTCTCTCTAATGTAGAGGAGACCGCATTGGGAGTAACAAATGCAGTAGACTAAGTTGGGGGAAATGCAAGTGAAAGGCTGGTTCACTTGAAAGAAGTGTTTGGGCCCTTGGACAGTGAGGAGAGAGGAAGTGAAGGGGCAGGTGTTGCATCTTTTGCATTTGCATGGGGAGGTGCCATAGGTGGGGGTTGAGGAGTAGGGGGTGATGGAGGAGTGGACCAGGGTGTCCCGGAGGGAACGATCCCTACAGAATGCCGCCAGGGGGAGTGAAGGGAAGATGTGTTTGGTGGTGGCATCATGCTGGAGTTGGCGGAAATGGCGGAGGATGATCCTTTGAATGCGGAGGCTGGTGGGGTGATAAGTGAGGTCAAGGGGGACCCTATCGTGTTTCTGGGAGGGAGGAGAAGGCGTGAGGGCGGATGCGCGGGAGATGGGCCGGACACGGTTGAGGGCCCTGTCAACCACCGTGGGTGGAAAACCTCGGTTAAGGAAGAAGGAGGACATGTCAGAGGAACTGTTTTTGAAGGTAGCATCATCAGAACAGATGCGACGGAGGCAAAGGAACTGAGAGAATGGGATGGAGTCCTTACAGGAAGCGGGGTGTGAGGAGCTGTAGTCGAGGTAGCTGTGGGAGTCGGTAGGCTTGTAATGGATATTGGTGGACAGTCTATCACCAGAAATTGAGACAGAGAGGTCAAGGAAGGGAAGGGAAGTGTCAGAGATGGACCATGTGAAAATGATGGAGGGGTGGAGATTGGAAGCAAAATTAATACATTTTTCCAGGTCCCAACGAGAGCATGAAGCCGCACCGAAGTAATCATCGATGTACCGGAGAAAGAGTTGTGGGAGGGGGCCGGAGTAGGACAGGAACAAGGAATGTTCCACATACCCCATAAAGAGATATAAAGACATATCCCACTAAAATTCTCATCCTTGTTTTCAAATCCCTCCCTACCTCTACCTACCCCCAGCCCTACAACCCTCAGATATCCACACACCACCAATTCCAGCCTCTTGAACATCCCCAATTTTAATCACATCGTTATTGGTAGTTTGTACCTTCACCTGCTAAGGCCCCAAGCTCTGGAATTCCCTCCCTAAACCTCTCCATCCTTCTTCAAGACACTCCTTGAAACCTACCTCTTTAACTAAGCTTTTGGTCATTTGTGTTAATACCTTCTCATGTGGTTTGGTGTCAAATTTCATTTGATAATGCTCCTGTGAAGTTCCCCAGGACATTTTACTATGTTAAAGGCACTAAATAAATAAACACTACATAAATGCATACTGTTGTTGAGTGGCATAACAAGATAAATGGGTCAAATTAATTTTCCTAGTGTACAAATGCTGGGCACCAACATGCTGCTTTTTAATTTATTTTCTGCTTTCTCAATTGTTGATGGCTACCTAATTTCATCTCAAACTGCTCCATCCATGCTGTAGTTGAAGGTTCATCCTTTGACTTCCTATCCCATCACCATTAACTTGGGCACTCCATCATCATAAACCTAGGTGTTATCCAGAGCTCTGTTCTCTTACCCCACGACTTTATTAAGTCACCTCCTTCACTTCCGTCCACAGGTGTGCAGCCGTGCCTGTGTCATGATCTTCCTTACCTCTCTCTTCCTTTCTAAATGCTGTTCATCACTGATTTCTTTCAATTCTGAAAGGTCTGAAACATTAAATTCTCTCCACAGATACTAACTGACAAAGAAAGAACAAAGAACAGTACAGCACAGGAACAGGCCCTTCGGCCCTCCAAGCCTGCGCCGATCATATTGCCTGTCAAACTAAAACATTTTGCACTTCCGGGGTCCATATCCCTCTATTCCCATCCTATTCATGTATTTGTTAAGCTGCCTCTTAAACACCACTATCGTACCTGCTTCCACCACATCCTCTGGCAGTGAATTCCAGACACTCACTACCCTCTGCGTAAAAAACTTGCCCCGCACATCTCCTCTAAAGTTTTCTCCTCTCACCTTAAATCTATGTCCCCTAGTAATTGACTCTTCCACCCTGGGAAAAAGCTTCTGACTATCTACTCTGTCCATGCCACTCATAATTTTGTAAACTTCTATCAAGTCGCCCCTCAATCTCCGTCGTTCTAGTGAGAACAATCCGAGTTTCTCCAACTTCTCCTCATAGCTAATAACTTCCAGACCAGGCAGCATCCTGGTAAACCTCCTCTGCACCCTCTCCAATGCCTCCATATCCTTCTGGTAATGTGGCGACCTGAATTGCACGCAATATTCCAAGTGTGGCCTAACCAAGGTTCTATACAGCTGCAGCATGACTTCTCAGCTTTTATACTTAATACCCCCACCGATGAAGGCAAGCATGTCATATGCCTTCCTGACTCTACCTTATCCACCTGCGTTGCCACTTTCAGTGACTTGTGGACCTGTACACCCAGATCCCTCTGCCCGTCGATGCACTTAAGGGTTCTGCCATTTACTGTATAATTCCTACCTGTATTTAGACCTTTCAAAATGCATTACCTCGCATTTGTCAGGATTAAACTCCATCTGCCATTTCTCCGCCCAAGTCTCCAACCAATCTATATCCCATTGTATCCTTTGACAATCCTCTTCACTATCTGCAACTCCTCCAACCTTAGTGTCGTCTGCAAACTTACTAATTAGCCCAGTTACATTTTCCTCCAAATCATTTACGTATACTACAAACAGCAAAGGTCCCAGCACTGATCCCTACAGAGCACCACTAGTCACAGCTCTCCATTCAGAAAAGCACCCTTCCACTGCTACTCTCTATCTTCTATGACCAAGCCAATTCTGTATCCATCTTGTCAGCTCACCTCTGATCCCGTGCGACTTTACCTTCTGTACCAGTCTGCCATGAGGGACCTTGTCAAAGGCAAAGAGTCAGCCACATTTCTGTGGGGTCAGGGGGTCACATGAGGACAGCAGATTTCCTTCAGCAATTGCTGAGCTTTTCCAGCAATTTTTGCTTCTGTTACTTTTACAAATGAGTCCACTCCACATTTGAAATCTAAAGCAGGTCACACCTCTGGCAACGGCTGAATAACTAAAAGTTAATAGAATGTTATCATTTATTGTGAGGGGAATTGAATACAAGAGAAGGGAGGTTATGCTTCAGTTGTACAGGGCATTGGTTAGGCCACATTTGGAGTATTGTGTAGCAGGACCACATTTGGAGTACTGTGTAAAGTAATGGTCATCCAATTGAAGAAAGGATGCAAATTTGTTGGAAGCAGTTAAGAGAAAATTTACCAGGCTAATAGCTGGAATGGCTGGATTGTCTTATGAGGCAAGATTGGACAGGCTAGGCTTGTATCCACTGGAGTTTAGAAGAGTAAGAGATGACTTAATTGAAACATACAAGATCTTGAGGGGTCTTGACAGGGTGGATGTGGAGAGGGTGTTTCCTCTTGTGGGAGAATCTAGAACAAGAGTCACTGTTTAAAAATAAGGGCCACCCATTTAAAACAGAGATGAGGTGAATTTTTTCACTCAGAGGGTAGGAAGTCTTTGGAGCCCTCTTCCTGAAAAAGTGGTGGAAGCAAGTTCTTTGAATATTTTTAAGGCAGAAGTGGATAAATTCTTGGTAAGCAAGGGGGTGATAGGTCATCGGCGGTAGGTGGGTTGCAGATTTCAGGTTACTACCAGATCAGCCACGATCTTATTAAATGGCAGAACAGGTTCAAGGGGATGAATGGCCTACTCCTGCTCCTTGTTCATATGTTCGTCTGTAACTGTATTGTGGATTCTTCCATTACCTTCATCTGTACAATTAAAAGCTTGTTGCATTCAATTCAAGAAGATATAATTGCATCTGATCTCCGCTAAGTTAAAGAAACAGCTACGTCCATTTACTTTTGATGATTTCATTCCTGCTCTTTCACTTATCAATATTCTTAGCATAATCATCTCCACTGAACTCAAGTGGAACTCCAGCAACCCTCAAATAACGAAAGATGCTTCCAAAAGGCTTGGTTTGCTCTGTTGACACAAATATTGTTTCTCCTCTTAACATCTCTTAACTATCCATAAACTAGTCTGTACTGGAATGAATACAATTCCCATATCTGGGGAATTGTATTTATTCCAGTACAGACTAGTTTATGGATGCCATTCTAGCATGATTTATCTCAATAAGCACAAACTCACCTCTTTCACAAACTTTATGGTCTCCATTTTATTGAAACTATCATGATCAGTACTTCTCCAAACCTACCTCTTCAAGCTCCAAATATGCTGTTCCACACGCTTTCTTCCTACATTTCCATGGTGGGGAAATCAACTCCAACTCTTTCTTTCCCCCCCCACCACCCCCACCATGAACTCAAAACAATGAAACTGCACACCTATTTTAGTCTTTCTTTCCCTTTACAGGGCTTTAAAAACCCAAGCCTGGTCTCACCCAATCACCAGTTTCTGCACTTTTAATCTTTTTGACCTTGGGTTATGGCTCTGCACACTTAGCCTTTCACCTTGATGTCTTAATAACTGTGAGGAGCTCTCATGCATAAAATATTATCCTCCAGCAGACATGTCATTTGTTCTTATGGCTGTGCTGCTCTGTAACCAACTCATAGGACATTTCAATCAATCATTAGAAGTAGACAAAGCTTTCATGAGTAAAACAATGCAAGAACATAAATGATGGTGAGAAAACAAAGCTATACTATCAGTAAATTCCCTAACATTTCTCCCCGATTCTCATAGCTAATAGTGAAAACTCCAAAATGTCAATAACATTACAAACTACTTTAAATGAATCCTCATGGATTATTTTGCACACATAAAGCCCTTTTAATCCCAGCAAGGCTGGAACAACTACACTTCAAAGAATATATGATTGTTCCTGTCTGGGCTTGTCTTTAAATGTCAGCAATGGTTTGGTCCGCAGCACTGTCATTTCACAGTCGGAAGGTGGTGGCTTAAAGCCCCACCATGGACTAAAACACAATCCAGCCTGAAACTTCAGTGCACGAATATTGAAACAAAATCAATAATACAGAAACACCAAAAAAAAGTATCTACAACCAACCTTGAAGAAAATAAACTTTCACAGAAGACACTTTCTGAAAATTTTCCTGAAGAAAGTGGAAGTTTAAAAGGTGCATTTAAGCATAAATTCTTTGAAGTATGGTCATTCAGTCCTACGGGGACCAAGGGAGTTTTATGTGTGCAACATAACCCATGTTTTAGCAACCTATTTTAATATATACCTTTTTCAGGTACAAATCTTAAACATACTTGTACAATGACATTACAGAACCACTCTCCTAAGTCATTACTTGCTTTAGTCTCCTCTATAAATTCAATAATGTTCTGCAGAATGAACTTGAGCCTTTAACGGTGTTCCCCAACTTTACAAAAGCATTAATTAGTCATCTGGCAAGTTGCTATTCTTAATTCTGCCCATATATATATCTATATTCAAACCACATTTAATCTGGATCTTCAAAAAACTCAAGACAGCAAAAGGAGTAGCGCTGATAACCAGTCTGCTCATAGATTATTGCAAGATCAAGGATAATTCAGCTATAAAAGGCATTCTGTCCTTGATAACTATCCTGTGCTGATCAGTCATGTGCCACAGACTGACATATGAAGCACTTCTGTAAATTAAACTGCAACAGATCATCAAACAGAACACCGCTCCATTTGTACTGCTGTGACATTTTAGATTTTATAAATCTTGTACATCTTGTACAACTACTTGAGATAAAGAAACATGCCCATCGTCTTATAAGATGTGGCACTGTAGTCATCAAGCTGAATCAACAAAGATGCAATTATGCATCTAAAGCCATGAAAATATTATACACTTATGTTATTGTTTTTCTTTCAATTATTAAACCACATGATCCACTTTGGATGAGCCCAGGCTTCCTTGGTTACCTGTTCATGATGAGCAGTTCCTTTACGGGATAGCCACAATGAACACAAGCACTCATAAATGGCCACTACCAAATTCAGATTATTACTTTAAATAGATGCAGCAAAATAATTTTAATTTCTAATTTTAGTTTAAAAGTTTACATCACAATGTAACCAGGCAAGTTTGTCCGTTGTTACACATAATACCAATCACCAACAAAAAAATCTTTGAAAAGAGAACGTTTTAAAAAATCAGCCTATGAAATCCAGTTCTGTGTAAGGTAACCACCACAAGCTAGAAATAACATCTGAAACCGTTGATACGATCATGAGGTTGTCCTTCTTGACACAGCTATCGCCTTCACCATGCTTCAGCACACCATCCTCTCCACCATCGCCCAGCTGGGTGGAACTGTGCTCACCTGGTTTTATTTTTTTTACATATCTGTGGAGTCATGGCTAGAGAATCAACTGCAATGGTTTCTCTTCCCATTTTTACATCATTACCTCTCGAATCCCATAAGAATCTATCCTTGGCCCTCTCCTATTTCTCATCTACATGCTGCCCCTCAGCAACATCATCTCCAAAAACACAGCATCAGTTTCCACATGCATACTAATAACACCCAACTCTACCTCACCACCACCTCTCTTGACCCCTCCATTGGCTTTATCTGACTGCTTGTTCAAATTCCAATACTGGATGAGCAGGAACTTACTCCAATTAAATGTAGGAATGCTAAAGACATTGATTCACTCCCAGCCGACACACCACATGGACTGCAGCCCACACCACGTTCTCAAGGGCAATTAGGGGTGGGCAATAAAAATGCTGGCCTAGCGAGCAAAGCCCATGTCCTGTGAAAAGAATTTAAAAAGCCGCAAACTTAATTCTCTAGCCACTGACTTCTGCCCTACTCCCTGGCAACCGTCTGAGGCTGAACCAGGCTGTTTACAATTTTCATGTCACATTTGAATCAGATGAACTACCGACCACATATCAGAGTTCACATTTAGTTTGTCTATTTCCATCTCTGAATCTTTGACCAAAACCATCCCTACCTTAGCTCATCTGCTGCCAAAATCATTATCTATGGTTTTCTTAGCTCTAAACTTGACTAATCCAAATGCAGTCCTGGCAGGCCTCTCACGGTCTACCCTTTGTAAACTTGAGATCCTCCAAAACTCTGCTGCTCATATCCTTACTTGCACCAAGTCCCATTCATCATTATCCCTGTGCTCGCTGATTTACAGCTTCCAGTTAAGCAATCATTCTTGTTTCTGTAATTCTGTTTTTGTTTTGGATTTCCAGCATCCACAGTAGTTTTTTGTTTTTATTCTTGTTTCTAAATTGCTTCATGGCTCCCCCAATCCTCTCTAATCTCCTCCAATTTTACAACCCTCAGATATTTGCACTCCTGCAATTCTGAGTTCTTGAGAATTCCTATTATTAAATCACTCCACTGTCAGCTGCCATATCTTCAGCTGTGGAATTCCTTCCCTAAACATGTGAAAACTTTAGTGACTGCAAAGAGCGGGGACAAAAGAATAATTGATTTGCAGGCCAGTTAACACATTCCTCTAGGGACTATTTCATACAACACTGGTAGGATCTGAGGGAGAAACTGCCATCACACTTTTTCAACCAGGAATAGTGCATGATGTGGGGAACAAAAACAAAAAATTCAACTGTCTTAATCCAGAAAATAACATCTTTCCTCCCACTTAAGTCTTTCTACAAAATTGTCATGGAGCTATGAATGTAGCAAGTTGTTCCCAATGAGGGTGTGGTTTCACAGGTGACTGTTAACCAACAATCCCTACTGAATACAATGTCAGGTGAGAATAAGTTCAAGCTCAGGCACTTGCCTATCCCCCTCTCCAACCAAACCAATGTAGCTACAATGCCACCTAAATTATAGGCAGTATAATATGGGCTCAAATTTGGGCAAAATACAGACTAGCAGGTAGCACCATCAGAATTACAACCAGTATGATCATCCATTGAGTTATCATCCAGTTTTTAAACTGTGGCGTCAGAAAGCCTTTGCAGTATATGCTGGATACCAAAAAATGTTTTTAAAATGTATTGATTTCCCCTAGCTACATTGAAGATATGGAACCATTACCTATTAGCGTTCACTTTGAATTTTCACCAGCAGAAAAGCAAACATCAGAACAGGTCATTTGCTCAAACTCCACTCTTCCTTCTGTCCCATTTTAGACATGAGGAAAGGCACCAACCTTTACCACTGTCTCAAAAAAGAGAATACTACGCCTGATGCAAGTACCTTCAGATTTCAAAAAGCTACATATTAAGAGAGCAGAAGCAATTGAGAATAGCTAAAAATATCAGCCAACTACCATCAAAGCCCCTGTGACTATTCTCCATGCCTCTTGCACAATAGGGATTTCAGTATCCTGACAAGTTGACTATGGCACCTAATTCTAGGCATACTCGTTTCAGTTCCAAGAATAGTTCTCATTCCTTGCCTGCTTTGAATGAATGACTAGGAAGTTTCAGCCTTCTATGCTATTACTGTTGTCATCCTGCCTAAGCCTTGATATAGTATCTCATTGGGAATGTGATCTTTACATTTAACATATAAGGCTTTGCTCAATAGTCTTGAATGGACACCATCATGTTTCTTGAGATGATGGATGAGAACAACAGAAAGAGGAAAAAAAAACAAATAATTAGTATACACTATTGCTCAACGATGAGCAGAAACAGACAAACTTTAGCACCAAATTACATTCAACCATACCAAAAATATGCTGCCATTACTCCATCTGAATTATGTTTAACAAGAGCATGTCATGCTGTCTAACTGATAATTAACCACAGCGACACAATGAACAGAACAGTTTTGTCAATCTCAGATTTTAACTATCACACAGCTTTCACAACAAAAGACTCAATTAGGGAAGGGATCAACAGGAGAACAGCATTATCTGCCTCAGTTTTTCATTTATTTTTGTGTAGCAATAACAAAAATCACAAGTCAAGGGCAAAAAAGAAGTCTTCAGGAATGATACTTCTTCTGCTCAAACTTTAACTCCAGAAGCAATTTACTTTCATTATTAATTTGTGGTGCAATAAAACAATACGATTGATGCTGGGGAAATTATGAATGTGAATATAAAACTAAACCAGCCCTTATTTGCGTGAACCAATACTGCCCTTCCAGTCCATCTCACAGAATTTTGTTGAAGCACACTAGCGTGTGTGTGACATATTCTAAATTCAAGATCTCTCCATTTACTAGTTTGGGCAATGTTATTAATACAAGGAAGCAATTTCACAGGAATTGCTACTGAGATAAATTATCTAATAAATACCTAAATAACTGAACAAAATTGTTTTCTGAATATATGAAAATAACAGTAGATCACATCCCTATAAAAGATGGTTGGAGGACAAGTTGTACATCTTTCAAAATAGGAAATAAATTCTATAAATGCTGACATAATTTACATGCGAGAAGTTACTTCAATATTATATTTATTAAATACAGAATTAAAATTTGGTCAATTCCTTGGCAGCTTTGAGAGACATCTCAAATCGCCCCAATTCTTAGATGTCACCAATCCCAAATGGATTTTCACATTGCATTTTACGCAACACATCAATGGTCAGTGGACACGCATAAAAATTCTAGTGGACGATGCTGTCTTGGTTATTAAGCCATAGCTGTACAAAAATTCTGTCAAAAAACAAGAATTTCATTGTAGGGCTTACAGTGTAATATCACTTAATGGAAAGTTCCATATGAAATTTGGGTGTCCACTTTATATTGCAAACCTATCATATTTAGTTTTTACAGACGCATATATGTTTCATGTTCATTTGATTAAAATACATAGTTTCAAAGTAACTGCAATATGAAAAAAATAGAAGTGTTTCACTTCGATACTGGCACTTCCTTTAAATGCTCAGTAATTATATTCAAAGGCTGAAATATCCTGTAGGCAACAATTTTATAGCTAAAGGTGCAAATCAACAGAAGGCAGATATATACAAGAACAGTTAAACAGTGAAAAAATAGAGTACATCAAGCTGAGCTACTGAAGAGGGCCTTGTACTTCAATATACCTGATTAAATATATACCTATATACCATATGCAATGCCTACTTGCATCATTGTTACTCTTTCATGTAAAACACTTGCGCAATTGTTTCTTGTAAACAGTCTCCCATGATCTCAACATATAATTTGTTCTTTGCACTATTTAGTCTTCCAGGAAAAATTACTGACAAAGTCTAGTCTACAACAGATATGGTGTTTTCTAATTGATAATCAGATCCATCAATAGAAAAAGTTACAGAAATGAAATTTATAGCAATTCAAATCCTATAGGAGTTGAAAATGAGTACATGTATAAGTAATCATGTACTGTGATACATATGAAGGACATGAAATAACATCAAAACAAGTTATTCTAACCTAATACAAATCACTGTTGAAACCGCATTTGGAATAGTGCAAGTAAATTTAGGCACCCTCCTTCACAAGGATATTCATGCAGATTCAGAGAACAGAATTCTGCAACTTGCTGCATTATAATGTAATTCTTGGCCTCCTGTTTACTCAGAACTCAGTACACGAATAACCTCTTGAAAGCTGTAAAAAACTGCAAACAATATTTTGAAGCTCAGAAGTAAAATGCAAAAGCTATCATGTCTGGTTTTATTGGGCTGTTGGTAATTCACAATGAGGTAATATTCAGTTGTGAAGCTCAATGATTTGACGTTTTAAGATAAACCAGAAGTTAATGTGGTGGAATCTATAGCATTAGTGCAAGCTTTAGATACCTAGGTGTCGACTAGTTGAAGAATTTTCTATGGAGTTAGTTTTTTTTGCCAAAGAACCACTTTTCCATCACCAAAAACTGCAGTGGGATCCAAAAGGCAGAAGGTTCACTCCCTCTAACGACCTTCTGCAGTCAAGATTAGGAACTTGCTCTGTGAAATTAAAGCCTAAAGTTCTTATTCCACCACTCCACCATAGAGTACACTTCTGCCCCAATCAGCTGCACTAACAATCTTTAACTTTTCAATTCTTAGTAAGGTACCATATAGTTTATTTTTCCATTATTGATATTTGAGAAAACTCAAAATAGCTGAGTCTAATGGCAAACAAATTTATTCTGGGAAAATTATATTGTATCAACGGCACACCAGGGGTTGATTTATTCAAAATAATTAGCAGATGTCTGATTACTATACGTGCCCCTGGGGCAAAGAGCTCTCTTAGTCAAAGAGCTGGAGCCAAATCTCTGAACAGCAAATAGAAATGATGACACAAGAGATACGTTTCAATGAGTAAGAAAAAAACCAAGGGACGGAAACGCCATCTGTGACTAACTAGAAAAGTTAAAGATGGTATCAAATAAAAGTATATAATTGTGCAAAGATAGGTGGAAGGCCAGAATATAAGGAACAGCAAAGGATGACTAAAAGATTAATAAGGAGGGAAAAATTAGAGTATAAGAGAAAGATAGCCAGAAATATAAAAACAGATAGTAAGAGTTTCTATAAATACTTTAAAAAGAAACTAGTTAACAAAGTAAGCGTTGGTCCTACAGAAAATGAGTTTGGAGAATTGATAATGGACAACAAGGAAATGGCAGACGAATTGAACAGGTATTTTGTATCCTCTTATAGTGAAGAATGATGCAAGTTACATCTCAGAAGCAGCTATAAATCAGGAAATGGAAGGGAGGGAGGAACTCAGGAACATTACAATCACCAGAAAAGTGGTACTGAGTAAATTGTTGGACCTGACTGCGGACAGACAAGTGCCCAGGTCCTGATGGACTTCATCCTAGGGTCTTAAAAGAAGTAGCTAGTAAGATAGTTGATGCACTGGTTTCAATTTTTCAAAACTCCCTAGATTCAGGAAAGGTTCCATTAGATTCGAAGGTAGCAAATGTAACTCCATTATTCAAAAAGGGAGGGAGGCAGAAAGTGGGAAACTACGGGCCAGTTAGCTTAACATCTGTCATAGGGACAATATTAGAAGCTATTAAAGAAGCTATAGCAGGGCACTTGGATAAGTTCAAGGTAATCAGGCAGAGTCAACATGGTTTTGTGAAAGGGGAATCATGTTTAACCAATTTATTGGAGTTCTTGAGGAAGTAACATGTGCTGTGGACAAAGGGGATGTACTGTACTTAGATTTCCAGAAGGCATCTGATAAAGTGCCATATCAAAAGTTATTGCAGAAAATAAAAATTCATGGCGTAGAGGGTAACATATTGGCATGGATAGAAGATTGGCTGGCTAACAGGAAGCAAAGAGTAGGCATAAATGGGTCTTTTTTAGGTTGGCAAAATGTAACGAGTGGTGTGCCACAGGGATCAGTGCTGGGACCTCAACTCTTTATAATTTTTATGAATGACTTAGATGAAGGGATGGATGGGATGGTGGCTAAATTTGCTGATGACACAAAGATAGATAGGAAGGTAATTTGTGAAGAGAACATAAGGAGGCTACAAAAAGATATAGGTAGGTTAAGTGAGTGGGCAAAGACCTGGCAGATGGAATTTAATGTGGGAAAATGTGAAATTGTCCATTTTGGCAGAAAGAATAAAAGAGAGGCATTTTTATCAAAATGGTGAGAGATTGCAGAGCTCTGAGATGCAGGGGGATCTGGGTGTCTTAGTGCATGAGTTGCACAAAGGCTAGTATGCAGGTACAGCAAATAATTAGGAAAGCTAATATAATGTTATCATTTATTACAAGGGCAATTGTGAGGAGAGCGGAGCCGGAGATTTAAAAGAGCGTGAGAAGGAGGCGAAACTGAGTGCGGAGCCGGAGAGTTAAAACAGCGTGGGAAGGGGTGAGACTGAGATAAACAGTAAATTGTAGTATACATAGGAGTTATTCTAAATTATGATAATGAAGTATAAGGTATGTCAGTGCAGCTCAGCCATGTGGAAGGTCGTGCAGGCAAAGTGCCCTCGATGGCTGCAGCCACCAGCTGCAGAAACTCGAGCAGTGACTGAAGTCACTATGGTGCATCCACATGGCTGAGGACTACGTGCCTAGCAGATTTAGTGAGCTGGTCACACTGCAACTAAGAAGTACACAGACAGAGAGAGAATGGGTGGCCGCCAGAGTATCTAAGAGAAACAGGCAGGTAGTGTAGGAATCCCCTTAGGCTATCTCACTCTCTAACTGCTTTTCCATTTTGGATACTGTTGAGGGAGATGACTCCTCAGAGGACTGTAGCAAGAGTCAAATCCATGGCACCACAGGTGGCTCAGCTGCGCAGGAGGTGGGGGAGGGGGAGAAGAGAGTGGGAGTGCTGTAGTGGAAGGGAATAGCTTGGGGGCTGACAGGCATTTCTGCAGCCATAGGCGTGACTCCAGGATGGTATGTTGCTTCCCTGGTGCCAGGGTCAAGGATGTCACAGAGCAGCTGCAGGACATTATTTTGGGGGAGAGTGAACAGCCAGAGGTTGTGGTCCACATTGGGACCAATGATATAGGTAGGAAGAAGGATAAGGTCCTGAAAGCAGATTTTAGGGAGTTAGGGAGGGAATTAAAAAGCAGGACCTCAAGAGCAGCAATCTCAGGATTATTCCCAGTGCCATGTGCTAGTGAACATAAGAATAGAAGATTGAGCAGTTCAACATGTGGCTGGAGAAATGGGATAAGAGGGAGGGCTTTGGATTTCTGAGGCATTGGGATTGGTTCTGGGGCAGTTGAGACCTGTACAAGAAGGATGAGTTACACCTCAACAGGACTGAGGCTAGTGTCCTCGTTGGCAGGTTTGCTAGTCCTGTAGGGGAGGGTTTAAACTAGATTGGCAGGGGAATGGGAACCTTGGGGAAATTCAGAGTGCACAGGAGAAAACTGGCAGTGGCAAGTAGTGAAGTATCAATTGATAATGAGGATATATCAGAGTTGCATCAAGGTGGATAAAATACTTAGAGAGTCTGACAGAATTAGAGTAGGTAACTGGAAGTCATTCAATAGGGTCAGAATAAGCAGGAAAATAAAAAAGACAAAATCGGGGCTAAGCTGCATGTATCTGAATGCACAGAGTGTGACTAATAAGACTGGTGAACTGCAGGCACAGGGTGACAAATGGAATTATGATATTACTGCTATAACAGATGCCTGGCTCAAGGAAGGGCAGGACTGGGCGTTAAATATTCCTGGGTACAATGGGTTTAGGGAGAGACAGGAAAGGAAGAAAGCTGGGGGGAGAGTGCCAATGCTGGTTAAAGATGGCATTACAGTACTGGAGAGGGGGAGTGTTCCAGAGGGGTCAAGGGCAGAATATCTCGGACTAGGGGTAAGGAATGAAAAAGGTACAATAACATTGATTAGTGCATATAGACCACCAACTTGTGGAAGGGATGTGGAGAAACAAACTTGCAAAGAAATTACAGAGGTGTGCAAGAGTTATAGAGTAATCATAATGGGGGATTTCAATTATCCAAAAATAGACTGGGATAGGAATAATACAAAAGGACAAGAGGGTCGAGGGTTCCTGGAATGTGTTCAAGATAATTTTCTACAGCAGTATATTTCCAGTCCAACGAGAGGACATGCACTTTTGGACCTGGTTCTGGAAAATGAGTCGGCCCAAGTGGATCAAATATCAGTGGGAGAGCCTCTAGGGGACAGTAACCATTCTATCATTTCCATGATTAACCTAAGATTAATCATGGAAAAGGACAGAACAATCCAGAGCAGGGATAATTAATTGGGAGAAAGCCAACTTCGATGGGATGAGAATACATCGAAGTTGAGTGAGTTGGAATCAAATGTGGGCAGAAAAGACAGTGGCTAAACAATGTGCCACCTTCAAAGAAAAAGTATTGCAGGCAATGTCAAGGTATATTCCCTTGATGAAAGGTACAACAATTAAATCCAGAGTGCCCTGGATGATGAGAGAGATAGGGATGAAGCTGAAAAGGAAGAAGTGCGCATACAACAGATGTCAGGTAGAAAATACAATGGAGAGTCAGGCTGAATATAGAAGGTCCAGAGAGGAAGTGAAGAAACTAAGAAGAAAAGCAAGGAGAGAGCATGAAAAGAGGCTGGCAGCGAATATAAAAAGGAATCCCAAGGTCTTCTATAAGCATGTAAATAATAGAAGGGTGGTAAAAGAGTAGGGGCGATTAGGGACAAAAAAAAAAAAGGGGGGGGACTTGCATGTGGAGGCTGGAGAAATAGCACAGGTGTTGAACGAGTACTTTGCATCTCTCTTTACAAAGGAAGAACTTGCTACCCAGGCCGAGGTGAGAGAAGAGGTCACTAGTACACAAGGAGAACTTACAATCGAGGGGAAGGTTTTGGAAAGGCTATCTTTACTTAAAATAGATAAGGTACCAGGACTGGATGAGATGCATCCAAGGGTACTGAGGGAAGAGAGAGTGAAAATTGTAGAGGCACTAGTGATAATCTTCCAGTCTTCCTTAGACACAGGGGAGGTGCCAGAGGAGAACTTCGAATGTTACACCCTTGTTCAGAAAGGGGTGCAAAGATAAAGCTGGCAACTACAGGCCAGTCATTTTGATTTCAGTGGTAGGGAAATTTCTGGAAACTATACTACGGGATAAAATCAATAATCACTTAGACAAGTGCAGGACAATTAAGGAAAGCCAGCATTGATTCATTAAGGGAAAATCATGTTTAACTAACTTGGAGTTTTTTTGAGGAGGTAACAGAGAAGGTTGATAAAGGAAATGCTGTTGATGTGGTGTATATAGATTTTCAAAAGGCATTTGATACAGTGCCACACAACAGACTTGAGCAAAATTCTAGGTCACAGAAGTAGGCACTTGGATAAGGAATTGGCTGAGTGACAGGAAACAAAGTAATGATAAATGGTTGTTTTTCAGATTGGAGAAAGGCTTGTAGTGGAGTTCCTCAGGGGTCAGTACTGGGACCCCTGTTCTTCCTGATATATTTTAATGACCTAGACTGTGATGTGCAGGACATGATTTCAACATTTGCAGATGATACAAAGATTGGAATTGTTGTCAACTGTGATGGGGATAGTCTTGAACTGCAAAAGGACACAGACACTTTGGTGGATTGGGCAAGCAAATGGCAGATAAAGTTCAATGCAGAGAAGTGCAAAGTGATTCGTTTTGGCAGGAAAGATATGGTGAGACAGTATAAAACAAAGGGAGAGCCTCAAAGGGAGGTGCAAAAACAAAGGGGCCTCAGTGTATATGTACATAGGTCAAAGAAGATGGCAGGACATGTTGAAAGAGAAGTTAATTAAGCATATAGTATCTTAGGCTTTATTAATAGGGGCATTGAGTACAAGAATAAGAAGGTCATGTTGAATTTGTATAAGACACTTGTTAGGCCTCATCTGGAGTACTGCGTCCAGTTCTGGGCGCCATATTTGAAGGATGTGAAGGCATTGGAGAGAGATTCACAAGAATGATTCCCAGGATGAAGAACTGTAGTTATGAGGATAGATTGGAGAGATTGGGACTGTTCTCCTTGGAGAAAAGTCAGCTGAGAGGAGACTTGGCAGAGGTATTCAAGATCCTGAGGGATATGGGGAGGGCAAATTGTGAGAAACTGTTCTCTCTCAAGAGAACATCAAGAACCAAAGGACACAGTTTCAAAATGATTGGCAAAAGGAGTAAATGTGATGAGGAAAAATCTTCTCACCCAGAGGGCGGAGTCTGTAACAAACTTCCTGAAAGGGTGGTGGAGGCAGGTTCAATTGAGGTATTCAAAAGGGAATTGGATTGCTACCTGAAAAGAGAGAATGTGCAAGGTTACAGGGGATAAGGCAGGGGAGTGGGACTAGGTGGAATGCTCTTTCAGAGAGCCAGTGCAGACTTGATAGGCTGAATGGCCTCCTTCTGCACCATAAAGATACTGTGTGATACAAAAGTAGCAAGGTTATGCTTCAGATATACACAGCACTAGTTGGACCACATCTGGAGTACTATGTACAGTATTGGTCACCTTATTTGAGGAAGGATGTAAATGTGTTGGAAGCAGTTCAGACAAGGTTTACCAAACTAATACCTGGAACGGGCAGGTTGTCTTATGAGGAAAGGTTGGACAGACTAGGCTTGTATCCGCTGGAGTTTAGAAGAGTAAAAGGCGACTTGATTGAAATGTACAAGATCCTGAAGGGACTTGACAGGGTGGATGTGGAGAGGATGTTTCCTTTTGTGGGAGAATCTAGAACTAGAGGTCACTGTTTAAAAATAAGGGGTCGCCCATTTAAAACTGAGATGAGGTGAAATTTTTTCTCTCAGAGAGTCATGAGTCTTTGGAACTCTCTCCCTGAAAAGGCGGTGGAAGCAGAGTCTTTGAATATTTTTAAGGCAGATGTGGATAGATTTTTGATAAGCAAGGAGGCAATAGGTTATCAGGGGTAGGCAAAAGATGCAGATTTGAGGTTACTATCAGATCAGCCATGATCTTATTAAATGGCAGAGCAGGCTCGAGGGGCCGAATAGCCTACTCCTGCTTCTTGTTCGTATGTTCACATGAAATTTGCAACCTTAGTTGACATCATCTATCATCACAATGCCGCCAACCAGGCGCTCCCAATCTGAGAGCTATACTGTCAAATTCTCACCTGGAAGGGGTGTGACTTACATATTGATCAATGTTTCAGGGAAAACTAACTAGAAGGAAGTTATAATAAAGAGGTGCCTACTATTATCACAAAAAGTTAGCATGCTGGTACAGCAAGTAATTATGGAGACAAATATAATGTTGGTCTTTTATTGTAAAGGGATTGAAGTACAAAAGTAGGGAAGTCCTGCTACAACTGTATAGTGCATAGATGAGAGTGCACCTAGACTACTGGGTACAGTTTTGGTCTCCTTACTTAAGGAGGGATATACTTGCATTGGAAGCAGTTCATAGGAGGTTCACTGGTCTGATTTCTGGGATGAAGGGGTTGTCTTCTGAGGAAAGTGTGAGCAGGTTGGGCCCATAGTCATTGGAGTTTAGAAGAATGAGAGGTGATCTTATTGAAACATGAGATTTGTGGGGCTTGACAGGGCAGATGGTCAGAGGATGTTTCTTCTCATGGGGGAATCTAGAACTAAGGGGTACAGTTTCAGAATAAGGGTTCTCCCATTTAATACAGGGATGAGGAGGAATTTCTTCTCTCAGAGGGTCACTAGTCTTTGGAATTTTATTCTCTGGACAGCAGTGGAGGATGGGTCATTGAATATGCTCAAGCTTGAGTTCAACAGAATTGTGATCTACAGGGGAGTCAAAAGTCATGGGGGGCAGGCAGAAAAATAGAATTAAGGCTACAATCAGATTAACCATGCTCTTATTGAAAAGTGGAGCAGGCTTGAATGGCTGAATGGCCCACTGCTGCACCTATGTCTTTTGATCTTATTATTGCACCAACATCGCCAAAAATGTATAATAAAATGCTCATGTTCCTTCACATTATTACAGATAAATGCTAAGAGACTAGGTGAGGTCATCAGTTACACATCTTGCTTTTGGAAACTTCATCTGACATACCAACTTTTTGAAAGCAATTACAGAAGAAGGAAAAAAAAACAGCACATTTTTCTCGGAAGGAGATAGTATTGTTCCTAGATGAGAACGGGTATAGCTAACCACAGCCAAGGGTTCAGAAATAGATTATGCACCTTTTATCAGGAGGGGAAAATCAAGTTATGCTTCCTGATAACCACTGAGCGATCACTGTATGTCGACATTAGACTGGATACGGAGGCAGAGGTTTGTTTGCCAGAATTATTGAATCCAGCTTCAATGCAAACTCATGACCTCTTCAGTTGCTTGCTCACTACTATAACTACCCTACTGTACCCACGTGAATTGTGGTCAGTTCAGCGAGTTGCTGCAGGAAGATCAGTGCCCACAGAATAAACAAGGAGTTCGATGTCTTGAAAGGAAGGAGAAATCTGATTATTTTTAATAAATAGTAGATTGCCATTTTGAAGTGGAAATAAAAAAGCATTTAAATTTTTTGCATACATAATGATTCTATAGCTGTAAGTGTCAATTTAATGACATTAGAAGTTATAAAAATGAATACACATCAGGCAGATGCACCTGCATTTTGAAAGGCTGGTAAGTAAACGTGTTTCTTCTCTAGTAAATGCATTCACACATCATTCCTTGATGCATCATCAAGTCACTTTTACACTGCAGTGCTTCCTAAAGAACAAGCTGTGTACTCTGCCAAGGATAAGTATCCTTTTATTGCTCTGGCTAGAAAGACTGATGAGAGACTGCAACCTCAGCGTGGCTGCTCCAAATAATGGCAGTACAATATCAAAATTGCTATTCGTAATTATTTCATCGTAATGACCAAGTACCTGACGCTAAACTATAATCTAAGACCAAATGTTCCAAGAACTCTGTTCGTGGACAATATTTGAAGAGGAAGAGACAATAAGATGTTCTTTAATAACCTTTAAAGTTGCCATAGTGTCTTGTTGGGTCCCATATAGTACTCACCCTCCCTTTAGTTGTCTAGATTATTTGACAAAAATGGAATTCAAAATTCTTACCTTGCTTTTAGCATGACATTAAGGATGTTGCAGTAAGCCTATAACTGTTCCTTGACATTCTGCACAGAGGAAGAGCAAGATGCTGTTTGGAACCTAAAAATGAACAAAAATACTTTTGCTGCAGTTTTAGGAGATCTATATCTTGCTGCAGTTTCTCCAGCTAATACTGCTCAACTGATCTACTTACATATCCTACCCAGATTTGAAACCAATGATTCAGTTGCACAGACTCAAGGGGATTTACATCACTTATTTAGACAGAACCCAGCCAATATGCTGTTGAAGACTTGAGAATTCCCACATCTTTAACATTTGAAAATTCAAAGTAGGCTGAACAGAACTCCCAACTAAAATTTTCAGGGCCCAAATGTAAAGTTCAGCCACTAAACCCCTGGGGAACATATGCAGCTTCAAGACATAATTACCCTACATACACACAACTATTCCAAGCTTTGACACTGGAGGTTTCCTAATTATCGAACTTAAAAAAGCTTCAGTGACCTTAAAAACTAAAATAGGGATTCCAAGTTTTGATTTGGGGGAAAAAAGGTCCCAAGAGACCTTTAAAAAAACTAAAATATGGATTCAAAGTTTTGATTTAGGGGGAAAAAAATTCCAAGATTATCTATTATTTGTTAAAAGATTTTTTTTTGGTCTATATATACTTTTTGTCCATTGTTTGCTTACCAACATGGTGCAATACTTCAGCCAATGCTAATAGAGATCAAAGTTGGGCTTTTACCCAACCTTCAGTGTTACCCCATAAGCCAGCTTGGGGAAACAATCACAGCAATGGAAAAACTGGAGGTCAGTCCCTCTTTCTACCCAGATTCAATGGAATGGCATACCATAATGTGGCACTCCAGATAGAGACCCATCAATTAAACAAGGCCCATTTATTTCCTGGTTACATGAGTCAGGTAAATCAGGCCAAAGGAGCTGCCAAATCAAAATTATGCTACAGTTTTTAATGCAGGGAAGTATTAAGAAAATAAAGAACATACAACATGTAAATAGTACAAAGCAAGGTATACAATTTTTACAAATGAAAAAAAGCTTGTTGTGTTATATACAAAATTCTTTTCTATTTGTAAAAATTCTCATTCTATTTTGTTAAACACCAATTAACTAGCATATGAGCCTGAACCAGTCAAAAGGAGAATGGTTTGGATGAAAACTAAAATAAACAAGGAAAGCCTCTCTTTCTCTCTCATTCTCTTCCACTAGCCATTAACACAGGCCAAGAAAAGTTGGAAAGGTCACAAGCATATGGTCATTAAGACCTCGCAAATTGCGAAAGAGATTTAGCACACACACATGTCCTGAGTAGCTTGTAGTTGCATTATAAATCCAAGTTGGGGGCTTTTTATAGGCATCTTCTTGTGTAATGACCTACATGGTTGTATGTGCAGTGCCTCCACAAACCTTTCATATGTCTTGATTATAGTATACATCTTACACTATTGCTTACTATGCCATCCCTAAGACCACCTATTTCCACCTTCATGACATCATCTGACTTTGCACCATCTCATCTCATCTACAGCTGAACCCTCAACCAGGCACAACTATTCCAATTGCCTGGCAAGCCACCCACATACCACACCAAAAACCCAAGGTCATCCAAAACTCTGCTGCCCCTGTCTTGATGTGCACCAAGTCCTTTTCACCCACTACCCCTGCACCCACCGGCCCCCAGCAAGCAACACCTCAACCCCAAAATTCCAACGCCCATTTCAAATCCTTCACCCCTCTCCATCCCTGCAATCCAAAACCCCTCCCCCCACCAGCCCCAAAAACCCACAGAGATTCTTGTGCTCCTCTAATTTTGGTCTCCTGAGAATCCCCAACCGTAATCACTTCACCATTGGTGGCCACACCTTCAACTGTCCAGGCCCCAAGCTCTGGCATTGCAGGCCCCTGCCCTACTTCTCTACCTCGCTGTCCTCTTTCAAGATACTCCCAAAAACCTACTTTTCAACCAAGCATCCAACCAAACATCTCCCTATGTAGCTCAGTGTCAAATTTTATTTTATAAAGTTCTTTTGAAGTGTCTTGGGACATCTTATAGTGTTAAAGGTGCTATACAAATACAGATCGTTAGTGAGAGACATTAGTTACTTGTTAAGTGTTTTTGGTTTATCAGTAAGAGAGTCAGATTAAATAGGCTAGATGTAAAATCAGAATATGTATGCAGCTATTACAGGTAAAGTACTTCAAATCTGGCAACCTCAGGACAGAGTCCATGCCAGATTTCAGAACTCGCAGTTTTTGGGGAAAAAAATTGGAACATCTTAATTCAGTGAATAAGGGACACAGGAAAGAGTAATTAGGGATGGGCAATAAATGCTGGTCTAGCCCACATCTCGTAAATGAATAAAAAAATGATTGCAAAGCTCTTTAGGTTATTGGCCATGTCGCCGTCGATATTAATTCACTTCTTACGCATTGGATTGAATAACTCTTTCATGCCTCCCCCATTTCCCTACATCAGCACATCCTGTTTAAAATGAGAAAAGGTCAAACTGAAATGTTAAAAATGCCCTGTAGTTGTAACTGAAAACGATTTGTTTTTAATTCATGCAAAATTGTACAGTACTCTTTAATAACTCTCTTTAAACTGATTTAGGCCAGCTACAAGGCTACCAGTGCCCATGGAACTTAAAGGCTTTTGGGAATCAAGTGCAACATTTGAATTTAAGCCTGTGGGCTTCTATTTGGGTGGCCTTAATGACATCAAAACTCAAAACAACTACCCTGTGCTGTAGCAAGAATAGGCAAATGTCTTGACCCCAAGTACAAAACATAGCTAAATATTCTACCTCATTGGATTCTGCAAGTCTTTTGTTCTTGCTGGGTGAATTCAACCGTCTTTGCCACATCTGCACTGAGTTGGGTGGGGTCAAGGTTCGCTGGAGTGCGGAAAAACGTCAGGTGTGCAAAGCTGTTCAATACTCGGCACCTCCCTGAAGTCATTCTCCGCCAACTCCCTGCTGAACTCCACCCCCTTCCAAACTCCCTGAACACCCCCACCCGCTAGGTTGGGTGGGGTGGAGTCAAGGTTCACTGCAGCGAGGGAGAAAAATATCCAGTTTTCAGACACCACCGTTTTTCAGTTAACCATATTTGAGATTCCGATTGCATTCATACCTAGCACAAAGGAAGATGGTTGTGGTTGTTGGAGGTCAGTCATCTCAGTTCCAGGGCATCACTGCAGGAGTTCATCAGGGTAGTGTCCTAGGCCAAACCATCTCCAGCTGCTTCATCAATGACATTCCTTCCATCTTAAGGTCAGAAAGTGGGGATGTTCGCTGATGATTGCGAAATGTTCAGCACCATTCGCGACTCCTCAGATACTGAAGCAGCCCATGTCCAAATGCAGCAGGACCTGGACAATATCCAGGCTTGGGCTGACAAGTGGCAAGTAACATTTGTGCCACACAAGTGCCAGGCAATGACCATCTCCAACAAGAGAGAATCTAACCACCGCCCCTTGACGTTCAATGGCATTACCATCACTGAATCCCCCTCTAATCAACATCCTGGGGGTTACCATTGACCAGAAACTGATCTGGACTAGCCATATAAATACTGTGGCTACAAGACTAGGTCGAGACTAGGAATCCTGTGACAAATAACTCATCCCTGAATCCTCAAATCCTGTCCACCATCTACAAGACACAAGTCAAGAGTGTGATGGAATGCTCCCCACTTGCCTGGATGAGAGCAGCTCCTACAACACTCAAGAAGCTTGACACCTTCCAGGGCAAAGCAGCCCGCTTGATTGGCAGGACATCCACAAACATTCACTCCCTCCACCACCGATGCACAGTAACAGCAATGAACACCATCTACAAGTTGCACTGCAGGAATTCAACAAGGCTCCTTCAACAGCACCTTCTAAACCCACGACCACTACCATCTAGAAGGACAAGGGCAGCAGATAGATGGGAACACCACCACCTGCAAGTTCCCCTCCAAGGCACTCACCAACCCAACTTGGAAATATATTGCCGTTTCTTCACTGTCACTGGGTAAAAATCCTAAAACTCCCTTCCTAACGGCACTGCGGGTGTACCTACACCACAGACTGCAGCAGTTCAAGAAGGCAGCTCACCACCACCTTCTCAAATGCTGGCCCAGCCAGCGAAGCCCATATCTCGTGAATGAATAAAAAAAGTGTGCATATTTAATAAAAATCATACCTTTGTTATCCAATTCGTCCCACACCCCTGCCCTTTCCCCATAGCCCAGCAAACTTTTCCTTTTCAAATATTTATCTAATTCCCTTCTGAATCTGCTTCCATCGCCCTTTAATGCAATGCACTATCAGCCCCATTTGGTGACTGTTGACGCCAAGTTCCAAGTGTCTGGCCTTCCCTCAGCTTTCCGCTCTCTAGTTCTGGCTAAATAATGAACTTGTGAATGGAATATAAAGGTAAAAGCCCTTATCAGCACTTCTAAAAGCCTAGTCTAGTCATTTATTTTCTCTACACAGTTGTGAATATGTAGAATACATGTTCCACAGAAAGCAACTGAACCAGTGTTTATCAACTCCTTAACAAAGGAAATAAAAAATACCAGATTTGGAATTGTATTGAAGGTTAAGAGGATAAATATAAATTAATATACTCTGTTGTACCAAGAGTTTTAAAGAACACAAACATCAAGTAGCACTCCTAAAACTTTAGGTAAATGCACATTAGTTCAGATAACTGCAGCCAATCTTTAGGTTGCTCTTATCTGTTCTGCCTCAGTTTTCTGACATATAACTGTCCATCGCTACCTTACAACTCTACACTTTGTGCCACTCTGATTCCAACCTATGCAGATAACCACACAAGTACAACTTAAACACCCTATAGATCCCAACCAATCACCGATACCAGACTTCCATTCAAACTCCCTGAACCATGGGTCTACAACGTCCTAAGTCTGGAGTTTTATTTGAAATTCAGTATAAGATTGGCAAACATTTCAGTATAAAATTGGCAAAATAATTTTGTAACAAGGCTACATCCCACTACCTAAACATAATCTTTCATTACATGTCTGTGAAAATAAGGATCCGTCACATTTCAAATAATGAGTTTACACATCACTTGGAAAATAAGAATCTAAATGAGGTAGAAAAGCAAAGAAATCAGGGAGCACAAATACAGAAACCACAAGGTTACAAGGGATCAATAAGGTCATAACAAAAGCAAACCAAGCACTCAGGTTTATTTCTGGAAGGACAGAATTGAAACGTAAAGTAATGCTAAACTTGTACTGGACCTTGGGTAGACCATTCTTGACAGTACTGTGTGCAGCTCTGGTCGCCATATTATAAAAAGGATTTAGAGGCCCTAGAGAAGATATAAAAAAATGTTTTACAAAGACAATTGCAGAACGGTGAGGTTACACCTGTAGGAAAAGGGTGAACTGGCTGAATCTCTTTTCTCTTGAAAAGAAAAAGCAGAGAGGTGACCTATCAGAGAGGTCTTTAAAATTAATTTAAAGAGTTTGAAAGAATAGACACTGTGTTTCTACCTTTGGGGAAGGGCAAAACTAGAGGCCAATATAAGATAGTCATAAAAGAAATCAAATAAGGAATTCAGAAGCAACATTTTTACCGGATATGTATAAGGAGTGCCAGACAAGAGTGAGAAGCAATGTTGGAAGAGAGTGAGCATTTTGAAATCAAAGTTGGATTACACCAAGGATCAGCACTGAGCCCCTTCCTCTTCCTGATTGTCATGGATGTTCTAATTGAGCAAAGAATACAGGAAGTGCTATGGTCAATGATGTTTGCAGATGACATTTAGCTATGTAGTGGGGATGATTAGACCATGACTGAGCATCTGGAAAACTGGAGAAAAACACTGGAAGACAGGGATATAAAGATCAGTACAGCAAAGACCCAATATATGGAATGTCAGTTTAAGCCTAGGAAAGGCGACTAGAGTGAAGATCATGGGTGAAGAGACAGGTTAGGTGAATAAGCAACAATATAGCAGATGAAGTATAATGTAGGAACTATGAATTTATTCACTTTGGTCATAAGAATATTTTTTGTAAGATATAAAACCTGTAAGTGCTGATGTTCAGAGAGACTTGGGTGTGCTTGTACAAGGAACACAGGTAGTTAGCATGCAGGTGCAATAAGCAATTAAGAAGGCAAATAACATGTTGGCCTTTATTGCAAAGGGATTGGAGTACAAGAATAAATAAGTATTACTACAGCTGTACAGGGTTTTGGTGAGACCACATCTGGAATACTATGTGCAGTTCTGGTCTCCACATTTAAGGGAGGATATATTTGCTTTGGAGGCCTTACAGCAAAGGTTCACTAGATTGGTCCCTGGGATGAGGGGGTTCTCCTATGATGAGGGGTAAGTAAACTCAGTTTATATTCTCTGGAGTTTAGAAGAATGAGAGGCGATCTCATTGAAACCTACAAAATTCAGAGATTGCTTCCTCCAGCAGGGGAGTCTAAAACTCAGGGCACACTCTCGGGATAAGGGGCCAATCATTTAGGACTGAGATGAGGAGAAATTACTTCACTCAAAGGGTTGTGAATCTTTGGAATTCTCTACCCCAGAGGGTTGTGGATGCTCCATCATTGAATACATTTAAGGCTGGGCTAGACAGATTTTTAGTCTCTCAGGGATATGGGGAGCAGGTGGGAAAATGGAATTGAAGCCCAAGATCAGCCATATTGAATGGCATAGGAGGCTTGATGGGCCATATGGGCTACTTCTGCTCCAATTGTGTTCTTGTGAAGGGTTTGAGAAAATGAGTAGCTTCAAGTACCTCAGGGTCAGTGGTGGCAGAAGATGGAAGTACGAGAATAGAAATTAAGCAACAGATTAGCTCTGGTTGGAGTGATTGGAAGTGCAGTGGAGTGTTATGTGATAAAAAGGTACCATCGAAACTGAAAAGGAAAAACCTATAAGGTAGTTATGAGACCAGCCTTGTTATATAGTGCAGAAACTTGGGCAACATCAAGGGGGGAAACAATGAATGGATACTAATGACATACAGATGCTGAGATGGATGTGTCAAGTTATGGAAGGACAAAATCAGGAACCATTACATCAGGGGGTCAGTGAAGATTGTGGAAGCAACAAAGAAAGTAACCAAGAGATTGAAATGGTATGATCTTCTGTTGCGAAGACAGAGAGGACATGAAGTGAGCTGCGTGGTGGAAATGGAATTGCCACGAAGACAGATAAGAGGAAGCCAGATGGAAAGATGCAGTGGCATGAGGCATAAATGCAACAGGGATGCAAGAAAAATGGGTGACTGACAGAAGGAGATGGAGAAGGGTGATCAACCAGCATTGTGGTGATACAAGTAAAATGAGAGAAGCTAGAAGAAATCTCTTTACCTAGAGAGTGGTGAGAATTTGGCACTACCACAGGAGTATTTGAGGCGAAAAGTACAGATTAATTGAAGTGGAATCTAGATAAGCATGTGAGGAAGAAGGGAAGACAGTTAGATGAGGAAGGATAAGACCTTAAGACATAGGAGCAGAAGTAGGCCATTCAGCACATCAAGTCTGCTCCACCAATGAGTTCATGGCTGATCTGATAACCCTCAACAACACTTTCCTGTCTTTTCCCCATAACCCTTGATTCCCTTACTGATTAAAAAATCTATCTCAGCCTTGAATATATTTAGCAATCCAGCCTCTACAGCCCTCTGAGGTAAAGAATTCCACAGATTGACTACCCTCCGAGAGAAGGAATTCCTCCTCATCTCTGTCTTAAATGGGCAAGATTATGCCCTCTGGTCCTAGACTCTCCCACAAGGGGAAACAACCTCTCAGCATCTACCCTGTCAAGCCCCCTAAGAATCTTACATGTTTCAATAAGGTTGCCTCTCATTCTTCTAAATTCCAATGAATACAGCTCCAACTTACTCAACCTCTCCTCATAAGAAAATCATTCCATACCCAGGATCAACCATTCTGATGAGTCATACGGACTCGGAACGTTAACTCCGTCTTCCTCTCCACAGATGCTGTCAGACCTGCTGAGTTTTTCCAGCAATTTTCGTTTTTGTTTCAGATTTCCAGCATCTGCAGTATTTGCTTTTATCAACCTAGTGGACCTTCTCTGGACTGCCTCCAATGCCAGTATATTTTTCCTTTGGTATGGGGACCAAAACTGTTCACAGTATCCTAGGTGTGGTATAACTAGTTCCTTGTATAGTTTTAGCAAGACTTCACTACCTTTATATTCCATTCCCTTTGCCTCCCCTATTACCCACTGAACTTGTATGCTAGCTTTTTGGGATTCATGCACGAAGACCCCCAAATCCCTCTGTGCTGCAGCTTTCTGCATCTTTCATCATTTACATAATATTCAGCTCTTCTATTCTTCCTGCCAAAGTGCACAACCTCACATTTTCCCACATTATATTCCACCTGTCAACTTTTTGCCCAGTTTTTTTTTAAAGTTATCTGTAAGTAGACATTCACCATTGCTACAAGTCTCATTATGAAATTAGAGCTGTAATGCAATTGTACTCAGTCAAAGGAAAGCAAAGCACATTACATATTGCTCTAATGTGCTTCCCAAAGGCTCAACCAAAATTTGGCAATGATGTGCACGGAAATGTAGGAACAGAAATAGATCATTCCCCTCAGCCTGTTCCACCATTCAGTACAATCATGGCTGCACTTCAACCTCAACTCCACTTTCTTGCCTGTTCGCCATATCCCTCGATTCCCTGAGATATCAAAAATGATCAATCCAAGCCCTAAATATACTCAGCTATGGAGAAACCGCAACCTCCTGGGGTAGACAATTCCAAAGGTTCACAGCTTCAGAGAAGAAACTTGTCATCTCAGTCCTAAATGATTGACCCTTATTCTGAGGTTGCGCCCCCATGTACTAGATTCCCCAACTAGACTCTCCCAGAGGACAATACTGGTGATCTTAAACAAGGTTAAGGACACATCTATATGTCTACTTCTCCCAGAACTACTTGAGTGAGTCTTTGCCTTCAAAGTTTTAAGCTGCAACAGTTCCTCTGTTGGCTCAGTTATTCTGAAATGATATCAGGGACAAAATTGTCACTTGGAATCATGGATTAATTACTGACAATCATTGATTTGTTAAAGGCAAGCCAGGTTTAACAAAATTGATTGAATTTTTCATGAAATAATGGAAAAGGCTGAAGATAAGATAGTTTACGTTGCACGTAAGGACTTTCAAAAGGCATTTGATAAAGCATCACACAATAGATGTTCGCAAGAATGAAGTCTGTGATTTTAAAGATCAGTGCCAGCATGGTTACAAAGCTGGTTAAGAAAAAACAGTAGTGGTGAACGGTTGTTTTCCAGACTGCGAGGAAATATTCAGTCATGTCCCAATCACTTCTCCTTTTGATCTATTTAATGGCCTGGTCTTGGGGATGGTAGCACGATTTCAAAATCCAAAGACAACATAAAACTTGGAATCAGTGAGAAGAATAGCGACAAACTTGAAGGGGACAGAAAAACCGGTGAAATGGGAAGAAACATTAAATTTAATGCATAGGAGTTTTGCATTTTGTAAGGAAAATCAAGAAAGGCAATAGAAACCAAATTAAACAAAATGGTACAATTTGAATAGAGGGTGGAACAGAGAATCCTGGGGTTCACATACAAAATCTTTGAAGGTGGCAGGGCAGGTTGATAGAGCAGTTTAAAAAAAATGGGATCCTAGCTCTATAAATAGAAGCAGAGAGTATAAAGGCAAGGAAGTTATGGTAAACCTTTATAAATCACTGGTTCGGCCTCAGCTAGAGAATAATGTCCAATTCTGGACACCACATTTTAAGGAGGATGTCAAGGCCTTACTTAGAGAGGGAGCAAATGAGACTGAACAGAATACAAGGCATATGGGACTTCTGTTATGTGGAGAAACTAGGAAGTGCGAAATTGCTCTCCTCAGAGAAAATAAGTAAAGGAGATACTTAGTACTTATGAGGGATTTTGATACAGCAAAAAAGAGAAGCTGTATCCACTGGTGAGTCAGTCAGCAACCAGAGGAAACAGAATGAAGATAATTGGCATTATAACAAGTGTTGTGGTGGTTGTGGTGGTGTGGGGTGGGGGGGGGGGGGGGGGAAAGAGAGAGAGAGAGAGAGAGAGCAGGTAAGAGGAGGAAACTTTCATGCAGTGTGCACTACCTGAAAGGGTGGGGGAAAGCAGATTTCACAGAAAGTTACAAAAGAGAACTGGATATGTACAGTACTTTAAAATGGGAATAATTATAGTACTAAGGGGGAAAAACTGAGGATAGGGATTAATTGGTTAGCTCTTTCAAAAAACTGGAACAGCTTGAATGGCCTCCTCCTGCGCTTCAAGGCTCAATGCTTGAGGCTTACCATACCTGACACTACATTTGATCCTAAATGCCTTCCGTACTGGACCATAATGAACATTCCCTGTTCTCTTTCTCTAGATTGTGCCATGGGATCTTTCACATCCAGCTCAACAGTTTAAGAAATTCAAATCCAGTGGGCAATTCAGCAAATGGTTACAAATGCCTGGAAGGAAGTCATGTGTTCAAGCTCTCAGTGAAAGAATGGTGGAGATGAAACTCAAATGGGGGAAAAAGAGTAACCTACAAAAATAAGGTTGATCTGGTACTTGCAGCCATATGGTATTAAAGTTTTAATCTCAGCGTTGACTAGTCTCAAACAAATTGACAGTTCTCAATCAAGCCACTAGGTAAGACATCCTGCACAAAGGACACAGAACATTAGAACCAGCCTTGTCCTATAGACATGGCAACAGCTGGCATGAAAGAATCTATTCCCTTAACTGCTCTGGATTACCAGATAACAGTCTATATAGATACAAAGACAAAAAGAAAAAGTTCTGAAGATTTTGCTTATTTATTTTTTACCTTGTGTCTTTGTAGCTGTTTGTTACAACCGAGTGGTTTAGCAAACAGTTTAGCATTTTACAATTTTACTATTACCATGTGACTGACATGTATGCCACCTTCTACTAATCTAAAACTTCAAAAAGCTGTTGAAGTACATTTGGGTTTTGTTTTAATGGGTATGTACTATAATCTTTTTTGTTCATAATAGGCCACAAATATTTGAAATCACAAAGGAACTGTCACTTATCTTCAGTAAAATGTATTTCAGAAAGTGTACAAAAACGATTGCATGTTTGTTTCCATCTAAAACAATTATAAATTTCTATATCCGTATTTGATATTTAGACACATTTCCACAACATTATGTTGTAGTACACCATAGGATGCTTTGTCTGGCTGCCATTATATTCTCTTCCCCAACACTTGCTGGGTTACATTTCTTCAAGTTTTAGTAGTCCTCAGTCCCTACCCAAAATTGCTATTTGCAACATAAGAGCCTAAGATACATTTCAATGGACAGCCTAAAGAACAAGGTACTTGGGATTAAAGCCAGAAAGCTGCCAGGTTCACAGAATGGTACCCAGCAAAATTCAGCAACCGAGAGTTTCTGTTCAAAATGTGACAATTTTTTTTAAGAAAAACAACATTAAGCCAATTTCAAATGAATAGTATTGTACAAACTACAAGATCTGTATTATATTTATTAACAAGCACAAACCTATTCTGACAGTATAACATTTAGTGCTTTACAAGAACACAAGCAATAGGAGCAGGAATAGACCACATGGCCCATCGAGCTTGCTCCACCATTCAATACAATCATGGCTGATAATACAAGCTGGCATAATACTTAAATATATTCAATAAATAAAGCCTTGACCATTCATTTTTTTCTTGTCCTGTGCCAAGTTTCAAAACCACCTCAACACAAAATCCCCATTCACAACTTGTCAAGTTATTAGTTTTATTTGACCACTTAGAAGAAAATATCGACTGGGGAGATGGAGGGGAACTTCTTCCATCACAGAGGGATTTAAATTGGAAATTAAACACAACTGTTATATGCACAGGAACCTCCAAAGTACAACATAACACCAATTTTCTGACAATAATCAGGTCCCCAAATGATGGTACAGCAGTGCTGTAGGCATGGAAATGACAGGTGTATATTAAATAAAATAATCAGTTTTATTCACTAAACGAGACAAATAAAATTATGAAATGAAGCAACATTCTCCAAAAACTTTGGTAGATAATACACCTAATATACCTCTTTTCCCAAGATCAAGAGTAGCACAGAGATCTGGAGCAAGTCTTCTTCACTTCCTCCCATTCTGGAAACAATATATCAATTCAGGAAAGAGAGAGATTAAAGTATTGCCCACCCACACCTCATCACTTCCTTCCCATCAGTTCAAAAGATTCTGAAAAAGAAAGTACTTTCTTAAATAGTAGTATGAAACCATACCAAATAGCAACAATATATTGTTTATGCAGTACAAGGAACTGAAAGTTGGAGAATGATTTGAAGTGAAGACACTAGTCATCTTTTTCACAGCACCTTGATACATAATTTATTTTTGGAGTCCTAGTCTGTGTAGCTCCTCACAAATAAATAAATGCTTCATCCAAAAAAAGATAGAACTCAAAGTAAAAAAGTGAAAACACAAAATAAAAAAGTTACACTATAAAAGTCTATTTAATGAGAATCTTGTACATTGTTTTAATGTACAACGTACCATTTGCCATCCTAATTACTTGCTGCACCTGCACATTAGCTTTCAGTGACTCATGAACAAGGACGCCAAGGTCCCTTTGGACATCAACACTTCCCAATCTCCACAAGAAAAACTCTGCATTTCTGTTTTTCCTACCAAAGTGGATAACTTCACATTTTTCCACATTATATTCCATCTGCCATGTTCTTGCCAATTCATTTAGCCTGTCTAAATCCCCTTGCATCCTCCCCACAACTCATTCCCACCTAGTTTTGCATCATCAGCAAACTAGGAAATGTTACATTTGGTCCCCACATCCAAATCACTGATATATATTGTGAATAGCTGGGGCCCAAGCACTGATCCCTGCAGTGCCCCACTAGTCACAGCCTGCCAATCTGAGAATGACTCATTTATTCCTAGTCTGTTTTCTGTCCGTTGACTAATTCTTAATCCATGCCAATATATTATCCCCAATCCCATGCGCTTTAATTTTGCTTACTAACATCCTGTGAGCGGCCATATCGAAAGCCTCCTGAAAATCCAAATACATCACATCCACTGGTTCTCCTGATCTGTTCTGCTACTTACATCCTCAAAAAACTCTAACAGGTTTGTCAAACATGATTTCCCTTTCATAAATCCATGCTGACTCTGCCCAAGCCCACCACTATTTTTGAAGAGTCCAGTTATCACATCCTTTATAACGGATTCTAGCATTTTCCCTACTACTGATGTCAGGCTAACAGGTCCCCGTTTTCTCTCTCCCTCCTTTCTTAAACAGTAGAGTTATATTCACTACCTTCCAATCTGCAGGAACCATTCCAGAATCTATAGAATTTTGGAAAATGACCAACACATCCACTATCTCTAGAGCCACCTCTTTCAATACTCTAGGATCATCAGGTCGAGGGGATTTTCAGGTTTCAGTCCCATTAATTTCTCTAGTACTATTTTTCTTTACTAATACTAATTTCTTTCAGTTACTGATTCTCACTAATCCCTTGGTTCTCTAGTATTTCTGGGAGATTTTTTTGTATCTTCTACTATGAATACAGACACAAATTATTTGTTTAGTTTCTCTAGTATTTCCTTATTCACCATTATAAATTCTCCTGTCTCTGCCTGTAGTGGGCCCACATTTGTCTTTGCTAATCTTTTCCTTTTTACATATTTACAGAAGTTCTTAGAGTCCGTTTTCATGTTTCATATTCCATTTTCTCTTTTCTTTATCAGTTTCTTTGCCGAATTCTAAAATGCTCCCAATCCTCAGGTTTACTACTTTTTTTGACAACTTTAGAATGTTCTTCCTCTGATCTAATACAATCTTTAACTTCTCTTGTTAGCCATCTTTGGATTACCTTTCCTGTTGGTTTTTGTGCCTCAAAAGAAAGTAAATTTGTTGTAAACTATGTACTAATTCTTTAAATGCTAGCCATTGCCTGTCTAGCATCATACCTTTTAATGTAGTTTCCCAATCCACCACAGTCAATTTTCCCCTCATACCTTTGTAGCTTTCTTTGTTTAGATTTACGATGCCAGCATATTATGATCACTCTTCCCTAGAGGTTTCTTTACATCAAAATTGTTAATGAGCTCTTTACTACACTAGATCTAAAATAGTCCGTTCTCTATTTGTTCCTCAAGATACTCTTCTAGAAAACCATCGCGTTTACATTCCATCTTGTATACATTCCAGGAATTCGGCCTCCACGATATTAGTGCTAATTATGTTTACCAAAAAAATGTAGATTGAAGTCCCCTATGATTACTGTATTACCCTTGTGACATGCACCTCTAATTTCCTGTGCCCTACATTATCACTATTGTTTGAAGGCCTATAAACAACACCCACCAATGTTTGTTGCCCCTTGCTGTTTCTTAGCTTTGCCCAAACGGTTTCTACAACTTGATCTTCTAATCCTCCCATATTAATGTACTGATCTCACCCTTTATTAACAGTGCTACCCCATCTCCTTTTCCTTTTTGCTTATCCTTCCTCAATGTCAAATATCCTTGAACATTCAGTTCCCAGCTTTGGTCACCCTGCAGCCATATCTCTGTAAAGGCAATTAGATCATTCCAGTTTACCTCCATTTGATTAGTCAATTCATCTACCTTGTTGTAAATGCGGTGTGTTCAGAAAGAGTGTTTTTAATTCTGTCTTTTCATTATTTTCGCAACCTCTAACCCTATCTGCTGGCGCACTCTGTATGCTCTATCCCATACTGCCGCACCCAGGTTATCAATTCCCTTGCTCTCTTGCCTTGTTCTCTCTCTTTAATTTATCACATCTTCCCTCGCTTGATCCATCTCCTCCACTATTTAGTTTAAAACCCTCTCTACCCTAGTTATACAACCTGCCAGAACATTGGTCCCAGCATAATTCTGGTGAAGACCATCCCAATGGTGCAGCTCCACTTTCCCCAGTACTGATGCCAGTGCTCCATGAATTGAAAAGGGCGACAGGCTAATGGAAAGGCTCACGTTGCATAAACTGCATGTGAAGCTCAAGAATTTATAACCTCAAAAACAGAACTCTCAACAGCCAACTTAATATTTTTGACAGTTGGCAACATTCACAAAAGGATTACCCACATCTAAGATTGCAATATTCAGTACAGCAAAACAGAAAACTTCATGCTTAATGAAATAAGATGAAGTAGCAAATTAAACAAGATAATATAATTTTTCTTTGAATGTGAAAATTTTGTCCTCTTTTCACCAAAGAGGCAAAAATAGGACAAACGCAGCTTTGAATTTAAAATAAATTGCTAATCCTTGTCAAGAAGATATAATAATGTCTATAATGTTATTGGAAATTATTTTATAATAGCATTCTAGTGGTGTCTGTGTGTGTGTCTTAATTGAATTAAAGCCAGCTGGTCTGGAGGCTTTGTTATCATAGTGATTCGTAAACATATATATGAGCTTACAATCTTTTAATTAATAAATGTTTAATTTAGTTATATAAAAACCTTTTGAGACTCGATGGTCGGAATTCAAAGACTGCACCTCGAAACATAAAAATTGCAAAAATTGGTTATGACAGTTGTTTCAAGTTTCCCTCTGGGATTTGAATAGCTCAGCATTTACTATCGGCTGTGTCATAATATCCTCCACTATACAAGCTATTACTGATTTTACAATTTTCTACTATGATCTATAACTTTGTTGATTGAGTTATCAGTGGGGCTGGAATAAGCTACCACACTCAAACAGCAAACAAGAGCTTTCCATTCTCATTATTCAACATAGCAAAGCACTATTCAACGTAGCATAAGGGAGGTGATGGCGTAGTGGTATTGTCGCTGGACTAGTAATCCAGAGACCCAGGATAATGCTCTCGGGACCCACGTTCAAATCAAAAATGGAATTTGAAGTCAATAAAAATCTGGAATTAAAAATCCAGTGATGACCATGAAACCATTGTCGATTGTTATAAAAACCCATCTGGTTCACTAATATCCCCTTTAGGTAATGGGATCTATCATCTTTACCTGGTCTGGCCGACTTGTGACTCCAGACCCATAGCAATGTGGCTGACTTTTAAATGCCCTGTTGAAATGGCCTAGCAAGCCACTCGGTTGTAACAAACAGCTACAAAGACACAAAAAAAAATGAAACCAGACGGACCAAATTGACCTAGGCACCGGAAACGACAACGGCAATCGCAGCCCTGTCGACCCTGCAAAGTCCTCCTTCCTAACACTTGGGAGCTAGTGCCAAAATTGGGAGAGCTGTCTCACAGACTAGTCAAGCAACAACCTGACATAGTCATCCTCACGGGATCATACCTTACAGATAATGTCCCAGATTCCACCATCACCACCCTGGGTATGTCCTGCCCACTGGCAGGGCAGACCCAGCAGAGGTGGCAGCACAGTGGCATACAGTCGGGAGGGAGTTGCCCTGGGAGTCCTCAACATCAACTCCAGACCCAATGAAGTCTCATAGCAGCAGGTCAAACATGAGAGCAAGGAAACCTCCTGCTGATTACCACGTACAGCCCTCCCTCAGCTGATGAATCAGTGCTTCTCCATGTTGAACATCACTTGGAGGAAGCAGTGAGGGTGGCAAGGGCGCAGAATGTTCTCTGGGTGGAGGAACTTCAACGTCCATCACCAAGAGTGGCTCAGTAGCACCACTACTGACCGAGCTGGCAGAGTCCTAAATGACACAGCTGCTAGACTGGGTCTGCGGCAGTTGGTGAGGGAATAAATAAGATGGAAAAACATACCTGACCTCATCCTCACCAACCTGCCTGCCGCAGATGCATCTGTCCATGAAAGTATCGGTAGGAGTGACCACCGCACAATCATTGTGGAGATGAAGTCCTGCCTTCACATTGAGGACAGCCTCCATTGTGTTGTGTGGCACTACCACCGTGCTAAATAGGGTGGATTTCGAACAGGTCTAGCAACTCAATACTGGGCATCCATGAGGCGCTGTGGGCCATCAGCAGCAGCAGAATTGTACTCGAACACAATCTGTAACCTTATGGCCTGGCATATCCCCCACTCTACCCATTACCATCAAGCCTGGGGATCAACGCTGGTTCAATGAAAAGTGCAGGAGGGCATGCCAGGAGCAGCACAAGGCATACCTAAAAATGAGGTGTCAACCTGGTGAAGCTCTAAAACAGGACCACTTGCATGCCAAACAGCATAAGCAGCAAGTAATAGACAGAGCTAAGCGATCCCACAACCAACAGATCAGATCTAAGCTCTGCAGTCCTGCCACAACCAGTCGTGAATGATGGTGGACAATTAAACAACTCACTGGAGGAGGTGGCTCCACAAATATCCCCATCCTCAATGATGGAGAAGCACAGCACAGCAGCGCAAAAGACAAAGCTGAAGCATTCACAACAATCTTCAGCCAGAAGTGCCGAGCGGATGATCCATCTTGGCCTCCTCCAGAGGTCCCCTGCATCACAGATGCCAGTCTTCAGCTAATTCAATTCACTCCACGTGATATCAAGAAACAGGTGAAGGCACTGGATACTGCAAAGGCTATGGGCCCTGACAACATTCCGGCAATAGTACTGAAGACTTGTGCTCCAGAACTTGCCTCACCCCGAGCCAAGCTCTTCCAGTACAGCTGCAACATTGGCATCTACCTGGCTATGTGGAAAATTGCCATAGGTGTCCTGTACACAAAAAGCAGGGCAAATCCAACCCAGCCAATTACCACCCCATCAGTCTACTCTCCATCATCAGAAAAGTAATGGAAGGGGTGATCAACAGTGCTATCAAGTGGCACTTGCTTAGCAATAACCTGTACACTGATGCCCAGTTTGGGTTCCACCAGGGCCACTCAGCTCCTGGCCTCGTTACAGCCTTGGTTCAAACATGGACAAAAAAGCTGAATCCCTGAGGGGAGATGAGAGTGACTGCCCGTGATATCAAGGCAGCATTTGACCGAGTGTGGCATCAAGGAGCCCTAGCAAAACTGGTGTCAATGAGAATCGGGGGAAAACTCTCAGTTGGTTAGAGTCACACCTAGCACAAAGGAAGACGGTTGTGGTTGTTGGAAGTCAGTCATCTCAGCTCCAGGACATCACTGCAGGAGTTCATCGGGGTAGTGTCCTAGGCCCAACCATCTTAAGCTGCTTCATCAATGACATTCCTTCCATCATAAGGTCAGAAGTGGGGGTGTTTGCTGGTGATTGCACAATGTTTAGCACCATTCGCGACTCCTCAGATACTGAAGCAGTCCATGTCCAAATGCAGCAAGACCTGGACACTATCCAGGCTTGGGCTGACAAGTGGCAAGTAACATTAATACCACACAAGTGTCAGGCAATGACCATCTCCAACAAGAGATAATCCAACCATCGCCCCTTGATGTTCAATGGCATTACCATCACTGAATCCCCCACTATCAACATCCTGGGGGTTACCATTGACCAGAAACGGAACTGGACTAGCCATATAAATACTGTGGCTACAACAGCAGGTCAGAGGCTAGGAATCGTGTGATGAGTAACTCGCCTCCTAACTCCCCAAAGCCTGTCCACCATCTACAAGGCACAGGTCAGGAGTGTGATGGAATGCTCCCCACTTACCTGGATGAGTGCAGCTCCTACAACACTCAAGAAGCTGGACACCGTCCAGGACAAAGCTTGATTGGCACCACATCCACAAACGTTCACTCCCTCCACCGCCAATGCACAGTAGCAGCAGTGTGTACCATCTACAAGGTGCACTGCAGGAATTCACCAAGGCTCCTTAGACAGCGCCTTCCAAACCCACTACCACCTAGAAGGACAAGGGCAGCAGATAGATGGGAACACCACCACCTGGAAGTTCCCCTTCAAGTCACTCACCATCCTGACTTGGAGATGTATCACCATTCCTTCACTGTCGCTAGGTCAAAATCCTGGAACTCCCTTCCTAACAGCACTGTGGGTGTACCTACACCACAGACTGCAACGGTTCAAAGCGGCAGTTCATCGCCACCTTCTCAAGGGCAATTAGGGATAGGCAATAAATCCTGGCCCAGCCAGCGAAGCCCACATCCCGTGAATTAATAAAAAAAAAATAACTGGTCATCCCTCAACAGTATCAGAAGTTGAAGCTGAATGAGCTCAACTGAGCTTCTGACAGGTGTACTTACTAATCACTGATCTAATTTGTGTTACAGAAACAAACAGTGAGTTCCAGCCATCATTTGCCCTTGGACACTAAACAGCAACCATCAAAAAGCAAATTAAATAGTAAATGCAATGATCAGTAAATGCTGTTTTGCAGGCAAGGGAAAAATCAGAACTTCTGGTCAAGTCAACTCCTGTAACAACAACATTCACAAAAAGGAAACTATCCACCTGGCTAGTTACTAACTGTGGTAACACATTTTTTTCGATGCTGTTTGGATTTTCTGGTCAACTTAATTGCTTGAATCAACATACATTGACACTGTGGTTATAAGACCATAATATGACAATAATTTATATCTGCATAGCACTTTTTATGATGCGGTAGGTGACATGTGCCAGGCAGACCTAATGCACAAGGAAAACTTGGCTAAGCTATCACAACAGATTTGAAATTTGTATTTATTACAAGAAGATTTGTGCACTGAATTCAGAAGTATTAAGTACACTATAAACTTCAGAGATTTTAAAAATTAAATTAAAACATTTATTAACAAAAGAAAAGAATTCAAACACAGGCATAAGATCACAGTTACTTGATATAACAAATCCCAAAATTCCTAATTAACCTGACACCCCCTATAAGGCAACAGTCCAAAATAGATTTTAAATTTAAATGAGCAATCCAGCAAGGTTACCACAGTAGCCACTCGAGAGTGGAATTCCAAAGGCTTTTATCACAACTTTAGTTACTGAACACAGCAGACTTCTGTAACAGTGGCTAGAGGCTTTTCCCCAAGGCTGCTTTACAAGGTGTGCCTTTCATCCCCCACATAGCCTTCCATTGTTCTTTATATATATATATTTCTCTTTCTTTAATGTATCAAATCCCATCTCTCTGGAAATTGCTTTTCCCATAATATAAAACTCTTTCATGTTGTCAATATAGTGTTTTTTTCCTTTTGGGAAAAATAAATGTAATAACCTTACCCTATTTATCTTGTTAACTGTAAACATCCTACCATCCCTTTGAAAATCAAACAACTCCCCACTTACCTTAAAATGCAAATTTCATTCACACCTTATCTACTGACCCTTATACTCTAGTTCACTCATTAGCATTTCAAATACCCTTTTTACGCCCGATTCTTCTGCTAATTTCAACCTTACAGTCTATCTGGCTCTAATTCAATTAAGTCAGTCACGCATACAGAACCATCCACACTCACAGCCATAAACATCCCTTACAATATCCCACACTATTATGAAAAATATGATAGTTTCAAAACACACTTCACAGAAGCATTATAAAACGAAATATCAAGCCACAGATGGAGGCATTAAATCAGGTGACCAAATGCCTGGTCAAAGTAGTAGGTTTTAAGAAATACCTTAAAGGAGGAAAGCAAGGAAGAGGGGCAGAGAGATGTAGGGAGAGAATTCTAGAGCTTAGAGCCTAGGCACTCAAGGCACAACCACCAATGGTGGAGTAAGTAAAGTTAAGGCAGTGATATCAAATCAATCATGGTTTAGTAACCCAAAATAGTGATTTATTACAAACTGACTTATAGCCAGCAGGTAAGCCAAGGCCCATGTCTGCCTTCTTGGGTGGATGTAAAACATCTCAAGGCACTATTTCAAAGAGCAGAAGGGGAGCTGTCCCCAGGTCAATATGCATCCTTCAATCAACATCACTAAAACAGATTATCTATCTGGCAACTGTCAAATTTGTTTGTGGGAGCTTGCTATGCAGAAACTCTCTGCCTCACTTCCTGCATTACAATAATGACTACACTTCAAAAGTACTTCACTGGTTGTATAAGACACTTTGGGACTTTCTGAGTTTAAAAAAGGCACTATATAAATTAAAGCATTTCTATACAGTAGAAAGCAGGTGCCTGCTGCACCTGATTATGTCGACTGCTTTAAGTATGGCACAGACATAATAGAAACATTCATGAGGAGATACGTAATTTATGCATCGGGAAGTGGGAAGGGGTGGTATGATACGCCTTCAAATTAGGGGCAAAAGCGAATGGTTCCCCCTCCCCCCCCCCCCCCCCCCAAAAAAAATAAAGACGAGAAGCTGCTCCTGCGCTGGCCATGAACTGCAGCTCATGACTGCACCACTCCTGCAACAAATGGTTCTGCTGCCTCAGCTGACAGGTTTCCTCCCATCAGCAGAGGCCTAAGGCCATCCTCCTGCGGCGGGCAGCTGAGCAGATGAAGGAGTTCATCCCCCTTATCAAACGGGTCAGTAACCCCCGTCTTCCGTTGGGCCCTATCTTAATGGCCCTTCCCATATCCTTTCCGACACTTCTATAATTATAACTGACCCACCATTTCTTACCTGCGGCTTTCTCTTTTCCCGTCCCCGCAGACAGCGTCTGCGCCTCCTCCACGCCGGCTGCAAAAATAAACAGATAACGGCAGCGGATGAACCAACTGTCCCGCTCGACGACCTCCTACTCCAACCCACTGCGCGTGCGCCACTCCAACCCGCAGAGAGGATTTTGGGAGTTGTCGTTGTTCTTCCCAACCGTTCGATTGCGCTGGGAACAACTCAAACTACAACTCCCAGAATTCATTGTGCTCTCCCTTCTCAGGCGCCTTGTCCCTTGCTTTGGGCAGCTAACAGTGCCCAGCAGATACTGTCCTTCATTCAAAGGGAGTTTACAGTCAGTCAGATTTTCTAATCACTGATCCAATTTCAGTCAGTAATGACCATTAAACTTGATAAAAAGGGGATTATCATCTCACCAAAAGTGTTTTCAGGTAGGCTTATGCTCCTGTAAATAGCAAGTTCCAGGCGAGGAAGCAACTGCTGCAACACAAGCATCTTTAATGAATTAAATTAGAAGTAGTTAAGGAATTTGAGCTCACTACGGGTATGAAGGAGCAGACTAAAGGTCTGGGACTCTCAGAGACAGTGGGTTTGGTAGGAGAATAAATGCTTTAAAATGGGTTTAAAGATTGTATCCATAAATGTGCGTAGCATTAAATCTACTACGCGATGTGTTGCGACCTTGGACTACCTAGCCAAGGTCAAAGCTGACCTGTTGTTTCTGCAGGAGTGTGCGATACCGCACCTCAGCTCCTACAGGCAATGGTCACGATGGTGGTCCCACGGGCCATCGATCTGGTCGGGCGGAAACGACTCTCGTTCCTCCGGCCTGGGTATTCTGCTGCGGGGAGGCAACTTCACCGTCTCCGAGGTCAAGGAGGTGGTGGGCGGGCGACTCCTCGTAGCAGACGTAATGTACAAGAACGCTCCACTCCGGTTAATTAACGTGTATGGCCCGGCACAAGGGGCTGAGCGGCTGGAGGTTTTTCAGCAGCTCCCACTGCTGCTGGCGACCTCCAGGCCGGTCATTCTGGGCGGGGACTTCAACTGCATCATCGATGCGGCTGGACGATCCGGCAGGGCCGGAAGCAGATTGGACGCTACGTCCAGATCCCTGATGGAAACAGTTAAGGATGCCAAGCTGCACGACATCTTCAGCAACCCTGCAGACGGAGCGCAGCGTAGATACACCTGGTCGCGGCCAGACGGGTCCATTCGTTCCAGGATAGACTTCCTGTTTGTGTCCCGTGCATTCACAGTCAGATCCACCGACGTCAAGCCGGTGTTCTTCTCTGACCACTGCCTCCTACTGGCGGACTGCCACTTGGAGGAAGACCTGAGGGTGGGCAGGGGGGCATGGAAGCTAAATGTGCAACTGCTGACCCCAGAGAACATTGAGGAGCTCAAGAGGGATTACAAAGGTTGGAGAACCGTGAAACCCCTCTTTGAGTCCCTGACACACTGGTGGGAAGTGATCAAGGGAAGCATCAAGAGGTTTTTCATCCGCAAAGGCACCCAGAAAGCTAGAAAGGAACAGAGGGAAATGTCCCGACTCCAGGAAAAGATGCAGAATCTGCTCCGGCTGCAGTCGATGGGGGTCGATGTCAAGGAGGAGCTCCAAGAGGTGAAGGGCCAGCAAGCCTCGCACTTTGCCTCGGAGGCCTCCAAGATCATCTTCCGTTCCAGAGTCCGCTCCGTGGAGCAGGATGAGACGTGCTCACGTTTCTTCTTCCAAAAGGTACACAGAGAGCGCTCTGTGATCAGCAGCCTGAAGGAAGAAGACGGCTCAGTAAAGTCATCACGGTCCGACATTCTGAGGATCAGCAAATCTTTTTATGCCGGACTGTATGACGTGAAGCCCACGGACAGCACGGCCTCCCAGTCCTTCCTGTCCTCTATCACGGAGGTCTTAGACCACAGTACGCGGGAGAGCCTAGACAAACCGCTAACTCCTGACGAACTGACTAAGGCCCTCGAGTCCTTCGAGAAGAGTAAAACCCCCGGAAGCGACGGCCTGCCGGCGGAGTTGTATTCGGCTCTGTGGGACTTGATCGGCCCAGACCTGCTAGAAGTGTACGAGAGTATGCTCCTGGCCGGCAGCATGTCAGAATCCATGAGGAAAGGCATCATCACCCTCATCTACAAGCACAAGGGGGAAAGGGAGGAAATTAGAAATTGGCGACCCATTTCACTGTTGAATGTGGACTATAAGATTCTGTCCAAGGTCATCGCCAACCGGGTCAAATCCGCTCTGGAATTGGTGATTCACCCTGACCAGACCTGCTCTGTGCCAGGCAGGAAGATCTCTGACAGCCTGGCGCTGCTCAGGGATACGATTGCCTATGTACAGGACAGGGGTGTGGATACCTGCCTCATCAGCTTGGATCAGGAGAAGGCCTTTGACAGAATATCGCACACCTACATGGGGGATGTGCTCTCCAAAATGGGCTTTGGGGAGGGAATTCGAAATTGGATCCAACTGCTCTACACTAACATCAGTAGCGCAGTCTCAATCAATGGGTGGGAAACAGATAGCTTTCCGATTAAATCTGGAGTCAGGCAGGGCTGTCCTCTCTCGCCTGTCCTTTTCGTGTGCTGCATAGAACCCTTTGCCGAGTCCATCAGGAAGGATCCGGGCATAAGAGGAGTGACGATCCCAGGCAGTGGAGGCACTCAGGTAAAAGCCTCCCTGTACATGGACGACGTCGCCGTTTTCTGCTCGGATCCGCTGTCGGTGCGCAGACTGATGCACGTCTGCGACCAGTTCGAACTGGCCTCGGGAGCCAAGGTAAATCGTGGGAAGAGCGAGGCCATGTTCTTTGGGAACTGGGCTGACCGATCCTTTGTCCCCTTCACTGTCAGGGCTGACGGCCTGAAGGTGCTGGGGATATGGTTCGGAGGGACCGGGGCATGCGTTAGAAACTGGAAGGAGCGAGTGGCTATGGTGAAAAGGAAACTGGGCATGTGGGAGCGACGCTCCCTCTCCATTGCGGGTAAGAACCTGGTCATCAGGTGTGAGGTACTCTCGCTGTTGCTGTACGTGGCGCAGGTCTGGCCCATTCCACACTCCTGCGCGATGGCGATCACTCGAGCCATCTTCCGCTTTATCTGGAGGTCGAAAATGGATCGGGTCTGCAGGGACGCGATGTACAAGCCTCTAGATAAAGGGGGAAAAAACGTGCCCAACATCGCCCTCATACTGATGGCCACCTTTGTGTGTGGCTGCATCAAGCGGTGCGTAGACCCTCAGTACGCAAACACCAAGTGTCACTACGTGCTGAGGTTCTACCTGTCCCCGGTGTTGCGAAGGATGGGTCTGGCCACGCTGCCGCGGAACGCTCCAAGTAGTTGGACCGTGCCGTACCACCTGTCCCTGGTGGAAAAATTTATGCAGAAAAACACCTTTGACCACAAGTCCATCAGGCAGTGGTCAGCACGTAACGTCCTAGAGGCCCTGAGGGAAAAGGAGAGGGTGGACCCTGTGGGATGGTTCCCCGAGCAGACTGTCAAAGTCATTTGGCAGAATGCCTCATCGCCAGAACTTTCCAACAAGCACCAAGACGTAGCTTGGCTGGTGGTGAGAAAGGCCCTCCCCGTCAGATCCTTCCTACACGCCAGGAGTCTCACCCCCTCTGCACGTTGCCCTCGAGGTGGCTGTGGTGGGGAAGAGACCGTTGTTCACCTCCTTGTGGATTGTGCCTTTGCAAAGAAAGTCTGGAGAGAGATGCAGTGGTTGCTGTCGAGGTTCATCCCGAGCAGTTCTGTGACACAGGACTCTGTGCTCTACGGGCTGTTCCCAGGGACACACACCGAGACAAACATCGACTGCAGCTGGAGGATCATCAACTCGGTGAAAGACGCGCTTTGGTCTGCCCGAAACTTGTTGGTCTTCCAGCACAAAGAGTTGTCCCCGACCGATTGTTGCGGACTGGCACAATCCAAAGTCCAGGACTACGTGCTGAGGGACGCACTAAAGCTTGGGGCAGCTGCCGCAAAGGCGCAATGGGGAAGGGTCGCTGTCTAAGACCTTTCTACCACAGCGCACCGAGAGACTGGGAACTGTTTAGAGCCCCTCGGGCTGTACAGATCAAAATGAAAGGCTGTAAATGATTGTAATATTGTTTGTACTGATGCACCTGGTGATACATTTTGTAAAAGTTTAACCTGGATTGTACCCTTGTAATGTTGTTTTTGAAATGGTTTTGAATGTGATTGAAGATTTTTTATGAATAAAGTATATTTTTACAAAAAAAAAGAATTAAATTAGAAGTAGTTGCTGAAAAGTTATTGACTTGAAATGTTAACTCTGTTTCACTCTCCACGATGCTTCCTGGCCACAGAGTTTCCAGTGTTTTTATATTATATATTAAGATTATGTTAATAATTAGTTTAAGATTTTCTTCACTAATAATTCTATATTTCCATGGTCATCAACATTGACTAAAGATTAAAAGTGAAACATGTTATAAACTCACATAAATAAGTTTAAACACTTATATGTCAAATTAGGTGATATGATATTTGAACTTACTTAAATGGGTGTAGATCAACTGCCCATTAGAGAAATCTGTACGATATGCAATGCCAATTGTACAAAGAAAAAGTACAGCACAGGAACAGGCCCTTCGGCCCTCCAAGCCTGCGCCAATCATATTGCCTGTCAAACTAAAACATTTTGCACTTCCGGGATCTGTATCCCTCTATTCCCATCCTATTCATGTATTTGTCAAGCTGCCTCTTAAACACCACTATCATACCTGCTTCCACCACAACCTCTGGCAGCGAATTCCAGACACTCACTACCCTCTGCGTAAAAAACTTGCTACGCACATCTCCTCTAAAGTTTTCTTCTCTCACCTTAAATCTATGTCCCCTAGTAATTGACTCTTCTACCCTGGGAAAAATCTTCTGACTATCTACTCTGTCCATGCCACTCATAATTTTGTAAACTTCTATCAAGTCGCCCCTCAATCTCCGTCGCTCTAGTGATAACAATCCGAGTTTCTCCAACCTCTCCTCATAGCTAATAACCTCCAGACCAGGCAGCATCCTGGTAAACATCCTCTGCACCCTCTCCAACGCCTCCACATCCTTCTGGTAATGTGGCGACCAGAATTGCACGCAATATTCCAAGTGTGGCTTAACCAAGGTTCTATACAGCTGCAGCATGAGCTTTTATACTCCATACCCCTGCTGATGAAGACAAGCATGCCATATGCCTTCCTGACTACCTTATCCACCTGCGTTACCACTTTCAGTGGCCTGTGGACCTGTACACCCAGATCCCTCTGCCCGTCGATGCACTTAAGGGTTCTGCCATTTACTGTATAATCCCTACCTGTATTAGACCTTCCAAAATGCATTACCTTGCATTTGTCCAGGTTAAACTCCATCTGCCATTTCTCCGCCCAAGTCTCCAACCGACCTATATCCCGTTGTATCCTTTGACAATCCTCTTCACTATCTGCAACTCCTCCAACCTTAGCGTCGTCTGCAAACTTACTAATTAGCCCAGTTACATTTTCCTCCAAATCATTTACGTATACTACAAACAGCAAAGGTCCCAGCACTGATCCCTGCGGAACACCACTAGTCACAGCTCTCCATTCAGAAAAGCACCCTTCCACTGCTACCCTCTTTCTTCTATGACCAAGCCAATTCTGTATCTATCTTGCCAGCTCACCTCTGATCCCGTGCGACTTTACCTTCTGTACCAGTCTGCCATGAGGGACCTTGTCAAAGGCCTTACTGAAATCCATGTAGATAACATCCACTGCCCTTCCATCATCTTTGTCACTTCCTCGAAAAACTCGATCATATTAGTGAGACACAACCTCCCCTTCACAAAACCATGCTGCCTCTCACTAATACGCCCATTTGCTTCCAAATGGTACTAAATCCTGTCACGAAGAATCTTCTCCAATAATTTCCCTACCACTGACTTATGCTCACCGGCCTGTAATTTCCTGGATTATCCCTGCCACCCTTCTTAAACAATGGAACAACACTGGGTCCTCTGGGACCTCACCTGTAGCCAGTGAGGATACAAAGATTTTTGTCATGGCCCCAGCAATCTCCTCCCTTGCCTCCCTCAGTACCCTGGAGTAGGTCCCATTTGGCCCTGGGGACTTATCCACCTTAATATTCTTCAAGACGCCTAACGCCTCCTCTTTTTTGATCTCAACATGATCCAAGCTATCTACACACTCTTCACTAGACAAATCGACCGCTAAGTCCATCTCTTTGGTGAATACTGATGAAAAGCACTCATTTAGTATCACTCCCATTTCTTCTGGCTCCACACACTGATTCCCACCTCTGTCCCTGAGTGGGCCTACCCTTTCCCTGGTTACCCTCTTGCTTTTTAGATATGTATATAAGGCCTTGGGATTTTCCTTAATCCTGGCTGCCAATGAATTTTCATGACCCCTTTTAGCCCTCCTGACTCCTTGCTTAAGCTTCTTCCTACTTTCTTTATATTCTCCACGGGCTTCATCTGTTCCCAGCCTTCTAGCCCTTACGAATGCTTCCCTTTTCTTTTTGACTAATCTCACAATATCCTTCATTATCCAAATTATCCATTCCTGAAACTTGCCATACTTATCCTTTATCCTAGCAGGAATATGCCAGTCCTGAATTCTTATCAACTGACATTTGAAAGCCCCCCACGTCAGTTGTTGATTTGCCCTCAAACATCCGCCTCCAGACTAGATTCCTCAGTTCCTGCCTAATATTGTTATAATTAGCCTTCCCCCAATTAAGCACCTTAACCTGAGGACTCCTGTTATCCTTATCCACCAGTACCTTGAAACTCACTGAATTATGGGCACTTTTCTCGAAATGCTCCCCTACCAAAACTTCGACCACCTGGCCGGGTTCATTCCCTAATACCAGGTCTAGTATTGCCCCTTCCCTAGTTGTCTACATATTGTCTCAGGAAGCCCTCCTGGATGCACCTTACAAATTCTGCACCATCCAAACCCCTAGCACTAAGTGATTCCCAGTCAATATACAACAAATGGGGAAATTAAAAATATACCATGTTTCCTCCATTAATTCTTTTTGATAAAATTTAATGCCTAAAAATTTAAAATATTAGACATAGGAAAAAGCCATGGGCAACATCCATATATCATGAATCATGTTAAAATAGCTAAAAATGAACTTGAAAGAAACCTACAATTCTTCATGGACACAAAGCTCAATATGTCCAGCTAATGCAGGACAGAAATCAATAATGCCAGTAATATGAATTATCAAAGCTGCCAAAACACTACAGTACATGGCAGAGAATGTCAGGTGCTCAAGTGAGATGACAACTTGATTACTGTATCTAATGCTATTTTAAATTATGTTGTGGAGATGAATAACAGTGCACAAATTTAAACCAAGATAAGATAACTTTGGAACTGCTTCATCCAGAGAGTTGGAACTGACTTCTGGGAAAACAATACTCTAGAATAATTTAAGAAACAATTTGACGCAGCAATGGCTGGGGGAGAAGTGGCATGTATGGCTGTCTTGGGTGGTGAATCAAGATGAGCTAAAAGGCCTTCCTCACCTTGTGTAAATGAAAGCATCTTCACATACAGAGAAATATACTACGGTTGTAATTTCTATTTTTGTAAAACAACATTAGAAAGAAGCTAGAAAACTGGTAAAATTTCAGATAGATATAATTAAATATGAATAAAGCTAGTCTTATAAAAGATTTATTTTACTCTTTAGTAACTGCATTCACTCAGGCTGACATTTCATCATGTATCGAGCCACTATGCAGCCACGGCATTGCCATCACTGAATCCCCCACTATCAACATCCTGGGGGTTACCATTGACCAGAAACTGAACTGGATTAGCCATATAAATACTGTGGCTACAAGAGCAGGTCAGAGGCTAGTAATCCTGTAGTGAGTGACTCGCCTCCTGACTCCCCAAAGCCTGTCTACCATCTACAAGGCACAAGTCAGGAGTGCGATGGAATATTCTCCACTTGCCTGGATGAGGGCAGCTCCAACAATACTCAAGAAGCTTCACACCATCCAGGACAAAGCAGTCCGCTTGATTGGCACCCCGTCCACAAACATTCACTCCCTCCACCACCAACACACAATGGCAGCAATGTGTACCATCTACAAGATGCACTGCAGGAACTCACCAAGCCTCCTTAGACAGCACCTTCCTAACCCACGACCATGACCATCCAGAAGGACAAGGGCAGCAGACACATGGGAATACCACCACATGGAAATTCCCCTCCAAGCCACTCACCATCCTGACTTGGAAATATATCACCATTCCTTCACCGTCACTGGGTCAAAATCCTGGAACTCCCTCCCCAACAGCAATGGGGGTGTACCTATACCACATGGACTGCAGAAGTTCAAGAAGGCAGCTCACCACTGCCTTCTCAAGGTCAGTTAGGGATGGCAATAAATGCTGGCCTAGTCAGCGATGCCCACATCCCATGAATGAATAAGAAATAAATTTCTGACAAGCTGTAGATTTTTGTCAATGATAAGAGCCCTTATTGCTGGACTGGACTTACAACTTCCAAATTCTTCCTTAAATAATATTACAATTTCTAGCAAGAGTGGCACTCTTTTTCGCAATACTAACTTGCCATTCAAAACCACTTCATTAAAATGACAAAAGCACTGTTCATTAAACCATAAATGCTATCGACATTGTGCTTTTCATCTTTCTGGATAGTGAGGATCACAGATGTGTTATTAATTACACAATTTAATAATCTGTTAAGGCCTGCAAATGTCATTTTGCTGATCCCCCCTTTATTGAATATTTTGAAACCAATTAAACACATTCTAAATTATTTTTTCATTTTCACCTTTTTTTACTTGAAAGGCTAAAAATTGTTACCACTGTCTCTTTACCTAATTGGAAGTCTCTCATGTGGAAAAAACTGTCTTTGTTCACAGTACTGTAAAAGGTGGCTAAAATGAAAGCAAGTGGAAAATCCTTTTGCTGCAGTGTTGGGTAATCAATATCTTCTTCCAGTTTCTCTATTCAGTACTATTCAATTTATATCAGGATGCTTCTAGCTGACTGTGACTCAAAAAAAGATAACTCGAGCATACACAGCTGAAGAGAGATGCTTTACTGCTTTCAATAGAGCACAGCTAATTGTATCCTGCTGATGATGCAAGGCAGTCATTTGGAAATTTATTCCTTCAAAGTAAAACGAATTTCAATCTTCTTTAAATTTCAACAAGCTAAGGCATAGGTGAATCAAATTTCTGGCATACAGCAAAATGAAAGCAAGATGCTGATTCTTGAGGTGGGATGGGAGGAGGGGAATATTCAAAGGATGCAGGACAGAATATGAAAAATCATGTTTTGGAATAGAAAGATTAAGTCAGGGAATGTAAGAAGAGAACCTTTGGGATTGGATTGTATAGGATCTACAAGTCTATATTTTCAACACTCAAGTTTACAATGTCACTATTGGAGCCCTGTGGATTATAGAAATTTTCAAGGCTTTGTGACTTCATTGCCTTATGTAGCACATGACTATTCCAAGCTGAAATATCACATGTTTTCTAATTGCCATACTTGGAATGATACTTTTATGAGTTATAAAATGAGAATTAAAAGGCAGTGGAATGAAATAAAGCAATCTGGTGAGATAAGTCTGCTCGTTCTATTCATCGTATGAAACAAACTTTAATGTGCTAAGGGTGATGGATACCCACTGGAAAAACATCAGAGGTCTTGCTCAAGTGAAATTTCTGCTGGATATTTGGAGGTAACAAGGCAATGGTTCCCAGAAATCAACATAACCCTTATTTTTGGTCAGCTAAGTATCTGACACACTTGCTCAAAGCATCCCCCAACAAAAATACTGAGACATATCCCACTTACCCCAAGTACAGGGAGCATAGGACAAGTTAGCAGCAACCAAAATGGGGTGATCCCCATGCATATGCAAGAACATTATTTAAGTTTAATAAGCTAAGAAAGTTCCCTAAGTTTCCAACTGTTTCTAAAACTTGGATTAGCTAGAGCATGGCGAGAACCAATGGAATCGGATTGATTAGGCTTTACAAGTTAATGCCTAGTCAATCCAAGGCCTTAATAAAAACTCTACCCTTCTAGTTTCTATTAATGAGTCAAGCTAGCTGATCAATCAATGGTGCCCTGGAGTGCTGCCATTGAACAGTAACTCTTTTCCAATCTTCCATTAGCAGATTTGTCCTGAAGCTAACTAATCCCTATGAGTTATGACATCTCAATAGCTTTAGCAGAAAAGAAACCATGTTCCATAGAATATCTGATTGGCTTAGGTCTATACCCAATGTTGCCAACACTGTTGTTCACAATCCACATGGATAATTGGATTTAGTAATCAGAAATACAAGTGCAAAATTTGAGGACAACACCAAATTGGCGGATATAATGAATACAAAGGAAGAATGCTCCAAAATACAAGCAGATATTAATAAGCTTGCAGAATGGGAGTATAATTGGCAAATTCATTTCAATAAATCCAGTGCGAGCTGGTGTATTTTGGTGTGAAGAATAAGGGAGTCAAATACCATTTGGATAACCAGATTCTAAATAGGGTAGGAGAGCAAAGGGATCGAGAGGTACAAATACACAAATCACTAAAAGTAGCGATGCTGTTTTAGAAGGCCAATAAAAAAGCAAATCATGGATTGGGTTCATTTCGTTAAACAATCAAAAAGCAGAGAACTTGAGTTAAACTCATACTCAGTCAGAACAAAACTACAGCTTGTATTTATATGGTGACTTCAACATAAAATACCCCAAAGCACTTCACAGGTTTGCTATAAAGCTCAATTTAACACCGAGCCACATAAAGAGATATTAGGACAGATGAACAAAAGCTTGGTCAAAGAGGTAGGTTTTAAGGAGCATATTAAAAGTGGAAAGACAAGAGAAGTGGAGAGGTTTAGGAGGAGCAATTCTAGAGCCTATGTCCTCAGTAACTGAAGGCACAGCCACCATTCGTGGAACAATTAAATATGGAGATATATAAGAGATCAGTATCGTAGGTATGCTGATATCTCAGAAGTTTAGAATGATAGAATGGTTACAGCACATAAGGAGGTCATTTAGCTCATTGAGAGCATACCAGCTAGTCCCACTCCCCTGTTCTTTTCCTGTAGCCCTGCAAAAATTTTTCCCTTCAAGTACTTATCCAATTCCCTTTTGAAAGCTGTGCATTCCAGATTCCAGCTACTTGCTGTGTAAAAAATGTTTTTCCTCATGTCACCAATGGTTCATTTGCCAATCACTTTAAATCTATGTCCCCTGGTTCCAAACCTTTCCGCCAACTGGAACTGTTTCTCTCTATCCTCTCTGTCTAGACCCCTCATGATTTTGAGTACCTATATCAAATCTTCTCTCAACCTTCCCTGCTCTAAGAATAACGACCCAGCTTCTCCAATCTACCCTTGTAACTGGAGTCCCTCATTCCTGGAACCATTCTTGTAAATCTTTTCTGCACTCTCTCCAGCACCTTCACATCCTTCCTAAAGTGCAGTGCCCAGAATAGGACACAATACTCCGGTTGAGGCCGAACCAGTGATTTATAAAGGTTCATCGTAATTTCCTTGCTTTTGTACTCTGTGTCACTACTTATTAAGCCCAGGATCCCTTATGCCCTATTAACCATTTTCTCAGTCTACGCTGCCAACATCAACGATCAGTGCACATATACCCCCAGATTTCTCTGTTCCTGCAACCACTTTGGTTTTTCTCACTCTTTAGTTTGTATTGCCTCTCCTTGTTCTTCCAAGCAAAATATTTATAATAATTATGAATATAAATACTAGTATATATGTTTGAATAAACCTAAAATATCTGTATAGACTAAACCCTATTGGCTGGATGTACGACTGAAGGAGGTGACAGAAATAGGGAGGGGTGAGGCCATGGAAAGATTTGAAAACAAGGGTGAGAATTTTAAAAGTGAGGCATTACTTAACCAGGGGCTAGTGAAGGTTAACGAGCAGAGGGGAGATGGGTGAACAGGACTTGGTGCAAATAGGATAGGGGCAGAGGAGTTTTAGATGACCTCTAGTTTATGACAGGTAGCAGATGTGAGGCTTGGCAAAAGTGCAAAAGAATAGTCAAGATGAGAGGTAAAATGGCATGGATGAGGTTTTGAGTTGCAGATAAGATGGGACAACAGTGGAGTAGGGCAATGTTACAGAGGTGGAAATAGGCAGTCTTAGTGACGACACAGATAAGGTTGTGGTTGGAAGTTTATCTCGGGGTCAAATATAACACCAAGATTATGAACAGTGTGGTTCCGTCTCAGACAGTGCCAGGGAGAGGGATGGAATAGGTAGTCAGAGAACAGAGTTTGTGACGGGGGACTGAAAACAAATTCTGCTCATCCAGTACTGGATGTCAGAGTAGCAGTCAGACAGTGGAGTAGTCGAGAGAGGTGGTGGTGAAGTGGAGCTGCATGTCATCAGCATACACGTGGAAACTGATTGTCGCCGAATGACATCATATGTATAAGGAATAGGAAGAGGCCAAGGACAGGTCCTTGGGGGATACCAGAGGTAATGGTGTGGGAACAGTTGGAGTACTGTGCACATTTCTGGTTTCCATATTATCAAAAGGACATAGAGGCATTGGAGAAGGTGCAAAAAAATTATTCACAAGAATGATACCAAAGCTGAAGGGTTATAACTATCATGAAAAATTGAACAGACTGGGGTTCTCTTTTCCTCTAGAAAAGGGTAACCTGATAGAGATCTGTAAGATAATGAAATGGTTTGATAGTGTAGAAGCGCAGAAAATATTTCCGCTTGTGAGGGAGATGAAAACTAAAGGTCTTAAATATAGATAGTCACTAATAAATCCAATCAGGAATTCAGGAGAAAGTTCTTGAACCAAAGAATGGTAACAATGTAGAAAAAGGAATAGTTGAGGAGATTAATGTAAATGCATTTAAGGATGAGCAGGATGAGTACATGCATGAAAAAAGAATAGAAGGCGATGCTGATAGAGTTAAATAGAGGATGTTAGGTGGCTGGTGTGGGGCATATACACCGACACAGACCTGCTGGGCCAAATAGCCTGTTTGTGTGATGTAGACTCTATGTAACTTGATGCACTCTCTAATGCATAACGTTCATTTGAAGGTGGAAGGCCCAAATTGTTCAGAATGTTCCAAATAACATATAGAAAGCTAAAAAAGGTTTTGAAATGTATGAACAGTACTCGATTTGCCCTGTTGATCACAGCTTTACATTGACTTAAATTTCAATAAATGGTCAATCATTCCATCCAAATCATTTTCTTTTGTCACCTTTACTAATAGACACATTACTGTATTTGAATACACATTTAAAACCTGCTTAACTTTTCTAGTTTCCTTTGTGTAGAATTCACCATGATAGCACTAGTTGCCACCACATAGTCTGGCAGGATGAACGAGTGTTATATTAGTAGATACTTGATTGTCTTCACACACAACTTTGTAAATGTATTATCATGTTGTGCCTTCAGTTATGAAGTTGATTTTAAATCCAGCTGATTAATTTATTCCATTAGGTTTAGATCTGAAAGTCTAATTTTTATTGTTCAGTAGTTTTCATTATAGCTGAAATGTAGGGTCTAACTCAACATTGTTTCTAAAACAAATTAAATAGCATATAGCATAGTTTCCGTTGTAATTAGGTAAATCAATTAGGCTATTATCACCAGCATGAAAGCAGTATCCAATCTCGGCTAGACATTGACATGGCCCTAAATGCTGCTCCATGTCAAGTCATGACAGATGGAATACAAAGAGCTGGATGACAAAAGATTCTTGCACTCCTCCCTTTCTGCTAAAGTGCTCCATAATGATGTGGTACTGCACTCCTTCCTGGTGACCCAACTACCAATAACACTAACTTAACTGAAACCAGAAAATATATGTGGCAGACAAAAACAGAAAATTCTACAAACATACAACAGGTCAGTCAGCATCTAGGGCTGGAGAAGGAGCCCTCAGCGCCCCCGGTACGTCTGGTGGGCACACCAGAGACCAGTCAATACTAGTGGCAATAGTAATTAATTTGGTAAGATTCCTTTTTTTAAAGGGGACGTTTTTATTAAATTTTCTGTATGATGACAGCGAGACAACCCTGTGACTCCTTTCTGGATTTTATAAGAAAATGCATCTATGGAGAAATGCTGTTATTCCACAATGATTTTGTTTCAGATTTCTACCATTTGAAGGTGCTTTTTGAATGACAAGCAAGATGATGACTAGTCACCATCTAGTTAATAATTCACACAATTTACCTGACTTGTGACTGCTAAGTCATAGAAAATTTTTTAAAAATGATTGGATAATAGTCTTTAAGTTGCTTGACATATCCTATTAAAGACTGAAATCAAATCAAAAGTGTTTCCCATATATGTCCATTAAAAAAGAATCCATCTCAGCCTGTGTTTTATACCCAGCACTGCTGCTTAGCTCTAGAAATCCATAATAAAGTAGAACAAATACAGTATCGCCTATAGCAGGGGTTCTCAAACGGGGAGCCAAGGCCCCCTAGGTGTCCTGAAGTTTTTCAGGGGTTCACCAAATCAGTATTTCAAGTATAAAATCTTTTTAAAAAGCAAATTGTGAGAGCAGGGTCAACAGAAATGTGTTGGTGGTGCTGATAACTCAGGGAGGCCAAGTTGCTAGGCAACATGCACTCTCTTCCTCCAGCTTCATCGATCTCGTGTGGCTTTCAGCACCCTTGTGAAACTCAAGCCCGTTAGTTCCATGATGTTATCATTCTATCTGGTCTTCTGCCTACCTACACTATGTTGTTCCCTCTACCATTCCTTCCAGCATCACCTTTTCTATACGGTTGCATCATGCCACATGCCCAAAATACTTCAACTTCCGTCTATCCACCACTGATGATGTCTGTGTTGTCAACTCCCACCCACTGTAATACCCACTCATTTGTACATCTATCAGTCCATTTCACCCTGAGCATCCTTTGGAAACACCAAAGTTCAAAAGAACTGATCTTTTTCCTGTCTCTCTTCTTCGTGGTCCAACATTCTGCACCATAAGTGGCAATAGGAAACATCTGTGCTTTAAGGAGCTTTTCTTAGTCATTTTCCTGATAGATACAAAAATGTACAGCGGGTCTAATCACTACCATTGTCAGAGCCCACCTTCCCCTTTTTATTATGAAGAATGAAACCTTGAAATTGACTGTATATTTTTTTACCCAGCTCCAAAACCTCTGTAATTCAGTACACCATGCAAGCTTGGGCCGATGTGCTGCCGCTACCATTGGTGTTGGAGGAGAGGAGACCTGCATCCTGTTTTCCCCTCCCCCCACCAGATCCATTAGTGTTAGTTGGCTGCAGGTTCATTGTCCTGCAGATTGCGTGGCATACACTCCCCTGCCTCCTTCTTGAAATCTGGTAAGCAGAGCCACATCAATTGAGTGTGACGTCCGTTTTGTGGGGTAAATGGAATTAATCATAGTGTGTGCATGTTTCAGCTAACTTCATCTTTTGCTCTTTATTCTGCCGACTGCTTTTTATCTGTGGCAGCTGTTTACCGAGCCGAGCATAGCATAGGCAACTGATCATACTTCCTACCACCTCCAGGAGTCAGTCCCAAGGCCAAGTTCCAGAGGTATCATTCATGTGAGGTGGGGGCAGGCATGTAAATTGACTACGAAAACAGAATTACCTTGAAAAACTCAGCAGGTCTGGCAGCATCGGTGGAGAAGAAATCAGTTAACGTTTCGAGTCCTCATGACCCTTCGGCAGAACTGAGTATAGTTAGGAGAGAGGTGAAATATAAGCTGGTCTAAGGTGGGGGGGCGGGGGGAGAGAGAAGTTGAGGGTGGGGTGATTGTGGGGATAAGCAAGCAGTGATAGGAGCAGATAATCAAAAGATGTCACAGACAAAAGGATCAAAGAGGTGTTGAAGGTGGTGATATTATCTAAGAAAATTGCTAATTAAGAATGGAAGGCAGGACACTCAAGGTACAGCTCTAGTGGGGGTGGGGTGGAAAGACTAACAAAGTTTTAGTTTTAGATTTAAAAATAATGGAAATAGGTGGGAAAAGAAGAATCTATATAAATTATTGAAAAAAAGAGGGAGGAGAAACGGGGTGGGGATGTCACCTCTCTCCTAACTATACTCAGTTCTGCCGAAGGGTCATGAGGACTCGAAACGTTAACTGATTTCTTCTCCACCGATGCTGCCAGACCTGCTGAGTTTTTCCAGGTAATTCTGTTTTTGTTTTGGATTTCCAGCATCCGCAGTAGCTTTTAGCTTTTTGTTTTTATTTATGTAAATTGACTTTTTATATTGGGGAGTGAGCTGGGAACTTTGGTCCACATCATATCTGGTGATCCATCTGATTTACTGTTATGAGATCTTACTGTGTACAAATTTGCTGATGGTATTTTGCCCGTGTAACTGGAACCAATCTTAAAAAAAAATAGCTGTGCTGTGTAATGGGGCTCCATGGAACTCAGGAGGAGGTCCTCAGAGACAAAAAGGTTCAGAACCCCAGTGGATGACTCACAAACAACTTAACATAAAAACAAAGTAGGCCATTCAGCCCCTTGAATCTATTCTGACATTCAATTAGATAATGACTGATATCTATCTTAACTCCATGTACCTGCATTGATTCTGTAACTCTTAATATCCATGCCTAATAAAAAGCTTATCAATCCTAGTTTTTACATTTTTAATTGATCTAGCCTTTTGGGGGAGAGAATTCCAGATTTCCACTACCCTTTGTGTGAAGAAGTGATGTCACCCTTGAATAGCCTAGCTCTAAGTTTAACGTTATGGCCTCTTGGTCTGGACTGGCTCACCAAAAGAAATAGTTTATCTCTATCTATCCTATCAAATCTTTTAAGCATCTTAAATATCTCAAAAAGATTATCCCCTTAATCTTCTATATTCAAGGGAATACAAGATTAGTCAATGCAACCTATCTTCATAAATTAACCCTTTTAGCTCAGTATCATTTGAATAATTCTGTGCTATACCACACCCCCAATGCCAATATATCCTTCATGAGGTGTGGTGCCCAGAGCTGAACACAATACTCCCAGGTGGGTTCTAATCAGGGCTCTGTACAGCTCTAACTTCCATCACTTTGTGTTTCAGCTCTCTTGAAATAATCATCCCTTTTACATTATTTTTTGCACCTGTCCATTAGCTTTCAGTGATTTCTGTATTTGGACGCCTAACTCTCTACTCTCTACACTTCCACAGTTCCTAGCTTCTCACCATTTAGAAAATACTCTGGGCAACATTTTCCCCCCCATTGGGGGGGATGTGTGGGAGCGAGTGCGGACGGATGGGATCCTGATTGGCGCCAATTGGGGGTGTGCCATTTTAGGTGGCCCGCCCAGCATGATGTCCACTCAGAAGCGCTGTGCGCTCCCTGTACGGGCGGGGGGGGGGTGGAATTCCCTGAGCCGGGAGTGCGCTCTTTCGCGCATGCGCACGAGAAAGCGCACAGATCTCCCTGAGGCAAAGTGCCGCCTCAGGGAGATCGCTGGAAGTTTCAAAAACTTTTAGAAGCGTGAAAAAAATTCCTGACATGTCCCCTCATGTGACACTGTCACATGAGATGGAACACGTCAATTTCTTTTATTCAACATTGTGTAAACATTTAAAATCCCTCATGAAACTTCATCCCACCCATGGATGAGGTTTCATGTTTTTTCAGAAGCCCGCCTGGGCTCCCGGCCTGCCCGGCAACCTTAAGGTTAGATGAGCGTGTCCACTGATTACCTCAATCACTTTATCAATGGCCTTAAGTGGCCGTTGACACATCGGCAGGCGCGCAGCTGACTCAGCTCTGCATGCGCCAGCCTGAAAATGTAAATGAAGCGGGGTGACGTCGGGACGCCCGCCTGACATCACCCCTCATCATTTTATGCTTCGGCGTGCGGGCCCCTGCAGCCCTCTGACTTTTCTTTCTTACAGCCCAAGTGGATGACCTCACATTTTCCCACTACAGTTTTTCCCACTCTCATAATCCATCCAATGTCCTTTTGCAACTTTCTCCTCCCTTCTATACTATTTACCGTGCTACCTAACTTAGTTTCATCAGAAATTTAAATATACAGCTCTGTAGTCATTGAAAGACACTTATAAACATTGTGAAAAGCTGTGTCCCTTGTCGAAATCCCTGGACGACACCACTGGTCATAACCTGCCTGGTGCTGCTCCTAGCATGCCCTCCTGCACTCTTCATTGAACCGAGGTTGATTTCCCCTGGCTTGGCGGTATTGGTAGAGTGGGGGATATGCCAAGCCATGAGGTTACAGATGATTTGAGTAGAATTTTTCTGTGGCTGATGGCGCACAGCGCTCCATGGATACCCAGTTTTGAGTTGCTAGATCTGTTCGAAATCTATCGCATTTAGGACAGTGAAAGTGCTACACAGTACAATGGAGGGTATCCTCAATGTGAAGATGGGACTTGTCTCCACAAGGACTATACGATGGTCACTCCTACCACTACTGTCATGGACAGATGCATCTGTGGCAGGCAGGTTGGTGAGGATGAGATCAAGTATGTATTTCCCTCATCACCTGCCACAGACCCAGTCTAGCAGCTATGTCCTTTAGGATTCAGCCAGCTCAGTCTGTGGTAGTGCTACCAAGCCACTCTTGGTGATGGGCATTGAAGTCCCCCATCCAGAGTACATTCTGCACCCTGAGTGCTTGAACACCATTTGGAGGAGTATTGATTCATCAGCTGAGGCAGTGGTGGCACCCGGGGGTGGGGGGGGGGGGGGGGGGTACGTGGTATCAGCAGGAAGTTTCCTTGCCTATGTTTCACTTGATGCCATGAGACTTCATGGGGTCCAGGGCTGATGTTGAGGACTCCCAGGGCAACTCCCTCCCGACTGTACGCCACTGTGCCACCACCTCTGCTGGGTCTGTCAGGACATACTCTGGGATGGTGATGGTAATATCTGGGACACTGTCTGTATGGTATGATTCTGTGAGGATGGCTATGTCAGGCTGTTGCTTGACTAGTCTGTGAGACAACTCTCCCAATTTTGGCATAAGCCCCCAGATGTTTGTAAGGAGGACTTTGCAGGATCGTTTCTGGTGCCTGAGTTGATGCTGAATGGTCCATCTGGTTTCACTCCTTTTTATTGACTCTGTAGCAGTTTGATACAATCGAGTGGCTCGCGAGGCCATTTTATTTCAGGGGGCATTTAAGAGTCAACCACATTACTATGGATCTAAGCCAGGTGAGGATGGCAGATTTCCTTCTCTAAAGGACTTTAGTGAACCAGATGGGTTTTTACAACAATGGTTTCATGGTCATCATTAGACTTTTAATGGTGGGATTCGAACCTGGGCCCCCAGACCATTACTCTGGGTCTCTGGGTTACTAGTTCAGGGACAATACCACTACACCACCCTGTTATGCAACCTTTAATAATGTTCCCACAGAATCAAGGTAATTTGCACCTGAAAGCAGCAAAAAGATCCCAAGATTTACTAATAGTAGATTTTATTAAATCTTCCTAAAAGTTTAAATCATTCTTTCTGTAGTTGAAGTTCCACATCCTGAATTTAAGTATAAATGTTAAATGTTTTTAAGTTTATAAGTAACTAGTTTGAAACTGGTTGAAACTACACTTCTTGTAAAATTTTCCCCCAGCCCACGCGAGTGAATTAGTAGTGAGTAACTTGACCCATGTCAGCAATAAAAAAAAATTACAAATTTACACAATTGATTTCTTTCCATGAAAGGAAGAGTACTCAAACAAAAACAGTTTAGTTGTCTGTGAACTTCCATTCCAGTGACACAGTAAATGGAGAGTACAGCCCACCATTGTTACTCATGGTATCAGTGGAACCTCATGCTGGCACATCCTTGTGGGTGGGGGTGTTAAGAGTTACTTCGAACTGCATTTTGAAGCATGAAAATATAGCAAAAAAAAATACAAGCAGTGGTATCCCTTTAAAGCATTTAGTATTACATAACTATTCATTGTAATACTTGTCCCTTCAAGTCATTATTTCCAAATATCTTATTCATTGCTGTAGCCTCAAACAAGACTCAGGAGCAGTACTTAATCAATATTGTTGTTTGTTAATACTAATGCATTGTGTTTCAAAACCCATTAATTTGGATTCATTATTTTTGTGCAAGAAATTTATTTCTCCAATAGTTTAAATTAAACAAACGAAATAATGCAACTAAGTTAAAATTTCCAGCCAAAGCACTTGAATTAAACGATTATAAAATTAATAAACGGTATATTATTTTGTTATAGGAAACCACTAAATTTGAAAATATATTTCAAATGCAAAATGTGATTCCAGCAAGAGTTAATTTCAGTCGTTAGATTAAGGTGTAAATACTTAGGTTTACATTTTCTTACCTAAAACATTGTTAAACAATTGTACTACGCCCTCCCTTCTTTTTTAAACTGGATGCCACACCCTATATCGTTCCTCCATTACAAACCTAATTGTAAAAGAACTGATTGAGTACAGATTTCAGTAATAAACTTTCTAGACTGCACAGATCAAAACCACAAAATGGTTATTTTCCCCATTTGACTTGTATTTGTCCCTTCTCCCCATCATGATCCTCATAAATTGATCAATACAAAAACAATACAATCCATTTTTCGCAAACCTTAAGAGGATTATCTCGCCAGTCATATTAGTATTATATTAATATACCTACCTCACAGCGAAAGGATAGCACGGCTGTACTAACTGTATTGTTGTCCTTTGCACTCTGCTAGATATGGCAGTAGTTCTTCCATTACTTTCCTTTCTTTTACTGATGTTAATTGCTGCGCATTTGGTAGGTATCCTTATACAGGTGCAATGTGGTTCAGTGAGATGTTGATGCTCGCTTATGGAAACCTTCAATATTCTGCAGTATTATTTCATCACAGACATCTGTTCTAAAGATTTCAAGCGTCCTCTTCTGTACTGCGTCACTCTACCCACATTGATACGAGCGGCGGAAACTGGACTGCTTTAGGATCTCGCACATTTGCAGAGGATGTTATAAACATAATACCAATTTACATATGTACTGCCCTCTAATGGCTAAAGGAACGTGTTACCGCGGAATATCTAAGCAGGTGAATGGAAACCCTACTCAATTTTGATTTACAAATTCATACGCCAGTATTTACATAAGCAGATACATTCATACTGTAGCAAGGGGAAAGGATGGAGATGTGAAATAGTGTTTAGAATTTTTATTAGTCAATTTCCCATAAACATACAGATAGGGAGTCAAACCCAAGTATTGTTTTCAGAAGAAATGGGGGTTTAGCGTTTAAAGGTCAATTGGACCAGGGCATGCAGACATAATCAGGCCCCCTTTAAAGCCCATCCTTACTTAACACTCCTCCATCTATTTATAATGGAACTGCCAATGTAAGCTTGTCACACAAGTATATTGCTGTAGCGCCTCCTCTGGAGAAAAGATGTAATTACAGCATGCCAAATTTATGTAAGAAATTCTTGCTACATATATGGGCGTATGAACTTCATAGAAAGAGTTAGCAGGAAGTGTATGCAGACTTAAGATTTTTTAATATTAAGGTAGACATTCCTCTATGTAACCTTTCAGTTTCCTCTTTTGAAAGCTGAAAAGTCCAAATTTCTGTAGTCTTCTTCCATGTCAGATCTCCAGCACTAGAGATCAGGCTTGTGGCTCTTCTCGGTATCAGCTTCAAGACTTGAAGACTTCATGTTTTTGTCACCAGAACTGAACATAATGCTCAAGATCTGGTTTGACCTGAAGAAATGGTTGCTGAAATTTTGCCAGGTGTTGCCAGTCAAGCAACCTTGACTCATGATGTCCCTATCATGCCTTATTTTATGCAGTTTCACAAAGCATGAAATGCTGTGATTGATGTGCCTCTAAAATACCAATATGATGGTGAAGCCATAATGGGTCTGTTGGCATAGATTCCTATGGAGATGGGCTCCTTTCTAGAACGTTTCTAGAATGAGAGGCCATCGTTTTAGGATAAGGGGTGGTAAATTTTAATCAGAGATACGGGGGAATTACTTTTCTCAAAGGTTCGTGAATCTGTGGAATTCACTACCTCAGAGTGCAGTGCATGCCGGGACGCTGAATAAATTTAAGGAGGAGATAGACAGATTTTTAATTAGTAATGGGTTGAAAGGTTATGGGGAGAGGGCAGGAAATTGGAGTTGAGGCCAAAATGAGATCAGCCATGATCGTAATGAAGGGCGGGGCAGGCTCAAAGGGCTGAATTGCCTACTCCTGCTCCTAGTTCTTATGTTCTTATGTTATGTTCTTTCACCAACACTGCATCTGCTAAAGCAAAATTATTTCATCTTTCTCAGCATTTGTAAGTAATGACAGAAGAAAACAGAGGACTTGGGGTGGGACTTAAATATTCAAGGATATTTGACATTTTGGAAGGACAGGAAGAAAGGAAAAGGAGGTGGGGTGGCTCCGTTAATAAAGGATAAGATCAATACGGTAGTTAGAAATGATCTTGGTTTGGAGGATCAAAATTTAGAATCAGTTTGGGTGGAGATAAGAAATAGCAAAGGAAAGAAATTATTGGTGGGAGTGGTTTATATGCCCCTGACAGTGACTGCAGTATAGGACAGAGTAAAAATCAAGAAATGATGAGGGCTTGTAAGAAAGGTACTGCAATAATTGTGGGAGATTTTAATCTTCATGTAGATTAGATGAATCAAATTTGCAAAGTAGCCTGGAGGATGAGCTCATAGAGTGTATGTGGGATAGCATTTTTAGAACAATAAGTTCTGGAACCAACAAGGGAACAGGTTATTTTAGGCTTGGTAATGTGCCATGAGACAGGACTAATTAATAACTTCATAGTAAAGAGCCCACTAGGCAAGGGTAATCATAACATGATGGAATTTCACATTCATTTTGAGGGTGAGAAATTTGGGTCTGAAAGAAGTGCCTTCAACTTAAATAAAGGAAACTACAAGGGTATGAAGACAGAGTTGACTAAAGCGGAATGGGAAAATAGGTTAAAAGAAGCAATGGCAGACATTTAAGGCGCTGTTTCGTAACTCTCAATAAAGATATATTCCATTGAGAAAGAAAGACATTACGAAAAGAATGCACCATCCGTGGCTAACTAAAGAAGTTAAGGATGGTATCAAATTGAAAGAAAAGATGTACAGTGCTGCAAAGATTAATGGTAGCCCAGAAGATTGGGAAAATGTTAGAAACCAGCAAAGGATGACTGAAAAAAAGGGAGAAATTGGAGTATGCGAGAAAACTAGTAAGAAATATAAAAATTGACAGTAAAAGCTTCCATGAGTATAATAAAATGGAACAGAGTAGCTAAAGTAAGCACTGATCCCATAGAGGGTGAGACTGGAGAATTAATCATGGGAAAGAAGGAAATGTTAAAGACTTTGAACAAGTATTTTGTATCTGTCTTCTCAGTAGAAGACACAGAAAGTATCACCAGAATAGTAGAACATCAAGAGGCAAGGGAGGAAGGAACTTAAAACAATCACAATCACTAGAGAAGAGGAACAAAGAAACTAATGGGATTAAAGGCTGGTACCAGATGGCCTGCTTCCTAGGGTCTTAAATGAATGTCTGCAGAGATAGTAGATACATTGGTTGTAATCTTCCAAAATTCCCTAGATTCTGCAAAGGTCCCAGCATGTTGGAAAACCACAAATGTAACTCCATTATTAAAGAAAGGCGGGAGATAGGAAGCTAAAGGCCAGTTAGTCTATCACCTGTCATTACTAAAATGCTAGAATCCATTATTAAAGGAGGTAGTAGCAGGACATTTGGAAAATCATAATACAATTAAGGTTTGTCAAATGAAAATCATGTTTGACTAATTTATTAGATAGTCAGTTGGTAGTACAAAACTTGAGTATTGCTGAAAAAAGACATGCTATCAAAACTGGGCGGGTCGACTTTGATTGGTCAAGATATTGCCCAGGAGAATGAACCAGGGAATGACAGTCCCTAAACTTTTGCTTAGTTCAAAAAGGCTCAATGTGTGGACATGTTCCTTCTGTCTGCAAAGGACAGGGCCCTGTGTGTGAATGTATGTGGCTTCTAGCATGTGTAAGTGAGTCACACTGCAAGCCAGACTGACAATCTTAAATTGTTTTTCAGTGTAATTCTTAGCACAGTCAAGATTGTTTAGCAGATGTTGCCCAACCACAGAATCACATCTAAAATTGGATTCTATGTTTTGAATTTTGCAAGCCCGGGCTGGTTGGGTATGGTCAGCACTTTGCCTGTTGTAAATTGGTTTTCAGTGTAATTCTTAGCAGGGTGCCCTGATCAGATCATCGCTTGCTGTATTTGCTCAAACTCATGAATTGTCCTAAGGCTGCCACTTCTGATCCTGAAAAGTGCCCAGTCTACCTCGGATTAATTGAGAAGCGTAAGGTGTTTCAAAAATTTGAGCAACATGTGAAGTTAACTGTTGCATGCTGTTACTATGCAGTAGCAACACATGTGGTATTCTCCACCAACAGGATGCTGCTGTCAAGCCAAAAAGATGTTTTGTTTATCACACAAATGAGCAATGTGGTATATGAACTTGTGTCGGTGTGATGCCAGGTATATAGACCACATGTCCTACAATTAGCTGATTATATCAAGCATCACGTCCCTTCGGCTGTTCGCAACAGGCAAAGTACTGACCATACCCAACCAGCCCAGGCTTACAAAACTCAAAACATAGTGTCCAACATTAGATGTGATTCTGTGATAGGACAACACCAGCTAAACAATTCTAATTGTGCTAAGAATTACACTGAAAACCAATTTAAGATTGTCAGTTGGCTTCGCAGCATGACTCACTTATACATGCTAGAAGCCACATATATTCACACACAAGGCCCTGTCCTTTGCGAACAGAAGGAACATGTCCACACATTGTGCCTATTTCAACTAAACAAAAGTTTAGGGAGCAGTCATTCCCTGGTTCATTCCCTAGGGCAATGCCATAACCAATCAGAGTCAACCTGTCCGATTTTAATTTGAACAAAGCTGGGCAGTTAACTGTTCTATGCTACAATTTCCATGGCAACGCCTCCACCAATCAGAGTCCACTTGCCAACCAATCAGCACTCTCGTCTCATGCAGTATAAATTGATGTTCCCCCATTATTGTTGGTAATTTCTTGTGAGCTATCCTGATGAATGAAGGTGAAAAGCTTTGATAGCATGTCTCTTTTTTCAGCAATAATTTATGAGAGTTCTTTGAGGATGTAAAAAGCAGTGTGGATAATGGGAGCCAAAACAAATTGTGTTTGGATTTCTAAAAGGCATTCGATAAAGTACCACATAAAAGGTCATTTTCAGATTGGCAAACTGTAAGTAGCATAGAACCATAGAAAAGTTACAGCACAGAAAGAGGCTATTCGTCCCATCTTGTCCATGCCAGCCCGAGGACACCCAGGTGCCCTTTCTAATCCCACCTTCCTGCACCCGACCCATAGCCCTGCAGCTTACACCACTTAAGGTGCAGATCCAGGTACTTTTTAAAAGAGTTTATAGTTTCTGCCTCTACCACCAACTTGGGCAGCAACTTCCAGACACCCACTACCCTCTGCGTAAAAAAGTTCTTCTTCATGTCCCCCCTACACCTTCTGCCATTTGACCTCCCTAAATGTATGACCTCACACTTCTCTATGTTAAAATCCATCTGCCACTTTCCCATTCCACCAACCCATCTATGCCATTTTGGAGATTATGGCTATCCTCTACACTATCCACTACTCGGCCAATCTTTGTGTCATCTGCAAATTTCCCAATCATGCCCCCCACGTTCACATCCAACTCGTTAATATATAACACAAACAGCAAGGGTCCCAACACCGAGCCCTGTAGAACACCACTTGAGGCAACTTTCCATTCGCAAGGGCATCCATCGACCATTACCCTTTGTTTCCTGTTACAAAGCCAACCTTTTATCCAGTTTGCCACATTACCCTGAAACCCATGGGCTTTTACTTTCCCGACAATCTGCCATGTGGGACCTTGTCAAATGCCTTGCTAAAATCCATGTACACAACATCCACTGCACTACCTTCATCAACCCTTCTTGTCACTTTCTCAAAGAATTCAATCAAATTTGTGAGGCAAGACCTTCCTTTAACAAATCCATGCTGACCATCCCTGACTAGTCCAAGCCTTTCCACATGACAGTTAATCCTATCTCTCAGGATTGATTCTACTAATTTGCTCACCACCGATGTAAGACTAACTGGCCTATAATTGTTTGGCATTTCCTTTGACCCCCTTTAAACAATGGAACTACGTTTGCATTTCTCCAGTCCTCTGGTACCTCCCCTGTATCTATTGAAGATTGGAAAATCATCCTCAGAGCATCTGCTATCTCCTCCCTGACTTCCTTCAGCAGCCTCGGAAACAATCCGTCTGGCCCTGGTGACTTATCAACTTTCAAGGATTTCAACCCTTCGAGTACTTCCTCTCCCTTTATGACTATCCCGTCCAATATCTCGCAGTGTTCCTCCTGGACTACTATATCTACATCCTCCCTTTCCTTTATAAACACGGAGACAAAATATTCATTCAAAACCCTTCCCACGGCCTTTGCATCTACACACAAGTTTCCATCTTCATCTCTGATAGGTCCCACTTTTTCCTTAACTAACCTTTTAGCATTAATGTATTGGCAAAACATCTTTGGCTTATCTTTAACTTTACTTGCTAATCTTTTTTCATGCCCTCTCTTTGATTTCCTTATTTCCTTTTTTACTTTGTCCCTGTACTTCCTATATTTGTCTAGGCTATCTGCAGTGCTTAGTTCTTTGTACCTATCATACGCTTTCTTTTTCTGTTTGATCTTCCGCTGTATTCCTCTAGATAACCAGAGGGGTCTAGATTTGGCAGTACCACTCTTATTTTTGTAGGGGACATGTCTACTTTGTACAATTAGGATCTCGCTTTTTAGTGCTTCCCACTGGTTTTCCACTGTTTTATCCTCCAGCAGTGCTGTCCAGTCCACCTCACCAAGTCCCTTCTCATTTCTGCAAAATTTACCTTCCCCCAGTTCAAGACTTTTACTCCTGCCTTATCTTTGTCCTTTTCCATGGTTATGCTAAATCTAACTGAATTGTGATCACTGTCCTCGATATGGTCGCCAACTGTCACTTCACCCACTTGCCCGTCTTCGTACCCCAAGACTAGGTCTAGAATTGCATTTCCTCTTGTTGGGTTTGTCACTAATTGGTTGAAAAAATTTTCCTGGACACACTGCATGAATTTTTCTCCCTCAGTGCCCCTTATATTGTTTGAATCCCAGTTGATACTAAGATAGTTGAAGTCTCCTACTATTATTGCCCTCTTGGTCTTACAAGCAGAAATTTGCCTACATATTTGTTCTTCTATCTCCCTTTCACTATTTGGGGGTCTGTAGTATACTCCCAGTAGTATGACTGCCCCTTTTTTTATTTCTAAGCTCAATCCATAAAGCCTCGTTTGTTGACGCATTTAGTATATCATCCCTTCTCACAATTGGAATTGATTCTTTAACCGTTAGTGCTACCCCCACCCCCCTCCTTTTTTATCTCCTACTCTATCATGTCAGAAGACTCTATAACCAGGGATATTAAGCTGCCAGTTTTGTCCCTCCTTTGGCCAGGTCTCCATTATAGCAATGACATCCTGCTGCCATGTGTCTACCTGTGCCCTTAACTCATCTACCTTGTTTGTAATACTCCTTGCACTGAAGTATAAACAGTTTAACCCCATCAATTTCCCCTGCTGGACACTTTGTAAACTTTGCTTCTCCTGTAGCTCCATGTCTATCACAACGTCCCTAACTAATGTTCTACCTCCATTTTTCTGATCTGAATCTGACCTATCTGATCCTACTCCTGGGATCCCATCACCCTGCCACACTAGTTTAAACACTCCCCAACAGAACTAGCAAAAGCCCCCACAAGGACACTGGTCCCAGTTCTGCCTGGGTGCAGCCCGTCCAGTTTGTACAGGTCCCACCTTTCCCAGAACCTGTCCCAGAGCCAGGGAGCAATGACGGGGCTTCAACTAGTTGCGGTCTACATTAATGACATAGGTTGAAGGGACAACCTTTATTGCAGCCAAATTTGCTAATGATACAGATAGGTAGGAAAGCAAGTTGTGAGGAGGATACAAAGAGTTTGCAAAGAGATATAGGTAGTTAAGTGAGTGGACAAAAAATTGGCAGATGGGAGTATAATGTGGGAAAAAGTGAGGTTGTCCATTTTGGCAGGAAGACTAGAAAAGCAGTATATTATTTAAACAGAGAGAGACTGCAGAATGCTGCAGTACAGAGGGATCTGGGTTTCCTTGTACATGAATCACAAAAAGTTACCATGCAAATAATTAGGAAGGTAAATGGATGTCGGCCTTTATTGCAAGGGGGATGGAGTATAAAAGTAGGGAAGCCTTGCTATAGTTGTACAGGACATTAGTGGGATTGCAAATGTAGTATTGTGTACAGTTTTTGTCTCCTTTCTTAAGGAGGGATATACTTGCATTGGAAGCATTTCAAAGAAGGTTCATTACGCTGATTCCTGGGATGAGAGGGTTGTCTTATGTGGAAAGGTTGAGCAAGTTGGACCTAAATTCATTGGAGTTTATAAGGATGACAGGTGATCTGATTGAAATATACAGGATTCTGAGGGGGGCTAGATGCTGGGAGGATGTGTCCTCTTGTGGAGCAATCTAGAACTAGGAGGCACAATTTAAAAATAAGGGGTCTCCCATTTAAGGTGGAGATGAGGAAGAATTTCTTCTCTCAGGGGGTTGTTACTCTTTGGAACTCTCTTCCCCAGAGAACAGTCAAGCCTGGGTCATTGGATATATTCCTTGTTGAGTTAGATTTTTGATTGATAAGGGAATTGAGGATTAGGAAAGTGGGGTTAAGGCCACATCATCCTGTCTTATTGAAGACAGAACTAGCTTGATGTCCTTAATGGCCTAATCCTACTGCTGTTTCGTATTACCTTAAAGGCAATTGGCACAAATTCTCTTGAAATGCAAGGAATAAAGGGCCCAGCGTGGCCTAAATCACTTACAGAAATACAGTGGCCTTTCAACTGGCCTTCCAATGGAGGTCTGATTTAAACTATCCTAACTGCCAGTTTAGCCAATGAACAGGATGGTGCTTCAATAGCCTCTTTTCAAATAGGCAGAAACCAGGCGGAACTAATTTCTGAAAATGGGCATGTATGGGGCTAACATTAGACCCTGTATCTAATAAATTCAGTCAGGGAAGTAGAAAAACGTTTCAGCCTACAGAATTATCATCCTGCACCTTGATGAGTATAAAATGTACACAGGTAGTTCAAAATTAATGAAGCCTTAAATTATTTTGTCTTGAATTCAATTTCCAAATCTTTATTATATTAGAAATATTGTCATCCCACATTGAAAGAATAGGAATGTATAAGGCTGCTGTTATATGTGGTACTAAGCTGTTCAAGAAGAACTGCATGTTGCTGCAACATCTCTTACAAAACATATGATCAGTTCATATAGGTAGTATTTGTTGCATTTCTTTTTCACACACATTCATGGTACTATATGTGTGGAGTACTGGCAAGGCCACAATTTATTGCCTATCATTAACTGTGCTTGAAAGGCTGATGAGACAGCTTCTTAAACTGCTGCATTTGGCGTGGTGTAGATACACCTACAGTGCTGTTAGGGAGTTCCAGGATTTTGACCTAATGATGATGAAGAGATGCTGAAAATTTTCAAGTCAGGATGGTGTGTGACTTGGAGGGGAACCTGCAGGGGTTGGTGTTACCATATACCTGCTTCCTTTGTTCTTTATGCAGGAAAGGTTGTGGGTTTAGAAGGTGCAGTTAAAGGAATGGTGGCAAGTTACTGCAGTGCATCTCATAGATGGTACACATTGTAGCCATTGTGTGAATGTTTAAGATGGTGGATAGGATGCCAATCAAGCCAGCTGCTTTGTTTTGGATGCTGTCAAGTTACTTGAGTGTTGCTGGAGTAAGTGGAAAGGATTCCATCACACTCCTGACTTGTACCTTGTAAATACCGGAAAGGCTTAGGAGAGTCAGGAGGTGAGTCACTTGCCACAGAATATCCAGATCCTTTCCAAAAGCTTGTCAGTTAAATTTCTGGTAAATAATGACCCCAGAATATTGATGGTGGGGAATTCAGTGATGGTAATGCTGTTGAATACCAAGTGGAGGTCGTTAGATATTCTGCTGGAGATGGTCATTGTCTGGCACATATATTACTTACCACTTAAAAGCCCAAGTTTGTCTAGATCTTGCTGCATGCAGGCAACGTCTGCTTCATTCTTTGAGGACGTAATCAGTTCACTTGCTTCATACAAAAACATTTTTATTTTTGTTTAAAATAGTCCGTGTATTTTTTCCTGGATTCCACCAAAGGCTAAATGCAGCCAAAGGATTTGTGGAAACATTGCAATTGTGGTACTGATAGATGACAGCAGCGTTGTCACTAGTAACTAACGTATTATACATGTAGCTAATTGGCAATCCAGATATGATTTTGTTTACTTTACTTATCAGAAATGTAATAGTCATTGGGCATGTGATTTCCATACTCTCATACAAATATGAACCAAAACCTGTCAGAAAACAACAAGTTTCAGCACCATGGATGCACCAGCAACATTATATAGAGAAGGGAACTGTCATTCTGGTCAGTTCGACCATCAGAAAAACCACTATGGAAACAGAAAAAAGCAAAGTATGACCCATAATGAACAGTTCTGACATGGCATGTCATGGTAAAGGGCAAGCAGCTCCAATTGAGTTCTGCATGCAGAGCAGGGGGTGGGTTTGATGCATATTGTTGTACAAATCAGTATTCTCAGCAATCACTCTAATAAAGTCAAAATGGATGGACTAGCATCTAGAAGCTGCAGTGAGATGTGCTGTGTTTGATAAATTTGTGCACAATTCCAAATATAGGTGAAAAGGAAAGGCTGCGAAGGTTCGCATTGAATATTGGTAAATGTTTGTTAAGTAAATAAACACAAAGTACTTTACTTATTGTTTGCAAGGCATTTCTACTAAAACTAGTGCATATGGCTAGAGTGGTGTCACCATAACCACACTTGTGGCTAGTCAGTGATATCTATTGGACAATACTGGGCCACAGGTACTCTCAAGTTCAAAGTCTGGGTTCAAGGCCCACTTTTGCACACAATCTAGAACAACACTTCATTGGAACTTCTAGAACAGTATTCGGAATCAGAAGTTAAACCAAGATCCTGTCTGTCTGATCCCATGACGTTATTCAAAGAGAAGGGAGTTTTCCCTTTCCAGCGTCCTGGCCAATATTTAATCCTTCAGGCAACAATATTAAAAACAGATTAACTGGTCATTTAGTTCATTTGCTTTTTATTCATTTTGCTACATGCCACTTGACTGTTGTATTTCCACATTTAACAAGTCACTGAATTTCTAAAGTAATTAACTCTGTGAAACCCTTCATGACGCTTGAAAGACATGAATAGGCTGAAATAAATGCAAGTTCTTTCTTTACATAAGGAATGCTATCAAATGTTCTCAGCTATATATTATTTATCTTTGAACATTAAAATGTTACATTACAGCTGACAGCCAAGTACAAAAAATTAATGGTTGTTGACTTGATTCTCTCGTTGAACTAGTTTAATTGTAATTAATTGTCCTAATTATAAAATGATACACCAGTATTTGCACAATGTTGTGATGCATATTCATTTATTGTCCCAACTCACCTAGAATTGTTTTTATTTCATTAGAATATCAGAGTGAAATCCATTAGCTGTGTCTTGCAAGCCATACAAGAAGCTACCTCAAATTGTCACATTCGGATTTCTAAAAGCTCATCAGTAATTACATCTCTCCCTGTAAGACAAAGGTTGTGCTGTCTTATACAGGAAGTTAACAGTTGTTGAAATTTATGGCAAAGATACATTAAACTCCTGCACCATTTATTTCCTCACGTGTCAAAATTTTAACAAAACAACTTCAGAAAACAAATGATCAAAAAAGACAAGTTGGATGAATAAAATCATATACTCCAAAAATTATACCTTTACTAATATCTCATACAAAAGAGAAAAAGAGAGTAAAACTGATTTTTCTAAATCAATTGAGTGTATTACTGTTTATACATTATTCGAAAAGTTTATCGTCTGATACCATCAACATAGCTAAACTCTGCAGCATTCATCTTTTGCAGTTGAATTGCTAATATCCTTTTCTTCCTCTGAACCGAGTTCTGTTATCCAGCTTTAAAACAAAATCCATAGGACAGTAATGAAATGTGATGTTATAATGTTGCTGCAGTAGCTCTCTTTTTGGTACGAGACTAATTTGCTATTTTAAATACACTGAAACGTTATACTCAATTATAAAATCCCAACTAGTCTTTGCACTATAATTGGAAAAAGATACCTATGAAATAAGATCTTAAATATGTTCACAATGCATTCTATATTGAGAAGACAAATTGCAGACCAGGCAATTGTTTTGTGGAACATCTCCATTCAATCCGCAAGCATGACCCAGAGTTTCCGGTCCCTTGCCAATTCTATTCTCCGTCTCACTCTGATCTGTGTCTTCAGCCTAGCACACTGTTCCAATGAAGCTCCATGGAAGCTCCTGGAACAGGCACTCTTCTTTTGATTAGGCAATTCACAGCCTTCCACACTCAGAGTTCAACAATTTCAGATCATAACCTGTCATGAAGAGATTAATGTCTATAATGTTATTGAAATTATTTTTAAAAAATAGAGTTTAGTGGTGTGTGTGTATATGTGCTTTAATTGGATTAAAGCCAATGTAATGAAGTTAGTTCACTGTAACCTCTCTAGTCCAGAAACTTATCGTTTGGGAACACCAGCTGTCTGGAAATTTTCTAAGCAGACCCAAGCATCATTTTAGTACAGTAATTTGGGGGCAAAAACATGGAATTCACAACATTTGAATAAGTAAAACAATTTTTGTTACTGGTTTATGTTTTATCATTGTTTATGTTTCAGGTAAATATTTATATCTATGGCGTTTTCAGGTTAACACACTTTTGGTTAAGCATTCTATAATCCGGAAAATTCCAAAACCGAGAAATAACTTGGCCCCAAGCATTCGGACTGGAAAGGTTACAGTGTACACAGTAAAAAAAAAATCCAATTACACCTCATTTATCAAGGTGTAATATTTTTCAAGGGTTTTTAAAGAGTGAAATTAACAGTGTAAAAGTGCAATTTTATATCAATTCATGGACCTGGAATTTGCAGTCAGTGGCAAAGCAAGGGCTCTATTTGCTGTCCTTAAAGAAAGCCTCGCTGAGGGATCTAACGATTTCTGTGGCAAGAACTTTAACTCTCTTCCAGTGCAGTGGACTGCAGGGTTCCTTAACGGGGATTCCCAGCGTGGAGCTGCTGTGATGTCACCATCTGTCCAAGTAGCCAATCATATTAAAAAATTCTCAAAGACAGCCAACCAGGAAATGAATAGCACTAAAATTAAATTATTTCTTATTAATTTTACAGAGAGAAAAATAAAGATTGGGACATATACAATGGGTGACAGTAGAAGCCAAAATACTGAATTTTAAAAAAACATTTGTTTAAAAATATCTAGTAATTAATAATGATCCACAAATGTAAAATTATTTTTTTCAAGGCCAGATCAGTTGTTCAACAATAGCTATTACTCACATTACAAATCTAACTACTCCTTTTATGGGGTTTCTAACAACAAAATTAGAGTGGACATGAACTGATTTCAGTGATTGCTAGCTCTGTGGATGGGGATACACAGCACAGCCTGCAGTGCAGCAGTGAGTAACAGACCACAACTTCAAGATTTCCGCATTATTATTCCCACACATTAAATCTTGAAATTGCGGTCACTTTCAGAGGGGTAATGATGGCAAATGCTGATAGCTGATCATCAAATGTATCCCGCAAAATCCAGCCAATGCCACAATGTCGGAAGTGCCAATCTGCTTTTGTGGGCAATAGTCACCAAATCAAAAAGATAGAAGTTTCAGATCTGAGATCCACTATCTTTGAAAGCACTCAAACCAACCACTGTTTAGAAGTGAAACTTGCTTTAGAATTTTGTGAAATCTAGATGATTCAGAGATTATCAATGGGACTTCTTCACCCAAAAGGGTGGAACAAATATTATGTTGTGTTTATAAAACAAATAATTTAAAAAATGGTTATTTGAAATTGATACATACCATTGATCTTTTACATTCAAAGAAAGTATGCTGTAATGCCTTGCAATGTCCTTCTTTTAAGCATTGTTTTGGTGTCTTTCCTTCCTACTTGAAATACAAATGGGTCAACATTTAGGTATAATGGAGTAGATTTGATTCTTCTTTCCTAAGTAAGATTTGATATTAATAGTTAGTCAACTTGGCTACTGGCACTTTGGGAATAATTTTGCAAGATACTGCTCCCAACACAAATGTGTGCTAACTTAGTTGCCAACAGCCTATGTTCAGAGCGGAGATCTTGCTTCTTTCTTAGAATCATACAATGTATAGGAGGTAATTCGGCCCACTGCACCTGTGTCAGTTCTTTGAAAAAATTTATCCAATATGTCCCATTCCCCTGTCTATATCATAACCTTGCATTTTCTTCTCCTTCAAGTATGCACTCACTTTCCTTTTGACGGTTACTATTGAATCAGCTTCCATTACCCTTTCAGACATTGCAATCCAAATCACAACTTGTTTTGATTTTTTTTCCCTCATGTCACCTTTTGTCAATTACCTTAAGATTTGTGTCCATTAGTTAGGGACTCTTTTGTCACTGCAAAAAGCAGGTTCTCCTTAATTATGCTCCTTATCATAGAAAAACCATGTGATTTTAAACAGCCATCAAATCACTCCTTGACCTTCCCTTGTTCTAAAGGGAGCTGTCCCAACTTCTTCTCCACATAACTTAAATCTCTTGTCCCTGGTATCGTTCTGCATTCTCCTCTGCACCCTTTCCAGGGCCTTGACACACTTCTTGAAAAATGTGGTGCCCAGAATTGGCCACAGTACTCCAGCTGAAACCAAACTGACGTTCTACAAAAGGTTTTGCATTACTATCTCTAACGTATTGCCAGCATTTTCTATTTTAATTTCAGATTTCCAGCATCCACAGTATTTTGTTTTAGCACAGCTTCCTTGTTTTTGTATTCTATGGTTCCATTTATAAAGCCAAAGTTGCCACAAACCTTTTTAAAAGCTTTCAAAACAATTTGATTAGCTGGTTTTTATGATATTATCAACCAAGGGAAATTTTAACACATTATGAACTTCAACTGAACAGTCTTACACTCAAGGACAGGTATTTGCTATACATTAAACATATTGATGGATCTCCAGCAGCCTAGGAGGTCTGCCATTCTTACAGCTTACAGCCTTCGGCCCATCATGCCTATGCTGGCTCTTTGAAAGAGCTAGTTAATTAGTCCCACTTTTCTTGCTCTTTCCCCATAACCTTGCAAATATTTTCCTTTCCAAAGTGCACATCTGATTTCCTTTGGAAAGTTACCACTGAGCCTTGTTCCACTGCTGCCTGACAACTCATTGCGTTTAAAAAAATAAACTCATCTTCCCTCTTTAATGAGTAAAAATGAAAGTTTCATGTCATTCCGCACCTTAAGCACACAGTCATGTCCCAACAAGCACGTCCTCAGGTCCTCCTTCACCCCAACGCAGGCTCTGCCGTCCTCTTCCTTCTCCTCATAATATTTCGGCATCACTGTGCGTCCGAAAAGTAAACACAAGGACCGACCTCCAGAAGTGTCCGCCTGATCCTCCGAATATTCTAGAACAGGTTCAACAGAACATTTTCTTATTCACTACATTGAATCCCGCCCCGCCTACTCGCTGCTCCGACCATTTAACGTCCCCCCCCCCGCGCTGAATGCTGGGACTACCACTACGGGGCGACTCCGTATTGCACCTTGGGATTTGTAGTTTCCTCGCTGCGCACCGCTGATTGTGCGACATACTGGACGGCAGGTCCCAGCACGCACCGCGCCAGGCATGCGCACTGTGAAGGGCTGCGACTCCTAACTCGGCGGTGCGCATGCGCAGCGTGAAGAACCCCCCAACTCCCGACAGGCCCCGTGCCAGGATGAGGCATGCGCACTAATGTTGGCCAACGTCAGCGCCGTCCCTTGCGACGTGCGGAGCTTATTTTCTCATCCGGGTGAAGGGAGAGACGAAGTGCAGAGGTTGCACTTGGTTCCACCCCTCCTCCCCTTTACCTCCACCAGCCCCTTTGCGTCGGGTTGGTAACACCTTGAGGTAAGGTGGTACGATAGGAATAGCGAGGTAATGAAATCCAGGAGGTTAGGGAGCACAGACCTTCCTTCCAGCCAGTTCTCCGGGCAGGCAGACAAGAGGAAGGCATTGGGCCTCCCCTGGTCAGAGGAAGCTGCTCCGGGTCTGTTAGCACAGGGGGTGCAGTAATGAGCTGCGTCTTACGGGCACCAAAGATGTGAGACCCTGGCTGTCCCCCACACTGTTACAAATCAATGTGCTGCATAGTTCCGGAAGATGCTTGGTCTCATCCCAAGTCTGTGCTCATTTCGTTTCTTCCTTGATGTCATCTTCTTCTCAGAAGGTTGACTGCCATGGATCTCCACCTGTCTGTCCTGTGCTGCCCTGAAGCATCCCACATAAAATAAACTGCATCCAGTCCATTATATCCGGCATCCATTTTCTCCCCAGTTTTCCTCTGCTTTCTGCCGATCTTCCCTTTCAATAACTATCTCTGCCTACCGTCTGCTCTGACGATGTGACCAACGTATTGTATTTTTTTCGCTTTGATGTGATGCACTCATTTCTCCAGCCATTTACAGCACTTTTCCATTAGCTTTTCTGTCTGTGTAGGATATAAGAACATAAGAACTAGGAGCAGGAGTAGGCAATTCAGCCCTTCGAGCCTGCCCCGCCATTCAATACGATCATGGCTGATCTCATTTCGGCCTCAACTCCAATTTCCTGCTCTCTCCCCATAACCTTTCAACCCGTTACTAATTAAAAATCTGTCTATCTCCTCAAGTTTATTTAGCGTCCCGGCATCCACTGCACTCTGAGGTAGTGAATTCCACAGATTCATGACCCTTTGAGAAAAGTAATTCCTCCTTATCTCTGATGTAAATCTACCACCCCTTAGCCTAAAGAATGCCCCACAAGGGAAAACATCTGCTCCACGGCTACTTTGTCTATCCCCTTTAGCATCTTATATACCTCAATTAGATCTCCTCTCATCCTTCTAAACTCTAGCGAGTATAGGCATAAACTGCTGAATCTTTCCTCGTAAAACAAGCCCGACATCTCTGGAATCAATACAATCTGAATCCTATATGTCCACATTGGATTTAACTCATCTCTTTTGTTATGATGGGGAAGGAAAGACAATCGGCAGGATGTTCATCACAGTTGTGAACCAGTGGTGCCTGTTTGAAACTGTCTGAGGACATGTTTGGCTCAGTTGTGTTGTCCTTTACAACCTTCGCTACTGTCTAATACATGCATGGAACAGGGTTAGTTTGCTGAGAGATCAATCTAAATTGATGCCTTTAAGAGAGAATATAAAACAAAACTCATTATCAGTTCCAAAACCTCTGAGATATTTTTTAAGAGTGGTTCACTTGTTTGGAAATAATAAGTTTGTCTCATTCAACAATGAAATGTGAATTTTTTAGACGAGTGCACTGATTATATACTAGCACTTGCAGTTATCATGTCAGCATTCTTGAAGGATTTTGAAGTATTTTGAATTGGTTGTATGCAGACCAACTTGGACATGGCCATTTTTCTGGTCACTAAGAGAGGAGTGATTTCAGAGGATTTTCCCCTGCTTCATGTCTTCTACCTGAGGGGTGACTGTATTCTGGAATGTACACTTCTGAAGTTCTCTGTTCTTGCATGCCACAGAGGGTCACTAGCTCCATTTTGAGCTTAAGCAAGTTTTCCTGGAGGTATTCTAGCAATGAACTAACTATACATTATTTTGTAACTTTGCAATGATTGCAAGTAATATTTTTTTTAATATAGGCTTTATGATGGAGTGCGCTTGCTTTTGATGCCTTTACATTCATGCCCATTTAAATTTTTTAAATCTAGTGATCTCACGTCAGCAATTAGATGATGTTTTGTGATGTCATCTGACTTCCCTAAACAAAACTGTGTGCTTGCTGTCTGAAGATTTGTGGAAGTGGACTCCACTAACTTGTCTGATTGGTCAAGTGAATACACTACGCTGTTAATGTTTTGTACTGTCAGGCTGAATGGAAAAACAAATTGCACGTTATAAATATTGTTAATTTCGTGTTTGCAGTGTTAATACCTGTATTACATTTTGACATTCACTAATTTAATCTAACAGTGTAGAAAGAAAGAAAAATTCAGCTATCTTAACATACTGTGCCAGTCAAGGTATAACAGTCTATTCACCAGCTTCTTTTCCATCTAAATGGTAGATTAAATTCAAATATGAAAAATGCAGGCAAGTGTGTTATTGCTAAGCCACATAAAGTTGGTTAGCAGTTGATGTTTTGATTGGGTGTTGCAGGGAAGTGCTGATTGGAAGTGTAATTTTAAAAATCCTGATTTAAATATTGTTCTATTTTTTGGCAACAGGCATGTTACCAACGACAACATATAGTCCCACCAGTCAAGGGAATGGTGCGCTAAGTTCCCGGGATGCTGCACGACATACTGCTGGAGCCAAGCGGTACAAGTACCTCAGGCGGCTCTTTCGTTTTAGGCAGATGGATTTTGAATTTGCCATATGGCAGATGTTATACCTATTTACATCCCCACAGATGGTGTACAGAAATTTTCATTACAGAAAACAGACTAAGGACCAGTGGGCCAGAGATGACCCTGCCTTCCTGGTTTTGCTCAGTATCTGGTTATGTGGTGAGTGTTCTTTGAAAAATTTTCATTGTGTGAAGCTTTATTACTGGACACGAATGCTGAGGTGAATTAGAGTATAGAGTCTGTTGCATGATTATCCAAGGGTGCTGTCATTCTAAGATTGATGGTAACATAAACATTTCATAGAAGGTTTATTTAGCAAATTCTGTAAATTAAATTTTTTGTGTATTTCCGACTTTTTATTCATGGGATGTGGTCATCGCTGGTGAGGCCAGCATTTATTGCCCATCCCTAATTACCCTTAAGAAGGTGAGCCATCATCTTCATTGCATCTGAATGTCTTGCTTCACCATTTCAGAGGGAAGCTAAGAGTCAACCACACTGCTGTAGGTCTGGGGTCACATAGGCCAAATCAGGTAAGGATGGCAAATTTCCTTCCCTAAAGGGCATTCCTCCTCCTCCTCCAGATATCATGCCCTAAGAGAGTTGGCGATTATGGACTTCCATTGGATTGGTCCATGATTATGCTTGGCAAAGTACTGCAGTGGTTTGCCATTGCCTTAGGCAGTATGGCTGACCAGGAAACTCTGCTGCTGTCACCGCCTGCCATCAGGGGCATTGAAAGAATTTAGAGGCTGATAATCAACCTGCTTGGCCACATTATGAACACACCTCCATGGCCATCAAGTCCTGAAGTGGGATTTGAACCTGGAGCTGCTGGCCAAGAGATAGGGACGCTACCACTGCATCACAAGACCTCTAAAGGACATTAGTGAACCAAATGGTTATATTTGACGGTAGTTTTATGGTCACCATTAATGATACTAACTTTTTATTCCAGATGTATTTAAGTTAAATGTAAATTCCCCAGTTGCCTTGGTGGGATTTGAACTCATGTCCAACTCATGACCATAGTCCAAGCCTGTGGATTACTTGTCCAGTAACCTAACCGCACTCTGCTCCTGTACCCTTATTATGGAATTACAGAAGCCTCAATTTAAATTAGAGCATTGCAACCAGTCTGATTCCAATCCCTACTTTTATTCTGTATCCTTTCCTATTTTTATTTTTTTTCGAATGTATATTCAATCCCTCTTAGGCCCTATAATTGATTTAAATTCAGTAGCCAATTCCAGCAATGCGTTAATTTCCTAATAGTCCTTTGTGTGAACATTCTTCTAATCTCCCCCTACATGCTTCTAATAGTAATGCTAAATTTATGCTACCTTGTTACCAATTCACTAGACAGTGAATTTTCACTATTTACCTTCACTTAATCTTTTTATCCTGTTAGATTCTCCCTTAGGAATCTTTGAATTTAACCCTAGTTTTTAAAATCTGTACTCCTAAATGTTTCTTTCCTCCCTGGTATCATCTCAGTAAAACTCCTCTTCCATGATCCCAATATCTTATAACTATGAAAGTAGTCTGGAACATGTTCAATACTGGGTGTCCGATATTGCTGACTTGGAACTAATCAGGGCACTGTATAATGACCTGACTTTGATCCCATCACCTAATGTGATTGGCTGTTATTATGCTGCTTCTGAAACGTAACCCTTTAATAGATCATTCAATCGAAAGTACCACTATTCAACAACACAGAATATGAACTGGTTACCACAGAATTGTCACACTGCAGTAGAGGCCATTCGGCTCACCATGTCTGCACCAGTTCTCCAAATGAGCAGTTCACTTAGTGCCATTCCCCTGCCTTCTCCCCATAACCCTGCACATTCTTCTTTTTTAGATAACAGTCTAATTCCCTTCTGAATGCTTCAGCTGAACCCACCTGCATCACGCTCTCAGTCACTTTGGAACGCATGGCTAATGAGAGGCACATGCTGAATAATAAGAGTCCCCCTGTGGGTACTTAAGAATATTCAGCTGCAGAAGAAATTTCTGAATACCAAATTGTGTGTATGGGGCGCTTATGTGCTTTGATTATCCAAAACAAACTTGCTATATCAAAACATTTGTTAAACGATTCATAAGAACATAATAAAAATTATCAGGAGAAGACTATATGGCCCCTTGAGCCTGCTCCACTATTCAAGATCATCATGGTTGATCTTCGGCCTCAATTCCACTTTCCTGCCCGCTATCCATTTCCTTTGATTTCCTGAAAGATCAAAAACCTATCAATTCCTTTAATATATTCATTGATGGAGCATCCACACCCTTCTGGGATAGAAAATCCCAAAGATTCACAAACATTTAATGAAGAAATTTCTTCTCATCTCAGTCCTAAACAAGCATCCTCTTATCCTGAGACTCTGCCCCCATGTTTTAGATTTCCCAGCCAGAGGAAACAACATCTGCATCTACCCTGCCAAGCCCCTTCGGAACCATATTTATTTCACTGAAATCACCTCCCATTCTTCTATTCCAAAGTTTTGGCTTCTGCTGTACCATTTAGAATTTCACTTCAATGTTCATCACTCTTTTGTATAAAGAAAAGTTTCTGATTAGTCCTAAATTTGCTTTTAATCAGTTTGAATTTTCACCCCCTTGCCTGATTGCCCTGGTTTAGCTTGAAGTAGTTTTCCATGTTTGTGATCATCCATTAACATAAGCACATAAAAAGAGCAGGAACAGACAATTACTTTAAACATTGTTGATAACTGCTTACTTCAATCAAATAAATCCAACCGATATAGTCTAGAAATGGAAAATGTAATGCTATTCTACTTTAAGGTGAAAGATTTCTGATGGTAAATATATATTTCATCACTACCTGTTTATCTGGAATATTGCAATTTTTAAAACCCAAATAATAATTCCCACAATTAAGTTCTTCATTAAGAAGCTGGATGGTACAGACCAGAAGGTCGCAGATTTGATCCGTACTATTGTCTGTGCTTAAATCAGTTACTCTTAGCTGGGGTGACTATAACACATTAAAGGGTTCCAATAGCTCATGCCATAAATAATGATAGGGCCACGGTGTTGTGCATTCATCTTTTGGATCAGTGTTCAGACTTCCTGCCAGTTTTTCAAGATGTTGGTTGCAAATGAGTCTTTGGATTAAAAAGCAAATATAAAATGATACCTTGTGGTGAAAATCTGAAAGAATTCAACATAAGAATGAATTTTTGTTCTTTGTAGTGTCTACCATAGGTTTTGGATTTGTATTAGAAATGGGATTTTTTGAAACAATGAAGCTTTTGCTGTGGGTTGTCTTCATTGACTGTGTAGGAGTTGGACTACTGGTCGCAACATTAATGTGGTAAGTTTTAAAAGCACTTCATTTTAATGTCATGCCCCCTGGCACTAGGAATATCAGGTGCAGGAGACATGTGGAACAATAAAATTTTAAGAGCTTGCAGTCCGGGATAAGCATGCAATCAATAGCCTGATCCCGTGCCAATGCAATAGTTAGTTAACACGTAATGCTTTTCAGGAGGGATCTATGTAACTGATTAAACATATGGCAGCCACAGTCTTAAATGTAAAACATTATTAATTAAATATCACAGGCATCTCTTTGCCTGAAATTGACTTCTTGCTTAATCAGTGAGAACTTCCGTTGAATGATGAGCAGCTGTATCAATTATAATTTTCTGTTTTATGTGTTAGCTACTGCATTAGGAAATGCTGCAAATTAAAGAGAAGTGAAAGTTAATGTTCTTTCTTGCTATCGCCACCTGATTAATACAGCTACTCTACTACCACTTCTTCCTTCCCTCTTTTTGTTATATGAATTACAACCTACAATATTTAACTACCAATCCTGTCCAAGCTGCAGTCACGTTTCTGTTATCACTATTACATCTGTATCCTCATTTCTAATTACTGTCTCCAATTCCTCCATTTTGTTGCTGGCACCGTGTATATTATTGCACAGGCAATTTAATATGCTTTTAGTTTTCAGTTATTTTATTACTTGGAATATTTATCTTTCTTTTTGCACTCTGACTTTTGCAGTCAATCTTTTTTCTTACTCATTTAAGATCCTTTACACTGTCCCATTCATCCTTTCTGCTATGACCTCAACTGCATACGTACATACGAAAATACGAATTAAAAGCACAAGGAGGCCATTCGGCTCCTCAAGCCTGCCCTGCCATTCAGTAAGATCATGGCGGATCTGTTTGTGGCCTCAACTCTACATTCCGTCTACCCCGATAACCTTTGACTCCTTTATTAGTCGAGAATCTATCTACCTCTGCCTTAAAAATATTCAATGACCCAGCTCCCACCGCTGTCTGGGGCAGTGTGTTGCAAAGACTCTCGACCCTATGGGAGAAAAAATTTCTCATCTCCATAGTAAATGGGAGACCCCTTATTTCAAAAATGTGTCCCCTAGTCTCTCCCAGAAGGGGAAACATTCTTTCAGCATGCACCATGTCAAGTCCCCTCAGGACCTTATATGTTTCAATAAGATCACCTCTCAATCTTCTAAATTCCAATGGATGCAGGCCCAACCTGTCCAACTTTTCCTCATCAGATAACCCCTTCATCCCAGGTGTCAGTCGAGTGAACCTTCTCTGAATTGCTTCAAATGCATTTATATCCTTTCTTAAATAAGGCGACAAAAACTGTACGCACTCTCCAGATGTAGTCTCACCAATGCCCTATACAACTGTAGCAAAATATCCCTACTTTAATATTCCAGTCCCCTTGCAATAAACGATAACATTCCATGTGTGCTCTGTCCCATCAGATCCTTTTAACTAGAGCCCCTCCCCACGCCACTCTTTCCTCCACATGTTCACCATTTTCCCTTTGTCAGCACATAGCTTGGGTGGTAGTCAGAATATTACCACCTGCGAGGATCTGCCTCTTGTTAAATCCCTTAGAAGGACCTTGCCCCTGTTCTTTCTTGTGCTGTTGGCCCAAGATATACCATGAAAACTATTTCTACCTCTTTGATTCTTGATCACAACGACAGAGGATATGCCCCTAATTTTCAAGTTCTCTAAGACTACAATTTTTCTATTCCACTACCCTTCACCTCTCCATCTCTTGAATTGTCTTCTGTTCAAAAACGCCTGGAGTAAACTTTGTAGAAATTCTTCCCCCCATCACCCCTGCCATCTCCCACCCCCCATCATCTTCATGGCTCTATCCCACGCACCCATTACCGCTGTTCTTTCCAACCGTTACTGACTCTCCATCCACCAGTGTTTTTATTTCAGAACCCTTATCAGAGCTTAAGAATCCCTACATAGCTTTGCCCTGCATACTTTGCATCCTTTCCAATCTGTCTCCCAGATTGTAACTCTGCTCCTTTGACTCCAGTTTATTGTTCTTCCTCTTTTCCCTCTGCCCCTCTCCTTCATTGATGTAGATCCTTCTGTTGTCATGCCCTTAAACTCTGGAATTATCTTCCAATCTCCTCTCTTTTACTCCGGCATGCCCTATCTTCAAAATCTCCCTCAAATAACAGTGTAATACTGATCTTTGTCATACTTATTGTTTGTTTACCCTCAAGAATTGGGACCACCTCTACGTTAAAATGTTGATAATAGTCCAAGTAGCTGTTCTGTAATGTGTACACTGTGGTATTTTGTTTCCAGGTTTATTACCAACAGATATTTGATGAAGCCTCAAAGTAAAGGCTATGATGTGGAATGGGGATATGCATTTGACATTCATCTAAACGCTTTCTATCCACTTCTTGTGATCTTGCATTTTATTCAACTGTTCTTTATTAACCGTAAGTCTCCTTGTTTGAAAATCCTTATTTTTTCAAACACTGAAATTACTGTGTTGTTCCAGACTAAATGTTGCCACTATGTACTTATAAACACTGAGGTTGGAGAGGGGATGAAATGATTCTTTAAGTGTTATGGGTTTGAAATTAATTCTGGTCTGGCACAATTAGCGATAGTGCAAGTGTATCCATAGTGGTACCACCCAACATTTACTTGCAGTGCTGTGCTTTAGAAGCTGCTCAAGTCTAGCTTGATGGCTCATTTAAATGCATTTTGTGAGAAGCTGAGTTATAGAGGTTCCAGGTTTGATCTCAATCACAGTAGCAGAAAAGGTGCTGTAGTAGGGCTGAATAATATTGGTTGGGAAGAGAAAAGTTGGCCTGAGGTCCCACATCTCATTGCTATCCAGCTGGAATTCTTGCTGGAAGCACATGGGTGTTGGCATTGGTTCACAATATTAGGCTCAGTTGTGATGTTCCAAAAATTGATTAGCCTGACTGATGCTGTCCACCAGGGCTCACAAATGAATAATGGTCATTTGGAGAAGATGTCAGAGAGTACCCACTGAAATCTGTCATTTAGGAGCTCTTGAGAAAAGGAGCCAAATGATGCGATGTGAACAGAAAATTTTAAAACAGGAAACTTCCCTGAACTCCCTTCTTGATTAATGTCTTCTGTACTTTTGCAATATAGCAAAAACTTAACCATGCTGGTCTTGTCTAAATGTAAGCTGTGATGTAGTCACTAAATATGTTCTGTATTTGCATGTTATGTACTCCATTTAGTGATGTATTTGATAGTGAACCATGTGTTCAATGGGAGGGAAGAGCTCCATAATAGTCACCTCCAAATTTTCACTGAATCATCTTAAATGTTGATTATTGAACTTGCTGCATCTCAGCTTACTTTTCCAAAGCTAAGCCTTTATTTGAAATGTTAGTCATCAGTTAAATCACCAGTACAGTTGCACAAATAAGGACCTAAATTCTACTAATGCTGTTTGAAAAATTGTTCCATAGCAGAATTGAGGAGAAGACTCAACATTATCTTCTCAGGGCAACTTGGGATGGACAGTAAAAGCCTTAATAATTGCTCATGTCCCAAATATGAACAATTAGAAAAAAAAGAATTAAGCTTCTATAACAGATGGTTTCTTTGAATATGTGAATAGGTTTCACTTTAGTAAATGCGAAAATGAGGAGAAAAGAAAATGAAACTTGAAACGTATGACTGGTGCCTGCCATACTGAAGGAAGAAACTGTTCATTTTCATCTCTGGGTGCAATGCCAGATCTACCAAATGTTACATTTTCAAATAGAAATCGAAAGCAGACTGCTGGTGCAGAATACAGTAGCATCTGCTTGTTCCCCATCTCATCTGCCTGACATAGTGATCTAACATTTAAACTAAATAGGTGCAATGTATTTTCACTGAGGACCTTTGAATCCAGGCAGACACGGTTCTTATATTATTGCTGAAAAAAAGAGGTGCTGCCAAAGCTTTTCGTCTTGTACACATCAGGACAGATTGGCAAGAATACCAATTGTAAAGGGCATAACAATGTATACTGCATCAGAAAAGAGTGCTGATTGGTTGGCAAGTGGATTCTGATTGGTAGAGGCGTTGCCATGGAGAATGCATGAGGGAACAATTACCTGCCAGGCTTTTGTTTAAATTAAATAGGGCCTGAGCCATTTGCTCATCTTGCAAGCTTGATGCTGAAATAGGATGCATCAAAGCCATCCTGCAGGATAATGGCTACCCGATCAGATCATTGCTCGCTGTATATTTTGCAAACTCATGAATGGCCCTGAGGCCACGACTTTCGGTCCTGAAAAGTATCTAGTTTATCTCAGATTACCTTGGAAGGATAAGGTGTCTCAAAAATTTGAACAACAGGTGAAGCTAGCTATTTCACACTGCTACTATGTAGTAGCAACACAAGTGGTATTCTTCACTAGCAGGATGCTGCCGTCAAGCCTAAAAGATGTTCTGCCTATGATCCAAATGAATAATGTGGTATATGAATTTCAGTGTCGGTGTGATGCCAGGTATGTGGGCCAAACGTCCCAATGACTGGCGGATCATATCACACAGCATGTACCTTCAGCTGTTCGCAACAGGCAAAGTACCGACCATACCCAACCAGCCCGTGCTTGCAAAACTCAAAACGCAAGTGTCCAACATTACCATGTTTGGACAGCACTTGCTAAACAATCCTGATTGTGCTAAGAATTACACTGACAACCAATTTAAGATTTTCAGTCAGGCTCACAGTGTGGCTCACTTACATGTGCTAAAGGCCCTGTCCTTTGCAGACAGAAGGAGCATGTCCACGCGTGACACCTTTTTCAACTAAACAAAAACTTGGGGGACAGCCATTCTCTGGTAACTTCCTTATGGCAATGCCTCGATCAATCAGAGTCAACCTACCTGGTATGAATTGGAACAAAAGTTTTTGGTAGTTAACTGTTCCCTGGTGCATTCTCCATGGCAAAGCCTCTACTAATCAGAGTCCTCTTGCCAATAATCAACACTCTCTCCTCATGCAGCATAAATTGTTCCCGTTACAAACAGTATTCTTGCGAATCTGTCCTGGTGAATGTAAGACGAAAAGCCTCGGCACCATTTCTCTTTTCTCAGCAATACTCAAGTTCTGTTCTACCAAGTAACTATTTGTTCTTGTTAAGTTTCGACGTTGCCAAGTAAAATTAGATTTTACTTAGTACCCAGTATCAGAACAACTGATCCAAGTTCATATCACAAAATTACATGAATTCAGTACTGTTAAGGAACCTGAGCCGGAATTTATTGATAAAATAACTGGGTTTGGCTACATTAGAAAGTTTAATAAAATAATTCAAGGTGCCCACAGTTACCTGTACTGAAGTTTCCTCCTGTGTTGCTGTTCAGATCTTCGCTCATGCCGCTATTATAATAGCAACACTTGTGATGCAAATGTGGTCAAGATTATATTTTTTGTGTGTAGGTGGTGATAGCTATTTTAACATTTTATTTAATTAACATTTAATATTTTCTTTGCAGATATTATCATCCAAGATGGGTTTCTTGGTTACGTTGTTGGTAACATCTTCTGGCTGGTTGGCATTGGATATTACATCTATGTTACTTTTCTTGGATACAGTGGTAAATACAAGTTTTAAATGCACTTTTTCTGAACACAAAATGAAAGGAGCTAAATTGCAAAGATTTAATTCCTTCACTTGCATTTATTTTTACTTGTTATCTAAGTATACTTTCCTTGGTCACCAACACTCACTTGAAACATCTATTCTTTATGTGAGCCTAGGCAAGCGTACCTTTGCTCAACATCCAGCAGAGGGCATAAAGTAGCAATGCGAGTAGATTGCTGCTTGATTGTTTGCCCCTAGCATAAGCATAGCTAGTATTCCCAACTAATTCAGCCTAGGCCTGCATCTTTCCTAGTCTATATGACCCTGTGTTGCATCTGGTGGTGTATGTACCCATCGAGCCATCTTATGCCTCAGAAAGATTTTAAAAATATATTTCTGGTGCCACAAATTGAGTCAGTTGCACTTGGGTATAATTGTTCTTCTCCACCAATCCCTGCCACCACCACCACCACCCCCCCAAACTCTGTGGCAAACCACTTGGTATGTGCTCTGCTGAGTTTTGGAACTTCAACTAGATTCAGAGAAACTGTATCAATGCCCAGTAAATCTATTCTAGTTCAGATGATGTGTGTCCTGATGGTATTAGCTGAATGTATAATGATTGGTTGCCGGATTACAGGAAATAAACTGGCGATGGTCCATATAATGATTCATATGGTTTATTTTCCTTAATCCAGTTTTCATTTCACTTGTTACCTGTTTACAGCGTAGAAATGAGCTCTTCAACCCACCTGTTCTTTGATGTTTGATGCTCCACTCTAGCCTCTTCCAACCCTACTTCATCTAACTCCACTGGCATACCCTATTCCTTTCTCCCTCATGTAGCCATGTACTTATCTAGCATATTTCTTCCTTTAGCATTGCCATTTCTGAAGAACACAGTTGCCCTACTATATCCATTTGGTCTCCTCATCGTTTTGTTCTTGCTGTCACTGGGGCTGGGATGGAATTTCACTAAAGGATTGTGCTCATTCTACAAGTACAGAGTGCAGTAGAAGATACAAATATCTAATAAAACATTTGCCGAACATTATGTTTGCTTTTGCTGTGTTGATGATGTGTAATGCAGCTTTAACATTTGTATAAGTTGTAAATACGTTCTGTACATACTGATACTAAGATATCCAGAGACATTTGAGAGATAATTTCACGAGTAGAACTGCTTTGTTTTTAAATGTTTGTGCAATTGTGGCAGAACTTGTTCTATTACGTGAATGGTTGAACATTGAACCCAGCAACCAGATCTGATTGTATATTTTATATTTATCAAACCTTTCAATGAAGCACATTCCTTTAACAGCAATAGTTCTGACAGTTTTTTTTAACTCATACCTTTTTATTGGGAAGCTTCAATAAACATTTCCTTGCTTCTTTCTCTACCTGAGCTATTGGGTCTTCGAATTTATTTATAGGAGAGGGGAGAGAGAGTGAGAGGTCCATCTGGATAGGACTGGGAGGTGAAAGGAAAGGGGAAATAAGTTGGCTTTTCATTTTCAAATTATATATTTTTCTTGGTCTTCGTTACTGATCTCCCCTTTCCAGTTGGTTTAAAGCATATAAAGCTAAATAAAAACCTCATGAACTTCTAAACTCTCCACAAAGTGAACCCTGACTGTTGAACACTCCTCCTATGCAAGCTGTAAAACTGGTTGTTAATTATTTTTTTCTTTGCGGGTAATGGGAAACAAATGTTCAGGTATCTGACCGGTTTGCGTGTTAATACTTCTGAAGGCCTAACAAAAGTTATACATTTTTAACAAAAATAAAGCATTGATGTGAACAAAGACTAATATTAATATCTTTTGTGAATTTAATTAAAGAATTATTAGGGATGATAAGTTGGCTGTGTTTAATAGGACTGATTTCACCAGTTAATATGGGGACTACAACAACAACTTGTATTTAAATAAGTGCTTCAGAGAAGCTTATCGAACAAAAATGTGATACTTAGCCACATAACAAGATGTCGTGATGATCAAAAGTTTAGTCAAAGATATAGGTTTTAAGGAGCATCTTAGAGGAGAGCGAGGGGTTTAGGGCTCTCCCTAACTTGGCCTAGATAGCTGAAGGCATAACCACCAATGCTGGAGCTATGAAAATCAAGCAGGTGGAAGAGACCAAAATTGGAGGAGCACAGAGATCTGAGGATTACAAAGATAAGGAGGGAGTGAGGGCCGGGAGGAATTTGAAAACAAGAATAAGTATTTTGAAATCGAGGTGTTGGTGGATAAGGAGCCAGGTCAGCAAACACATGGATGATTGGCGAATGGGATTTGATGTGAATTGGGTTACAGGCAAGCAGACTTTTGAATGAACTCCAGTTTGCAGGGGGTGCAAATGGGAGATTGGTCAGAATGGCTTTATAATATTTGAGTCTAGACTTAATAAAGGAATGGGTGGCTTATTTACATACTTCAGCTTTGGGCCTTCCGTGGACTCAAGAGAGTAAGGATGAAATGTTGTGCTTCAGGAGCCTGCTGAAAATCGCCCAGGCAATTTTTCTGGCTTAAGGAGGGGAAGATTGTTTATTTGCTTTAAATAGTAGCTTTCTCCAACATCCATTCCAAACAAATTCTTGTGTAGTTGAATTACTGCTCAGGCATTCCAGGCACACTATGGAACAGTGGCCTAATTTACATAACAGGCAAGGGTTTACTGAGCATGGTGTGTACCCATGTGCAACTTCTCAGTCCTCTCAGCACCTGGTGCCCACAGGGCACCCTGGGCAGTTATGGTACATGGAGCTCTCTGAAATGGGTGATTTCTGTACCTGCATACTAACATTTTGCGATTCATGTACTAGGACATCCAGATTCCTGTGTACTTCAATCTCTCACCATTTATATATGTTGCTTTTCTATTCTTCCTGCCAAAGTGGACAAGTTCACATTTCCCTACTTCATACTCAAATCTGCCAAATTTTTTGCCCACTCACTTAACCTATGTCCCTTTGAAGCCTTCTAATGTCCTCTACACATCTTACTTTCCTACCCATCTTTGTGTCATCAGCAAATTTAGCAACTTGGAGTGGAATTGAACCTGGAACTTTGAGGCAAGAGTGCAACCAAATGAGCCACAACAGACCAAGCAGATAAAGGACCCGTATGACAGATGTCAGCTTGATGCTTTAAGTGAGAACCAGGCTGAATATAGAAATTTGAGAGGGGGAATGAGAAAGGAAATGAGAGGCAAAGGAAGAATATGAGAAGAGACTGGCAGCTAACATAGAAGGGAATTCAAATATCCTCGAAAGGGTCATAGCATGGGAAGAGGGCGTAGGGTCAACTGGGGACCAAAAAGAAGATCTAGGCAGAGGGCTGCCTGAGGTAGGAAATGAATACTTTGCATCTTTCTTTATTTAGGAAGATGCTGCTGCCAAAGTCATAGTGAAAAGGGAGGTAGCTCAGATACAGGATGGGATAAAACCTGATAAAGAGGCATCCCATCCACAAACATTCACTCCCTCCACCATGGACAAACAGTGGCAGTAATGTGTACCATCTACAAGGTGCACTGCAGAAACTCACCAAGGCTCCTTGGACAGCACCTTCCAAACTCAGTTGCTACCAGCTAGAGGAAAAGGGCAGCAGATACATGGGAGCACTACCACCTGGAAGTTCCCCTCCAAGCCACTGACCATCCTGACTTGGAAATATATCACTGTTCCTTCACTGTTTCTGGGTTAAAGTCTTGGAACCCCCTGCCTATCAGCACTGTGGGCATACCTATACCACATGGACTGCAGCAGTTTAAGAAGGCAGCTCACCACCACCTTCTGAAGGGCAACTAGGGATGGGCAATAAATACTGGCCCAGCCAGCAAAGCCCACATCCCATGAATGAATAAAAAAAAGATCCCTTGATGTCATTAGTTACTAGAAAACTATAGATTTTTGTCTTGAACATGCTCAATGACTGAGCTTCCACAGCCCTTTGGGGTAGAGAATTCCAAAGATTCATAACCCTCTTGAGTAAAGAAATTTCTCCTCATCTCAGTCCTAAATGGCTCACTGCTTATTCTGAGACTAATTCCCTTTGTTCTAGACCTCACAGCCAGGGGGAACATCCTTTCTGCATCTACACTGTCTAGCCCCTTAAGAATTTTGTAAGCTTCAATGAGATCACACCCCATTCCTCTAAATTCCAAAGAATATAGGCTCAGTGTCCTCAATCTCTCCTCATGGACAGTCACGCCCTCCAAGGGATTAGTTTGGTGAAGCTCCACCGCATTCCCTCTATGGTAAGCATATCCTTCCTTAGGTAAGGGAACCAAAACTGTGTATAAAGTTCCAGGTGTGGTGTCACCAATGTTTTGTTTTAAATTGTGGGGGCAGATGAGATGTGTGCTGGAATATGAGGGGGGAGGCAGAAAAGATGGGGGGTGGGTGGGGGGAGGCAGAAAAGACGGGGGGTGGGGGGGGAGGCAGAAAAGACGGGGAGTGGTGTTCAAACACGAAGGGGAGGGCAGACAAGACAAGGGGTGTGCTGGAACACGAGGTGGGAGGGCAGACAAGACGGGGGTGCTGGAACATGGGATGGGGGGAGGGGCCGGGGTGTGGTGGGAAGCCCAGACTGGGGGGTGGGGTAGATGAAACCATGGAGCCTTGCAAGAGATGGTGGGGGCAAGGACCAGGGAGCAGTGAAGGGGCTGTGGGAAAGCTGGCGACAGTGAGGGGCATGGGACAGTGAGGAGTGGGAGTGTTCAGAAGGAGGGGTTGGTGGTGTCAATGGTGGAGTCTTGGGGGGCCAAACCGAGGATACTGGTGGTGGGAGGGCACTGCAACTTTTGAGAGAGCAGTGGGATGTGGGAGGGTGAGGATCTACCTGTGGCGGGTGCAGGGTCGGTTTGAGTGGTTGGAGGGGGACACAGAAATGTAAACCTACCTAGGGCTGGGCAGGATGAGGGTGGGCATGGGGACCGTGACAGGCATGGGGTTATCAAGGAGGAAGAGCATGTGATTGGCTGAAGGGGGTGGTGGGGGGAAGGTTCAAGGGGCACAAATGGGTGAAGGTAACACTGTGGGGGGTGGGGGGGAAGTGGGTTACAGGGGGAGGGTAGAAGGTGTTGGAAACAGTTTAAAGCTCATGTGCACCATCCTCATGCGAAGCCACACACGCTCAATGTCCAGCTCAAGAAATGCTGCTTGGGAGGAGGGTCACTGTGCGGCAGAGCTGAAGGTCAGCTTGACTGGACAACTGAAGGGGAATCCTGATAATCTGCCCTGACAAGGGAAAGGTCTCTTTGTCAACTCGGAGGGCAGTGGAGGGAAAAGGAACAGTGTGTGTGGGAGGCACACAGGCGATAACACGAGAAGCAGCAAAAAAAAACCAGGAGAACTCCACCAGGTGCAAAAATTAATCTATCTACAAAGGTGCAACAACTATCTACAATGGTTCTACACGTGTGCAACCAGAGTGAACTTAATACTTCTTATCCGTGTGGAGAGGCAGTGGCATAGCAGTATTGTCACTGGACTAGTATTCCATTACCCAGGGTAATGCCCTGGGTATGAAGCCCACCATGGCAGATGGTGAGATTTGAATTAAATAATTCAAAAAACCCATCTGGTTCATTAATACCCTTTAGGGGAAAGAAATCTGACGTCCTTACCTGGTCTGACCTGCATGTGACTCCAGACCCAAAGCAATGTAGTTGACTCCTAACTGCCAGCTGAACAAGGGTAATTAGTCTAACATTAGTCTAAATTAGTCACTCACCATCTTGACTTGGAAATATATCGCCGTTCCTTCACTGTGACTGGGTCAAAATCCTGGAACTCCCTCCCTAACAGCACTGTGGGTGTACCCACACCACATGGACTGCAGGGGTTCAAGAAGGCAGCTCATCATCACCTTCTCAAGGGCAATTAGGGATGGACAATAAATGCTGGCCTAGCCAGCAAAGCCCATATCCCGTGAATGAATTTTTAAAAAATGGATGCTGACCTCGCCATTGGCAAATGCATGGTCAAGGTTGGCAGCTCGCTGCTCGACTGGGGCAGACTTCAGGCATGCCCCCTCCTGTCTTCTCCCTCTCATGCCTGTTGTTTGCTGTTTTCTCCTGTGTCAAAATAGATAAATGGATTGTGAACACTTCAGATGCTGGAGGAGGTTGCATGTTGCTAATTCTGTGGCTTATAATTGACCTTGTGACTCCCCAAAGCCTGTCCACCATGTATAAGGCAGAAGAGAGGGGTTTGAGGGCATACTGATCACCTGCCTGGATAAATGTAGCTCCAACAGCACTAAGGAAGCTGGACACCATGCGGGGCTATGCAGGTCGCTTGATTGACACCCCATCCTGCACCCTCAACGTTGAGTCCCTTCACCACCAACATATTGGCAGCTGTGTGTGCCATGTGAAAGGTGCACTGCTGCTAGTCCCCCCCAGGTCACTTCGGCAGGTCCCTCCAGATCCATGAGCTCTAGCAGCTAGAAGGACAAGTGCAAGAGGCATGGCAGCAGCAGCATCTGCATGTTGCCCTCCACTACAACCGCCTCCCCCGCCCCCCATAATGGCTGTGCCTTCAGTGTGGCTGGTTCAACAACCTTCAGTTGCCTCCCTACCAGCAGACCACAGGAACTACAATGGGGCAATGAGGTAGCAGTCCAACACCTTGTGAAGGGCTTTTAGGGATGGACAGCACAGTTGTTGACCTTGCCACTGACGCCCATGTCCCATGAGCCATTCAGAGACTGGCGAGGTGAGAATGGAGAGTAGAGGGTTCAGTTACCCTGGCGGCGCGGATTAATCGTTCATTCGTATCCTGCACAGCAGGACTGTCTTCCTCTGCACAGCAGGTGTGCTGAGTCGGGTGGACCTCCGCTGCCCATCTCTGGGAAAAGAGGAAACTCCTCCTGTCCTCCACGGCCTGGAGGAGAGGCTCCAGTGAGCTGTCTCTGAACTGTGGGGCCGGTGCCTGCTGCTTCGTGGAGGACGTCAGTGTTGCAGAGTCCAGGCACGATGCATGAATGAATGTCCGGGTGCCTTTTAAATATGGCGCCTGGACACGAGGGCTTAACTTCTTGTCTGCCCCGCCACGTCAAACTCCCGGCTGCATAATTAATGAGGTAAGCAGCCACGATTCGGCAGGAGTCCCTCCAAGTTCCTGCTGCCGCCACCAGTCTGAAGTAATCATTTAGTTTCTCTGCTATTCCTCATTATAAATTCACCTGTCTCTGCCTGGAATGGGCCCACATTTGTCTTTGCTAATCTTATCCTTTTTACATACCTATAGGTGCTTTTACAGTCCATTTTGACGTCTCTGGCTAGTTTATATTCATATCCTATTCTCTCTTTATCAGTTTCTTGGTCCTTCTCTGCTGAATTCAAAAATGTTCCCAATCCTCAGGATTACTAATTTTTGCAACAACTTTATAAACAGCTTCCTTTGATCTAATACAATCTTTAACTCCCTTTATTAGCCATAGTTGACCGCTTCTCCTGTTGGGGTTTTGTGCCATAAAAGAATGTACACTCCTTTAAGAGGCGTGACCTACTGGGTATTTTCATCATTTTCTATTTTTATTTCAGACTGTCAACATTCATAGTATTTTGCTTTGATAATGTGATGATTGTTGTTTTTCAGACTGGAGGAAGGTATACAGTGGGATCGAAGCCAGAACCACTACTTTCCTTGATATTTAGGCCCAGGTTTTCGCCTCTGGATCGGGTTTGCCGATTTGGGAGGTCTCCCAACTCAGCGAACCAGACCTTTAAAAATGGCCGCCCACATCGGATTTTCAGTTGGGGCGGGCAGGAAACAGGACTCGGGGCAAGCGACCCGGAACAAATGCCCAGGCTGCTAGGTGCAGAGGCAGGGTGGGCGTAAGGCCTGCTTCTGTGCTTCAGCAGTGTTGAAATAAATAAAAAAACATCCTTCCAGTCCTTACCCCCCTCATCTCTCACACACTCCCCATACATGCCAACCTATGCCCCTATTCACCCCCCCACCCCATGCCAACTTTGTGACCCTCACACCCCTATACCAACTTAGATCACCAAGCTACTCTTGGTAATGGGCATTGAAGTCTCCCACAGTCCTTGCTATGCTCATTGCGTCTTCCAAGTGGTTTTCAACATGGAGGAGTACTGATTCATCAGCCAAGGGAAGGCAGCAGGTTGTGATCAGGAGGAGGTTTCCTTGCCCATGTTTGACCTGATGCCATGAGACTTTATGGGCTCCAGAAGCAATGTTGAGAGCTCCCAGGGCTACTCCCTCCTGACTGTATGTCACTGTCACCACCTGTGGTTGATCTATCCTGCCACTGGAACAAGGGCACACCCACAGATAGCGATAGAGGGGCCTCGAGAGCTGGCTGAACATATGAACTGGGAGGAGTAGGCCATTTGGTCCTTCAATCCTGCTCCGCCATTCAATAAGGTCATGGCCGATCTGATTTTAATTTCACATCCCTGCATATTCCCGATAACCTTTCACCCCCTAACAAGAATCTATCTACCCCTGCCTTAAAGATATTCAAGGGCTCTGCCTCAACCACCTTTTGAGAAAGAGAATTCCAAAGTCTCAATCCTCTGAGAGGAATTTTTTTTCCTCATCTCTGTCCCAAATGAGCGACCCGTTAGTCTGAAACAGTGACCCTAAGTTCTAGATTCATCCACAAGAGGAAATATTCTTTCCACATTCACCGTCAAGTCCCTTCAGCACCTTATATGCTTCAATCAAAAGGTACGGTTGTGTGAATATGACTATGTCAATTTGCTGCTTGACTAGTCTGTAGGATAACTCAATTTTTGAACATTTCTTCAGATGTTAATAAGAAGGATTTTGATGGGCCTACCAGTCTGGGTGGTCCATCGGGCTTTATTCTTATTAGTTTTCATAGCAGTTTGATACAACTGAAGGCTTTCTAGGCTATTTCAGAGGACAGTTAAGACATTAGCGTGGATCTTGAATCACACACAGGTTAGACAGAGTACGGATGGCAGATTTCCCTCCTTAACGGCACAGTGAACCAGATTGGTTCTTACGGCAATCTGGTCGTTACAGGGCCATTATTACTGATGCTAGCTTTTTATTTCAGATTTATTTAATTCATTGAATTTAAATTTAAAACCACTGTCATAGTGGGATTTGAACTCGTCTCTCCCGTTCATTAGCTCAAGCCTCTGGATTACTAGTCCAGTAACATAACCAATGTTCTCCCATGCTGGCAAACTGCAAAGAACATTCCATACAAGGGCTTATTTAATGCCAAAGCTGACATCAAAATGTAGCAATTTATTACACAATGGACAGAAGTTAAAGGAGCCAATTATACAGAACATTCTACACATAATTACAATTTAAAGTATAACAAGTTCAATTTTATTACAACTATGTTCATTGCAAAGTTATGGCACACTTATGAAAATAATGCAGACCATTGATGAAAGGCACATTGACATGAACAGAAGCAGGTGCATTGTAGCATTGTTACAAATACAGAGCATAAACATATCAATAAAAATAAGCAAAAGCATTGTATTTCAAGAAGAGACTTATCTGTGGCACATTATGTAAAAGGAATAATACCAGAGTCACAATAAATCTATATTTCATTTTTTTAAAAAAGAGTGTTACAGATGAGCCCTATTTGATTTAGGTCAGTTCCTATTTACTAGACAATAGCTGATCTTAACATGCTGGTTTACCAAGATTTTTTTTAAAAAAGCAAATCACTGTGCAAATAGGGATTTGGCAGTAAATCACCTCAAATAGCTCACACCTAGCCAAGTTTCAACTTTGTTTTTCTAATTTTAAATGCAATGATTAAAAATCAAGCCCCAGCCCTTCGAACAAAGCATCAAAATTAAAACATCCTGTTACAGAATTTGATACAACTTTGTGAACAACGAGTACAGGTTAATGTTATAATTCCCAGCAATAACAGAAGTGCATTTGTAATGTACGTGGAGATATGAAATGCATTATCCATCCTGAGGATATTTCAAGGTGTTTCACATCCAATGAATTAATGTTGATGTGCCCGCACTGATGTCATGTTGTCAAACTACCCAGCAAGTTGTGGAGGCTGCGATTTGCAGATTTAAGAAAACATGGACCAGCGTTAAGCCTTAAAGGAAATGCACCAGAGGTATTTTTTTCCATCCTTGATTGACTTTTAATTACTTTGCAAAAAGAAATCGCAACAAAGATAAGCAAAGACCACGCTAGTTTATAAAATTCTTTTCTTGCATTTGTTCTGATCTAGCCCCTGGACAAATGGCCAGCACACAGCAAACAACAGTGGGAAATCATACAAATACAACTTACACAGGATGAAGGGGCGGGGAGGGGGTGCGTGGGAGAGGTGGACGCAGAGGTGTCAAAAATAGATCCGCAGCATCATATATTTTGAAAGATCTGATTCCCGACTTGCATTCATAAACGTTCAATCTATGGTGACTTGATTAAAAAGGAATCACACAAATTGACCAGATGCATTGGCCTAACTTTTGCTTTTAAAAAGGGAGTTACTTCCATCATTTATCCTACTTTGCTGATGAAAATGGCTTTATTAAAAGATTTAAAACCAAAATTGATTTGATCTTGCATTGGCTTCATCTTATAAATAATTGTAAAAAAATCTTTTTTTTCCAGTCATTGCTTACTTATTCAATAACTATTCCATAAAACTAATATACCTGGTCCATAGAGACCCTTGAGGAAAGAGGGTCTGACGACGGACCTACACACAAATTATTGACCAGTCTTTTCATTTTACAGATGCTGACTGGCCTGCATTTCCGGTTTTCAGTTCAGAGTCCCTCAATATTTAGGCAGTTTATTTTATGACAGTGAATGATACGAAGTTAATGATTGTGACATTGGCACTACTAAAATGCACTTTTTGGAGCAAAGCATCAACTTCAACTATGATATCTCTTCACGAAGTTAACTTTTTCCTGGTTGTCCATGTGTTCTTTCCCTCTTTCTCTATACTCCTCTCCAACATATACAAGCTACCAATTACTTTGATGTAGTCGATAGAAAAACAGAACTAAAGTCTGTCATAAGCTTTTCAATGGTTATTTTTTCCAGGCTTCAAAAACTAAGATTGTCCAATTTAAATAGAATTTTAAAAAATAAATAGGATTACTGAAAACATGAACACTCACCTACATCCTGCGTTACATTTTTCATATTGCACTTATTAATGTGAACTTTGGCTATTCTACACAGTTACCATAATGATTTATATCCTCCTCCAACAGAGGAACCCCTCTTCCAATAACTTCAATTCAAAACATTATTAAAACTAGACCACCAGTTTAATGTATGATTGCACATGATCATAGTTGTCTAGTTAAATGCAGATTGCCTGCCTATACCAGCTGAAGAAGCTTTCCAGCGGAAAATTGGGAGGGTTTTATCGAACAGCTCATACAGCTGACCGGTTACAGTTAAGCAAATATTTTGGACAAAGTTGTCAACTATCAGCATTTATAGATTCGATACAGTACACATGGAAAAACAGCAAGTTAACCCTGTATCCAGTTCATCCAGCTCATGGTTTCAAAAATAAAATATTCAAAAGTGTGTTTTTGCTAAGAAAAATGATCTACGTTACTAGAAAAAAACTTGCAGCATTTTATTGACAGTGTAAGGTTCCTTTTAAATAGAGATGAGACAAAGCTGATACCTATAGGTTTTGTTTTTGCCTTGTGGATGCTGCATTTCAGTACTATATAAGTGATATATTACTTTTCTAAAAATGCTTTTAAGAGCTTATTAAGAATATTTACCCATAAACAAGATAAGTAGTAAGAGAGATTTTCACTCCTTCTTGGCCTCCTTGTTCGTGAATAACTTGTTAAAAAACGTAGAGAAGAATTGTTGCCTGCTATCAGCTCAATATTACCAATATTAGCCAGCTGTAGTAACATGATACTTAAGGCACATAAGTCCTTACGTGCCTCAATGCAGCTGGAACCCAATGTGATGCAGCCGCATCTCAAGAAAATTGGCAAATTTCAACATTCACAAGTCAAGGCTTTGAAAAGGCAATTTCTTTCCTTCATAAAAATGAAGCGCTTCTTCAGAAGTCAACATAATTGTCCAGAAATTAAATACAATATTTTTGATCAAACATCTACCTGGAATGCCTCAAAACATGACACACATCTGTGCAGTGCATATTTACAATAAATTAAAAGGTTACCGTCTCTCCTTAACCAATCCTCTCTTGCCTGTTTGTACAGTGTCTGTCCCTGATGCACAAGTTATGTTCAAAATTTGTAACATGTTTAACCTCTTTATACAGAAGTACTCTCACTTGTTTGCTTATTTTTACTCAACATTTAGGAACGTTTTACTGGTAAGATGGGTAACAAAAAAATACATTTACACCTTAGCCAAACTCATGGTGAGAAGTCTATTAGCTTCCGATTACCAAAAAGATTCAGCTGATAATTCTTCAAAATTAGGATTGTTACATAGAAAATTACAGTAGATTTCACAGGAGGTAGTGTTTGGGAACAATGAACATCCACGGTGATCAGACGATGAGGCGATATATCCATGAATTCTGCGGTCAGTATGAACACTTCTTTATTAAAGAGTATTTATTAAGATATTAAATTGCAGTGAGACCTTTTTCTTTATAAAACAAGATTCCTTCTCAATCTCCTTTAAATACTGATTAATTGGCAGTTTTTTTAAGTTGGATCTGGAAAAGAAAAGGGCACAATATTATAGGCAAAGAGAAAGGTGCTCAGTAGTCATAAAAACAGTGAACTTCATGACAAATTGGTTCAATTTTTGAAGCATTCAGAGCACATTTTGGAGCATTCAATGACACCTTAGTTTAGAATAACTTCATCTAGCCCTAAAACACTCAGGTCTCTGCACTCCCTAATTTTCATCACTCTATTGGCAGCTGTGCCTTCAGGTGCCTGGACCTTAAGCTCTCTAATGCCCTCGGCAAACTTCGCCATATCTCTACCTCTTTCTTCCCCAATGAGCCATTCCTGAAAACTACCTCTTTGACCAAGCTTTTGGTCACCTGTCCTAATATTTCTACGTGACTCGGTGTTAAATTTTGTCTGAAACGTTATGATGTTTTAGTAATTAAAAGGTGATATATAAAGGCAAGATGTTGCAGTTGTAGTGGGAGAAATAAATTTTATAAAACAGATTGCTTGATCCATTAAGAAAAAATGTTCAATATTTCCTCTTAGTTTCCACTTCTGCAGATTATTTAGCCTGAGGGATGCTCACAGGGACCTATCTGTATCTGTGTTGAGGCCATAGTGCTTGTAACCCCCAAATATGAAATCATGGTCAGCAAGATGCTGATTACACCCACTCCCAGTCCCCCTCCCCTTCCCTACTTACTGGCCTAGTTTTTTAGGCAATAAGCAGTTTAAACTTAATGAAGACCACCTGACAGTTGGTTCTTAGCGGTACTTATGGTGGAAAAAGCCAAGTACAACTCTGGCGAGTAGCAGCATGTAGAAATAAAATGACTAAATATTCTAAGAGCATTACAGCATTTATTGATCCACGGCATAATGCATAACATTCTCTTTGCTAATTAAAGCTCTGAAGCTTTTTAAAACAAATCTGGAGATTGAGCTATGATTTCAGACGAGACAGCAAACCAAGGGCCCTTATGTGCTCTCAGGTGGGATCAAAAGATCCCAGGGCACTATATCAAAGAAGAGCAGGGCAGTTCTCTCCGATGTCCTGGTCAATATTTATCCATCAACCATCATCGCTGAAAAAAAAAAATACAGATGATCTAGTCATCATCTCTTTGCTGTTTGGGGGACCTTGCTGTGTGCAAATTGGCTGCTGTCTTCTCTACATTGCAAACGTGACTGCACTACTAGTGGTACTTCACTGGCTGTAAAAAGCTTTGGGGCATCCTGGGGTCATGAAAGGCACTATATAATTGCACATGTTTGTGTAGGTTTGTTTCAAATTTTAAAGAATGACTTTCCACATGACCTTTAAGCCAGTTCCCCAAGTAATAGTTTGTTCCTGGCATCACACAACATTTTGAATATCAACACGGAATGTGTTGTGTGACATCTCACCTCGTCAAGAAGAGCCCACACATTGGAGTCTTGTAAAACTGACAGCCTAATGGCAGTGATAGGATTCAATCTCAGGTCAATAGCACCTTCAGCTACTCCATTCGCAAATCTACCTACACATACAAGGAAGGAAGAAAAGCACACATGAATTGCTTTTTGTTTAGGTCGAAGTGAAAAGTGGCCACCATTATTCGCTGAATTAATAAGGAGAGAGATTTTTAAAACTCCTGGAAGAAGCTAGGAAGGTGCCCCAGTTTGGCATCACTATTTATACTAATAAAATTGTTATAAAGACATGCTTTATATTGAAAATGACTTCATTTTTTTATTGGGCTGAATTCGCTGGCTGAGTTTTAAAAGATTGAACAACAGCATTTCAGTGACTTAAACTGGACATTTGCATGACTATACCTTATAAATTCCAAAGTCATTAAAATGGTGTCAGACGATCTAGAAGAACCCGTCAAAGATAATCACCTTAGAAGAATGCGAACGAGCCCATCTCCTGACCCATTCACAAAACACCCAGACAGTACTTGTGTATTCGACTGGGTGGGGAAAAAAGTCATTAGATGAAATCACTTTGAACAATGGACTCTGGCTGAGAAACAACCTCATCCAGCTATAATCTAATCATGTCTAAACCATGGACTTGGAATCAACTTGCTATGACCTCGTTTGGGCAACTGGTCAGTTGGTCAGAGGGATCATGTGATTAGCCAACTAACCCTCCATTTGTGTTTTTAAAACTGATTTTCTCCAGACCACAGAACAGAAGGTGGTGGTCCCTGAGCGGACACACTCTCTCCCCATCTCCATCCACCCTGAAATTTTGAGCCCTGTCTGTTGTTTGATCACCCACATGCCTCAGGCAATGTTTTGAGAATAAACCCAGCAGCTGCTGCCTCCAGAAGAAAAGATAAATCACCTGTCAACATCTTTAAATTGCCTCAGCACTTAATCCAGAATGACCATCGAGCCAAGCCTTAGCCCAGTCATCAATCTATAAGATCCGTATAACACTGATTTTTATTGGGCTTTAACAAAATGACTCAATCTATCCCCTCGTTGTGTAACTTGGTGTGTGCGTGTGCTTCTTTGAATGCGTGTGAGAGAGAGTTGGAGCATTTTTATTTAGATTGAGCAGCCAAGTTCCAGGAGCTGATACTATCCCAGCTGAGGTCTACAAAGCTGGACATCAGTGTCTGGTCAAAAAGCTCACTGAACTCTTTCAGCCCTTCTGGGAGCAAGGAACGATTCAGCAAGAATACAAAGATGCCTCCATTGTCCACCGTTGTACAAGTGGAAAGAGACTCATCAACCTTGCAACAATCAGAGGAATCTCACTCCTCTCCATCACCAGCACGATCTTTGCCAGAATCCTTCTGAACTGTCTCATGTAACATCTCGACCAAGATGTTGACTAAAAAGATAATAAAGAGACAGAAAGCAAAGTATGAGAGAAAGCTAGCTAACAATATAAAACCAGATAGTAAGAGTTCCTACAAGTCTTTGAATAGGAAAAGAGTAACTAAAGCTCTAGAGAGAGTCTGGGGAATTGATAATGGAAAACAAAGAAATGGTGGAGACATTGAACAGGTATTTTACATTAGTCTTCACGGCAGAAGACTTAGAAAACTCCCCAAAGACAACTGAAAATCAAGAGGTGATAGGGAATGTAAAACAATGACCATCACCAGGAAAACCATTAGACTTAAAGGCCGACAAGTTCCCAGGAGCAGATGGCTTGCATCGTAGGGTCTTAAAAGAAGTGGCGGCACAGATAGTAGATGCATTGGTTATAATCTTCCAAAATTCCTTAGATTCTGGAAGGGTCCCAGTGGATTGGAAAATAGCTAATGTAACATCTTTACTCAAAATGGAGGAAGGCAGAAAGCAAGAAACCAGAGGCAAGTTAGCCTAACATTTGTCATAGGGAAAGAGCTAGAATCCATTATTAAGGGGGCAATAGCAGGACATTTAGAAAGTCACGATGTGATCAGACAGAGCCAACATGGCTTTACGAAAGGGAAGTCATTTTTAACTGATCTATTAGAGGTTTTTGACAAAGTAACATTCAAGGTGGATAAAGGGGAACCAGTAGATGTGGTGTACTTGGATTTCCAAAAGGCATTTGATAAGGTGCTACATCAAAGGTTACAACACAAAATATAAGAGCACATGGTTCAGGGGGTAATATATTAGCATGGATAAATGATTGGTTAGGTAATAGGAAACAGAGAGAATGGGTAAATGGGTCTTTTTCAGATTAGCAAGTTATAACTAGTGGGGTAGAACCACAGGGGTCAGTGCTGTGTCCTCAACTATTTACAATCTATATCAATGAATTGGATGAAGGGACCAAATGTATGGTAGCTAAATTTGCCGATGACACCAAGATAGGTCAAAAGGAGGTTATGGAACCTGAAAATGGATATAGACAGGTTAAGTGAGTGGACAAAAATTTGGCAGATGGAGTATAACATGGGTAAATGTGAATTTGTCCATTTTGGCAGGAAGAATAGAAAAGCAGTGTATTATTTAAATGGAAAGAGATTTCAGAACTCAGTGCTACAGAGGATCTGGGTGTCCTGGTACATGAATCATTAAGTTAGCATGCAGATACAGCAAGTGATTAGGAAGGCAAATGAAATGTTGGCATTTATTGCAAGGGGCATGGAATATAAAAGCGGGGAAGTTTTACTGCAGCTGTACAGGGCCTTGGCGAGACCACATCTGAAACATTGTGGACAGTTTTAGTCTCCTTATTTGAAAAAATATATAATTACTTTAGAAACAGTTCAGAGAAGGTTCGCTTGACTCAGGCTTTGGATGAAGGGTTTATCTTATGAAGAAAGGTTGAACAGGTTAGGGCTATACCCACTGGAGTTTAGACGAATGAAACATATAAGACTTTGAGGGGACGGGATATGGAGGACGTTTCCTCTTGTAGGGGAAAGTAGAACTTGGGGACATAGTTTAAGAGTAAGAAGTCTCCCTTTTACGACAGAAATAAGGAGAAATGCTTTCTCGCAAGGGGTCATTAGGGTGTGGAACTCTCTTTCCACAGACAGTAATGGAGGCTGGGCCTTTAAATTTATTCAAGGCTGAGTTAGATTTTTGTTAGACAAGGGAGTCAAGGGTTATGGGGAGCAGACAGGAAAGTGGAGCTGAGACCACAACCAGATTAGCCATGGTCTTATTGAATGATGGTGCAGACTCGAAGGGTTCCTAAGTCCTATGTTCCTATGTGTTAAGTACAATAAATACTATTCTCTTTTCTTTTTAAAATCTTACGAGGAAACCTCTGTGTGTGCCTTTTTACAATCACAGCACTTAAACAGTTAAACTCTCACTGGATTGGGAAGCATACTTTTTCAAAAGAACCTGTTGCAGTCAAACGAGGAGTGGGAAAAGATGGAAACTATCCTACCTCTCCTCGCCTGGCCATAAAAAGTGAAGCAGAGGCACAATCCTACTGACGATGACCGATGGGGCAAATGATACAAACACTCAATTTTTACAATGCTATCTTCAATAATCGGGACTCTCTACACTCTGCTTCAACTATGTTAATGTGATCAGCAAGAAGTGCTGTCTATAAAAGAAAAACTAGAGAAATGTTGAGCCCTAAGCAAAGGAGGACATCTTTTTCTTTAAAAGGTAGGTTACCCATCTTCAGGTCCATCTTACAAATGAAGGTTATATTTTGCACAGCTGAGGTAAGACAATATACATGAAGGGCATCAACCCCTCTAGACCAGAAAAATCACGGTAAAGATGGTAGGGTCAACTGCAGAGGCATAAACAAGATAGTCACAGCCTGAAAATTGAATGAGGTCAGCCTGTTTATGCTGGCATTCTGGTTCCTGCCATCTTGGATAGAGTCCTTTTTCCCCGACAGAAGGCCACCTGTAATAAGCAAATTGAAGTACTTTGGATCCTGATTGGAATTTGGAGGTATAACTCTGTATTCAGCATTGAGCAGGCACGTGGTTCTTAAAAGGAGCACCGCAGGACACTCAGAAAAATGGCCGAGCAAGTGTGTAGGGTTTTTTTTTTCTGGCAGAGCCAAGGGGATCAAAAGTTAAGGTTTGGTAGGTGACACCAGACTCAAACTGCAGGAATGCTTTCGTCCAGCTTTATGAAGAGTATGATGTCAGGTGATTTTTTTTTTGTGTGTGTTTGTTTTGAAAAGTTTTACAGGAAGGTTCAAGAGAATGTTACCGTTGTAAAACCAATATTCAATGATTAACTTCCACATGCACTTGACCAGCTGGGTCAGCAGAGAGAGAGATAAATTGACACAGTAAAGTAAAAAACAGACGCTTCTCGCCTTCAAGCAATTGGATAGATGCAGTTTTGCTTTCTCTGTGACAAAGCTTATCTCATTCACAGTATATGTGGAAAGAAAAAAATTGCTGCAATTTTCAATTTCAAAAAAAAGATTGAAGCTTTTAACAGTTACGAATATATTCTCCCTTTACCTAATGACCAATTAGTTATTGAAATGAGCTGTTATTTATACATTTATGGCACCTTTACGACCCACCGAAACTACAACGTCCTTGCAGAATGCTCTGTAAATGTAGTCAATAAATATATTTTGAAATAGGCATTTTCACTGGGCACTTTCACTGGGCGACCGTTTTGCGGAACACCTGCGGTCTGTCCGCAAGAAAGACCCAAACCTCCCTGTCGCTTGCCATTTTAACACTCCACCCTGTTCTCTTGCCCACATGTCTGTCCTTGGCTTGCTGCATTGTTCCAGTGAAGCCCAACGCAAACTGGAGGAACAGCACCTCATCTTCCGACTAGGCACTTTACAGCCTTCTGGGCTGAATATTGAATTCAACAACTTTAGATCTTAAACTCCCCCTCCCCCCATCCCCACCCCGTTTCTTTTCCCCCCCCACCCGCCTTTTTTTTCAATAATTTATATAGATTCTTCTTTCCCCACCTATTTCCATTATTTTTAAATCTAAAACTAAAACCTTTAGTCTTTCCACCCCACCCCCACTAGAGCTGTACTTTGAATATCCTGTCTTGCATTCTTAATTAGCACTTTTCTCAGACAAAGACCACCACCTTCAACACCTCTTTGACCCTTTTGTCTCTGACATCTTTTGATTATCTGCTCACACCACACCCTCAATGTGTCTCTTCCCCCCCACCCACCTTAAACCAATTTATATTTCTCCCTTGTTGAAACTATGCTTCAGTTCTGCTGAAGGGCCATGAGGGCTCGAAACGTTGACTGATTTCTTCTCCGCCGATGCTGCCAGACTTGCTGAGTTTTTCCAGGTAATTCTGTTTTTATTTTGTTTTGATTTTCATGTGCACGTTTATTTGGAGAAATATATGAGATATTAAGGCTTCTAATGGGCTTCTAATGTAAAAATAATGCCAAATCAAACCACTAGATGGAGGACTTCATTACAGTGGAGTGCTGACCTTCTCTATTACTAACTTCTCTTAACTAATTTAAGACTGCATTGCTGCTTGTAAAGAACAATTTATGGGAGGGTTCCAAAGAGCTCCCCAGTGGTAGATCTTAGGATCCACTGTGAAATCTGTTATCCTGCTGCAGACCTGTCACTTATTGAGTGCCTTCTACTGGTCATTGGGAGCTCGGAGCCAAAAGGCAAAATACCTGTGTAAAAAAAGAGACAGATTCCTTGCTTCCTTCATCCATTCACTTGCAGCCATTTAGGCCCAGGGCTGCAAGGTATTTCAGTGAATGTGTGCCAGCAGTAACTGCCTGCACCATGCTGACTAGACTGGCAGGAATCAGGAATTCAGGCTGCTTGCTCTATTTCAAGTCCCAATCCAGGGCTTGAGCACAAAAATCAAGGCTGACAATCCAGTGTAGTACTGAGGGAGCACTGCACTGTCAGGGTGCTATCTTTCCGATAAGACATTGAACCGAGGCCCCTTCTGCCTGCTTGGATGGATGCAAAAAATTCCATGACACTATTTCAAAGAAAGGCAAGGGGAGCTATCACCGGTGCCCTGGCCAACATTTATCCCTCAATCAATGTCATGAAAAACAAATTATCTGGTCATTATTACACCGCTGTTTGTGGGAATTTGTTGAGCGCAAATCAGATGCTGTGTTTCCTACACTACAACAGTGGCTATTGTTTTAGGGAGAGATGGTGGCATAATGGTAATGTCACTGAACTAGCAAACCAGAGGCCCAGGCTAATGAGTTGGGGACATGTGGGTTCAAATCCCACCACGGCAGCTGGTGGAATTTGAATTCAATTAATAAAACTGAAATAATATAACAATTATCAGCGATCATTGTAAAAACCCATCTGGTTCACTAATGTCCTTTAGGGAAGGAAAACTGCTGTCCTTACCCAGTGTGGCCATGAGCAACATGGGTGACTCTTAATTGTCTTCTGAAATGGTTCAGTTTAAGGGCAATTAGGGATTTGCTGGCGATGCCTACGTCCCATGAAAGAATAAAATATACTACATTTCAAAAATTATTTCATTAGTTGTAAGGCACTTTGATATGTCTGGTGGTCATGGTGCTATATAGATGCAAAACTTCCTTTTTTATTTGTTGTGCATAGCTAGTATCTATTTGATGTTATCTGCCAGTTCACCCTATAATATGAACATACGAATTAGGAGCAGGAGTAGGCCACTTGGCCCCTTGAGCCTGCTCCACCATTCAAAAAGATCATGGCCGATCTGATTATAACCGCAACTCCACGTTCCCGCCTACCCCTGATAACCTTTCACCCCCTTGTTAATCAAGAATCTATCTAGCTCTACCTTAAAAATATTCAAAGTCTCTGCTTCAACTGCCTTTTGAGGAAGAGAGTTCCAAAGACTCACGACCTTCAGAGAAAAAATGTCTCCTCATTTCCATTTTAGCTGAGCAGCCCCTTATTTTTAAACAGTGACCCCTAGTTCTAGACTCTCCCACATGAGAAAACATCCTCTCCACCCCCATGCTGTCAAGACCCCTCAGGATCTTAAAGGTTTCAATCAAGTCGCTTCTTACTCTTCTAAATTCCAGTCCAACCTTTCCTCATAAGACAACCCACCCATTCCAGGTATTAGTCTAGTAAATCTTCTCTGAACTGCTTCTAACGCATTTACATCTTTCCTTAAATAAGGAGACCAATGCTGTACACACTACTCCAGATGTGGTCTCACCAGTGCCCTGTATGACTGATGCATAACCTCCCTACTTTTGTATTCAATTCCCCTCACAATAAATGATAACTTTCTTAATTTCTTGCTGTAACTGCGTACTAGCCTTTTGTGATTCATGCACTAGGATACCCAGACCCTCTGAATCTCAGAGCTCTGTAATCTCTCACCATTTAGATAATATGCTTCTTTTTTATTCTTCCTGCCAAAATGGACAATTTCACATTTGCCCACATTGAAAGTCACCATAGCCCCACAGTCTGCTCTCTCATTAGAAAGAGACAACTGGTGGTGAGTTTAACTTTAGGGTCACTACACCTCAGGCAAGGGATGAGGTTGAGAAGGCAGGGCCTTCATGGATGACCTCAGCCGGTGCAGGAATTGAACCCATGCTGTTGGCGTCACTCTGCATCACAAACCAGCAGTCCAGCAGAGCTAACCCACATTATACTCCAATTACCAGATCTTTTCTCACACACTCCACCGATGTCCCTTTGTAGCCTCCTTACATCCTCTTCACAACTTACTGTCCTACCTACCATTGTGTCATTAGCAAATATAGCAACTAAACCTTCAGTCCCTTCATCCAAGTCATTTATATAAATTGTAAAAAGTTGAGGCCCCAGCACTGATCTCTGTGGTGCACCACTCGTCACATCCTGCCAACCAGAAAAAGACACACTTATGCCAACTCTCTATTTCCTGTTAGCTAGCCAAAATTCAATCCATGCTAATATGTTATCCCCTACACCATGAGCTTTTATTTTCCGCAATAACTTTTGATGTGGCACCTTATCAAATGCCTTCTGGAAATCGAAGTACAGTACGTCCATTGGTTTCCCACAGGAGAACAACGGAACTTCAGCCTTGTCTAATTAACAATAGCATTTTAATTGCAGCAATAGAGGCCAGAGAAATGTGAACAATTTTACTGTATTTAACATGTGAAACAGAACATGCGAGGATTTCCTTTGGGGGAAGTCACGTAAAAGTGAAGCTAAATTCAGACATGGATGAGGTTACAGTGGGGGGGCTAAGGGGATACTTATGTGGAAACTCTCACTCCCCCTGCCCCCGATAAGATTAAATTTATGTCAAGGAAGTCAAGTTCTGTGAAGGGAAATAGCAGTAACAGGCTATTAACTGAGGTTTCTGCTGATAGACAAATTGTACATTCATCTGCTGTCCCCTCCCTCATTATTGCACACACGAGCACTATAGTGTTACATTGAAATGTCTGCCACCCAGGCCTTAAAATATTTAATATAGAGGATGGCTAGAAAACTAGGTTTTAAAAATAAGTTATACGTCACTATCAAAGCAAAGGAATGTGATGGTGACTATCACTTGGAAAAAGTTTCAAACTATACCTATTCTGAAAAATCCATCTTCAGTGCGCTTATAAGTTGATTCTTTGGTCTCCTGAAGCAATTCGGATCCTGAATCCTAAATGAATTAATCAGATAAAACAATCAATAACATTTGCCAACTGCAGACGAAGGAACTGTACAGTTTTTGCAATCACAAAATCAATCTTCATCAAATCTGCAAAATCCATAAGGTTCTAACTGTCTCTTTTTTTAAAAAAAGAAAAGTAATTTTAATTACTGACTGAGGTTTAGCTTTCGCAATTAAGAGATTCATTTAGCTACAGGGAATGGTCTTGCATACAACACATCCTCTTGAATAACCAAGAAATAAGGTTAGAGGCCTCTTGTGCATCAACCCCATCCCGGTGTGCTTCCATTGGCAGTTGCGCCTTTAGCCATCCGAGCTCTGCTTTGGAACTGCCTATCTAAGCCTCTCCATCTCCCTCTCCTTCTTAAAACCCACCTTTCTTACTAAACTCTTGGTCACCCCTCCCAACGTCCTCCTCTTTGGCCCCGTCTGATTATACCTTTGTGAAGTCCCTTGGAACATGTTAAAGGTTACGCTGCTGCTTTCAGTGCAATTCACCCAAATTTGAGCAAACCAGCACAAAAGACCAAGAGATTTCAAGTGCAAGTTATACCTAGTGGAAATCGAGCTTCCACAATCTATTGGCGCCAGTTTAAAAACCAGTGCGTTGGATGCCTGCCCCACCTACAAAACTGGCCGCGCGTCCTGGCTGATTTATCACCATGCAGAATTTCCGTGCATTTGTGGGTCTACAAGTTGACTAAAAATTAAGCTTTCTTTTAGAAGGCGCAATCGGCATTAATAGGCATGTTTTAAAAATAAAAAATATTTAAATTACCAAGAAACTGACCACTGCATCGACGAACCTAGTAAATGGCTCTGTATAGTTTTTAACGTAATTTTCAATTATTTAAAGCCAGGTTATTCACAGCTGGCAGACTAGGCAGGTTAAGAATTTTCTAAATGGGGAGAGAATTCAGAAATCTGGAGTGCAAAGGGACTTGGGAGTCCTAGTCCAGGATTCTCTTAAGGTTAACTTGCAGGTTGAGTCGGTAGTTAGGAAGGCAAATGCAACGTTGGCATTTATTTCGAGAGGACTAGAATATAAAAGCAGGGATGTGCTGCTGAGGCTTTATAAGGCTCTGGTCAGACCACATTTAGAATATTGAGAGCAATTTTGGGCCCCATATCTCAGGAAGGATGTGCTGGCCCTGGAGAGGGTCCAGAGGAGGTTCATGAGAACAATCCTAGGAATGAAAGGCTTAACATATGAGGAACGTTTGAGGACTCTGGGTCTGTACTCGGTGGAGTTTAGAAGGATGAGGGGGGATCTGATTGAAACTTACAGAACACTGAAAGGCCTGGATAGAGTGGACGTGGGGAAGATGTTTCCATTAGTAGGAGAGACTAGGACCCAAGGGAACAGCCTCAGAGTAAAGGGAAGACCTTTTAGAACAGAGAAGAGGAGAAACTTCTTTAGCCAGAGAGTGGTGAATCTACGAAATTCATTGCCACAGAAGGCTGTGGAGGCCAGGTCATTGAGTGTATTTAAGACCGAGATAGATAGGTTCTTGATTGGTAAGGGGATCAAAGGTTACGGGGAGAAGGCGGGAGAATGGGGTTGAGAAACTTATCAGCCATGATTGAATGGCGGAGCAGACTCGATGGGCCGAATGGCCTATTTTCTGCTCCTATGTCTTATGGTCTATAAGAATGCTTTTTTTTTGTGATAAGTCTATTTTCAACCGTTTTAATAAAACTGCACTAGGTCACTGCTGTGAATTTGTCAGGCTGCTATCCAACATCCAGTCCTGGATGAGCAGAAATTTCCCCCAATTAAATACTGCAAAAACTGAAGCTTCAAACCTCCCCAAGCTACTGACTCTATCCTTCTCCCTGACAAGAGTCTGAGAATAACCCTGTTTGTTTGCAAATTTGATGCCATATTTGACCCCGAGACGAGCTTCTAGTCACAGATTCGTGCTAAGACCGATATTTGTACCTCCATAATATCGCCCAATTTTGTACCTGCCTCAGCTCTTCAGCTGCTGAAGCCCTCTTCAAGTCTAGGGGTGATGACAGCATGGACTATTCCAATGCACACCTGGCTGGTACCCCACATTCTACCCTCTGTAAACTCTGCTGGCCATCTCCTTACTCAAACCAAGCCCCATTCATCTATTACCCCTGTGCGTACTGACCTACACTGGCACCCAAAGCCTTGGTTTAAAATTTTCACCCTTGTTTTCAAATCCCTCTTTGGCCTTTCCTCTTCCTATCTTTGTAATCTCCTCCAGCCCCTCAACTCTCTGAGATATCTGTGCTCATCTAATTCTGTACTCTTGAGCATCCCCAAATTTAACTGCTCCACCATGTGTCTTCAACTACCTAGGCCCCAAGCACTGCAATTCCCTCCCTAAACCTCTCTGATTCTCTACCTCTGTTTCTTCCTTAAAATTTCTCTCCTTGATCAAGCTTCTGTCCATCTGCCCTCATGCGGTATCACCTTATGTGGCTCAGTATCTAATTATGCTCTATAGCACCTCGGGATGTTTCATTTTATTAAAAGGTGCTATATAAATAAACATTGTTGCTACTACTCTAAATATACCAAGAATTTTTTTTAATGCAAAAATTCTTTAACATTACATTCTGAAACACTGCCCGATTGTAGTGACTCATGGAAGATTTTTCATTTGATGATATGCAAATGTTTGAGTGGAGGCTTAAGCAACATCTTCTGAAAACTGGTGCAATTTTGGGCACCTGGGCTGTCAATTGCACTCAAAGTGGAAACTCTATCCCATTATTTTAGTCCGTTTATGTTGTTGGTCACCAATGCAGATAAACAAGATGGTGCAAGCAATATTGTGCAACACTGGAGTGAAAATATATTAAGCAGTACATGCACTGAGAAAACATTTCCTATCATTCTGCTGTTCTATTAGGGCTGGGCTGGGTTGCAGTTTCTGCAGGTTTAATCTCCGGTGTGTTTGAGCAAGGTTTTCCCTAAACACCGACAATCTGAGCACTATGATATTTGGAAATAGTGCAAAGGCTCCACAGCAATTTAACAAATAACTTCTTCGTTTTGAAAACAACATGATTTTGGAAACCGATCAGAACGTGACCAAATGCAAGAGGAAGAATTCTTATGATCTTTTCATAAATACAGAAATCATAACTCTCTTGTCCCTGAGTCAATGCTCCACTCCAGACTGACGCTTCAGTATGGACGGAAGGCAGCATTGTCAGAGATGCTGGGTTTTTTTTGGCTGAAAGGTTAAACTGAATGGGGAGACAGTGATGTAGTGGTAATGTCATTGAACTAGTAATCCAATGGCCCAGGCTAATGCTCTGGGGACATGGGTTCAAATCCCACCATGACAACTGGTAGAATTTAAATTAAACTAATCAGTTTGGAATATAAAGTTAAGCCATGACAATGATCATCAATTGTTGTAAAAACCCATCTGGTTTTCTTCCCTTTAGGAAAGGGAATCTGCCATCCTTACCTGGTCTGACCTACATATGACTCCAGACTCTCAGCAATATGCTTGACTCTTAACTGCCCTCAAATGGCCTAGCAAGCCACTTAGCTCAAGGGCAATTAGGGGTGGGCAACAAATGCTGGCCTTGCCAGTGATGCCCGCATTCCATCAAAGAATAACGAGAAAAAAGTCCTATGTGCATGCTCAGTTGGACAAGAAACACAGGGGAGTGTGCTAGTCAACATTTATCCAATGCCACCAAATATTAGATTATATGGTTATTTATCTCATTGCTGCTTGTGGGTGCTTGCTGTGCACTAATTGGCTGCCATGTTTCTCTACATTACAACAGTGACTACATTTCAAAAAATGCTTCATCGATTGCGAAATGTTTTATGAAGTTCCAAGGCCATAAAAGGAACTATATACAAATACAAGTTTGTTTCCTTGGCTGCTTCATCAGTCTCCACTGCTTCACCTCCAGTCCATTCTGATCTGTGAATCTGACCAACTTTGCTCACATCTCTAAATGTAGGTCAAGTCTGTTGGTCAAATGGGATCAGCCTGAAAGGCATTTGTTCTTTAACAAGACACTTGTAAAACATCTTTTTAAACACCTTCCGCAAAATCAATCTAAGCTGATCTGCTCAATGTTCTTCGTCTAACCATTTAGTTGCTTCTTCAAAAACTTTTAAATTTGTCAAACACAAATTCATGCTAGGTGTTGATTACATCTTGGTTTTCTAAATGCACAAAAATGTTATCCCAAAAAATATACTCCAAGCATTTGCTTATAACTGGCATTAGACTAATTGGTTTAGTTACCCAATTTATCCTTCTTGATGTTATATTGGCTACCCTCCAGACTAATTGCACAGTCTACATATTGAAGAAGTATTGAAGAATCATGACCAAAGCCTCTCTGATCTTTTTCAATAGCCAAAGATAGAAGCTACCGAGGCTCGGTAATTTATCTACCCTGAATTCTCCTAAATTTTTCAGATCCAATTTCCTTTTCTACATTCATCTCCACCAATTGTTCATTACCCTCCCCTAGTTCACCTATACTCTTCACTTCCATCATCATTTGTAAAAACTGATACAGACTATTTACTTCATAGCTCTGTTATACTCTCTCGCCACAGTTAAGAATTTATTGTTTGTAGTCAGACATTACCCCTATGATAATTAATGAGTGCAATATAGATGTTAATTAACTTTCTGAATTGTGATTCTCTTTCTCACCATTACATCCAAAGTAATGTCCAGAATACGGCATTCAACACAATACTAACAAATGATGTATACCTGATGTGACTATATAATGCACAGAAAGGCGGCAGTAAAATGTACACCTACAATTCGGCATGGTGCCATTACTAATTATTCACACAAATTCCTAGTCAAAGCAGGCAATGAACTATAGATCATTTATGTGGGTGATTTGACTGCATGCATTCCTCACATAAAAATATTAGGCTTTACAGCGAGATTTTCCATTTGAGAAAATAACCCTTTTGACGCTGAATAGTAATCACTCCAATAAGTTAGGATATAAAATTAATGCTCGGATACAAGTGCATGTTTGTTAAGAAGAGGCAATTCAGGCTATAATCAGACAAAAAAATGGATGCTGAGCAAAACAGATATTAAGATCAAAACCTTAATCAGTGGTCAGGGTTGTGTCTTAAAAGGAGAAGCAAGGATTGAGGGAGGGAATTTCAGAGCATAGGGCCTAGACGGTTGAAGGTACAGCAACTAATGGCGATGGGGAGGTAGTTGGGAATTCATAAGAAGCCAGAGTTGAAGGAGCAGAGGGGCCTGGATTTTCGCAACAACGGAGAGCCTCTCTGTCATTGCGAAAATGGCAGATGAGGCCCGAATCCAGAATCCCACCCCTGAACATGACATGTACTGTTTGCACGGGGGAGGGAATGGGCCTGGGTCGGGATTAGCGCACGCGCGTTTCATGGAGGCAGCTGCCCATAGAAATCATCAGCTATCTCCACTTGTGAGATTTTGGCGTGAGGGGTGTCTGAAACCCAATGGCCAGAAAGTTTTGCTTGGCATGCGGGAGTGCGGCCAACACGCTCGAGCGTAAAATTCAAGCGGTGGCATCGGGTGAGCATCCCGATGTCATCGTGCACTTACCTGATATTATGCTCGGGTGGGTGCGAGCGGGAGTCGGAGCTGCGCCTGCCATCAATTACAAGGCCAGTTAAGACCATTAAAAAGTTAGTTAAGCTGTATTTTATGTTGCCCATGCGATTTCTCGCTTGGCGCACAGGCAAAATGGGCAGGCGGGCGGACGATAATTTCAAAAACCTCATCCAAGGGCGGGATAAAAAGGGTCAGCAGCATTGCCAGTGAGAGTAGTGCGCAGTTTTGGAGATAGTTTGCAGCTGGTTGCTTATTGGTACTTGGCAGCTTCATCTATGTTCAGGGCTTCATTCTTAGTATTTCCAGGCCTCATTTCAGGATTCATTGGTGCCTGCCAGGCCCCTTCAGAGGATTCAGGCCATGTGGACCCTTCCAGGTATCAGACAGCCTTCTGTTACCCTGGGAATGGGGATTGTGGTCTCCGCAAGGGGCAGAAAGGAGAGGAGGCCAGGTGTCCCTATTCAGCCTCCATGGGAGCGACCTGTGGGGGGAGGGGTGCAGGCACAAAGGACGCAGGGCCAGCTGGAAGTCCAAGGCAAAAGGGGCTGCAGAAGACACCACTATCCTGCTGCCAGGGTTTACAGGTGGCGATGCACCTACCTCAATATGTCCGAGGTGCAATGCTGAAGGAAGCTCTGCCTCTCCAGGGAGACCGTGACCTCCATTTGTCAGATGATTGGGCCTGAGATCAGCTCTGTCTGTGTCGGTGGATGCCCCGTACCAGTGGCTCTGAATGTCACAGTGGCCCTCAACTTCTGTCTCTGGCTCTTTCCAGGGCTCAGTGGGGCATGTGTGTGGAGTCTCCCAATCAGCTGTCCACAGTTGCATCAAGCTGGTGACAGAAGCTCTGTTCAGGGGGGGTTAAGACATTTATTCATTTCCGTACGGACGAGGCCAGCCAGGCTGAGTGAGCCAGAGGCTTTGCAGCGATTGCTGGGTTCCCCCACGTCCAGGTGCCATCGACTGCACACATGTGGCCATCAAGGTACCAGTGGGTCAGCCGGGTGCCTTCATCAGCAGGAAGGGATTCTACTCCATGTGTGTCCAGATGATGTGTTACCATAGGATGCAGATTCTGCAAGTCTGTGCAAGGTACCCTGGCAGCTCCCATGACACGCACATCCTGAGATGCATTCCTAGGTGACAAGGCTCTTCAGTGCTCCAGCCCGACCAGATGGATGGCTGCTGGGTGACAAGGGCTATCCATTGAAGAGGTGGCTCATGACGCCTCTCTGCCACCCAAGAACAGAGTCAGTGAAGCGTTACAATATGAGTCATGCCTCCACAAGCGCGGCGTTGAGAGGACCATAGGTCTTCTCAAGATGCGTTTCCGATGCCTGGACCATTCGGGGGGTACACTACAATACTCCCCAGAGCGAGTGTCATTGATAGTGGTTGCATGCAGTGCTCTCCACAATCTGGCTCTGGCAAGGGGGGACCCACTGGAGGAAGAGGATCCTGATACAGCTGCACAGGAAACAGATGATGAATCCAATGGTAAGTCAAAAGAGGAGCACGGTTGAAGAGGATGCTGAGGGCGTGGAGCCAGACCTCAGTAACCTCTCGGGAGGCAGGGACACCAGGGACGCCTTGATCCAACGCTCCTTCAACTAGGCTGCCAAAGATCTGCTTCCCCCTCATGCCAGGGCTGCCGCCTCCATCCCAGATGTCTGAAATGACCATTTCATTTGCACCCAAAGTCCACTCAGTGCCTGTGCAATAAAGTCTCCAGCCACTCACATCCAGCATTACATATCAGTGTGCTCTGCACCAGAAAGAAAAAAGGTGAAGCACACTCAGGCCATCAGAACCAAAGCAAATGTAATGTTATTGTCACATTGAAAGCATAACCACATTAACATTACTGGTGTTGATGTCCACACCAACAGACATATAAACCAAACATAAATGAACAGAAAATCGCCCATGAATTGTCCCTCTTGTGCTCATGGTGCCTTTAACTTATGTTTGCGAGTGCTACGTCTTGGTGACCCCCCTCCTTGTTGGCACCAGCATTGGAGACAGCCTGCTGACCGTGCTGTCTTGTTGGCCTTGATGACCTTGGTGGTCATCCTCTGGCCAGTGGAGCCTGTGCTGGTCCTGCCCTGGAGGGAGCAGCCAGTGCCACTGCTGGCATCTCCCCAGTCATCGCAGCCTCATCAGATACCACAGTCACTGGCAGAGGGGCGGAGGAGCTACTGTCATCATTCAGAAGGCCCTGAGAGGAGCTTTCAGAGATGACAAACAGCTTGTGCACCAACATGAGGTTGCTCTGGACCTCCCTGCTCATCACTGATGGACGGGCACCTAGGGTGCCTCATCCATCTCCCACACTGGCATTCAGCAGCTGAAGTCACTGTCTGTGTGAGGGCTTACAGGTCCAAGAAAATCCCCAGGAACCCCTCATTTTGTCCCTGGAGTTGCCTCTCCATGAGAGTTGCCACTCTCTCAACGGAGGAGGCAATACGCTCGATCATGAGGGTCAACGCAGTGCTCATGCTCCACATGGACTCCTCTACAACGGAAACCATGGCACACTGACCCTCATGGATCTCCGCCAGATCCTCCTGCACATCTTGCTGGACATCCAGCGTCTGCCGCCTAATGGACGACTCCAGAGGTTCACCATCTGCCTTCGACTGAGCAGAGTCAGGGTCCCCAGCAGTCCTCGAACTGCCGGTGCCCTGGGCACTGCCTGCCTCCGCCTGCACCTCAAGCAAGTGTGAAGTACCCTCACCAATGTGCACTGACATTCTAGCTGCCGATCTAATGCCCACTGAGGCGCTGGTATCTGCGCTGGTGCCTGGTTCAGAGAGCGGGTGTGACGCAGGTGCAAATGAAGCCCGGTGGTCCTCTGGCATCAGGGGTGACCCTTTGGGGTCCAGAGACCAACTGTGTGCTGGTGAATCTACGGGAGAACAAGGACATGTCATTAGTTAAAGTCATCACCTTGTCACTGTGCATGCCAGGCACGCCCATCAATGAAGAGGCTACACTAGAATGACTGCACAATCTGAAACTCTCACCTCTGTGCACTGCATGCTTACCTTCATCTGGACTCCCGCCTCTCCCAGCCTGGTTGCATGTGGAGTGTGCCGGCTCTCCAGCTCAAGGGCATCCTGCTCGAACCTGGTCAGCAGCAGCAGGTTGGGTGGGTCTCCGCCTGTCTGTGACCTCTCCAATTGGTTATGGCTTGTCTTCTCCAGAAAGAACAGAGGAGCATTGATTAGTCCACTCTCTACTTGCAGTGCCATTGCAGCCTGGCCAACCCTAGCTGAGGGACACCTCACAGGGCACATCCGAGCTGTGGCCCTTAAGCTGCATGGTACTCGGTCCAAGCAGCCAGGGCTCACCCACTTGGCCAGCTCCGGCATCACTGACAGTTGGCACGCAGACTCTAGCACCCCTGAGGTCCACGGGGGGACGGCCATACCTTAATACTTCTGCACACTGACCCATGCCAACATGGTACTCATCCTTCCTGAGCGCAGGTCATTGAACATCTTCCGGCATGTGCGCCACACCACATCATGGCTGCTAACCAGCACTGCAACTTCTTCCCATGCCCTCTTTGTAAGGTGCAGTGGCCTCCTCCTCCCATCTCTGGAGACAAGAGTGTCTCGCCTGGCAGCCACCTCTTTCAGGAGGACCACGAGGCACTCATCCAAAGAGCTGGGGGGCCAAGTGCCCACCCGACCTGCCCTCCCGCCTGCTATGTCCAGCCGCACCCAACTCCATCACTTGAATGTTGAAGGCATAAAGGAGACGTTCTTCTGTGGCAGCCTTCCAGGAGCTGCCTGGGCCATATTTAAACCGGCCGCCGGGTCGCCATTGGACCTAACGGCCAACAGACACCCGTCACCACCCGCCCCTCCCCGGCCAGTAGGAGCCGTGTTTCACACTGGGCGGGCCTTAATTGGCCAGCCAGTGTGAAATCACGGTCAGATGCCGATCATGGATGGCGGGCTGTTTCCCAGCCGCTTCCGGGCCCGCCAACCATGCCTGCCAACCCCAAAATTCTGCCCATTTTTGCAGATTAGACCTGGTAGGAGCACATCTGAACTTTGTGGATTTGTTTGGATAACCATGGCACCCTTTTGGAGAGGTAAGGTACCACTTTAGATATAGTCCTGGGGCACCTTTGTGGGAGGTCAGGTGCCCTTTGATAGTAGTCAGGCTCCATTTGATGGAGGTCAGATGCCCTTTGGGATTGCTAAAAGTAGGCATGAATGTGCATAAAAAGTGGACAAACACATTGGAGCTGTCAAAAACAACTGTGAAAGTGTCAAAATGAACTGTCAAAAGGAGCTGTCAAGGCATTTAAAACTCCTGCCCTCTAACTCTTTGAAAAACAGCCAGGAATGTTAAAAAAAATGATTGCTTGCTGTTTCACTCTGTCTGCTGACATAAGCCTTAAGGTTATCATTACTGGATTAGTGCTGCATGACTAGTTCACAACTATCCATTATCACAGTAGGGTGCCTGCCATTTCATAGTTTGATTGACAGCTCTAAGTGGTTATGGGCTCTTTGAAGTGGGACTATGGATTCCAATGCTTGTTTTTATAAGGGATTATGCAATTGAATTAAATGTTTGTTGTTATAATGGGCAATGTAGTTGAAGGAATGTAAATATTATAAATGGATTTTTACCAATGCAACTAATTTTCTGCAACTAACACTTGAAACTTCATTTTATTTAATAACAGCATGACGCCCGAGGTCTGCTCATGGTGGATACTGGGTGAGTTGCCATGGTAGGTGTTAAGGCAAAGACTGGAGGGTGGGGGGGGGAAGGGTCATGGGGTTGGCATGTTGGCACTAAATTGGCATAGGGGCTATAAGGGCCATTGGTTGGCATAAAGAGTATGAAGGGCTATGGGGCTGAGTGGGGGTCATAGGATGGCATGGATGGTGCTTGGGAAGTCCGTGGGGTGAGGGCTATGTTTTTTGTTTTCTTTCAAAACTTTGATGCAGTGCTGGTGCACTGAGGTAGGCCTTCAGTCCAGCCCGCCTCTGCATTCAGCATCCTCCATACTCATTCTGGGATCGCTTGGTCCAAGTCCCAAATGAACCCCACCACCCTGGAACAAAAATCTAACCTTCCCAGCCACTTTTACCCCAGTCAGGTTTGCAGAGCGGGGAAATACCCCAACTCGGTGCTCCCAAGTTCAGGTCAGGATCCTCAATAAGTTGTAGAGGTTACAGACACAGAGAGGTGTGGGGCTATTAAAGGATGAAAAATTTAAAGTGGAGGTGCTGGATGTCTGGGAGCCAACGTCACTCAATAAGGGCAGGGGTGACGCATGAGCAGGACTTGAATGAGCTGAAGCTTATAGAGGGTGGAAGATGGGAGGCCAGGAAATATTTGGAATAAGGAAGCCAGGAGGTAACAAAGGCATGCTTGAGGGTTTCGTCAGCAGCTCAACCAAGGCAGGGGTGAGGCAGGGACGGTGAATAAGAAGGGGAATGAAATTGCCAGCGAGGGTATGTGACTGAAGACAATGGCTTTGATCTTCCCAACCTTTATTTGAATGAAACTGTGGCTCAAGAAGACAAGATGAAGTCAGAAAGGACATGAAAGAAGAAAGGAGATGAGACAAGGAAAGATGTGGCTATAAAGTTTGTGCAGAAGGAAGCCCTAGGCAAGGTTTAGTTGGGTAATCAAAGCAATGGTGGGGGGGGAGTGGGTGTTGCAGTAGAGGCAGCTGCACACATTGTCCCAATCTTAGTGACAAAGAAGTAGATGAGCTCCTTGCACTTGTTGCTGGCAAGGTTGTGTTTGACAAATTTGATCAAATTTTTTGAGGGGGTAACCAAGAGTATTAATGAGGGTCATGCATTTGATGTGGTCTACTTGGGCTTTAGCAAGGCTTTTCATAAGGCCCCGCCTGGCAGACTGGTCAAGAAAGTAAGAGCCCTTGGGATCCAAGGTAAAGTGGCGCATTGGAATCAAAATTGGCTAAGAGGCAGGAAGCAGAGCATGATGGTAAACGGATGTTTCTGTGACTGGAAGCCTGTTTCCAGTAGGGTTCCGCAGGGCTTGGTGCTGGGGCCCTTGCTGTTTGTGGTGTACATAAATGATTTGGACTTAAATGTAAGGGGGTATGATCATGAAGTTTGCGGATGACACGGAAATTGGTAGGGTGGTAAAAAGTGAGGAGGATAGCTGTAAACTGCAGGACGATATCAATGGACTGGTCAGGTGAGCAGAGCAGTGGCAAATGGAATTCAACCCAGAAAAGTGAGAGGTAATGCACTTGGGTGGTGGGGGGGATGCTAAAAAGGCAAAGAATTACACTATGAATGGTAGGACCCTGGAAAGTACTGAAGATCAGAAGGATTTAGGTGTGCATATCCATAATCCCTGAAGGTAGCAGGGCAGGTAGATAAGGTGGTTAAGGCGGCATATGGGATACTTGCCTTTATTAGCTGAGGCATAGAATACAAGAGCAGGGAGGTTATGCTGGAACTGTATAAAACGCTGTTAGGCCACAACTGGAATACTGCATGCAATCCTGGTCACTACATTATAGGAAGGATGTGATTGCACTTGGAGAGGGTGCAGAGGAGATTACCAGGCTGCTTCTTGGGCTGGAGGGTCTGAACTATGAGGAAAGATTGGATAGGCTGGGGTTGTTTTCCTTGGACCAGCGAAGGTTGAGAGAGGACCCAATAGAGGTGGATAAGATTATGAGGGGCATAGATAGGGTGGATAGGAAGGCACTTTTTCCATTAGTGGATGGGTCAATAGGTTTAAATTAAGAGGTAGAAGGCTAAGAGGGGAGTTGAGGAGAACATTTTTCATGTAGAGGGTGGTGGGAGTCTGGAACTCAATGCCTGAATGGGTGGTTGAGTCAGAAACCCTCGTAACATTTAAGAAGTACTTAGATATTCACTTGCATTGCCATAGCCTCCAGGACTATGGGCCAAGCACTGGAAAATGGGATTAATGTAGTCAGGTCTTTGTTGACCGGTGCAGACACGATGGGCTGAATGGGCTCCTTCTGTGCTGTAAATGTCTATGAGTCTATGAGTAATACATGGGGGTGAGAGCTGAGGAGGAAAGGACTTAAAGGAAACAGCTGATATTGAAGAAAAGGAGCCACAAATCGTTTTTGTTCTCCTGATTGACCCTGGAGTAGTAAATGGTTTTGGCAGAAGAGACTGATGGCCAGTAATGCTCAATGTCACCCAGCAGGATTTGCTATTCGACCACTAGATTAGCTGCGCACCAAACATGTGTTCAAACAATTGCACGCTTTGGATCTGAGGGAGCGAATAAATGGGCCATTCTGGAGAAACAACCAGCAGGGGGAGAAAGTAAATATTTTGCCTCAGCACAGAGGTGTCAAAAAATGGGGGAGTGGAAGTGGTTGAGCAGATTGACAGTTGCAGAAGTATTCTGGCAAATGGAAGGCCTAAGACTAGGTATTTGGGGAATTTGTAAATGCAGTAGACTTGAGGGGAGTTTTTTTCCAGAGAGAGATGGAGAAGTGGCATTGAAAGGGGATAGGGGAATATGAGTGTTGAGGAATACAAAGGAAGCAATTGGAAATGACTTCATCAGTGAACAAGACCACATACAAGCAGAGAGGCCATGGGAGACGTTGGCATGAATATGGAAAGGAGAGTTTACATGGAGGGGGCGGTTAAGGGAAGACAGCGAAATCTGAGCAAAGGACCTAGTTGGGATGGAGATTGAAATCACTGAGGATGAGGAGTTGCTCAGTGCAGAGGCTGAGGGAGGGAAGGAGATCGACTATCCCAGGGAGATACTTGGTGTTGGACTGGGGAGAAGATAGAAAACAAGAATTTTAAAGGCAGACGAGAGTCGTGGAACAAAGTGAATCAGCCAAGGGAGGAGAAAGATGAAAGAGACTAAGGTATGATTTGCTGATACAGGCCACATCAGCAGTTTGAGCAAAAAGGTGGTGGAAAGTATATTGAGGGTGGTTTGTTCAAATTTTGTTACTAAATGAATTAAACAGAGAAGTCCATTTCAACCTTTAGTTCTTTTGGCACAAGCCAGATAACCTTGTTATACAAATGATTTATTTATTCTGTATTGTAAAACAAGTGCTAGCTGCTTTTACACTTAACCTAATTTGAATAGTGTGTGAAGAAACAGATCACAGTATCTTTACAGTGCAGAAGGAGGCCATTCGGCCAATCGAGTCTGCACTGGCTCGCAGAAAGAGCATCCCACCTAGTCCCAATTCCCTGCCTTATCCCCGTAACCTCGCACATTCTTTCTTTCAGGTAGCAATCCAATTCCCTTCTGAATATCTCGATCGAACCTGCCTCCACCACCCCTTCAGGAAGTTTGTTCCAGACTCCAACCACCCAGCTGGATGAAAAATGTTTTCCTCACATCACATTCACTCCTTTTGCCAATTATTTTGAATTTGTGCCTTCTCGTTCTTGATGTTCTCTTGAGTGGGAACAATTTCTCACTATTCACCCTCTCCATACCCCTCAAGATCTTGAATACCTCTATCAAGTCTCCTCTCAGCCTTCTTTTCTCCAAGGAAGAGAGTCCCAACCCCTCGATTTACCTTAGCTACAGTTCTTCACCCTACAATACTTCAAAGTGAAACTAAAACTCAACTTGACATTTTCTTAATGCACAAATACAGAAATACAAACCAAACTTAAACTTGAAACGTTCCTAACACCCACAAATACAATGTAACTTACTTAAACTTATTTCCTAACATTATATCCTGCCAATCAGAAAATGACCCATTTATACATAATGTTCCTACCTTGTAAGGCAAAACCTCAACACTTGTATTCAACAGCAAGTCCCCAGGATGTTCTGTGTTCCCAGTATGAAATAAGTATCTGAAATGAAGACAGTAGATATAGTGATTAAAATCATTTGAGTGAGCCTTAAACTTGCTAGTCACCTTTGTAGCCACCTTTGCTAAAATATCACTGCTATGGGTCTCACATGGCCAGTTTACTTATGAAAAAAGGGTGGATTTGCAGAATTCAATTCCCCAAACAAAGCAGTAAATAGAAATCCTAGAATCTCATGTAATAAAATGAAATTTGACTTTGTCAGGTGACGATAATGGCTCCAACTATGAACAGATGGAATACGTAATACAATCCTAAAACCCCAAAAAATCAGGATTCGGCCCAACAGAAATTGAATTTGACTTCAGTCACTGTGGCCGGAATTTTCTAGCTCTCCCCCTCCCCTCACCGTGGATTACCCCGTGACGGGGTTGGTGAGCCATTGAGATCTCCATTCACATCGGTGGGAATGGAAGATTCCACCGACAAGAGGGGCCGGAAAATTCCGACCCGTGAATCAGTGGTCCTGCTCATGAACTTACGTGAAAGTGGGCAGGAGAGGTGAGAAATAGCAACTGTCGCAAGAAAACAAAAACACAATATGAAACAAAATATAATATAACTTAAAACGTAATGTTAATGAGAAGGTATCGGAAATGACTCAAAAGTCAGTTCCAAGATGTAAATGGAAAATATTATAGTCACTTGGCTATAAAAGCAAAGCTAGCAAATTCTCACCGGCTGTTGACTGCAAATAAAGCTAAACAAGAGGCTGCCATGCAGAGAGAGAGAGAATAGGCAAGCCCATAATAAGATTGGATTTGAATATATGGCATGGCAACCAGAAATTAGCTATGCGAAGCTGCAACAATTGAAAAATGTGTCAAATACACGGGATGAGAGGGTTGTCCTGTGAGGAGAGATTGAGTAGAACGGGCCTATATTCTTTGGAATTCAGAAGGATGAGTGGTGATCTCATTGAAAGGTCTAAAATCCTTAGATTGCTGATAGGGAAGACACTGAGAGACTGTTTCTTCTGGCTGGAGAGTCTGGACCAGGGGTCATAATCTCAGAATAAGGAGTTGGCCATTTAGGAGTGAGATGAGAAGAAGTTTCTTCACTCAGAGGGTTGCAAATATTTGGAATTCTCTATGCCCGAGGGCTGTGAATTCTCAGTTGTTGAGTATATTTATGACTGAGGTTAGTAGATTTTTGGACACTAGGGGAATTGAGGATATGGAGTAGATCATTTAGGACTGAGATGAGGAGAAATTTCTTCACCCAGAGAGTGGTGAGCCTGTGGAATTCGCTACCACAGAAAGTAGTTGAGGCCTAAACATTGTATGTTTTCAAGAAGGAGTTAGATGTAGCTCTTGGGGTGAAAGGGACCAAAGGATATGGGGAGAAAGCAGGGGAAGGCCATTGAGTTGGATGATCAGCCATGATCGTGGTGAATGGCGGAGCAGGCTCGAAGGGTCAAATGGCCTATTCCTGCTCCTATTTTCTATGTTTCTATGGAGTTGAGGTAGATCAGCTACGATTTTATTGAATAGTGGAGTAGACTCGAGAGGCCATATAGCCGACTCCTGCTCCTATTTCATATTCTTCATAGGGAGGATCTTAATTTAATCAATGATAGATGAATATAGCCATAACCCACACATATAGAATAATTTCCAGTCGTGTTTATTCCATCTTTCTGTAGTTAACATCTGCTGTAACTTTATGTTTCTATGAAGATAAGGAAAATCCCTGCCCTGGAGACATACTAACACGTGATTGTTATCCATCTTTAGACCGGCACATTAAACTGACCAGTTGACTCTACAGAGAACAATAAATGATGTCAGGTCTATATTATAGAGTAGCAATATTTACATATTGTCCTGCACCAGTTTAATAAATCTCAGTAAAATTTTAGTGAAATCATGCAGTACTCTACTAACTCATCAAATCACCCTATCTCATCACGGGAGCTTGTTATAGAGATATGGAAAAATTATGTGATAGTAATTTCTTCACACACAATTAGCATTCTGACCGACAATTTGAAATAGTGAAACGTTGAAATATATTTCCATGTCCATGTTATAGAAAAAAACCTATACAGTTAAAAAAAAAATGGACATGGAAATATATTTCAACGTTTCACTATTTCAAATTGTCGGTCAGAATGCTAATTGTGTGTGAAGAAATTACTATCACATAATTTTTCCATATCTCTGTAACAATAACTCAATTTTGACTACTGGTAGTGCAAAAGCAGTTTAATATTTGAATTCTGCGCTGCATGAGCAGAATGAGAATTGCACTATAGTTGCACAGTGTGGGAGGTGTCACAGAGGAACAGGATACATGTTTCCTCCCATAATTTTCCATGGAGAAAAATTCCCATTCTGAGCTCCACCACTATAACAAGTGGATGCCAAGTAGCTCCTCAGGCAAAGGGGGAGTAGAGCACATTAAAGACAACCATACTGTTTGGTAGGACTTAAGTCTCAGGACTGAAAAGTTGTGAACTGAGAATCCACTTGAGATACCGAAACTCAAACCCAACACCTCATTAGAGGGTAATCGAGGATTGCTTAAAGTATTCCTTTAGATAAGATATTAAAACAAAATCTAGTCTTCGCTCTTTTGATCAATCAATGTTCAATCACAAGCCTAACTACCACTGTTGGAATATGTTTAGCCAGTTTTTAGCTGGACTATCAGGTGGAATACCTTCTGACAAGTAGGCAAGGGAGAGAAAAACGGTATTATCCTAGGACAGCCATCCATTGCAACTTCAGTAGTCAAGAATCGCCTAACACAAATCTCCTAATGGCAAATTTCAAGAGAAACACTGGTGCTAGCTTAAGAACAAGTTGGATCATTCTGTCAGACAGTAATAGTGTGCAGGAAAAAGAAAATAGCTGTGTTATGAACATTAAGCTGAATGGCATTACCTGTACTTAGTTTGTGTATGAGTGCTATAACCTCAAATATGATTAGTAAATTCTACCAACTTGGACCCATTACTCATTTGCAGCAAGTCACTCAGTGCAAACAGTTTCATACAGTTAAAGGACTATACAATCTGCCACACTCTTTTTATTGTAAATTTCACTGCAATAATGCTAGATTTCCAACATTTACACAAAAGAAACAGTGGGGATCTTAACATCTAAGACCATAAGACATAGGAGCAGAAATTAGGCCAATCGGCCCATCGAGTCTGCTCCGCCATTCAATCATGGCTGATAAGTTTCTCAACCCCATTCTCCCGCCTTCTCCCCATAACCTTTGATCCCCTTACCAATCAAGAACCTATCTATCTTGGTCTTAAATACACTCAATGACCTGGCCTCCACAGCCTTCTGTAGCAATGAATTCCATAGATTCACTATTCTCTGGCTAAAGAAGTTTCTCCTCATCTCTGTTCTAAACTGTCTTCCCTTTACTCTGAGGCTGTGCCCTCGGGTCCTAGTCTCTCCTACTAATGGAAACATCTTCCCCACGTCCACTCTATCCAGGCCTTTCAGTATTCTGTAAGTTTCAATCAGATCCCCCCTCATCCTTCTAAACTCCATCGAGTATAGACCCAGAGTCCTCAAACATTCCTCATATGTTAAGCCTTTCATTCCTGGGATCGTTCTCGTGAACCTCCTCTGGACCCTCTCCAGGGCCAGCACATCCTTCCTGAGATATGGGGCCCAAAATTGCTCACAATATTCTAAATGTGGTCTGACCAGAGCCTTATAAAGCCTCAGCAGCACATCCCTGCTTTTATATTCTAGTCCTCTTGAAATAAATGCCAACATTGCATTTGCCTTCCTAACTACCGACTCAACCTGCAAGTTAACCTTAAGAGAATCCTGGACTAGGACTCCCAAGTCCCTTTGCACTCCAGATTTCTGAATTCTCTCCCCATTTAGAAAATAGTCTATGCTTCTATTCTTCCTGCCAAAGTGCATGACCTCACACTTGCCCACGTTGTATTCCATCTGCCACTTCTTTGCCCATTCTCCTAACCTGTCCAAATCTTTCTGCAGCCTCCCCGCCTCCTCAATACTACCTGTCCCTCCACCTATCTTTGTATCATCTGCAAACTTAGCCAGGATGCCCTCAGTTCCTTCATCTAGATCACTAACGTATAAAGTGAAAAGTTGTGGTCCCAACATTGACCCCTGTGGAACTCCACTAATCACTGGCCACCATCCTGAGAAGGACCCCCTTATCTCCACTCTCTGCCTCCTGCCAGACAGCCAAACTTCTATCCATGCTAATACCTTGCCTCTAACACCATGGGCTCTTATCTTACTGAGCAGCCTCCTGTGCGGCACCTTGTCAAAGGCCTTCTGGAAGTCCAAGTAGATAACATCCATTGGCTCTCCTTTGTCTAACCTACTCGTTACCTCCTCAAAGAATTCTAACAGATTTGTCAGGCATGACCTCCGCTTGATGAAACCATGCTGACTTTGCCCTATTTTACCATGCACTTCCAAGTATTCTGAAATCTCATCCTTAATAATGGACTCTAAAATCTTACCAATGACCGACGCCAGGCTAATCGGCCTGTAATTTTCCGTCTTTTGCCTCACTCCCTTCTTAAACAGAGGGGTTACATTAGCGATTTTCCAGTCCTCTGGGACCCTCCCTGACTCCAGTGATTCCTGAAAGATCACCACTAACGCCTCCACTATCTCTTCAACTATCTCCTTCAAAACTCTGGGGTGTAATCCATCTGGTCCAGGTGATTTATCCACCTTCAAACCTTTCAGTTTTCCTAGCACCTTCTCCTTGGTAATGGCCATCATACTTACCTCTGCCCCCCGACTCTCTTGAACTTTGGGGATGTCACTCGTGTCTTCCACTGTGAAGACTGACGCAAAGTACCTAACCTATATGTGCATATCTTTCAGTCTCCACCCACCTCAGAAAAAGAAATGTTCAAGAGATCTTTTCTGCAGTGATTGCCTTAAACTGATTGGTGCGAATGAGTAACTAACATTTAAGGGAGAATGACAATTTATACCAGTGCCTCCTTTAAATACAAAATGGAAGGCAATTTTTAAATCTGCCACTTGATGGCAGTGCTTTACAAAGTTCAATGAGACACACTGATTGAATTGTCTTCCCTCAAGTTGTTTTGAAAGATAAGCCAATGACCTATGTATAAACATGATGCCTCCTGACATAAAACATTGAATATTAAAGAGTGTAACTAATTACAATTGCAGTAAAACTATGCTGCATTGACCAAGGTCACAAATATCAAGTGCTATAATAAATAGAGAGATACTTCAATGTTTGATGCATGTGGCAATTTCCATTCAGAGATTTGAATAAGCTGAATTCACGACACATATAACACCGATTTAAGCAAATCTTCATGCCCATACTTGGCTTGAACCAGAATTCCATTCCATTTGTGATTGTGATGCAGAGATACCCTAAAGAAATCTCATTAAACTTGGAGCAGAAACTAGGTCAGCACTTACAATGCTTTCATAGCCCTTAAATCTGATGTCTGCTCTGCATTCAAGGCTCTTTAAATAGAGAAGGTAATTGAACAGAATTGAAAAAACATTTTATTAGCACAGGAGACCACAGAGAAGTGCAGAAAACATTCTGTTCTCCAAAACAGTTTACATCATCATCGTAAACATATGGAAGCATGCATTTGGTAAGAATGAAATTTGATTTAGCTGTCCATCAGACACATAATTCGCACTTCGTGCTTCTCAATGCACAATTTGAATGTAGAGTATTGAGGATCGCTTTCTGTTAGCGATAAGAGATCCCAAGGAAGGGATCCACTCTGGGCTGAGGGTTGCAGCAGTCAGTAAATCACAGTTACAGTGCAGGGGGAGGTAGTATGGCCCATCATGTCTGCACTGGTAGAGCCTTTATTTAGCTCTCGTGTTAAAATGGCTCTGTGTATTTGGAGCTCTGTTGCCCCCACAACCAACCACTCTGTTGCCACACCACTATGTTTTCATCTTAAGCAGGGATGGGCTATTGGCCTGTTACAAAAAGTTTTCGCGTCGTAATGTAAATTTGAATGCCTATTTTCGGATGTGATTTGGTAACAGAAAAGTTATTCCAGAATTGTTTGAGCAATCACATTGAGAGATAAATATACTTTGCAAAATCAATATTACAATATTTCAAAATCCTCCCATTATTCAAGAGTGGCAACTGGTAGACAGTTTTGAAGAAAGCCAAAATATTGTGACTTAATCTTCAGCACATTTTGACACACAACACTACATTAAAAAAAATTCCAGGACAAGATCGAACAGCAACTATTATCCTCAGATACGGTGGCATAGTGGTAATGTCACTGGACAAGTAATCCAGAGGCCCAGGCTGATGCTGTGGGGGACATGGGTCCAAATCCCACCATGGTAGCTGATGGAATTGAAATTCAATTAATAAAACAGTGACCATGAAACTATCCATGTGGTTCACTAACGTCCTTTTAGGGAAGGAATTCTGGCCTACATGAGACTCCAGACCAGTGATGTGGTTAACTCTTAACTCCCCTCTGAAATGGCCTAGCAAGCCACTCAGTTCAAGGGAATTTAAGGATAGGCAACAAATACTGCCCTTGCCAGCGATGCTCACAACCCATGAAAGAATAAAGAAAAAAATTACTGGCCTGTTGATAATAAATAGGGCACCCCAAGAATTGGTGTTGGGACTGATTCTAAATTTGCAACAATAGGGCATAATTTTCCCTGTGGGCTTCTGAACCCTGCTGTCAGGCTCAAACATGGGTCAGAAGCCCACACTGTGTGGGGAAAGTCACTCATTCTGATTTCCCCTGAGCAGTTAAATTAATGGCCAGAGGGTAGGCTAGAGGTCCAATTAAGGGCAGTGGATAAGCTCTTGAAGCTCAAGCGCTTGAGGCCTTCCAGGTTGAAAGGAGCAACAGGTTGCAATGGAAGTTTAGTGAGGGGGAGGGCACTTCAAAATGGAGGCACCCTCTCTCCAACTTTTATACACTTAAACTAAAAAAAGGCTTTTGCAGCCAGGTGACAACTGTCAGAGAGGAAGCCCCACTACAGGGCAGTTTCCGGCTGTGCTACACCCAGGCAGGGAGGGCCTCTAAGCCTGCCTGGTGAGGGCCTCTAAGCCTGCCTGGTGCACTGGCTCCCGGCTCTGATGCTGGGGGGGGCGCCACCTCCAGGCAGCTAAACTGGCCCTTGTTGCCTGCGGGAACCTGGAGAGCCTTGGAAAAACCCAGTTGGTCTTCTTTAATTGGCCTTAAACAATCCTTGATTACCTTGGTCGGCCTGTGGGTTGGTGGGTAGCCCTGCCACAGCCCACTCCACCACTCTTTCCCCCCTGTGGAAAAATGGCCTGGGGCTGGAATGGATCCTGGGAACCAGGATGCAGGCTGGTGGTGCTATTTTTAAGCACCTGCCTGCCTCCAATCGTGGCCCCGAAGAGGGCTCAAAGTCAAGCCCTTGGATTCAGAATGCAAATTTAAAAGACTAAAAAAAAGGAGGTGCATTCAAATTGAAGGCAGTACAGATATAACAGCATGAATTGGACCAAGTATGTAAGTAGGCAGAAAAGTAACACCATTAATGTAAAAGAAAACACTTCACAAGTAGGACTAAGGAAAATGTGTCATCCAGCCAGGAAGGCAGAAGTTAGGAGGGATGACTAGAAGCTTGGACAATGAGGTTGGTATGTTTTTTTTTAAAAAGAAGGATTTGAAAAGTGGATGCAAGGACAACGCGTTTGACGGGTTTAGAAAGAGAATTCCAGAGAAAGGCCCTGAAGCAGCTGAAAGCTTGGCCAATGGCCTGCTAGTATCGCCCAGCCTAGCTCAACATCTATTTTTCTTAATTCTATTCGACAAGCACAATTGGACATTTGTTTTTACATTCAAGGCATTATTTTTTATTCCCAGTTGATGTTGGTTGTGTGAATGAGTTGTGAAAATAGTCAGAGATGATCTTGTAAGTGACCAAGATCTCATGTGCACAGAATAAATCTGTTATTTTTGACATATTTCCTCAGAGTGAATTAGAATGAAGAAATGATTAATTTAGGAAACAAACCTATTTCATTCTAGTTACAAGTCTAATGAGGCAAATGTTCTTTTTGACATCACTTTGTATCAAATAGAAAATGTTTTTCCACTTATTTTCTTGCTAATTCTCATCCAATTTCTCTTAATGTCATGTTGGGTTACACTTCCATAGGTGCAAGTTCTCTGGTGCCTTACAAAAGAGATCAATACTCATCACGAAAACAAAAATACCTGGAAAAACTCAGCAGGTCTGGCAGCATCTGCGGAGAGGAACACAGTTAACGTTTCGAGTCCGAATGACCCTTCAACAGAACTAAGTAAAAATAGAAGAGAGGTGAAATATAAGCTGGTTTAAGGAGGCGGAGGGGGGGGAGGGGGGGAAACAGGTAGAGCTGGATAAAGGGCCAGTGATAGGTGGAGATAACCAAAAGATGTCATCGACAAAAGGACAAAGAGGTGTTGAAGGTGGTGATATTATCTAAGGAATGTGATAATTAAAGATAGAAAGCAGGACAAGCAAGGTACAGATAGCCCTAGTGGGGTGGGGGGTGGGTTCCGGACTGAATATTGAGTTCAAAAATTTTAGATCATGAACTCTCTCCTCCATCCCCACCCCCTTTCCGATCCCCCTCTTTTTTTCCAATAATTTATATTGATTTTTCTTTTCCATTATTTTCCATTATTTTTAAATGTATTTCCATCCATTGTTTTATCTCTACCTTTTAGCCTTCTCTGATTCCTTCACCCCACCCCACCCCCACTAGGGCTATCTGTACCTTGCTTGTGGTTGCTTTATGGTTTGTATGATTTGTCTTCTAGCTCATCTATTGGAGGAAGTTCAATTTTGATTTAAAAATAACACATGGACTCCATACTATGAAAAGGATATATATGCACCAGAGAAAGTACAAACAGAACTGAGAGGCTACATCTATAAGGAAAGAGTAAATAGGATGGGGCTCTTTTCTCTTAGAAAGAGAAGACTGAGAGGTGACCTCGTTGAAGCCTTTAAAATTAGGAAGGGATTCGATAGGCCAGAAGTAAAGGAGATGTTTCCACTTGTGGGGGAATCGAAAACTAAGAGTCATAAATATAAGATGGTCACTAATAAGTCCAACAAGGAATTCAGGAGAAACTTCTTAACACAGAGTGATTAAAATGTGGAACTCACCACTGCATGGAGAGAGACTGAAGCAACTAGTGTAGATGGATTTCAGAGGAAACTAGATAATTATAGAGGAAGAAAGAAGAACAAGTTGATAGGATGAGATTGAAGGTGGGAGGTTGGTTGGGGCCGAATAGCCTGTTTCTGTGCAGTAAAATTCTATGTAACGATGGACATATCTGTTTTTAAACAATGCCAATAAGAATTTATAATTACAAAAGCGAGGTTCTTTAAAATTTTGGAATGTAGCAAGGTATATTTATTAGCTTTTTTAAAGAAGAGACAAAAAAAAAATACATCCCCTGCTGAAACTTTAATACAACCAGCCATTAAATGCTTGAAAGCAGTGTTGAATGACTCTCTTTCTCAGTAAAGGGATGGTCAACTTTTCACTTGATGGCTGTCAGATAACAAGACGTAGCGAAAACTGGCAAGTTTAAAATTACCAAATTGTTTCAATCAAATTAAAAACCACATCCCGTAAATGCACATAACGCTTTGACTAACTTAACCTTTCATGAACAGAAGCCAGTAAACTTCGCCTGAGCATGCATTCTACCCAGGCCAAGTTGTGACTCATGAAGAAACCTCTGTGCATAATTCTGTTAAAGAAACATGAGAGGCAAAAGCAAAAGCCTATCCGTTTCTGCTGACATGTGATTCATGTTCAAAGTCTCTGTAATGGGCACTATTCTTTCTTCTTCCTTAGGAAACTTTAAGGAAAAAGACTACTTAACGAAAACCTTGGTGTACCAGTGAACTATTACTGAACAGAAACAGGCCAAGGAGAGACTGGTTGCAGCAGAAATCATGGGTGCTGGCTTCAGAGAAATGTCGCTAGACAAAATCTACTCTCATCAATTACAATTCTGTGTTGAAGTAACTTGTCATACAAAATAGTGTGACCATTACATGTACAAGAAATGTTTGTTTTCGTAATTGCCTGAAATGGTGCTCGTTCAAGATATTTATAAATAATGAAAACATCCTAAAATGCTCAGAAGCAAGCCAGAGGCAAAAAAAATCAATTGCAGTTCTTGGCATGGGATAATAGGATGTACATAACAGTAGGGCAGGTTTAAGATGGAATGCTGTGATTACAATAACAGGTTATATCTCAAACATTCAATTAACATGTAATCTTATGCCGTGCAGACTGGATTGAAGGTCTAATTGCCATAAAATGTCCAGTCAAGGTCTAGTAGATGAGGCAGGACTTCCACAGAAGTGATGAAGTATTCTGCGATATTGATACACATATAGGCCATTTAAAAAATACTGTAAAAACTCTGGTTTAAAAAATATTCTTTAAAACTTGTTCAATTTTTCATTAGGTCAGGTATCTGGGCTTTTGCCATTCATTAATGCCAGTTTTAACCAACAGCACAGTTATTGTTTTCTTTTCACTCTGCATCATGGATATTCATGCCAGTTAAGAAGCTATTTGAGCTTACCACCACAATCTCCTGGCCTTCTTCCCCCAAACCATCAACAACCCTATATCCTCTCTTGAGCACCTCGTTCCTCTGGTTCTTGCTTCTTGTACATTCCGTTCTTTTGCTTCACCATTGATGACAAGATCTTCAGCTGCCTGGGTCTGACCCTCTGCGATTTCCTGCCCTGCCCTTCCCTTCTCCTATCCACACCTTTCTCATCTCCAGAAGAAAACCTCTGCAAGAGCCATTTCTTTGATGGATTTTTGATTATTCCTCTTTTTTTTCTCCTTTCCGCTAAAAAACTGACCATTCTTGGCGTCGCTTTTCAGTAACCTAGTTCTGTGAAGTTCTTGAGGGGTTTCTTTTAAACATTACAACGTCCCAATGTGTGGAAGAAACTGTTGCTGATCTTGGAGCTTTTACATACTCAATCTTTCTGCGCCCCATCACTCTACTTGAAAATCACAACAGCAAATTTGCTATAAGAAGGCCTCACAGTTCTAAATTGGTGTCCTTACCTATCTATATTCAATGGTCTGTCAAATTTGACAAGTATATAGTCACCGGCAAGAGGAGTAATGCCCCAGAAGAAGTCCTCTCCCAGATACGCTTTATCCAATGAATGGCCTTGGTAAACTTTTAGTGAGGTTGAGACCTCTGCAGGAGGATTGACGTGCATTTTGTGGAGTAAAGGCTTCATAAAATCTTTATCCTTAGGAGAGGAAAAGAAGGTCACCACAAAATTTCAGTTGTTAAATGCAAATAAAATCAATTCTCAGTTTTGCAATATATAAAGAAAATATGATTTAATGCTAAAAATGCATTTGCAATAACATTAGAAAGCGACATTTCTGAACTGCTACAAATAATTCTATTTCACTAGAAGTCAACTTATTCCAGAAAGAAAACTAAATGTGTTTAGTGTTGTCAGGAGATTTCTACAATTAGAGAATAGAGGAGATGTTAGAAAAATTGCAAATAAGTTCAAAAAACATCAAGGACAGAAAGCAAAGCTTAAATGGTTTAACATTATCTGAGCCATAATCAACTCATTTTTGGAATATGTTGCATTTGCTTTTGACGAAGTTCTGAATTTGGTTGCGTCTATCGATGGCTGTCATCTGTATCTATCGACATGCTACATGCTGATAAACAACATTCCATGATGACGGAGATTACAATTTTAACACTGTTAGGACGAGGTCGAGGTGATTAAATGCATTTAGGATTAAATTATGACCTGGCTCAGGATATGTTTTGAACGTTTGAAGGTTTTCGGATGAAATCATAAACCTTAGGACCAAAGCTGTTAGTGTATATCCAGCAATGTCTAACTTTTCTCTAATTTTCTCAGCTCTTCTCCAGACTCAACTGTTGAAATATGTTTCTATGAGGATCACCAACCATCCAAATAGCTCAGCTATTCTTCACTTGTTCCCTATTGAGTGTTTAACCTAGGTGGTGGTACTGCAGGTGGACTCCTCATTCATAACACCATAAGACATAGGCAGAGAAGTAGGCCATTCGGCCCATCGAATCTGCTCCGCCATTCAATGAGAACATGGTTGACCTGATAATCCTCAACTCCACTTTCCTGCCTTTTCCCCATAACCCTTGATTCCCTTACTGATTAAAAATCTGTCTATCTCAGCCTTGAATATACTTAATGACCCAGCCCCTACAGCCCTCTGTGATAAAGGATTCCACAGACTCATTACCCTCTGAGAGGAAATTCCTCCTCATCTCTGTCTTAAATAGATGACCCCTTATTCTGAGATTATGCCCTCTGGTCCTAGACTCTCCCACAAGGGGAAACAACCTCTCAGCGTCTACCCTGTCAAGCCCCTTAAGAATCTTATATGTTTCAATAAGGTCGCCACTCATTCTTCTGCATTCCAATGAGTTCAGGCCCAAACTACTCAACCTCTCCTCATAAGCAGATCCCTCCATACCCGGGATCAACCTAGTGAACCTTCTTTGGACTGCCTCCAATGCCAGGATATCTTTTCTTAGATAAGGGGGCCAAAAACTGTTCAGAGTCAACATCCACAAAGGTGCACTTCCCAACAAGAGCCACCAGATGGCAATCAGGAATGTTGCAGCATCTCCACCAATGCTCTAGCTCAGGCTTGATCAACCTGCAGCCCAAGGGCCGCAATGTGGCCTGTGAAGCCCCTCCATGTGGCCTCCGGATCGATTGGTGAAAATGCCGGTAAGACAGCTCGGTAAGTTTGAAGATTTCTGCAGAGGACTGCTCCTCCAATCGCAGCCTGTTTCTCTCCCATGTTTGCTGCCAATAGGCTCAATAGTGTACATGGAGATTGGGAGACTCTGGAGAGCGCGGAGCCACCGTTCACCATGATTTCCTGTGACTCCGGCTGTTTTCCCACCGCTCCTGATGCTCTGGCCATTTGTTCTCAGCTCTGGCCACGTCTCTCCCAGCTCCGGCCACATCCCTCCCGGCTCTCCCCCCGCCTCCCGACGCTCCTGTCATTGGGCACCTGTGTTTGGGTGTCGCTAGGCCTCAGGCCTCGCTCCAGGTCTCTCCTCTGCTCTAATCGCACCTACCCCCCATCCCCACAGCCAATTTAGTGAGTGAGGGTGAGTATGTGTGAGTGAGTGAGTGTGTGAGGATGGGTGGGTGAGTGATTGTGTGTGTGAGGGGGTGTGTGTGTGGGAATGTGTGTGAGGGTGTGAGTGGGGTGTGTGTGTGCGTGTGTGAGAGAGAGAGAGGGGGAGTGAGTGAGTGAGTGTGAGGATGGAGGAATGAGTGAGTGTGTGCGCATACAGGTGGGTGAGTGAGCGTGTCTGTGTGTGTGTGTGTGTGTGTGTGAGTGAGCGAGCGAGCGTGTGTGCGTGAGTGGGTGAGTGAGTGAGTGAGCGAGTGAATGCGTGAAGGTGGGTGAGTGAGCGTGTGTGCATGAGGATGGGTGAGTGAGCAAGTGTGTGAGTGTGAGAGAGGATGGGTGAGTGAGCGAGTGTATGTGAGGGTGAGAGAGAGAGAGGAAGAGAGAGAGTGAGAGTGAGTGAGGGAGTGAGGGAGGGAGGAGGTGGGGGTTGTGTGGCTGGCTCACTCCCAGTCTCAGGATTCTCATTCACTCTCGCCCCCACATACCAACAGGCACTCTCATCCGCTCCCACAGGGGGTGAGGGTGAATGAGTGAGCGTCGAGACTGGGAGTGAGCTGGACACACGCACTCTCATCCTTTTACATTCTAATGGTTGTCTCTATTTACCACTCATTTTAAAAAAATTATCAATTTATTATTGTGATTTCTTTGCCCCAAGTTGTTCCTTTTCATACATCAGCTTTTTAAAAAAAAATTCATGTTTAATGTTGTGCCAAACCTTACCTTTCCTAAATTTGCACATCAGACCCCTCCCACCATGCGTGAGAAAAATGGAAATGTGGCCCTGCATGCGAAAGGGTTGGACAAGCCTGCCCTAGCTGGTATCAGCTATCCCAGCACAGATCTAAGTTGGGATCTTGCTGGTAGGCATGCTTAGTACCATTCCCATTCAATGCATGATCCACTGTGGGGCTTCAACTTTCCTACTGGGACTTGTTGTTGCCAATCCCTGCTGCTTTTAAAGCTGATTAATACCATTGTTTAAACCCACGCACTCTGCACTTGACTGGACAAAAGGGGCAGCATTGTGCAAGATCACCATATGGGATGAGTGATATGGAGGCGACATGAAAAAGGATCAGGCGCAAACAGGGATTGATTTTGACCAAATACTGTAAGCCACATAGATGCAACAACCCACAATCTATTTATGATCTATTGGCTTTCAAAATTCTGGATAAAAGGTACATCAATGCATAATGAGGCAAATGGTAATAAAATTTCATGCACCTACTATAAATACTGCAAGCTCAACCGTTTTTTTAAATTTGGCTGCAAAAGTAAACCTAAGTTACATTTTTCTGTGAAACAATGCAAAAACGAGATGAAAGGGGCATATGCTTGCAATACAAAGCGTGCCCCCTCCTCCCATGCATTTTATAAAATGCATTTTGAAACTCTGACCACTCTCCCAGAGGAATTATTCCAGTCAAGAGGTGCTAAGCAGTTAAAGGACTCTTATGTTCTATTCAACGATAAAAGCAGAAAATGCCAATTGATAGGGAGAAACTGTCAAGGAGAAACCTCTTTTGAAAATATTGAGCTACAAGATCTCTGCCAATGGGAGGGTTCTGGCCCTATCCAGATAATAATGTCTCCTGGGAATCTTAGTTATGAAGAATTGTCAGCTGCATCGGTTTGATCTGACTGGAAAAGTGGTGACTTCAAATTGACCTTCAAAGGGGTTTAAAGCCAAAAAGGGACAGGGTGGGTCAGGGAGAGTTGATCAAACTGATCTGGGAGCTTCAATTCATTATTTTAAAAATTAGGAATAAATACATTCAGCCATGAGGTGCAGAGGAAGAAGTCAACTGGAAAATATTTTGGGAGTTAACTGGTTCCGAAACATCACTTAAGACAGCATTTATTGTTCATCTCTAATTGCCTTGGAGGTAGTGGTGGTGAGCCGTCTTCTTGGACCACTGCAGTCCATCTGGTGCAGGTGCACCGATGGGGCTACTAAGTAGGGAGTTCCAGGATTTTGACCCAGCAATGGTGAAGGAATGACAATACGTGTTCAAGTCAAGGTAGTGTGTGGCTTGGAGGGGAATTGCAGGTGGTGGTGTTCCCATGCACCTGCTGCCCTTGTTCTTCTAGGTGATGGAGGTTGCAGCTTTGGAAGCTGCTGTCAAAAGGGCCTTGGCCTCTGCAGTGCATCTTGTAGATGGTACACACTGCTGCTGCTGCGCACCAGGGCTGGAGAGAATGAATGTTTAAGGTGGTGCATGGGGTGTTTAAGAAAGAAAAAGAAAAACGAAGACTGCCAGTCTGCGTTTTCGTTAAGACTAATTTGCATGTATTTCTTTTTCCAAAAAGGGTCGCTCATGAGTTAACTGCATTTAAATTTAATTCAAATGCGGATATTAGCAGCTCAAATGAAAATGCACTGTACATGAGGTCAGTCATGTATGCTTAGACTAAATTTTGTGTTTACATTACACTAATCTGTCAGTACAAATTAAACATGTTGAATTAATGCTTATGAAACTGTTTGAGACAGGCTACAACCAAGTGCAAGGAACCTCTCAAACTCGAGGCTCCTTTGCATAGACTTCTCAGCATAATCTGGTCATGCACATGTTATACCTGTCTCTCTGTGTATTGTTAAAGAGCTCAGTGTGTCAGTACTGACTTCAGCTGTAACACTGCAGTGGGCTCAAACAAGCACTGCGGGCAAATCTCCGAGGAGGCAGCACAGTTTGAGTGGATTGAGATTCAGCAGTCCGGTGCTGCAATTTTCTCACCACACTGAAGCCAGGGGTAGGAAAACATTAACAGAAGGTGGAGATCATTCTTAAACTCTAAGGAAAAACTCAATTTACAAAAAAGTGTAATTAATAGTTACATCACATTTCCCTTCAATTAACCCAAACTTATAAATGTCATGCTGTGACAGCAGTTAAAAATGGTACTCACTGTCAGTTTCTGAATTTTGCCTGCCAGTGATGAATGCAAACCAACATGCTGGAAAAGAGATGGTCTGAATCGAATCCTGATGTTAGATTTTTGACGCTCGCAGTGTTTCTAACAAGATAAGTAAAATGAAGGTTGTTAGCTTTTTAAGGAATGTTCCAGACAATATTAAGTGGGTGAGATTGGAAGCAGGTTGAAAAAATATTGCAAAGGGAACTGCATTTCATTCAATCCTATTTTCATGTTTCAGTTTTTAATTGGCCGCAGTGAAACAATGTGACCATCTTCTTTTAACGTACACAGACCTGTACAAAGAGTGACATAATTAACGCAAAGCAAGCATTGCATATTTAAACAAAGAAGTCAGTACCACATGGGAGCTTATCAGAGAAGGATGAGGGTTATGCAATTGGGGGAAGATTGCAAACCAGATTAAAAACCAAAAGAGAGAGGAGGTGTTGAGGGCTGTTTTTCCAGAATGGTTGGAAGTGGTCAATGGCATTCCTCAGGGATCTGTTCTGGGACCACAGCTGCTCACTGTATATATCAAGAATTTGGATATAGATCTAGAGAGGGTAGTGTCATGATTTTCAGATTCCAAAATAAGAGGAATAATTAGTACCTTGAACCAAATGAAACTGCAAAGGGATATTGACAAGATGCAGCAATGGGATAAAAAGCACAGCAGATGTAATTCAATGTCAGTGAGTGTGCGTAGGGCTAGGGTGGGGGGAGTACACTAGGCAGAGCGAGAAATGGGACAGAGTGAAAGGACAAAGGAGGGAGAAAGTGACAAAAGGAGGAGACGACACTCAAAGAAAGACAGAGAGGGAAATAGAGAAAAAAGGAGGGAACGGTAATACAAGGTGGGAGCAAAGCTACTTTCATTTTTAAAATAGAGTTACGAAATAAAATGAGGTGCTGAATATTCATAAGCCCAAAGCATATCATTAAGCAACGCATGGCGCTGCAGGATCTATGTTAATGGAAATTCACCTTTCAAGGAATTTATGTAACACTGGATTTGTGAGGACAGAACAACTGGAAAAGGAAACCTCCAGATAGTGAAGCTGGAAATACTTCCTGAGCTGCAAAATGCCTGGGTCAGGGTAGTTGGGGAGTAGGAATGGGGGGGATGGTGGTGGGGGTGCAGAGGAGAAGAGGTTTGGGGGTTGATGGAATACTGATTTTAGACAATTTTTAATACCACCATGAAATGTAGAACAGAGAACCAACATGTACACTTGTTTCTCCTTTCTCAACAATGGAAATACAAATTCCAGAGACTTGGAACTTAATCACGTGGGTGTTAGAACTTGCAGGCCACCACTCTGCCTCTCTATTGCACAGGTCTGTTTCAAATATGCCAAGAAACCAGAGGATCTTGAGAACATCATCATTTGGAGATGATCAAACTATTTTTGTGAGCACAATTAAATTTGAACATGGACACACTTGAGAATTACACATACTGACACCATTTTTCAAAGAATGGCAGATTGATTACATATTTCAAAGATACAGTAGCATAATGGCTATGTTATTGGGCTAGTAGTGCAGAGGCTTGGATCAACGATGCAGCGACATGAGTTCAAATCTGACCACAGCAGCTGGAGAATTTAAATTCAGTTGATTAAATAAATATGAAATTAAAAATCTAGGATTGTCATTGAGAAAAACCTCCAGCTCACTGACACTCTTAAGAGATTGATCGAGCAGCAGCGACCGAGGCATTGGATTCAGATATGACAAAGGCACAATGTCCAGCTTTCTTGGATAGCACCTTCCAAATCTGTGACCTCTACCACCAAGAAGGACAAGGGCAGCAGATGCATGGGAACACCACCACCTGCAGTTCCCTTCCAAGCCCCACACTATGCTGACTTGGAACTATATCGCCGTTCCTTCACTGTCGCTTGGTCAAAATCATGGAACTCCCTCCCTAACCACATCTATACCACATGGACTACAGCGGTTCAGAAAAGGGATCACCAGCACCTTCTTAAAGGCAATTAGGGATGGACAACAAATGCTGGCATAGCCAGCAACACCCACATCCTTTGAAAGAATAAATTTAAAAAAAAAACACCCAGCCCAGGAGACCCTGGAAAGCTCTCTTCATTAACTTCTGTGTATTTATGCCAACATTGAAAGCTCTCCCATAGACTAGTCACGCAACAGCTTGACATAGTCACACTCTTAGCATCATACCCTACAGCCAATGTCCTCTATCACCATCCCTGTGTATGTCCTGTTGTACTGCCAAGGCCAGTCTACCAGAGATAATGCCACAGTGGTATAAAGTCGAGAAGGAGCGGCTCAGAGTTTCGAGGCATCAGATCAAATATGGGCAAGGAAACCTCCTGCTGATTAACACCTAGTGCCTCCCTGTTGAATTGGTGCTCATCCATCATGAACACCATTTGGAAGAAGCACTGAGTGTAGCAAGGCCCAGATCATACTCTGGGAGGGGAATTTCAATATTCATTACCAAGAACGGCTTAGTAGCACCACTATTGACTGAGCTGGCTGAGTCCTGAAGGACATAGCTACTAGATTGGACCAGCAGCAGGTGGTGAGGGAACCAACACAAGTGGAAAATCTATTTGATCTCACCAATCGATTTGTTGCAGGCCCATCAGTAGCAGTGATCACCACACAGTCCTGAGACAAATTCCATTTTTCACACTGGGGACATCCTCCATTGTGTTGCGTGACACTACCGCCATGCTAAATGGGATAGACTCAGAACAGACCTAGCACCACAAAAATGGGCATCCATGAGATCTTCTAGGCCATCAGCAACAACAGCAGAATTGCATTCAACCACAGCCTTCTGCAGTCTTATGGCCTGGCATATCTCTCACTGTACATTTACTAGCAAGCCAGGGGATCAACATTGGTTCAATGAGGAGTGTAGGAGAGCATGCCAGCATAATTAAAAATGAGGTAGCAAACTGGTGAAGCTATAGCACAGGACTACATGCATACTAAACAGCTAAATGATCCCACAACCAACGAATCAGATCAAAGCTCTGCAATCTTGCCATATCTAGTTGTGAATGGTGGTACACAATTAAATGCCTAATGGAAGAAGAGGAGGTGCTGCATGAACATCCCCATCCGCAGTGATGGGGGAGCCAGAAATGCCGAGAAGGTGATCCACTCATGGGCCAGCGTTTATTGCTCAGAGGGTATTTTTAAGAGTCAGCCACATTGCTGTGGGTCTGGAGTCACATGTAGGCCAGACCAGGTAAGGGCAGCAGATTTTCTTCCCTAAAGGACATTAGTGAACCAGATGGGTTTTTATGACAATCGGCAATGGCTTCACAGTCATCATTAGACTTTTAATCCCAGATATTTATTGAATTCAAATTCCACCATTTGCCATGGTGAGATTTGAACCCAGGTCCCCAGAGCATTACCAGTTCAGTAACAATACCACTATGCCACTGTCTCCCCAGCATCACAGATACCAATCTTCAGCCAATTCAATTCATTCCACATGACATCAAGAAATGGCTGAGTGTACTGGATAAAGCTCTACCAACACCCCAGCTATAATGCTGATGACTTATGCTCCAGCACATGCTACGCCCCTAGCCACCCTGTTCCTGGACAGGTACAAAGATAGCATCAACCCAACAGTGGACATTTGCCAGCATGTGCTGTCCACAAAAAGCTGGACAAACCCTACCCAGCCATCTTCTGCACCAGTACTACTCTCAATCATCAGCAAAGTGATGGAGTGCATGATCGACAGTGCTAGCAAGTAGCAATTACTCAGCAACAAGCTGCTCACTGACACTCAGTTTGGGTTCCTCCTTGGCTCCTGACCTCATTACCGCCTTAGCTCAAACATGGACAAAAGAGCTGAAGTCCATGAGGTGAGACGAGACCAATATCGAGGCAGTATTTGACTGAGTGCATTATCAAGAGCACATAGTAAAATTGAAGTCATTGGGTATCAGGGGAAAGCTCTCCACTGTTTGGAGTCGTGCCTAGCGCAAAAGAAGATAGCTGTGGTAGTCGGAGGCCAATCATTTCAGCCCCAGGACATCACTGCAAGCATTCCTCTGGGTAGTGTCCTAGGCCCAACCATCTTTAACTGCTTCATCAATGACCTTCCCTCTATGTTAAGGTCAGAAGTGCTGATGTGCACTGATAACTGGAGTGTTCAATTCAATTCTTAACTTTTCAGACAATGAAGCAGTCCATACCCAGATGCAGCATGAACTGGACAACATTTGTGTTTAGGCTGACAAGTGGCAAGTAACATTTATGCTACGCAAGTGCCAGGCAAAGACCGTCTCCAACAAGAGAGAATCAAACCATGTACCCTTGACATTCAATGGTATTACCATCACTGAATCACCCACCATGAACACCCAGTGGGTCACCATTGAACAGAAACTTAACTGGACCAGCCACATAGCTACTGTGACTACAACAGCAGGTCATAGCTGGGTATTTGTGGCAAGCAACTCGCCTCCTAACTTCCTAAAGCCTGTCCACCATCTGCATAGCACAAGCCAGTAGTGTGATAGAATACTCTCCTTTGGCTGGATGAGTGCAGCTCCAACAACACTCAAGAAGCTTGACATCATCCAGGACAAAGCTCTCCACTTGATCGGCAGCTTAAACATTCACTCTCTCCATCACTGGTAAACTGTTGTAGCAGTGTGTACCATCTACAAAATGCATGGCAGCAACTCACCAAGGCTTTTTTGACAGCACCTTCCAAACCCGCAACCTCTACCTAGAAAAACAAGGGCAGCAGATGCTGCAAGTTCCCCGCTAAGTCACACATCAACCTCACTTCGAACTATATCGTTCCTTCATCCTTACTGGATCAAAATCCTGGAACTATCTCCCTACTAGCATTGTGGGAATAGCTTCAGTACACAGATTACAGTGGTTCAAGAAGCCGGCTCATTACCACCTTCTCACGGGCAATTAGGGATCGGCAATAAACGTGGCCTTGCCCACATCCTGTGAATGAATTTTAAACAAAAAAAGGTACATAGCAACAGCATAGCTATCAAAACCATCTGCTACTGATAATAGTAAATCACTATATGCACATTCCTCTGTCCCCTACTATAGCACTGACATTTAATCTGTTGTAGCAACACTAATGAATATATATTTCTCAGCAGACAATTTCATTAGTACCTGACAAATTCGGCTGTCTGGATCTCCCAGCTTTATTTTGTGGTCATCAACACCATTGACTGCCCAAATCAACCCCAATAAACTGAATGAGCAAATATGAAAGCTTCCAATCACATGTAAAATAAACAAATCTTTCTGGTGCTGTGGTTGGTGGTGAGTTTGCAGGAAGCACAGTTTCCACATCAACCGTCTGAGAACTCCTATAAGCATTTCAGTACCAAAGTCAAAGTAGAAAGATTGTTTTTGCTTAATCAGAATGCAGCATGAATTAATTATCCTGCTCATCTAAGATGCTCATGGAAGCAGCACTTCCTGAGTTGGTTTCGATTATTTTAAATGCAGAGTTACCAAGAAATAAACAATTTTGTTTTACATATATACACACACACACACACACACACACACACAGACATTGACTGGAATTTTCCTGCCCCTCCGGCTGGCAGGATCTTCCGGTCCCACCGAGGTGAATGGGCTTTTGAACAGCTCACCACAGACCTACCGTGCCCGAGGTGGGAAAATCCGGTCATAATATCTATCTATGGTATTTTACATTGAAAATTAACGGCACAGTGGAGGCCCTTTGGCCCATCACATCTATACTAGATGAAAAATAGCTATCTAGCCTAATCCCATTTTCCAGTTCTGGGTCCATAGCTCTTTAGGTTATGGTACTTCAAATGCATATCCAAGTAGATCTGAAGTGCAATGAAGGGTTCCCGCCTCTACCACCTTTTCCGGCAATGGGTTCCAGACACGCGTGACCCTCTGGGTGAAAGAATTTCTCAACTCCCCTTTCACAAAAAAAAAATGTCTTATGGTTATTGACCTCTCTGCTAATGGAAACAGGTCCTTCCTATCCATTCTATCTTCACCCCTCAATGTTATGCAACTCAATTAAATCTCCCCTCAGCTTCTTCTGTTCCAAGATTCATTGGGCATTCTTTTAGTGAAAAATACATGAAAATGCTTTATAAATTTATAGCATTTTTAATATTAAAGAATCGTACCCATCTTTTCCACACACGCGTTTGACTAGATGACAAGGATAATAAATACTATCTACATTGATTCTGTCTTGCAGTAAGAAAATCTTATAGTGGTTGTGCATCATAAATTTAATGCAGCATTAGATAACAGAACTCATATTCAACTCTAATGAACCTTCATACTATTTTCAGTCTGTTTTATATCTCTGCGTGTGCATGCTGCCAAATTCTTCTCCAGTCTCAAAGATGGAGATGCCTAGACTACAAATTTCTGAGACAGACAGAACTCATGAATTCCACCAACCATAGATCTAAGAAACGAATCTTGGGAAGGCACAGTTTCATAACTGATACTCCATTCATTTGCAGTTGTCACAAAAATAAACAGAATTATACCAAATGTCAGTAAAAAATCCTGAATCCCAGGTAATGGCCGATTTCTACGCTGCATATCCAACATATGTATGTGTCTAAGTAATATAAATGAAAGCTCTTCCACTAGCATAAACCAATGATTTGCGATATAATAAAAATGGAGGGTCCTGCAGCATGCAATCTTTAACCACCAATAAAACTCAAGGGAGCCAGTTTGAAAATAGCAGTTAAAATGGAGAGTTGTTGCCAATCTGAGCCATTTTGACACTTCCATTGGGAGGGTGGGAAATTGGCCGCCTGTCATGCTCAAACAGCTGGCATGTCACATCAAGTACCCTGGACTGTGTTTCAAGTGATGTTAGATGGTTCCTTTAAGGACACTTGGTTAGCACACTAGCTACTTCTTACAAATGGGGGGAGTGTGCATGGCAGACACTCTGCCGTTAATACCAGAAATTTATTTTCAGAACCCAGAACCGATGTAGAATTCCAATTTGCAGGTTTAAACAATGCCCAGGTAGGTGGGCTGCTCACTGATGCACAGTCACATTTGAAAACTGCAACATGCAGGCATTAGGCTTTAATGGGACAGATGACATGCTTTCTCATGCCTACCATTTTCAATTGCTGGCTACCCATTTTACAGGCAGGAAATGGGTATTTTCAGGTTAAAATCACCTCCCTGGAATCCCTTTTATTGAAAAGCAGAAATTATCCAGTCACCATAAAGCTACAGCCTTACCTGCTTATCTTATCATGCCATCTCTGGGCTGTAATATACACAAAGTTTCGTACAACCTTTGAATGCAAGCAGTATGACCTTCTGAGGTGTCTTAACTCCCTGTCTCCAGATACAACCGTGACAAAAGTAAATAATCATCATCGGCTCCTGCAAGTTCTCATCACTTCTGTCAAGTGGACTGAACTCTCCAAATCCTAACTCACACTGTCCTGTTCACCCACCACCCACATGCTAGCTGACTTACATTGGCTCCTGGTCCAGGAATGCAAAATTAAAGTTTCATCCTTTGTTCAAATCCTTCCATGGCCTCATCTTTCCCCACCTTTGTAAGCTCCTCCAGCCCTACAACTCTGCATTCCTCCAATTCTGGCCTCTTATGGATCCCCAAATTCCTTCGCTCCACCATTGGTGGTTGCGCCTTCAGCTGCCTGAAAAAGGCAAAGAAAAAAATCTAGATAAAAACCTTAGGTCAATTTGGGTGGGGGTGGGGGTGGGCGTGGGGAGGGGGGCGAAAAGGAGAAAAAAATTGGATAAATCTGGGATCAGCCAGAATCTTACTGAATGGCGGAGCAGGCTTAAGGGGCCAAGTGGCCTACTCCTGCTCCTAATTTGTTCGTTCAAATGAAATTCCTCTCTGACCACCCACTCTGGGTACTCTGACCTATTCTAGGAAATCATTCCAGCCCTGATAACTCCTTACTTGGGTCATTCTTTCAGTCCCAAGTGGCAAGAGATTTTGTTGTATTTCCACTATGCAGGACACACACATACACGGATCAGTCTTTGACCTTAGTGCCAAAACTATTATAGGGGACAGGATTTGTGCTGTGGACTCCTGCCAAGTGACAGATGGAGCAAGAATGCCAAACCTCATTTCACATTTTTATTTTAAATGCCCTCAGTAGGATGAGGCCTTCAGCTTCTGTCTCTGGCCTGTATTCAAACAAACCTCAATAAATAAATAAAAACAAAGTGGCTTTAAGTGGGGAAAAATTTATCTCATGCCCTGGTCATATGGATGTCGTTATATAAATGTGCCCTAAATCAAAGTTATGCTGTTATTTTGAAAATGAATTTACAATCCTTCCAATGGTGAAATAACTTTTTTAAAGTACCTGCTTAGTATAAAAATAGAAAAAAAATATAGGGATGAGTTCCAAATAGATACCCTAACTTGTGAGACAGCAGAGATCGCTTTGATCTATAACCTTCGCTGAACCCATGGCTGAATATACTGGGCTGGTCTCCCAAATGCAAGTGCAAAAAACCAGGCAATATAAAACATTGCTGAAAAGAGCTTTTTGTCCTGCACTCATCAGGACAGATTCGCAAGAATACCAATTGTAAAGGGAACAGCAATTTATAATGGATGAGAAGAGAGAGCTGATTGGTTGGCAAGTGGGCTCCGATTGGTAGAGGTGTTGCCATAGCAAATGCACTAAGGAATAGATAACTGCCAAACTTTTGTTTAAATTCAAACCAGGTGGATTGACTCTGATTGGTCAAGGCCTTGCCATGGGGAACAAACCGGGGTATGGCTGTCCCCCAAGCTTTAGTTCATTTGAAAGGTGCAATGTGTGGACATGCTCCTTCTGTCTGCAAAGGACAAGGCATGTACATGTGAAAATATGTAGCTTCTAGCACGTGTAGGTGAGCTACATTGAGAGCCCGACTGATAAACTTAAATTGGTTGTCAGTGTAATTCTTAGCACAATCAGATTGCTTAGCAAGTGCTGTCTAATTGCAGAATCACATCTAAAGTTGGACAATATGTTTTGAGTTTTACAAGCACAGGCTGGTTGGGTACAGTCAGTACTTTGCCTGTTGTGAACAGCCGAAGGGATGTGCTGTTTGATACCATCTGTCAGTCATTGGGACGTACGACCTACATACGCAAATTCATATACCACATTACTCATTTGTGTGTTAGGCAGACTGCCTTATCAGCCTTTTTTTTTATTTGTTCATGGGGTGTGGGCGTAGCTGGCTAGGCCAACATTTATTGCCCATCCCCAATTCCCTAATCAGAGGGTATTTTTAAGAGTCTAGATCAGACCAGATAAGGACAGCAGATTTCCTTCCCTGAAGGGCATTAGTGAACCAGATGGGTTTTTACAACAATCAGCAATGGTTTCATGGTCATCATCAAGCTCTTAATTCCAGATTTTTATTGAATTCACATTTCACCATCTGCCGTGGTGGGATTCAAGCCCAGGTGCCCACAGCATTACCCTTGGTCTCTGGATTACTAGTCCAGTGACAATGCCACTACGCCACTGCCTCCCCTCTAATATGATTGACGGCACCATCCTGTTAGTGGAGAATACCACTCATGTTGCTACTGCATGCATTCTCCATGGCAACACCTCTACCAATCAAAGTCCACACCAACCAACCAGCACTTTCTTCTCATGTAGTATAAATTGTTGTTCATTTTACAATTGATATTCTTGTGAATCTGTCCTGATGAGTGCAAGATGAAAAGCTTTGACAGCATGTCTTTCTTTCAGCATTACTCAAGTTCTGTACTACCAAACTGCTATTAATATAAAATAATTTAGGACAGATAGCAACCTATTCTCCGTTATCCTCCAAGCCATACCTGCAACGTAACACAACTGTGCAAGATGCTTAAGAATGGTTCACATCAACTAGATTCTTAGTTTTCTGCTCTCAGGGATCAGCTCATACTCCACTTAGCATCTATCCCACAACTCAAAGACAAAATGTGTCACGTAGGATAAAATTACAAAGCTGGAATTTGCATTCAGTCATCTTGGCTATTAAGAAAAATATGCAAATAGGTGACATGTTAATAGATTGGAAACAATAGGCATTTTTGTATATCTTGTTTTTTATATAATAATAAAATATAATGAACAGGTTCTCATATTGAAAACAAGAACTGGAGTTCAAAAATTTTACAGAACAAAGCTCTGCACTTACTGCATCTTTTTCAGGGTTGCAGACCTTCACCCACAAGATATGGTCTAACAGCCAGTCAATTGGTTTCTCCTTGTGGAACATCAGTATGAACTCCACGATAAGGTTCAAATCAGGAGACTGAAACATTTTACCTTGTGAGATAAATGATAAAACATTAACAAATGCAACTGTTGCTAACTAATTTGATATAGGCACATCTCCATATAATGCTTATAAGTGTTTGAAACTACCTGAATCATATCTGACAACTTCACGCAACTGGACTTGCTCATTTTTTTTTAAGACCAACATTCATGTTTCTAAAGTGCTGCATATTCCTAAATATTCACGTTCACATGCTGCTGCTCCTTTGTCATCACACTCATTGTTGTTCTGCACAATGTGCCTGCCTCCAGCCAGCAACAGTAACAAGAGGTCAAAAGACACAAAAGTGTGAGTATATCTCTGGTTATAATGTTCAAAACTACACTATTACTTGGTTTCTTTTTTTTTAAAAAAAAACAACCTTTAGACTCCCAGCAACTCAATTTTCCAATTTACTTTTGGGAATCATGCCAAAATTGGAAAATGGAAAATGTTAAAACTGCTGTTCAAAAAGAGGTAAGCAAGGAAATTCTAGGTCACTTATCCTTGCCTGGGCTGTGGGTAAGTCTGAGGAATAAGGATAAAATTTGTGAGCAACTAAATAAGGCTAATGAAGGAGGGTCAACATCAATTTGTGAAGTGCAGTTAATTTAATGGAAATATATGAATGTAATAGATAGATTTTCACAAGGTACTTGATGAGATTACCACACAAGGCTTTTGCAAAGGTTAAAACATGTGCTACAAAAGTGAATTTAGCTTCATCAATAGGAAAATAGCTAGGGTGTAGAAAGTAGTTAGCAGGAGGATGTGGATTTATACAATGTGGTTAGTGTTTTCCCCTAGTAATGGTGCTGGGACCTCTTTTGCTTTGCATTTATGTAAAAGATTTGAACACTGGCACAAGAGGAATATTAAAGCTTATTGATGATACCAAATTAGTGGCATAGCAACCTATGAGGAAGGGATTGCAAGAATATTGCTGAAAAGAGAGACATGTTACCGAAGCTTTTTGCCTTGCACTCATCAGGACAATTGCAAGAATACCAAATTTCAAAATCAACAATTTATTTTGCATGAGAAAAGGAGTGCCTGCATATGCTAAGAAGTACACTAATAACCAATTTACCATTATCAGTCAAGTATGCAACGTAGCTCACTTACACTTGCTAGAAGTTACATATATTCATATGCAAGGACTTGTCATCTGCAGGCAAAAGGAATATGCCATCATTGCACCTTTTTTTTGAATAAATAAAACCATGGGGGATAATAGCCTCCTGGTGCATTCGCCACAGCAATGTCTTGATCAATCTGAGCCAACTTGCCAACCAATCAGCACCCTTTTCTCATGCAGTATAAATTATTGTTCCCTTTGAAATTTGTCAGTCTCGTGTCTGTCCTGATAAGTGCATGATGAAAAGCTTTGATAGCATGTCTCTTTTTTCAACAATACACAGTTCACTACCAAGCGACTAGATAGATTGCTAGATGTTGCAGGAAGACAGATAAGAACATGAGCAGAAAATATAAAGAAGGACATTTTGGGGGAAAAAAGAACAACGAAAGGTTAGAGAGCATGTGGAACAAGCTACAAAATGCCGACTAGGATCCTAGGGTTTAAACAAAGTGGCACTGAATATAGAAGCAAAATGTTGTTGGGTTAGTACAAGGCATTTTTACTAATAAGTTTGTCACTAAAGATATATTCCCATTACATTGGCCAAAAATGTTCTTACTTTGTAGCTGAAGCTCTGTTCATTGGGATAATTGAATTTTTTGCCTTGGACTGGTCTCCAGAGGTTTCTGTACAAGTCACTGTTAGTGATCACATGCTTCTAAGTACAAGGCAACACACAGCTGGAATATTTTGTATACCTTTAGGATACTTCATGACTCATACTATTGGATAATAGCATCCCTCTTAAGCCTTCCTCAAAACCATTATCATGTGCGAGTCTAAGCAGAAGACATGAGCAGTTTATTCTGCTATATTGGTAATGGGGACAAAAGCGGGTGGGATGACAATGGCTCCGATTTTGCAATCGCCGGTGAAGAAATGGCACTTGCTGTTCATTACACTGGCAGCTGTCCATTGACTTTTTAAATAGGCTTTCCAGTAGAACCTTGCCCTGATCCAGTGCAGCAACCTCCACAGAGGATGTGCGGCAGGTGTGATTAGGACAAGAGAGAGTGTGGCTCTTCCAGCAGTCAGATTGAGTAACCTTTGCTGAGGTTCACAGGGCTGAATTTTCACAGGGCCCCAGGGTGACAGGAACAGAGGTGGGCACGGGATGGGGGGGGGGGTGGCGGCGGCGTTAAACCAGCAGAGTGTCCCATTGGACGGCTCCCCATCACTGTACGGCCTTCAGGGAAGTTTCCCAGCAGTGGGCTGCAAGGCGAATCAGCCACCTGCTCCATGGAGGGTTGCAGCCAATTTTCATCATTAAAGGCAGAAAATGCTGGACGTTAACGTTAACTCTGTTTTTTTTTTCTCTCTCCACAGGTGCTGTTAGACCTGCTGAGCTTTTCCAGCATTTTCTGTGTTTTTTTTTTTCAGATTTCCAGCATCCGCAGTATTTTGCTTTTTTCATAATTAAAAGGTCCTATGAAGGGCCATTTTACCAGGCCACAGACATTTTGCGGAGGGTGGAGTGGTCTTCCTGCCATGTGGGGAAGCCATCAGCTTCATGTGGTTGCTCCCTTGGACCGAACAACGCCCCCCACCACCTCCCCTTCCACCCCTCCAATCTGCTGGGTCTAATGCTCCCTAAATTTTAATTTATACTTAGCTATCCTAAGGCACCTCCATGTTAAGGCACCTTCGTTGGCCTCCCTCAGCAGCACCCACCTATCCCGACGGGACTGCTGAGGCTTTGGAGCTGTTGGCCCTCTGCTTGGGCCACTGCTCGGGAGTCTGTCCAATATATTTAATTGGATGGCAAGCCCACAAGAAGTCAATTAGGAGGCTGCCTGCTGTAAAATCACCGAGCGGGTTCCACTGCCAGCAAGTATGGATTCAGGATCCGGTTTTAGCCCTGAGATCAGGGCCCCAAAGCCCGCTGTAAAATTCAGCCTGCAGAGTCTAAATCAGGAATTATAAATTAGATTTAAATCATCAACAGAAAGCAAAATAAAAATTAAGACAGATGTGGGAGGGGTGTATAAGAGAGGGCAAAGTAAAAGAAAAATGATTTTTAAAAAAAATTTCCAACCGTAATTAAATTCTGCGAAATAAGACCCCACATTTGTAAAATTACATTTCAGAGACAGTCTTTTTTTGGTGGTAATTAAGACTGACCACACCATTAAAAATTTCTATACATCCGATGGCACCACCCCTAACTTTTTCACTCCTGTTTAATGGGTAAGTAATGGGTAAGTGTCACAAATTCATGCCAAATTTATTATAGCAGCATGGGGGACTCAGACTGCAACTTTGGGATTTCTGTGCTTAACTGCACATCTTGCTGTCCGGATTGCTCAAGGGTAATGATGAATGATATTGGCCTCACCGCGATTCTCAATACAAAGTCCAGTTAATTAAATTAACAGCCGAGACAGCTGAAAGCAGTGCTGCGAATGGCACTGTGCCACGCAATTATTTACCCTCTGAGGCAGCAGTGATCCATCTCCTCTCATTAGATTTAAAAGGTACAGGAAAACATGTGGTAAAAACAATGCTGTCTCAACAGGACAATTTCATATTGCATTCTTCTGGTTAAACAGCTGAGATTATATTTTACAATCCACACGATTTGAATTTTATCCTGGAGAGGTTGCAGGAAATTAGCTATGAAGTATTATCAAGATGGTATGCTATATTAATTTATAAACTATGAAACAATGGACCAGGAACCCCCTCCCATCCTCTCCGTCAGATTAAAATTAAAATTGCATTGGGTTGGCCACTGGGGGGGGTGGGGGAGTGGGGGGGGGGGGGGGTGGGGGAGTGGGGTGTGTGTTGGGAAAGAGGTACAGGGCAGGATTTTGCCCTTGGTGGGGGTACCCGGCAGGGATGATCTGGAAGCCGATCGCCACCCGCGATTGGTTCTGCACCGCAATTTCACATGCATGAGTAAATTAAGGCCCATCCTGCGTGGATCGCGAGTGGCAGTGCCGAGCGCTGCCTGTGCGGGCGGGCCAGGGGGGGTGGAGGGGAAGAGGGGGAGCCAGGCCTTGCGCACAGTTCGCACATGCGCAAGAAAGAGCGCTTCAATCTCCCTGAGGCACGGAGCTGACTCAGGGAGATCGAAGCGCTGTGTAAAAAAAAATGAAGAGAATAAAAATTTTATAAAACATGTCCCCTCATGTGAGAGCTGGGACATGTTTTTAATTCAAAAATAAAGTTTTTATTTAATGTTTATTTGCTTTAGGAAACCTCATCCCGCTCATGGATGAGGTTTTCTAAAAAACGTAAAGGCTGCTTGGCCTTTTCAGCTGCCCGCCAACCGTTAGGCAGGGCAGGCCTTTTAATCATCAGCGGGTGCACAGCCGACTCCGGCGCACGCCCGCTGGCCGAAATATCGCGAGACTGCGCGATGACGTTAGGACGCACGCCCAACAGCATCGCATGTCGTTTTACGCTCGGGTGTGTTGGGCATGTGCCCGCACGTCGAGCGTAATATTCTGCCCATAGTCTCAGGGTGAGGGGGGGGTGGTTGTTTGGGACTGAGGTGAGGAGAAGTGTCTTACTCAAAGGATTGAGAATCTATAAAATTCTTAACCCCATTGGGTTGTGGATATTCAGTTGTTGAGTCTATTCAAAGCTGAAATTGATAGGTCTTTGGACTCTAAGGGAATCAAGGGGTGTGGGGTTCAGGTGGGAAAGTGGAGTTGATGTTGAATGTCAGGCATGATTTTCCTGAATGTCAGCCACGAACTTATGGAATGGCAGAGCAAGCCCAATGGGCTGCAGGGCCCATGCCTGCCCCTATTTCTTAGGTTATGTTATCTATCTTACAATTTGCCCAGGTCTCCAGGTCTCAATTGTCTCAAAACGTTCTCAACAATCATTGGAATGGATCAACGGTTTTCACCATTGTCATGTATGTACTCAGAAATTATTTTCCTGCCTCCACACCACCCCCCCTCCATCATTTACATTCAGGTTTTCTGATTTCTAATCATCCTTTTAAAGTTTTTAAATTACAACCAGAGAACAAAGGCTTTGTTAATGCCCAACAGCTCCATCATCATCCGCTTGTCTAGATAAATTAACAGCGAGGTTAAGGCGTTCTTTAACTATTCATTCAGATGCTCTTTCATTTTGATACAAATCAAAATGGATACATGTCTGTCTAGAGATAAAAGGCTATAAAAGAGCTCTTAATATGCAAACACTTGAATGCTTAATTAATTAAAAAATTCTCTATTTCCTAATTGCAGTATTTAACATTTATATTTCATGTAATAAGTTGCTGGTCATCATCATTTTAAAAAAAAATTGTTTTAATCAACAGGTGACATGACCTGTCCCCATTGTCCTGTCAATTACACTGCCAAATCCAAGAGCCAACTAAAAATAATCCAGCATTAGCAGAGCAGACACTTAATCTGCTGTTCTCTGAAAGGACAAGCTAAGCAACATAACTCACTATATGAAGGATGCCAGTGACTTGGGAAAATGAAATGCTTTCAAAATGGCAGCGACGTAGTCTGAAGGGAGTAATGAACCTGAGAACAGGGATAGGCTATCCAGCCACTCGGGCCTGTTTCACTGTTCAACGAAATCATGGCTGATCTGTATCTTACTCCTAATTATCTGCCTCGGCTGCCTATCCCTCAATACACCCTGGCTAGCAAAAAAAAGCTAACTGATCTCGGACTTAAAATTATTAATCGAGCTACCATCTACTACTGTTTGCGTGAGAGTGTTCTACATTTGGAGCAAGACGCTTCTTAGAACGGGTAAATAAAACATAAAAGGTGATTTTAAGGATTGACAGGATTATGGATAAATACAGCGAGAGGGGGGAAAAAAGCCTTAAGGATAAAGATAAAATGAGATTACGAGAAGATAAAATGAGATTAAGCATGGATAGATTATGCTAACAGGCACTTCTGACAGGTAGATACTTATCAGTGAAATATCACAGAAGTTCGAACAAGGAGGCACTGTTGAGGAGTACATCCAATTCCCCAAATGGCAAAGGAAACTCCTCAACAGCAAGGACTGATCTCCAAATTCTGCTGGAATGCACAAGGGGTTTTCTCTTTTACAGTGAGGCCCTATTACTGTACGAGGGCTTTCAGTTTAAGAACATCAGCAATGTCACTCCTGCTTTTACTATTTTGTGACATTGGTTCAGTTATTTGTTTCCACAGGGAGCTGTGTCCAAAGACCTGGCTGAGATCAGTAATTCACTGTGTGGGTGGCTGAACATTTTAAAATGAGTGGTCTAGAGAGCAAAGAATCCCCATGAGTTGTTGCAAGTCAAAAGATTAACATTTAATCTTTCCATTTGGGATTTTTTTTTTGCAGCATTATTATTTGACAGGTGTGAACACACTACATCACGTCCGCCCAATTTCATTGTTTTTCTATTAAGCTAGAATTTCTGTATATAATTTTTTGACTTGAGAAAGATCAGGTTAATTTTATATGTTGTAGGACAGGATGTGTTCAACAGAATATCATTTGCCACATTTATATGCATGCAATAATGGCCAGGATTTTCCAGATGGTGGTGTTTCCTGTCCCGTCACTCAGAGTCAGTGGGGAATGCATCCCTGCTGATACTGGCTGCCCGGCAGCCATTTAATGCTGACTGGAGACGGGACTTCTGCCCCTCACTTGGAAGGAAGTCCCACCTCAGACAGCTGCTGGGCACTCTGATTAGCTGGCAGTTGTGTGTGCAAAAAGTTGGTCATTTTTGGATTTAAAAAAAAAAATCCTCCCCGCACGAACTACAAGCAGTCCCCAGGGTGTAAGGACTGGAGTCCAGGGCCAGGTAAGACTCAAGGTGGGGAGGGGAAGTGAGGCCTGGGTGGTGGGGTGGGCAAAGGGGGTGGAGGGTGCTGATGGAGATGTTGGGAGGGAGCCCACCTTGCGGGGGGTTGCATGATGTTGAAAGGAGGCTGTTGAAGGAGGCGCCCCTCTCCCTCTGCCACCTTCCCACCCGAGGTCCGAGCAGCATGGCTTTCCAGGCTTCCCCCCACCCCCCGCCCTCTGCTCCAAAACCCCTCCGGCCAACCTCAAAATTGAGACCCGGTGGGAAATGGCCCCTATGTGGTCATTAATTACCCATTTAAGGGTCTCAAGTGGGGCAAGGCTGGGTGGGCTGGCTTAGGCCTTGCCATCCCACTGTAAAATTGCAGGCATTTCACCGCCCCCCCACTCCCCACCCCACACCCCCCGCAAACCCTCCGGTAGGGGGCAGTAAGATTCTGTCCTACGTATCATTAAACTGAATTTCAAAAGCATGGAACCATGAGGAGGTTATCAATATACTGCAGTCTCAACCAGGTGTAACTAGTTTATTTCTTTACTATTTTAGCAAAATAAGTTCACAGTTTCCATACATAACGGAATCGTGAATCCCAAACCAGGTTTTCAAATGCAAATTCTTATTAGGATAGAGAATACAGGGCTATTCACTCCAGGATCATGGGAGGGAAATTGTCAGTGGGTTGGATGAGTGAATGGCCTTCTGCCCAAAACCTTACCAGGTTAGTTTGTAGACAGTATTGTGAACTATTTACAAGGAAACCATTAAGGAAACAGAAAGGAGAAAACGTGGAATGTAAACAGAAAGTCTAACCATCTGCAATTGGTACATTTTAAACACAAAGGCACAAACCCAATTCCTGCAGCTTTTTAAGACTTTGATCGCGCATAAAAAAAACATGCAGCTATAACTTGCATTTACAAACCTCCCTTCATGTAGAACACCATTCCAAAGAGCTTCACTCGGATAGCAAGCTGGATAAGAGGCATAGCAGCGGGGAGGAGGTGGAAAAGGAAGAACCACAGGGGCAACTGAACAAAGCAAAGTGGCAAGGGGAGAGAGATTCCGAAGAACCATGGATCTAATGACTGAGGCAATGGAGAGAGTGGGGTACAAGTGGTAGTCTGGAGTCAGAGGAGTTGTGTGCAAGGGCTGATACTTGTAGATGAAAGACTGCTGAAATAACGCGGGGTGAGCCCCGAAAGGATTTGAAAACAAGGCCAAAGTTGAGGCCCCGAAAGTCAATGTACTGAGGGAAAGGGGGTTAGTGGAGCCTGTCAAGAAGAGCAAGGGCGTGTACCGGATTCGGAGAGAAAGCGAACGTGGGTCACCCTTTTTTTTTGATTACCATTTCTGTGCTTGTTTGCAATGTGGATGCCCACAGGGCTGGATGCCTGCTGAAAATGTGTGAACATAATGAATTTACTGGAGTTTGAGAAGGATACAGAAGAAGGTGTGTGTAAGGAGCGAATTTGATTCTAGATAAATGATAGGGTTCAGTGACAGATGGTGGAAGAACAGGCAGGCATTTTTACGGAGGTGGAAAAATGTGCAGTTTGAAGCAGCATGCTGCAAAAATGATACTTTGTTTCAATTAAAATAATTATAAATGCTAACAAATATTATGAAAATTGATTAAATTATTGTGGTTTTATTATTGATAACTACTAAACCAACATTTTTTTCCATGGTATTGCTGTTAGACTTAAAATGCATTAGCAGTTGTGATTTATTCATTGATTTCCTGCATCAACATGCTTTTTCTTACCTATAAATCCCAACTGTGAGAATTCTAGAACCATCCAGTCTTCAGAAGAAAGCTGAAGTGCAAAATTTTTCATGGTGCTGAAGTAGTGATCTTTGGCAACTATGTCATCTTCAAGCTGTAGGGAAGCACAAAGTGTTTTTTTTTGTCCAAAGCTCAAAACTCATCATGTCTTAAAAAAATTCAGAGGACACAGGTAAAACAGGGACAAAGTAAGGCAAAATCGTGAGTTTATGAGAATGCATTTTTAAGTACATAAACCTTTGGTAGTTTATTCATTCTTCACAAATGAGCTTCAGTTCAACTATCTGAACTTATATTTTTGCATGACCAGAAGGCAGAAATATTAGAGAATAAGGGGAACATGAGCAGCATGGAGGAGACAAAACTTGCCATTGGTGGGGGGGGAAAGTGATAAAGAGAATAAAGCGAACACAACAGGTTGGGCGAGAGAAGAACTTCCTGCCAGGGCTTTCAAGATTATCAACTTTGCTAGATTAAAAGGTTTGCTCCATGAATCTATACATAAGCTGTCAACAGATAATTGCTCAGCCTATACTTTAACAGCTCTGCCTTTATTAAGAAGGTCACTGTATCGATTATATAGGATATACAGGACAGAAATAACCAGGCCATACTGCCATTTATGCTCCACTTGAGTCTGCTCCAACATCTTTCTTCATCTAACACTAGCAGCATAACCCACTAAATCCCTTTCCCCTGTACGCTCAGTTTTCCCTTAAATACATCTACACTATACACCTCAACCACTCCCCGTGGTACTGGGTTCTGCATTGTTATCACTCTCAGTAGGAAGTTTCTTCTGAATTCTCTATTTGATTTCTTTTATGGCTATCTTATATCGATGGCCTCTAGTTTTGCTCTTCCCACCAATGGAAACAGTCAATGTCTACCTTTATCAAAACCTTGCTTGATTTTAAAGGCTTCCATTAGGTAACCCCTCAGCCTTTTCTTTTCAAGGTATAAGCTCGAGGTTCTACTAACATCCTTGAAAATCTTTTTGCACTCTCTCTAGTGCCTCTGTATCTCTTTTATACTGTAGCAATCAGAAGAATACACAGTGCTGCAAGTGTGGTCTAACTTAGATTTGACATGGTTTAACGCAACTCCTCTCCCTTTCAATTCTATTCCTCAAGAAAAAACCCTAGTGCATGTTCTGCTTTTCTTTAGAAACAAGAGAAAATGAGCATTGAGCAAGAACATAGCAATTGTTTACCTGCAGAAAATACCAGCATTACATTATAATTAGACTAATTGATGACGCCAAGGAAATCCACTATGAATAAATAGCCTCAATCCTGACATCCGATAATTAACATTTTTTGCAAGTGTTTTAAAAAAGCTCCAAATCAATGGCCTTTGAATTATTGGGTTGTGATCATGAAACGCAATTGCATTGCTGGTCACATGTACTCTGCTGTATTAACAAAAAATTACTGTTTAGTCAATGCTAGAGGATCTCCCCAGATTTCATTCATTTAAGCTCATAATTTAATAGGACCAGGAGGCAGAAAGAACAGTGAAAAAAGGGAACAAGACCATAAGACCATAAGACATAGGAGCAAAAATTAGGCCATTCGGCCCATCGAGTCTGCTCCGCCATTCAATCACGGCTGATAAGTTTCTCAACCCCATTCTCCCGCCTTCTCCCCGGAACAAGGTCAACTTGGAAGAATCAAAACTTCCTACAAAGGAAATACTAAAGGGAATAAGAGGAGCTGGAGCAGGTTGGGTGGGGAAAAGATTTCTGCCAGGGCTTTTAAAATGATCAACTATCCAATACTAACTGATTAATACCATGAATCTATCCATGAGTTGACAATAGATAACGGTTCAGTCTATACTTTAAAAGGTCTGCCTTTGCTGAGGATATCATTGTATTTGCTACACAGGGTCTACAGCACAGAAACAGGCCATTCAGCCCATCCAGTCCATTACACCATAACCCTCAATTCCCAAAATGGAAGGCCCCCTCCTCAAGCCCACAGAGAGGCCACCAGGTTTTATTGGGCAGTCTCCCCATGTGGCAAAGTGCCCCTTCCCCCTTAACCCTTGCTGCCGGTAAAATCCCAGCGACAATGAGCGACAGGCATGGCATCCTATCACCCTCCCACCTGGGAGGAGATGTAAAATCCCAGCCTTAGAGTCTTGTTAACATTTTAGACCCTAATGGGCAGAACGTCCATCTTGAGTGTGCAGCTCAATAGAGCCTGGCAGGTAGTGGAACAGGCCCTTCAAGAATAGCTAAAACTACTTTTCTGGGGCCAGAAGGATGCTTCTTAGGTATACAAAAATGATATGGGCTGCTGTCACCCTGGATTTCAGCCACTCCCACCCCCTCCAACTTATTATTCCCCACCTTCCACCAAACCTATTTGTTTCTGAGTCACCTTGGCTCCAAGGATTTGTACCAGCTGGGAGCTGATGGGCTCTATCGGGACACCCACTCAGCGTCTATGTTAAAGAGGCCTAATCTTAAAAATGAACTTGGGCCTCCCTCTGGTATTAGAATCTACCAGACAATATTTGAGAGTAATGCTGATGTCTTGATAGTCCTCGTTACAATTTGACCGTGATCTTAATACATTTTTTTCATGCTCACTGCAGAAGGCAACTTACATACAAACATTCGAATTAGGAGCAGAAGTAGACCATTCGGCCCCTCGAGCCTGCTCAATCATTCAATAAGATCATGGCTGATCTGATTGTGGCCTCAACACCACTATCCTGCCTACCTCCAATACTCTTTGACTCCCTTGTTAGTCAAGGCTCCATCTATCCCTGCCTTAAAAAATATTCAATGACTCTGCCTCCAACACTCTCCTGGGAAGAGAGCTCCAAAGATTCCCGATCCTCTGAGGGAAGAAATTTCTCCTCATCTTCATCTTAAATAGGAGACCCATTATTTTTAAACTGTGTCCCCTAGACCATACGACCATAAGATGTAGGAGCAGAAGGAGGCCACTCGGCCCATCGAGTCTGCTCCACCATTCAATGAGATCATGGCTCATCTGATAATCAAATTTTAACCCATCTGTAGACCTTTGCAGACCCTGACTTCTAGTGATAACCCACACTCACACTCATCTGAAGTTTAACCATACGCATTTAGTATATGGAAAATATTGTACCTCAGGGGCAACAATCTTCCTCTTTATTCTAAACTTAATTGTTACTTAACAGTACATAGAATTCCACTACACTGCACATTACATCAAAATACCTGCATTATCAACCATGCCAGTCATTTTTTGTAACAGACTAGAATATTCAACATGTTAGTTTATAAATGGAAAAAGGAATAGCTTAGGACAGATTAATATAGCACCAAAATCTGCATATAGGCCAGAGGGTGCAGGCAAACAAACCAAACAACTATAAGCCCCTTTCAATCCTTAGAGTTTGAGGTGAAATACTTCTCAGGAAGTAAGTTAGTAACTTTGTTCCACAACAGAACAGAACTTAATGCCTCCCTTCCATGAGGAGTGGGCTGGAAGGCCAGGGGCGAGGGGCCATATAATGGAGTGGGGGTCGGTTGTGGAAAGCCCTTCAGCTTCTCGACTTCCCCCAGCTAAGTCCAGGGCGGGAAAGGTCAAGGTCAGCTTTCTCGCCCGGAGTCCAATTGAGGTCCTTAATGGTGGGGAGGGGGAGTGACCACGCTATGTGGGTAAGCTGCCAGGTATACCTTGGCAGGACTGCCAGTGGCCCAGGAAGGATGGGGGGATTTCTTCCTTCTCAGACACCCTGTGCCCAACTGAGGGGCCCACCCGCAGCAAGGGCAGCCCGCAGGGAGATGCCCTCCCCTGTTCTTTAAACTGAGCCCCCGCCCCCCCACACCCCTCCCGGTTCAGGGTCTGTCTCTCTGGCTCCAGCGAATCCACCCCATTTACCTGGTTCCACGACTCCATGGCTGCTCCTCCTCTCAGGCCTCCTGCAATTCTGGCAGTGACCACCACAGCTGGTGGTGCTGTTAACAATGAACAGTTGCCGACATCTGATTGGCCAAGAGCTCATGGAGGCAGGACATCAGGACCTAAGAACCCCGGCAGTGACCAAGCAGATGCCTGATTGGCTTTTTATAGCACTGGGCACCGGAAAATGGCTGCAGCAGTGTTGCCACCAGTTTTCCAGCTTGTGGATGGGCCCACCACCGTGACTATTAAATCCATTCTGAATGAAATAAGCACGAGTTGATGGAATGCAATTCGTCCCTATGTTTCATGACTTGCATATGACCACATTCTAGTGTTGTCCGATCCTACAGGCTCTTTCCTTGTGCTCATAGTTTCTGGATCATGTCCCTTCCTCCATGCTCTCAGATATTAGGAACCCTGACATCCCTCAGTGCTGTGAGACATCAGAGTCTACAAACTCTTCTCTACTTTGCTGACAGTTTGTACTCCATGGACATGTACACCCCAGAATTCCTTTCACCAATGATGTTCGGCAAGATCCGTCATCCTCTTTAGTACAGGAGGCAATGCTGAGAATCTTTGAGATCTCTGCATTCCTCCAATTCTGGCCTCTTGCAAGTCCCCAATTTTTTATCACTCCACCATTGGCAAATTGCCTTCCGGTCCCTAATAGCAAGTTATGGAATTTCCTCCCTAAATACATCCTTTTCTTTACCTCTCTCTGCTCCTTTAAGATACTCCTCTGAACCTACCAGTTCGATCAAGATTTTGGTCAGCAGTTATGTCTCTTTATTTAAGCTTGCTGACAAATTTTGGCATCATCTCTTCATTCCACTATCCCCACCCCCATAGCAATGTCTCATCCAGAAGACAGGAAGGAAAATATCTACGTCAACCCGGCTACTTTAAAAAATTATCAGTTATTAGTTTATTTTTTAAATGGACAAAGGCTTTACCTTGACATGCCTGGCTAGCTATGACTCATACTAGAGGAATTTCTCACCTTCAGAAACCAGCAGGGACCTCGTTACATTTAAGGATGCGCTAATGCCCCTGGACTCAGAAAATCAAATTCTGAAGAAATGCACCAACACCCTTTACATTGCTAAGGCAGAGCTGTGGCCCACAGAGACAGTATGTCTGCATGGGCGAAAGGGACTCTGACTCCTCTATTCAACCTCTCAAGATTCCAGGCCGGGAAAAATGCTTCCTTTGTCCAAAACCCAGGAGAAAAGATGGGAGGTGTGTCAAATGACCTTCTCCCAAGCTGCTAGAACCTGTAATATTGCTGTGTGGAACTGAACCCAGGCAGTCTACCATTTTACTACCCAACAGCTGGTAGCAACAGACAGAGCTCTGTCCGGGTAAATTGCCTCGCCCTCACCTACACTGTGTACTACTGGAAAATCAGAACTCTTGTATCTGTGCCTATAAGACTAACTCATCTCTATGCGCCCTCTTCCATCAGGGAAGTCCTCGCTTCTAGAAAGACTGATCACTCTGCAACAGTTTCAGCCTGCTGATCTCTGAAGGAAATACACCATTGGGCTTTTGATTCTGGACTCTAGACTCAACGTGAAACCATACTTCTTATTTTCAGCGTGGTCTTGCCCTGAAACCCTTTCTTTCTCTTATCCCTCTTCTATTGTATGAGTGCAAAAGGGTCGGACATTGTGAAACCCCTTCCTGCGTTGTGTAAAATAAACCAACCCTGTTATTTTACCTTATCTCAAGTTTGCTGTGGGGTTATTAATAGAGGATTGGATCACTCCAAACCGAAGCGTTGGGGAAACTACGCCACCACTTATAAAAGGGGGAAAGTCAGAAATCAAAAACGCCTTTCTGGTTACAGGTGGGTAGGTGAGAGGAGAAATCAGGGCATTTAAATTAATCCCACTCCTGTCCGTAACACAATGCTGTCAAACTTTCACAATCTTTCCCTATTACTCCCAAACCCCAATCTCCCCCTGCCTTTCTATCAAAACTCTGGTTCTTCCTCTATGTTACTACCATAGAGCAGAACCACTGTCCAGTGTTACTGAAGCACAACACTTCCTGTTTAATTCCCCTCTGTACTTCCATTAAACTACATTTACCTACCTACCAACCATGTTATATGTTGCCATTTTGTGTAACCTGGACTATTAGAAATGCGGAACTATATTACAATCAAGGCAGCTTAATTATGGTTTGCATGTCAAATGAATGGCATTGTGGAATTCAGTCCTTAAAACATTAGTAAAAATCACAACACCATTCATTAAAAATGGAATTTGGCTTACTCAATTACTGTAAATCTAAATCACAGATAAAATATAATTTAATACATGGTATAACACTGCTTTTCTGTAAAAGAGCATGGCCTCTAATGAAACATGGACTGTGCCACAGGATCTGATGGGTAACATGCCAAGTATTTAATATATAGTGCTTCTGACATTCAGCCAAAACTGACTAATGATTTACAACATTCTCTGAGCAAACAACAAAACTCGAATAACATGAATTTACATTTAATTCAGAACATTTATCTGTTGCGTTTAAAATGGACATAGCATGATAGCATATTGAGCAAATGACATCAAATCTACCACCCTTACAAAATCAGCACATTATCCAACTTACTGTGAGCAATACTAAAGATGATAATGAATATTGTCCTTTTGCACATATGGATGTGCACACGCACACAGTGAATACTTTCAAGAGAATCCAAGAAGGTGTGCTGTAGTCTTTATTTTAGAGTTGCAGTATGAATGAATGGTCAATTTATGGAGGCCGGGCTTATTGATAAACATTAACCAGTTGCTAAGCCTCAGTTTCCAGGAGCCACGCAATCAGTAACATGCATTCCAAACACTCCTTCCAAGTAAAATAGTGATTTACTTCTGCTTTTCCATTCAGTATACAGTATTCGCTGCCCACCATGTGATCTCTACACTGGGGACACCAAGCTGGGTGACTGCTTTATGGAACACCTCCGTTCAGTCCACAAGCATGACCCCGAGCTCCCTGTCGCCTGTCATTTCAATTCTCTACCTTGCTCCCACCCTGACCTTTCTGTCCTTGGCCTGCTACAGTGTTCCAATGAAGCTCAGCACAAGCTCAAGGAACAGCACCTTACCTTCTGCCTCGGCACTCCACAGCCTTTAGGTCTCAACATTGAGTTCAACAATTGTAGCTCATAACCACGGCCTCCATCTTGTTTCATGTTTTTTTTTTGATGGTTCAGTTTTTCTCATTCCTTTTTTCATTCAGCTGGCTGCTATCCAGCCATTCACACCTCATTTGGATACATCTTTTATTTCTTTACCCATTACAAAACCTTTCATTCTTTAATCTTTCCTGCCCTCCACCCTATCACAGACTCTCCCTTTTGCTCTTTCTCCCTGCTTTTTCACTTGCTCAAAACCCATTACATCTCTATCTCCCCTCAGTTCCGATGAAGAGCCACCATTGACCTGAAACACTAATTCTGTTTCTCTCTGCAGATGCTCCCTGACTTGCTGAGTATGTCCAGCATTTTCTAGTTCCGTTTCTTTCCCGTTTGATCTTTGTGTCCTCTCCCACCAACCCCACCCGTCCCCCACTCTGTCTGCCTCTGTACTTACCTAATAAAAACCGTTACATCTCCCACTTCTGGTGAAAGGCTATTGGCCCGAAAACACTGTCTCTCCCCAAACCTGTGAAGTAGTTCCAGCATTTTCTATATTTATTTCAGATTTACAGCATCTGCAGTATTTTCATCTTGTTTTAATCATTTCATTTTGCATGTTGATGTAAAGCAGGGTTCTGAGAAGCTAAAAACAAGTAAACTGGAACTCATTTGGGGTTTTTGCTTTCTCACTGGGACATCTGGGAGCCTTGGTCAATAGTTAAGAGAGAGCTCTGATTTTGATTCAATATTTCCTGCTGTGCAACACACTAAACAGCTGTGTGTATGTAGGCCACAGGGCATGTTTAATCACTAATGGCTGCCCTTATCAGCAGTTTAAAAAAATGTAATTTAAACACTTGGTTAAGTCTACCCAATTTACTGAAAAGCTCAAAGCCTTGTCAGGAAATATACAAATCTTAATATATGATATATGAAAGTCACATGAAAACATAGTGCAGGTTGTGTTTTTCAACTCAGTAAAAGCATTTTTTGCTTTAAACAAACATGAAAGCTAGCAGTAATGTGATACAAGTTTGAGACTAATAGCTACTGAACCAATTCTTTCACACTAAAAGTAGCACAGCGCCACAGGAATATTAGATAGTATTAGCCAGGGACATTAACATTATTTAACAAGCAGGTTTCATTAACTGTTCTTCAATTTGCTCCTGCACTAACAGTTATCATTTGCTCACATAGTTTTAAAGGCAAAAAATTATCTTGCAGATTTTAATTAAGGCTGCTCTGGGCTCTCCAGCTGCTGATGCTGTAAAATATCTGCTGTGCATTTTTACAGAATTTCACACAGCCATAATAATTTCCATTTATATAGCACGTTTAACAAAGCAAAACATCCCAGGAACGCCATCAAATCACATTTGATTGCGAACCACATTAGGAGATATTAAGGCAAAAGCTTTGTCAGAGGTAGGTTTTAAGGAGCATTCGAAAGAAGAAGAGACGAGACAGAGGGGTTCAGGGAGGGAATCTCATAGCTTAGGCCTAGGCAACTTGAGGATGAAAATTTTAAAATTGAGGAGCGACTGGACAGGAAGCCAATGTAGGTTACATTCAATTGCTTTGATATATTGGTCCAAAATGATTACTAAAGAGAAATGCTCTCCCAAAGAACCTATTTCATAAGTCTAAAGGTGACTCAGGTTATATTTCAGCCACATTTCATTCATAGTACACATCACTATCTCTGTTCGTTGAGGGAACACAGCTATACACAGTTAACAAATGGATATTATTTGATCTTCAGACTCAACTGTGTATAGAGGAATATTTCATCTATTGCTGCAGGTCTGCTCAGCTCTCTCAGAAAACATATATGTGATCAGCAGAGTTTCAAAATCCAGTAGAAGCTTCAATGGGATAAAGCAGTGTCTTGTAATCTCTTTCCAACAGGCGAGAGACTTAGGAAGTCTACAGATGGGACAGTCCTGACTTCTGCTCCCACCCCAAAGGGAAAATCCAGACCCAAGTACATAACTGCTCAAGCTGGCTTTTAATGTAGGCTCACCGGAGAAGACCTGGACACTTTTTCACATGTCAAATAGCAGTTGAAAGTAAGTAAATGTTCCCATGGAGTATTTTTCCAACTGTTATAAAGGACAGAGTGGGGAAGGGGGATAAAAAAAAAGACTTTCAAGAAGAAGCATAGAAACCTGGGAGCAGTTTGCTACATGGAGTCTGGAAGCACATTCCTATTTTGAGGCTAGGCTCATTGAAGCAACAGAGGAGCAAAAAAAAAAGGTAAGGAAAAGAGAGAAAAGAAAAGAAGAAAGCGAAACATTCATCCAGACTACAACAAACTCCAAATTCACCAAAACTAAGTGTATTCATAATAATTATATTGGATTATTGAATCAAGGCCTTTTTTTTGTTTAGAAAAGTAGCACATCTCAAACCCCCATTAATGACCTGACCAATTTATTGTCCCATTTCCGACAACTAACTATACTTACTGTTAAGACGTTTTTGTAATAGCTCCTTATTGACTATTGTGGTAACTGTCATATTGAACATGTGGTAGGCATTACTTCAATTTGTAATGCTTTTGCAGATATGAACATCAATGTTTTTCAAACTTGCCTGCACTAGTTTTTAAATGTGCTTAGGTTTAACCAGCTGTACATACAAATTTTCAAAGGCATATTCATTGATGTTCATCAAGTGAATATCATCACAAATCAACGATAAGGTTTGTATAACAGCTGCTGCCACAACAAAATATTTTTAACAGAAAACTGAAGCAGTATACATTAAAGATAATGGATTCCCTTGAGTGATACAAAGAATACATTCCAATTTCAGTGTTAAAATTACAGGCGGGAAGAGCTCAAGAGCTTGGGCTATTTTAAACCCTCGATTGTTACATTGTAATCACTCACAAATATCAGTTATTCTCAGTTTAAGAAATCTATTCATCTGCCATACTACATCAAATAAAATCTTCCTATTCACTCCATCACAATGACTTTCATCTCCCATTACATCACTTTTCCTATCCCTTACTTCCGCCCGTCTGAAACTCTCTTCCAGGCCTATGACAGCTCCAGACTCTATATTCCAATGACCTCTTGGGAGGTCGCCCATGCCCACCCTCCATAGGGTTCAGCTCCTTAACTCTGGTAGCCATATTCTATTCAGGGCACCAAATATCTCTCACCCAGTTACCGTATTCTCACTGATCTACATTCCTAGTTCCCAAATGCATCAAATATAACATTTTCTTCCTCATGTTTGAATCCTTTCATGGGCTCATCCTCTATATTTCTATTAATCTCCATCAGCCCTGCAGAGCAACTCCCACCACTCCCCCCACTGCAAGCTCTCCACTATTACCAAATCTTTTCATGCCACCACTGAGGACTGTCCTTTTAGCTACTTAGATTCCATACCCTGGAATTCTATCCCTAAATCTCTTTGCCTCTACACCTTGTTTCCCTTTAAGACTCACCTTAAAATCAACCTCTTTAACCAAGCCTTTGGTCATTCCTCTTAATGGCTCTTTGGGTCAGCACTTAGTTTGATTACACTTCTATGAAGTGCCTTGGCAACATTTTTCTACAATGAAGGTGCTATTGAGAAGAAAGCTCCTAAATCTTCTTTTTAAAGTCATTCATGGGATGTGGGTATTTCTGGCTTGTTTAGCATTTATTTCCCATCCCAATTTGCCCCTGAGAAAGTGGTGGTGAGCTGCCTTCTTGAACCGCTGCAGTCCATGTGGTGTAGGTGCGCCCACAGTGCTGTTAGGGAGGGAGTTCTGGGATTTTGACACATCACCTCTCTCTCTCTCCCCCCTATAAGACCCTCCTTAAAACCTACCCATTTGACCAAGCTTTTGTTCCCCTGTCCCAATCTCTCCTTGAGGCTCGGTGTCAAATTTTGTCTGTTAACATTCCTGTAAAGCGTCTTGGGATTTTTTATAATGTTAAGAAGGCTACATAAAAGCAAGTTATTGATATAAGGATAGTGCTTTGTTCAGTGTGAGTCTACCTTCAAGACCAATTCCTATTCTGCTTTTTGCACCAATTCCCAAGAGTTTCCATCCATGTTACACCAAAGCCAACCTTCAGGAAATGAGCAACAAACCTCTCGGGACTACTCTCGCACCCAGTGGGGTGTAACCTAAGTATTTGCTGAACAGACCAAAGGGGAGGACATCTGTGGGGTGGGGGTTGTGAAACTGGAGCTGTGAGCCCTTGCATTAATGTACGGTGCCAAAGCACATCCATGCTCCAACACACTTTTCCATCAAAGCAGCAGAAACAGCCATGACCCGAAACCTAACCAGCTTATACCCCACTACTCCAGCATTGGGTGGACAAAGAGCAGTGTTGACTGGGAGAAAATCTCCCAGCCGTCCTCTCAACTGAGGGAAGATGCGCGGCTTCAGTTAAATGCAAAGAGGAAATGTAATGTAGCTTTTGAAATCTCTTAAAAGCACATCAACCAGTCAGATAATTACCTGAACATAATAAATCCCCTTTTTCTGGGCATACATCATAAGGAAGCAATAATCCAAATTCTGTTTTGTTCGCCATCTGAAAAATAGCACAAAAACACGTTTCTAAACAGATAAAAGGTTAATTACCCAACACGGCAAAAATTAATTCAAATGAAAAGAAAATCTTGATGGGTTTTTAATACAATAACTTACTTGCTGTATATAGAAAATCATATTTAAAAGGCTTCCTTAGCAAAGTTAGCATCCATGTGAAGTAGTCAAGGAACCCCATCAATCTCAACAACTCCAGAATTTCTGTTATCGAGCAAGGACGGCAGTTTATTTTACCTGGGCCAGAATTTTACGTTGATCGGGCTGGACCGAATGCACGTGAAATGACATCAGGCGTGCGTCCTGATGTCATCGCGCATGCAAGAAATATTGAGGCTGGTAGGCGCACGGGAGTCAGAGCTGTGCCCGCCGACAATTAAAGGGCCAATTAAAGCCATTAAAAACCCTATTGTCCATGATTTTACATTGCCTGTGCGATTTCGCGCTCGTCGCGCAGTCAAAATGGGCAGGCGGGCAGCCTGTTTTTAATGAAACCTCACCCAAGGGGGCGATGAAATGTCCAGGGTGAAATATAAGGGCTGAAGGGCCTTTTTCTGTGCTGTAGACCTCTATGGCTCGATAATAAAAAAAAGATATCTGGGGATTGATGTTTTTCGAGTTCTGCTGTCAGGTGCTCGAATGTGCTGCATAGGCAAAGTTTGGTGCATTTTATTCTTGTCATTTAATCTGTCCAAGTCTGCAGCTCCCTGAGACAGCTCCGTAGCAGCTGTCTGACTTCAGGGAGCTCGCTAGAAGTGCCCACCCGCACCCTCACTTTTGTTGGCGTCCGCCCTCATCCCACGCCCCCTCGGGGAAATGCATTTCATGCTGGCTAGCCGTTAATTGGGCAGGCAGCGTAAAATCGCGTTCAGGGGCCGATCACGGACGGCAGCGCATTTTGTGTCCGCTACCGAGCCCGTCGACTTGGCGCTCGCGCCAAGCGTGAAATTCAGGCCCTGCTCTTGCTTGAGTCAGGAGCCGTCTTGTTTGTTTCTACCCAAACAAACCTTTGATAAAGAAGCTTCCGGTCCATTTGCAAACAGACAAACTATTCTGAAATCAATACAAGGCAAAATGATGTGTTTAATGGCAATTCTCATGGTTGGTATGGTCACAGTGTGTCATTCTCTTGATGTTTTAGTGTAGGGAATAGATATCAGAGGTTGTGTTTCAAGTCTCTTTTCCCGCAAAGCCTTGTTATGGTCAAGCGCACGTCAAAGAATCGGAGCTATGGTGTTAAGCCCCACATTCACCAGGGCTCACATGGTCCCAAGCTGGCAACAAAGCTGCTCAAATAAACCCCAGTCTTAAGTAATTCTGCAAAAGGACCCTAAAAATAAATCTTTCAAGTAAAAGGAATAATTGAAAAGTCACGAGGTAGAAGCATGAGCATAAGTGTTTCACGTTCAGAAGTACTCAGCTGCAGAATGTCTTTCCTCTAAGTAATTTGAGGAATCAGTTTAACAGGATAAGGTTGCTTTCACTTCATTATAAACGTGTGATATAGGTTTGCCATGTCCAACACAGAGTCGGCCTTCATTATAACCAACCCAATTTTGTCGTGATCCTGGCTGAAATTAAGTGTTTGGAACCTAATAAAATCAACTTGGTATCAATATCCATTGAACAGGTTTTGCACGAATTTAATTCCTTGAAAACAGCGGAGCAGAGATTATTTTTGTTTTTCAAAGATGTGCTCCATGATATCATTTCCAGGATACCATGCCAAAACAATCAAAAACAAGCGTTTGATTTCCTCCCACTCCCATTGTGCTAACTGTGGAAATTAGCTTCAAAAAAACCAGACCATGCACCTCAGGTAACAGATTATCATTAAACTTAGCAGTCATGATGCAGTTCAATAGGCTGATAGTTCTTTGAAGGAGTAACATGCGCTGTGGATAAAGGGAAGCCTGTAGACGTACTGCACTTGGATTTCCAGAAGGCATTTTTTTTTTTTTAAAGGTGCCACATCAAAGGTTATTGCGGAAAATAAAAGCTCATGGTGTTGGGTGGGGGGGGGGGTAACATATTAACATGGATAGAAGATTGGTTGGCTGGCAGAAAACAAAGTATGCATGATAGGTCTTTTTCTGATTGGCAGCATATGACGTGGAGTCCTGCAAGGGTCTGTGTGGAGGCCTCAACCTTTTACAATTTAGATCACTGGCTTAGATGAGGGGAGCGAAGGCATGGTAGCTAAATTTGCAGATGACGCAAAGATAGGTAGGAAAGTTATGTTGTGAAGAGAGCATAAGGAGGTAGCAGATCAGATATTGATACCAAGTTGAGTGAGTAGGCAAAAATCTGGCAGATGGAGTAATATGTGGGAAAATGTGAAGTTCACTTTGGCAGAAAGAACAAAAAAGCAGAGTATTACTTAAACGGAGAACGGCTGCTGAATTCAGAGGTGCAGAGGGACCTAGGTGTTCTGGTGCATGAGTCACAAGAAGTTAGTTTGCAGGTACAGCAAGTAATTAAGAAGGCTAATGGAATGCTATCCTTAATTACGAGAGGAACTGAACACAAAAGGAAGGATGTTGTGCTTCAGTTATACAGGGCATTGGTGAGACCACATCTCGAATACTGTGTGCAGTTTTGATCTCCTTACTTAACGAAGGGTGTAAATGCGTTGGGGGCAGTTCATAGCAGGTTTATTAGAAAGATACCTGGGGTTGTCTTATGAGGAAAGGTTGGACAGACTGGGCTTGTTTCCACTGGAGTTTAGAAAAGTGAGGGGTGACTTGATTGAAGTATATAAAATTCTGAATGGTCTCCACAAGGTGAACGTGGAAAGGATATTCCCTCTTGTGGTTGACTCCAGAATTAGGGGGCACGGTTTTAAAGTTAGGGGTCACCCTTTTAGGGCAGAGATGAAGAGAATTTTTTTCTCTCAGAGGGTTGTGAGACTTTGGAACTCTGCCTTAGAAGGCAGTGGAGGCGGGGTCATTGAACATTTTTAAGGCAGAGGTAGTTAGATTTCCTTGCCTAACCAGAATCTAAGCTTATTGGAGATAGCTGAGAATGTGGAATTCGAAACGCAAACAGATCAGCCATGGTCTTAATTGAATGGCGGAGCAGGCTGGAGGGGCCGAATGGCCTACATCTGCTCCTATCTTGTATGTTCGTAATCCTTCCATCATCTCCCCACTATACCCCAAAGGGAGAAACGTGCGTGTGAAGATACGCTAAAAACAAAAGTTAATGGTTGGTGACCTGCGAATTCGTCCTAATCAGGTTACCTTATTGAGTTCCTGTGCCAATCACTCCACATTCACTGGGAGAAGTTTCCCCACTTCCCTGGAAGTCTCACCATCGGGGCCAAAAGCAGAAGGGAATCCTGCTTCCGTGGCATATTGTCAGCAGAGGTCAATTAAGATGCGGTGGCCATCGCCCAATAACGTTGGCCTTTGCTGAGACTGCATGACCGGGGAAAGCGGGCTTCAGTGGTGGGGTTCCCTTGAAGAGAAGTAACTGTTCATGAGGAAGCCAAGCAGGCAGGCTCTGCAATTGGGAAAGGGCGGATGCAGAGTGCGAGGACCAGGACACGGGTTGGGGTATATTGCACCAGAGGTAAGGAGGGCACTTACCACCCCACCCCCTCCCAACTTCCCTAGAACCCACCGGGAGGCCAGCAGGGTTTATCTAGTGGTCTCCCAGTCTACGTGGTGTACCCTCCCAATGCGGGCTAAATGCCCACAGAAGCCCATTGGCGGCCAAGCTGCCAAGATTCCCACCCGGTCAATATAGCATGGCGGAAAACGTTGGGTTCTGCCCCTGCCGTGTCTCCCCCCATTTTTCCAGCCCTCCCACCTCCAAGCCCATCGCCAACATGCCAGGAAAACTCAGCCCTTTGTGCTGACGATTTCCAAGTCAGCTTCCGGTCGGGTAGAATCACATCGTGACATCAAGGCAATTGGGTACCCAACCTCCAGGAAATAGAACTGAAATTGTACCAAAGAGATTTCCACGTCTGGTGTGAAACTTCCAACTGTTGAGAGATTCCCAATTTCAACCCATGGTTACAACAGCCACTTTCACACTACAGCAAAGCTGCTGCATCAATGTACCCCCGAGGAAGATCAAATCTTGTCCCTTCAGAGCAAGTAGTTTCTCAAAATTAAATTCATTAAATTAATTTAGAATACAAATTGATCTAAATCTCATATAAGCTAATTAGATCAAAATAATACTGAATGACATGCATTTAATTTGTGCAAATTTTTTAATATCGCACAAAAACCCTAAAAAAAAAAGTTAATTTTCAAGACTCAACCTATTTGAATTGTTTTTTTTTGGTTAAGATCATGGGCCACCTTGTTCAAAGACAAAGTTCATCATCCAACACTTATTTGCATAGCTGCATAGCACCATAATGGCGCCTCGGTTGCTTCAATCTTGCATATAACCCTGGGAGTGTTGTTTGGAAAAGAATGGATCACATTATCAATTAGATTTCCTGATGGTAAAAGCTGGTGCCTTTTTCTGCTCTGCTTTCTGCACACAGCCAGGTAGAAAGTAATTGTAGTCCGCTTTGCTGTGAAAAGCCTGGCCAACTTAGCGACGCTGCCAGCAACGCACTCGACCTGACAGAAAGCCTGGTGCCACAAGCTAGTTAAACAATTTGCCCTGGATACAGTCCAAAGCAGTTATCACCTTGAGCTCAACGTGACTCCTAACAGTTGGTGGTCCTAACTATTCAAAGGCACGACGGGAGCTCAATGATACAGTTTTCACCACCAGGATGATGTTATAATTTCAGGTGCTGATTTTTATTCGCTCACGGGATGTGGGCGTCGCTGGCTAGGCCAGCATTTATTGCCCATCGCTAATTGCAGAGGGCATTTTGTAAAGAGTCAACCACATTGCAGTGGGTCTGGAGTCACATGTGGGCCAAACCAGGTGAGGACAGAAGATTTCCTTCCCTAAAGGGCATTAGTGAACCAGATGGGTTTTTACAACAATTGGCAATGGTCTCATGGTCATCACCAGACTTTTAATTCCAGATTTTAACTGAATTCGAATTTCACCATCTGCCATGGCGGGATTCAAATTAAGAATTAAATCTTGGCAATGAGGCTTTCTAATCTGCAAAATTGTACCGTGCCTGTAAATTCCTGTACTTTTAGTATTGATTTTAAATAAAGTTCAAAGGAAAACAAAGCAATCTTTATGCTTTAACTGATCAAAGTCATATAACAACTCTGCTGTCTAACATGTAATTGCAAAGTCCAAATCTGTTTGCATAACGTGAGTGATTTACTAATAACCAAATATGATTTCAACAATTTTGAACAGAAGTTTTAATGCATCTAATTGATAGTTTAAAGTAATTTTAGAAGATTCAAAACTGCTACAATGCCCATACCATTAAATAAATAAAACAATGCTATGTAGCTCTTCACTTCAAGTACAAAATGGAGAGGGTATTCCAGAAAACTTTTCCCTCCTCATAGGTTTTGCAAATACAACTACAGAGAATGCAGCTGATTTGTAAATTTCGCAAAGATAGGAATGTAAATTGAGTAAAGGGTTTCTTAATACTTTGATTTCTGTATACATTTCTCCCCAGAACACCCAGATGGTCTAGTTTTTTTTAATCGTTTTGAAATTAATTTTGAGAGCTAAAAGCAAATTCCTACTCTTCTGTGTTAACTTAATTCATTTTACCGTACAGTTTGATGACATTGGGCTAAACTTTGCGCCATTCAAAATATCATCACAGGTTGGGATGCCTGCCTGGGTGATCTTTCCACGGTTGGCCAATTAAAGAGGTCACCTCCAGGTCTGCCGTCCAATTAAGGCAGGTGGGCCCCTGAGGCAGCAGGCCCAATCAAAGGGTCAGCAGCCTCAGAAGGACGACAGCTCCACTGGCAGAGGTGGACACTGTCACTGCAGGGTGGAGACTGCGAGGGCGCCTCCATCCTTAAGTGCTTTTATGTCTCGAGTCTATGGCCAGAAATTTCCCCCCATTGGGGGGGTTTTGCAGGTGGGGGCAAATCCGATCAGCGCCCCTGATTGGGGACGCGCCGCCATTTTATGCAGGCAGGCCAATTAAGGCCTGCCCAGCATGACGCTCGCTGGGAAGCGCTGAGTGCTCCCTATACGGGCAGGGGGGGCGGGGGGGGGGGGGGGTGGGGGGGGGTGGATTTCCCTGAGAGGTTCCCTGCACTCTTTCACGCATGCTCGCAAAAGAGCGTAGAGATCTCCCCGAGGCACGGAGGTGCCCCAGGGAGATTTGTTTCAGTGCTAAAGTTTTGAATAAAGGTTTTTTAACACTTTTAAAACATGTCCCTCATGTCAAAGAATAAATGTATAAATTTTTATTAGATTTTAAAACACTTCATGCAACCCCATCTCACCCATGGATGAGGTTTCATGAAAAGCGCGAAAGCTGCCTGGACTCTTCACCTGCCCGCCAGCCTTAAGGCTGGACGGGCAGCTCATTGCATTGAATTAATTAGGTTTTAAATGGCTTTAATAGGCCGAGCTGAAAATCTAAATGACCTGCGGTGACGTCGGTGAGCTGGCCCTGCCCCCGCTCGCCAACGGGAAAATTCTTCCCCATGAGTTCACCAGTCAAGTAAACTCAAATTGCACACCTTCATATACATTTGTTAGTTGATGCTCACTATCAATAGCTGAGAAGAAGAACAAACTGTGATTGTTCATTGCGACAGAAGGCAGAGCGCTAAATCCTTGTGTGCTCCCCAAACCACCTCTAGCTCTAGACTTAATTAACCAGTAGCCCACGCTGTACAGTGATTGGTCAGTACTGTCACATGGTTAGTCCACTTGTGTTCTCTTAAAAGTACTCCACTTTTATTTTTTTCAATACCTCTCTGGCCACAGGAGAGGTGCCAGAGGATTGGAGGAAAGCCTACCTGGTACCATTATTCAAGAAGGGAGGAAAGGATAAACCAGGGAACTACAGGCCAGTCAGTCTAACCTCAGTGGTGGGGAAACTATTGGAAGCAATTCTGAGGGGCAGAATTAATCTACACTTGGAGAGGCAGGGATTAATCAAGGACAGTCAGCATGGTTTTGTTAAGGGGAGGTCATGTCTGGCCAATTTGATTGAATTTTTCGAAGAGGTGACCAGGTGTGTAGATGAGGGTAATGCATTTGACGTAGTCTACTTGGACATCAGCAAGGCTTTTGATAAGGTCCCGCATGGGAGACTGATAACAAAGGTAAGAGCCCATGGGATCCAAGGCAATTTGGCAAATTGGATCCAAAATTGGCTGAGTGGCAGGAAGGAGAGGGTGATGGTCGAGGGGTGTTTTTGTGATTGGATGCCTGTATCCAGTGGGATTCCACAGGGATTGGTGTTGGGTCCATTGCTGTTTGTGGTATATTAAAACAATTTAACTTGAATGTAGGAGAGTTGATCAGTAAGTTCGCGGATGACACGAAAAATGGTGGGGTGGTAAATAGTGAGGAGGATACTCTTAGATTACAGGACGATATAGACGGGCTGGTCAGATGGGCTGATCAGTGGCAAACGGAATTTAATCCAGATAAGTGTGAGGTGATGCACTTGGGCAGGACAAACAAGGCACGGGAATACACGATGAATGGTAGGACCCTGGGAAGTACCGAGGATCAGAGGGACCTTGGTGTGCATGTCCACCGGTCCCTTAAGGTAGCAGGACAGGTAGATAAGTTGGTTAAGAAGGCATATGGAATACCTGCCTTTAATAGCCGAGGCATAAAATATAAGAGCAGGGAGGTTATGCTGGAACTGTATAAAATGCTGGTTAGGCCATAGCTTGAGTATTGCGTGCAGTTCTGGAATCCGCATTTTAGGAAGGATGTGATTGCACTAGAGATAGTGCAGAGGAGATTTATTGCCTGGGCTGGAGAGTTTTAGTTATGAGGAGAGATTGGGTAGACTGCAGTTATTTTCCCTGGAGCAGAGGAGATTGAGGAAGGACATGATTGAGGTGTATAAAATTATGAGGGGCATAGATAGGGTAGACAGGAAGGAACTTGTCCCCTTGGTGGAAGGATCAATAACCAGGGGGCATAGATTTAAGGTAAGGGACAGGAGGTTTAGAGGGCAAGTGAGGAAGAATTTTTTCACCCAGAGGGTGGTGGGAATCTGGAACTCACTGCCTGAAAGGGTGGTAGAGGCAGAAACCATCATAACATTTAAGAAGTATTTGGATGTGCGCTTGCGATGCCATGGCATACAAGGCCATGTGCCTAGTGCTGGAAAATGGGATTAGAATAGTTGGATACTTGTTTGACTGGCGCAGACTCGATGGGCCAAAGGGCCTTTTTCTGTGCCGTAGGCCCCTATGACTCTATTTACCACAGGTGCCCTCTGAAGAGTTATTCAATTTAATAAAATAAGCTGTGGGCTCAGCTGCTAGGCCATCCCGTGAAGAGGAATCCACTCTTCAGGACAAGTCGGTGGCTGCAACTGAGGCCCACTGTTGGTTATAGCTCCAGTGGTGGGGGAGGAGGCCTCCCAGTCCCCCCAGGCCAGCCACTGGCAAACTGCCCCCAGGCACCCGCCGGGCTTGACCCTCAATGGGAAGCCTGTCCGCTGCCAGGGAATTCCAGCATCATCCCCAATCAGCCCACAAATATGCAGTCGATTATGCAGATTGGCTACCCACTGCTGCCGGTCGGGTAGCTTCTGCCAGTGATAACCTGCCTCCAGGAAGATTGTCCAGAAGTGGGAATGTGTCAGCCTGCTGACTCAACGCTAGGATATCAATTTTCTCCTGGTCCCACCTTCAAGTCCTCCCCTGCAGGGCGGGAAGATTCCACCCACTGTGTCTGGAACTCTTTCCCTAGTTCTTCCCAACCTCGAGAGAGAGAAACTTGTAGGGTTCAAGTCATCCAGCACCACATAGAACCATCTCACAGAGCGTTCTGCCTCATGCTGCCCAGCTTTCCAAAGATACTGAAAAGTGTCTAAACAATAGACCAACATACACAAGTGAGAAAAATATTCAACTAATGACAGGTCAAATATTTAAACAAAAACACTGGCAAATCTTAAGACAACATACAGTTCCGTGCACAAGATAGGGAAAATACAATGGGGTTGAAAATTGGATAGCGCCGAACTTGTGGCGTCAACTGAGGTCAGGCGTCATTTCCTGAACTGGAAAGGGTGGGCCTGAGGCATGCTCAGCATTGGACCTCATCTAAATTAGGCTGGTGAGCTGCAGACCGACCCCTCCTCCATTTAAACAATATTCAGCTCCTCTATACTTCCTGCCAAAGTGCCTAACCTTACACTTTCCCACATTATATTCCAACTGCCATATTTTTGCCCACTCACTTAACTTGTCTATACCCTCTGTAGACTCTTTGTGTCATCCTCACCACTTGCCTTCCCACCTATTTTTGTGTCATCCGCAAACTTGGCAATAGTACATTCATTTCCCTCATCTAAGCCATTAATATATATTGTAAATAATTGTGGCCCCAGCACTGATCTCTGTGGTACTCCACTAGTTACAAGTTGCCATTCTGAAAATGCCCCCCTGTATCCCAACTCTCTGTCATCTATTAGTTAGCCAATCCTCTATCCATGCTAATATACTACCCCCAACACCATGGGCTCTTATCTTATTAAGTAGCCTTATGTGTGGTACCTTACTGAACGCCTTTTGGAAATCCAAATATATTACATCCACTGATTCCCCTTTACCTATCCTGCTTGTTACCTCCTCAAAGAATTCTAATAAATTTGTCAGGCATGATTTCCCCTTCATGAAGCCATGCTGACTCTGCTTGATTAGATTATGCATTTCTAAATGTTCTGCTAGTACATCCTTTATAATAGACTCCAACATTTTCTCAATGACAGATGTTAAGTCAACTGGCCTATAGTTACCTGTTTTTTAGTCTCCCTCCCTTTTTGAATAAGGATGCTACTTTGACAGTTTTCCAATCCTTGGGCTCTTCCAGAATCTAAGGACTCTTGGAAGGTTACAACCAGTGCATCCACTATCTCTGAAGCTATTTCCTTTAATATCCTAGGATACAACCCATTAGGTCCAGGTGACTTATCGGCCTTTAGCCCCTTTAGTTTCCCTAGTCCTTTTTCTCTAGTGATTGTATTTCCTTCCTCCCCGCCCTCCCCCCTTCTTTTGCCCCGTGATTATTTAGTATTTTTGGTACGCTATTAATGTCTTCTACCGTGAAGACTGATGCATATTCAGCTCCTCTGCCATTTCCTGGTTCCCCATTATTATTTCCCCAGCCTCATTCTCTAAGGGGCCTATATTGACTTTGGCCTCTCTCTTCCTTTTTATATATTTGAAGAAGCTCTTACTGTCCGTTTTTATATTACTTGCTAGTTTAGCCTCAAAGTTCAGCACCCCCAACTGTTCCAAATTCCAATTGGTTTTGAACAAAGCAATTGTGTAAGGTATGGAACCATCCCCTGATGCTGTTGCCATGGTTATAATCTAGGGCTGGATACCGGCTGATCTTCCCTGTGCCCATTTGGGCATAACAGGGACCAAGGCGCTTGAAGAACGTCTGACCTGAGATTAAATCAGGTCATTTCTCAGGCATCTAAAGTGGCTGCCTAAGATGGGCGCATAGCCCCTTGCATTGACCAATGAAGGGGCCTAAATCCTGATTTAAGACCCCTCAGGGAAACTGGGATTCCCAGATGTCAGGCCAGCTCTGCTCAGGTTTTCCATATATGGATGTGGCGTATAGCCAGTGGCTGCTCTCGAAAAGTTAAATAAATGTATTTATTTTTTCTTAAAATTTACTTGGAGTGCTGAGAACTCCACCTGGCTCCATGGTATTCCTGCTGGCCATATTGACCCAATCCTCCTACTCCCCTCCATTGTCCTTCCCTCTCTCCCGCCTCGTTCCAAGCATTTACCTTGGAGCCTCCAACAGCGAGGCAGGCAGCCTGGATTTAGTGGATGAACACGCTCTACTGGATCTTCTTCCAGGGTGCAACTTCTGCCAGATCCTTCTTGGTCGGGAGCACCTTGGTGTCCTCCTGGTCCCTAGTGGTTAGTCCTTGCTGCTCCATGGACCTCATTTCTGGGGAGGGGGCTCCCTTGACACTCTCAACAAAGTTGGTGCTGTGTGTTGATAGGACCGGTTGAGTGCTGCCCAATACTGAGTGCTGGTTCTGCTTCAGGTCCAGTTGAAACCTACTCTCCTCTGGCTCCCGCTTGCCAAGTTTGCTGCATTTCTGCATTGGCCTATCAGCTAAAGTACTTGGGTGACATTTTCCATTTTGCACAGCAGCCAATGGAGTTCAACTGCCAGTCAATGCCAGTCTTGTGAAGTGAGTCCAACCTGACCAGGAACTGAGGCTCCAGGAGCCACAAGGTTATTGTACCTAGACTGGATTAAAGCCCAGGCTCTAAACGTAAATCGCCAATGCCTGATCTATAAATCAGTCCTTCACTTGTACTTCAAAACCTCTGCTGTCTGAACACAGGCTGTACCTACACAGCCTGGACCGCAGCGGTTCAAGTAGGCGACTCACCGACATCTTCTCAAGGGCAATTAAGGATGGGCAACAAATGCTGGCATTGTTAGTGAGGCCCACATCCCATGAAAGAAAAAACAAAAAAATGAAGCCCCAAGAAATGCATCAAAATAGCAAAGGTGGAATGCCCCAGAATGAATGGGTCACACTCATCCCCTGTTGTTGACGAATCCCACTCATTAAATAGGCTTCACTCTCTTTAACCAGTACTCTCAAGATGAAGGGCTATCATTCCAAACCCTCTTCCCTCTAAACCTTGGCGACAATTCCGGGGACAAGCCACTGCTTCAGTCCAAGACACAGACACCAGCCTGGAGCACATCCCCAACCCCCACTGACTTCAAGAACCACTGCCATTGCTGTGAACTCTCACACTATTGGTGGTGGCCACTGGCCAGTGTTTTTCTCTCTCTTTTTCTCTCTCTCCCCATCTCGCACACCCCACCCCCTTGCCCAGGCCTCCATTTTTCTCACAATTACAGGGTCTTGTACAAGCCACTGCCATCTTCCCATCTCCGCTGCCAGCCTCGCCTTTTGACCTTTCAGCACCGTGATGTGCCGTCCAGGCAACTGCGTGCAGCAGAGGACAGAAAGATCATGTTCACTTGTCTTACTCCAAGGGAAAACGTGGTTTTAGAAAATCCAGAGATTTTAGAGTTCTCTCACAAGTGAGGCTTAATTTTATTTAGAAATCTTGTCTGTCACAATAAATTCACAATCCTGCAAGTTTATGCCAAGTATTGACTATTTAACAATTCAGATCAGCAAATGGCATAATTTTATACAATTGTTTTAATGCACAGAGTATGCGAAATCGATTATTCGAGCCACCAAGAAGATAATGGCACAGAAATTGCAGGGGTGTGAACCACAGTTACACTGGGGTAATCCTGATGGTCTCTCCTTGACCCCCTCAAAATAAATCTTGTCTTTACCCCTTAGTAAATGATTTATAGTCTGGGCTTGCTAATGGGGCACACTTGTACACTTCTGGAGGCTGGTATACATCTAGATGTACCAGTCTCCAACCTTATGCCAATTCCTACTAAGGTGTGAGAAGCAGCAACTCCTTTTGTAAGGAATCCCTGCTCAAGCCCTCATTGTCTTTGCATCACTGATCTTGTAAGAGGCAGTACAGGTGCTCCCCTCTTAAGGCCAAGTAGGCATTTCCAGCGAGGGCTAGGATCCTCATCCTTCTCTCCCCCGATCACCAGTCATAATGGACCATAGGTTCAGGGATATCAGAAGGTCAATGATATCTCTATTAATTTGGAGAATGAGTCTCAGCAGTCAATTTACCAATGGCGAGAGAGGGGGAGGTTGTGGCAGCATCGAAGCCGTATCCTGTCCTAACCTAAAACTTGTACACATTACATCCAACAGGGGTCACTGGGCAGTAATTAGAAACCGATACCCAGCCTGAGCGCTGCTACCGCCAGCTGTAAATAGCACCGATCTCAGATTCAAAAGCGGAGACAGGTTAACTGGATCGCAATGTTCTGCACTGGTCACACGCTTGTGTCTCTCAGTTTGTATAAGTAAAATGGAAAAAGGAAATATGTTCAAAGTTTCTGTAAAAGTAGGCTTTAAGTTTCCCAAACTTTTGAGTCGTGACCCCCAGTGGGGCCGTGGGACAAGCGATTGGGGTTGTGCGCTCTGAGGCAGCAATGGCAGCTGACTAGCAGAGACTGAGATTTGACTGTCCTGGTATCGGCTGCAAGGCCACATTAAATGTGCTCAATTTTTTCTTTTTTTTGCAGATGGGCTCTGAAGCCCGCTCGCTGTCACTAAAACAGCCTGTAAAATGGTTGGTGTTCATTTTCGTGTTGTGCAATTCTGCTGCTTGAACTCCCGCACCGCCCCACAACAACTCTCTCTGCCCATCCCCACCCCAGTATTAGCTCTGGGATCACACCAAGTCTGAAGCATGAAAATGGGGTCACATCTGGAAAAGGTTTGGGAAGCACTGCTTTAAGGACAGATTTACAGTTTTGTGAAAGCAGAGTTTTAAAGTTTAACTACACTCCTCAGTCTGGATTTCATGCCTTCAGGTTTTAATTAATCTATACTGTTAGGTTGGTACGGTTTCTTTCATTAGCACACCTATGTTTAATCTTTGTTGCTGAATATTGAAAGAATTCTGCAAAATGTTTCAACAGAAACTATACATGCCTAATTTTAAAAGAACAGTTGCAGAGCTGCTAGAATTTCAAGGTTGTTTTAAAGAAAAATATAAAACCATAACAATTCAGATCGGATTTGTCTAGGAATGCTACCCTGGCAAACATATATTTGGTTTAGCTTAGTAACAGAAATTGCAAGCGGTTATCAAAATGTCATTGACTTCCACAGATGCTGCCCGACATGCTGAGTATTTCTAGCATTCTCTGTTTTTGTTTCAGATTTCCAGCATCTGCATTTTTTGCTTTTGTATTTGATTTGGTTTTTTCAAATGCAGACATTTACTGTGAAAATGCGATACTTATTCGATTAATAAGCAGCACTATTATTCCCATTTATATATAAGCATATTAACTAAAGCTGCGTGTGCAGCGTGAAAGTAACATCTCTAACGTAGTGAGCAGAAGCATCATTCTCTAGGACAAGTTATTACCTTATAATTATGTTAAAATATTTTCAGACGAATTTCCACATTCATGTGCAAAAATCTTTATTGGCTACCACAAAGAAGGAGCAATCATTGATCGAAGAACAAGGCTCCATCATTGGGCTACTTGGGACTCGTCAACTATTTGACAGATGGGAATCTGCTTACACTGTTCAAAGCAGGGCTTACCTGACTCGCTCTTTTGAATCTCCAAAGGTTTCCTTCAGGTTTGTCAAGTCCGGATAGTAAGCGATAGGAGGTGATATGACTTCTATTAACCCTGAACTGATTTCTGTGGAAAACCTGCAACAAACCAAAATAATGTTTCGATGAAAATAGCTCTTGTGCAATGACTTTTTTTTTGTTCATTGCTTTGGTTATGAAAAGATTAAAATTAAATTTAAGCTGGTTTTGAAACAACACTGACTCAGTATATCCAACACATTGTAGCAACAGGAATTTAAAGATAAACCTTATATTTCCCAACCAAACCTCCTTGATTTAAATGCTCCCAGCCACCAGTGTATTGACTGACCCGGCAATTTAAGAGTGGGCTGGTGAATTCAACATTAGATCAATGTTTGCAAATATTAAAAGCAAGCAAAAGGTGAAAGTTTTACATTAAGTTTCACTTTGAATAAAGAAACTGACACGATCACCAGATCATCATTTTAATAGCAAGTGTTGAATTTGAGAAATTTTGTTATGGAGTCACTTTAAGCAGGGCCATAGTCTTTTGGTAGGTCATTTCAAATGAAATCTACTGCATGAATTCTACCCAGGACATCCTCTCTCCTCTTGCAAAGTACCAAGTAGCTGGCCAGAAAAAAACACAAGCAATTCAATTAATACATTGAATACTAAAGTAATTTTACAAAACAGAATTTATGTTTGATGGACAGTGCACGTCCAACTGAATTTAGACACCTTTCGAGCATATCTATATTTAATAACAGACAAAAGACAGAGTACTTTCACAACTGTTTAAGCAAACAGAGAATAGATATTCAGAAATGTCAATATGAACTATGATGAAGTTACCGTCCATTTATGCATCAGCTAAATAATTTAGCAGCTCTCAATAGCAACTTAGGTCATAATTGATTACAAGCTGAACATACGTATTGCATTGGGAATCCAGTTCGACTTACTCTTTCTCCAGGCTATCCAGGACACTATGAACATGATCGAGATCAGTCTGTTGGAAAAAAAAGCAAAAATCTATTGTGATGGAAACTTACAAGTTTGCAAGATATACTTATTACTTCATTTCCTTCATTGAATTTACCTTCCTGATCTCCAATGCCTCATGGGCTTTATATTCAAATTCGTTGTACGAAAGGAAGACAACTGTCTCAGTGTCACATACCATTTAGATCAACCACCATGAGGTATGGAAAATTCTACCTTCAAAAAGTGGCTCCCCTTAAAGGAAACCACTTCCACAGCTGGGCAAGAATGGGAACACCTGGCATGGTAAAGGACCAGGAGGAACCAGTCTGTTGCATTATAAGAGACAAAATATCTGTGCATGAACCAGCTGCACAACCCCATCATCTGACCTGTTTTGAATGCTCTAAAATTCCAAAATAAATTGAGATATAAATAAGTATAATGGTATAATGGCCAAATCCAGGTTACATAAGTGTGATTTGCTTCCTGAAGCAGGACTGAAACTATTTTTAAGACTGTTCCGTTCAACCAAAAGGAAAAGAACATCTATAAAAATATAACACTTGTGCACCAATTCTCAAGTGGCATTTGAAGTGTCTGGAAGCAACGACACTTCCAGGACAATTGCTTCATTTGTTATTGTCAGCATTCAGAAAAGAGCTGTTTAAGTTTAAGGTGGCAAGCTTTGTATGCTGTAGAAACTTTATGGTATGGTTAAAAACCTTTAATCACACAGTATTTATCAGCATCAAGCCACAAAACTCATTCTTGGAACCAGTTTTCATCCCATCACATTGAAAACCCATGTCAGAATTCACTTCCCTGCCTGGCATACAGATCTCCCTCTGTGGCAGATGCAGCACCATCCAGTACCTGGTTTAAAAATATCCCTAAATAGTCTATAAAACACATCTCGGAATATGTATGAATGCTGCAACAATTGATGGTTTCAAAGAACATTAATAAACTGCTCAAGGCTTTGCTCTTATGGTTTAGCAAGTCTATCTGAACTCCGTAGCTGAAGGTTTTCATTTGTGCTCACCACCTCCTCTCCCTTTACAATTAGCGTTCTGAACATTCTTACCAGCTAACTCTCTCTACTGGTCTCCTTATATTTTGTCATCCTTTTTCAAATGGTGTATTTTGATCTGCCTGACTCTTGCTGTTCATCTTTTCTTCTGTCTGGCATTGTCCCTGATAGCTATGCCTTCCAGCTATTTTTCCTGCTCCCAGCTTCGTGTCACTCGCCCCAGTTTCTCCATCTCTCTTTGAAATTCCGTCAATATTCCTATTAAATTTACCATGTGCTGCCTTTCCTACAATTCCTCCACTGTACAAAGCACTGCAGCCTCAGCTGGGTGGTTAGGTGTCATGGTGGAGACACAGGCAGGTCTCCAGTGAGAGGATTGGCACCATCAGTCTGGCAGAAGAGTTGATGGGGAAGTGAGGCAGAATGTTGTGCGATGGAGCAGTTTGATCAGGGGAAAAAAGAAAATGCGAACAGGGACAGAATAACGATATGGAAGCCGGAACAAGGCTGACATCCTGTCATCTAGCCGTCAGAACTAGTAAAGTCCTGGGTGGAGATAGTTAGAGTAAAAGGCACTGAAAAAATAGCAAATTTCTCAACTATGTTGTTGCAAATATGGCAGTTGTCAACCCTATCAAGCCCCTTCATTATATCATATGTTTGAATGAGATCATCTCTCATTTTCCTAAACACCAGAGAGTATAGACCCTATTTACTCAGCCTCTCATCATAAGACAACCCTTTCATAGGAACATAGGGCAGAAGTATGTCATTTAGCCCCTCAAGCCTACTCAGACCAGTTCAAAACAGTCAGTGGATTTAAATACTACTAAATTTTCTACATTAGAAGACAGAAGTAGGACAGTGACCAAGCATGGATTTAGAAAGAAAGAAACCCGTATTGTATGGAGTTGGTGCTAAATGAGGTTTAGTTACATGTTAGAACCATTAGCAAAACACAAAATTCAAAAACAGGATATTTTTGCATTGCACTGATTTGGTACCTATGATCTCCAGCATATGTTGCGGGATTCCTACACCTGCTCAAGTCAAGAAGAAAGAATGAATCTCACATCTAGAAAATCAGTTTAATAGCTAACTGGTCAAATCTGAATTTTTTTTTTAAAAAAAGGTGGAAGGCAAGAGAAGTTGCTAGAGGGGTTGCGCACCGGGGAAGGGAGCAGTACAGAACGTGCACAAGGAGAATGAGAAACGCCAACTCCTGTCTCGCCAGAGCAGATAGTTTAAATTGAGCCAATTAAAGTGAGATGGACTATGTGGTCCTCCAGCACAAAGGAGATTTCAGTATCAGGCAGATGTCAGAGTGATATCGGGGGAAGTATACAACATTAACAATAATATAAATCCATTCTTAGATGTGTAGACAGGATGATATGCAAATCCGGGCAGGAGAACCAGCATGATGTCTCCCTGGTGTAAGGGGAACTCAGTTCATTGATGGATGACCTGAAGGGATGCAGGGGTGGGAGGAAGAACAAAACCTGTTGTCATCATAATCCACATTGGAGCCAAAGACATTGGCGGGAGTTTCACAATAATTTCAGGGAGCTGGTAAAAACAGGGAAGAGAAGAACTGTGTGGTAACCATCTTTAAAATAACTTCAGTACCATGTGCAACACGGGATGCGGTGGTAATGTCACTGGACTAGTAACCCAGAGGCCCAGGCTAAGGTCCAAATCCCACCACAGCAGCTCGTGGAATTTAAATTCAATTAACAAATCTGGAATTATAAAGCTAGTCTCAGTGATGGTGATCATGACAACTATCATCGAATTAAAAATAAAAGGCTAGAACAAGACACATTCAGGCTAAAAAGTGTGACGTGGGGAGCAAGGATTTAGGTACTTGGGGAATTGAGGTACTTCCTGGGAAAAGGAAAGCCTGCACCAATGAACAGAAGAGGGACCAAGTATTGTCAGTAAAGAGAATTGAGTAAGGATATTTAAACTTTAAACCAGGAACATAAAAGGATGTTGGGTAGATTCAGATCAGAGGCAAATTAATCTGCTGAGCACCATAATATAAGGTAATGCAGAATCAAAAAAGATTCATAAGCAAGATAAGTAACAACCACCACAAGAATAATACAAGATGGTTACTATTAAATCCAATATAGAATTCAGAAGAAATGTCTTTATCCAAAGAACAGTAGTTGAGGCAAATAGCAAAGGAGGGAGAAAGCAATTGAGGGGAATATTGATAATGTTAGATGAAAGGGGCTGGGAGGAGGCTTGTGAAGAGTATAAACCTCAGCAGAGACCAGTTGGACAAAATGGCTTGTTTCTGTGTGTAGACTCAATGTAAATCACTGTAGTCTTAGCTACAACCAAAATCATGTGATAAGCAATGCAATTTATTTGTAAGATTGCATGCAACCCCATGCCTCCATTTATAAAAATACCTCCAAAAAGCTATTACTTGCTCAAAACATTTTATCTAGTTGTTGGCCTGGATAAGGTCATGGCATTTCTGATGATAGCACAGCTAGTTGGCAATGAGTTATCAATTCGTACTTAGCTGCTTTGTGCTATGCATGTTTTAAAATATTAAAAGCTTCTTTAGTTGGTGATTAATAATACCATCAACATCAGGGCAAAAAAGCACTAGAAAAATAATTGTTAATGGTTCCAAACAAGCCTCTACCAGAATAAATAAATATTTTGAGACAATTGAGAAAGTCCAAGGAGAAATCTAACTACAGACACAAGGGCAAACTTTGCAAGGCACTTGGAATGGCACAGTACTCAAAATGAGCTACTAATCAAGGTTGCTAATATCCACATCTAATTTCCCATTCCATACTCCCTTCCAATGAGACCATACTTTGGGAACTTTGCTTTGCAAAATTCACCCTTTAACATTTAATTCAATTCAATTCAATTCATTCTGGGGACGTGACTGCCATTGCCAAAGGCAGCATTTTTTGCCTATATATGGTTGTCCCGAGCTGGAGTTGCACATGGGCCAAAGTAAGTAAGGACTAACCGTTTCCATCACTAAGACAACATTAGTGACCCAGCTGGGTTTTTGCAACAATATGACAGCCTGGGACACAAACGGACATCAAATTCAAATTCTCAAACTATCACGACGCAACTTGACTGCACCTTCTGGGAATGAAATCCAGCCCTCTGGATTTCTAGGTCAGTTATGTATAACCACAACACTACTGTAAGCTGCCTTATTGCGGCTCAAAATACAATACACTGAAAGCTAGATGTTGATTCTTAAAGTGGGGATTAAGATGTAACACTTTGCTTGCAGAACATTAAGATGGTTGGATCAGAATATTTCCAAATTTCACTTTTTTCATGTCTATGAAGCTGCAACAACAATAATTTACATAAGAAAGGTGCAGAGTCATGCATCTTAAAACCATAAAATAAATCTCAGAACAAGTCTGAAGGATAAGGAGCCTCAACTCCCATTCCATTACAGGCCAATTGGTTTACTGATTGAGCTGGTGTGCCTAGGACAAACAGCTGATTTGCCCAAAGTCAGTAAACATGATATTTATTTCTTTGATTCAGGAATCCTAGAAAGCAACAGGGCAAGTCAGGAGCTTTTGAAGTTTAAGTATAGATGCTGCAACAAGAGGAAACAAAAATGGAGAACTGGCTTTATTTCAGCAATGGCTATCGCACACAAACACAATTGGAAACAGCCACAAATACAAAAATGTTTTTTTTTAAAAATCAAGCAAAAAGTCAAATGTAACAATAACCTAACGCCAAACAGGCAGCATTCTTACCTCTCCTATAAAGACCACGATAACGCAATCTAGCTTCTCTTCAGAAGATAACTTATCCAATAACGAGTGAAGTGTTTCTGCAAGATAGGACTTCACTTTCCTCTTCACGGTGGGAATCCCCAAAACTAAGGACACTAATTGTAAAAGATTATACAGACAATTAGACAAAAATGGTCGTGTCAGGCTGAAGCAGATCAAAAAAGGAAATTTACTGGAGGGAGAAACACTAAAACAGAATATAGTTGGGTCCTCATTACAAATCCTCCAAGCAAAAGTGCTTTTTCTCGCAACGCACTTGCACTTCAGGTTCTGAATACAAACCTTCATTCAATAGCAAATGGCTGCCCGAATAATTGTCCTGCGTAAATGCTGTTACAAGCAATAAACAAGTTAACGCAACATTTGAGAGGAAAATATGACTTGAACTGCCATCACTTACTCAGTGGGGTGGGATGAGGTCATCAGGATATCACATTTTAAAGATCATAGCAGCTGGCTAATAACCATAAAATGTAGCGAGGAATACTGCATTTACAAACATCCAGCCTCTCACCAACATACCCCCTAGCCCAGCCTGTGACCCAGATTTCACAGCTGCGTAACATCGGTCAATAACATGAGTTTGCAAAGCTTTTAACACTGTTGTATCATGACAGCACTGAATGGCTAATCGAGCAAATCAAAAAGTGGCTGTGACAAAAGGAAAAATACCGAGTTGCGACCTTGACATATTCACCATCACCTGCTTGTTGTTATAGAATCGTAGAATATTGTAGCACAGAAACGGGCCATTCAAGTCTGTATCAATGTTTTCCTTCTTATGTCACCTAGTCCATATTCACTATCCTGCTCATTCCTAACTATCTAAAATGTGAGGCCTGTTCACTGTCAATTCCACAATGTGCTGCTCCATTCAGGATTCATCTACTAACGCAGCAATCCACGACAGCCTAAGTCTGATGTTATCCAGGTCCTGCTTAGGCCAGCAAGTGCTGGGTAATAACGTTCCTGAACAGAAAAAAGACCAAGGCATCTCCCCTTCACCATAAACAGCACCGCCATTGCTGAGTTCCCCACCAACTTCTTGGGGTGTTGCCACTGAGCAGAAACTTAGCCAAACCAGTGATATCAACACCGGGTCTACAGGGAAGAGAGAAGTTGGGTGATCTGTGCGGTGACTCACCCCTCAAAGCTGCTCCATCATCTACAAGTGCTGTCCTAGTTCTTCTAGGTGGTAGATGTTGCAGGTTTGAAAGGTGCTGCCGAAGGAGCCTTGGTGAATTGCTGCACTGAATCTTGAAGATGGCACACACTGCTGCCACTGTGCGCCAGTGATGGAGGGAGTGAATCCTAAAGGTGATGGATGGGGTGCCAATCAAGTGGGCTGTCCTGGATGGTGTCGAGCAGCTTGAGTGTTGTTGAGTGTTGCACTTATCCAGGCAAGTGGGGAGTATTTCATTACACTCCTGACTTGTGCCTAATAGATGGAGATCAGGCTTCAGGGAGTTAGGAAGCAAGTTATTCATCACTGAAAAACCAGCTTCTGACCTATTCCTGTAGTCACAGTATGTAAATAGCTAGTATAATTAAGTTTCTGGTCAATGGTACCCCCCCAGGATGTTGATGGTGGGAGATTCAGTGATGATAATGCCGTTGGATATAAAGGAGATATGTTAGATTCTCTCTTGTAAGACATGGTCATTGCCTGGCACTTGTGTGGCACAAACTTTACTTGCTACTTACTAGCCCAAGCCTGAAAGTGGTCCAGGTCTTTCTGCACACAGGCATAGACTGCTTCAGTATCTGAGGAGTTGTGAATGGAACTGAACACTGTGCTATCAGTGAACATCCCCACTTTTGACTTTATGATGGAGGGAAGGTCATTGATAAAGCAGCTGAAGATAACTGGGCTAGGACACTACCCTTGAGGAACTCCTGCAGTGATGTCCTGGGACTGAGATGACTGACCTCCAACAAATACAACCATCTTCCTTTGTGGTAGGTATGATCCCAGCCAATGAGAGCTTGCCCCCGATTCCTATTGACTCCAATTTTGCTAGGGTTCCTTGACGCTACACTCGATCAAATGCTACTTGATGTCAAGGGTAGTCACTCTAGCTCACCTTTGGTCTCAACTCTTTTGCCTATGTTTAGATCAAGGCTGTGTTGAGATCTGGAGCCGAGTAGCCCTGGTGGTACCCAAATTGGGCATCGGTGAGCAGGTTATTGCTGAGCAAATGTTGAAGCTGCTTTCCATCACTTTACTGATGATCAAAAGTAGACTGATAGGGCAGTAATTGGCTGGATTGGATTTATCCTGCCTTTGGTGGATTGGACATACCTGGGTAATTTTCCACATTGTTTTTCTTTATTCATTCATGTGGGCACCATTGGCTAGGCCAGCATTTATTGTCCATCCCTAATTGCCCTCGAGAAGATGGTGGTGAGCCACCTTCTTGAACCGCTGCAGTCTGCGTGGTGTAGGTACACCCACAGTGCTGTTAGGGAGGGAGTTCCAGGATTTTGGCCCAAGTCAAGATGGTGTACGACTTGAGGGGAACTTCCAAGTGGTGGTGTTCCCATGTGTCTGCTGCCCTGGACCTTCTTGATGGTAGCGGTTTGGGTTTGCAAGGTGCTGTCTAAGCAGTCTTGGCGAGTTCCTGCAGTACATCATTGTTGAATAAATGCCAGTGATGTAACTTCACTGGAACAGCTTGGCTACTTCTGGAGCACAAGTCTTCATAGAAAATAGAAAAATAGTAAATAGAAGCAGGAGTAGTTCATTCGGCCCTTCGAGCCTGCCCCGCTATTTAATATGATCATGGCTAATTGTCTATCTCAACGCCATACTCCCGCTCTCTCCCCTAACCCCTTGATGCCTTTAGAGTCTAGAAATCTATCTATTTCATTCTTAAACATATTCAGTGACTTGGCTTCCACAGCCTTTGTGGTAGAGAATTCCATTGATTCACCACCCTATGAGTGAAGTTTCTCATCTTAGTCCAAAATGGCCTACCCCCTACCCTGAGACTGTGATCCCTTGTTCTAGACCCCCAGCAAGAGGATCTAAAATCCCTGCATTCGGTGTGTCCAGCCTTGATATAATGTGCAGTGAATCAAATTGTCTGAACACAGGCATCTGTGATGATGCCATCAGGAGGAGGCTGAGATGGACCATCCACTCAGCACTTCTGGCTGAAGATGGTTGTGTCAGCCTTGTTTTTTTTCAAACTGGCGTGCTAGTCTCCACTATTATTGAGGATGGGGACACTTAGGGAGCCTCCTCCTCTGGTCAGTTGTTTATTTATCCACCACCGCTCATGAATGGATGTGGCAGGACTGCATGGCTTTGATCTGATCCATTGGTTGTGATCTCACTGCATAGAGTGTGCCACATGAAAACGGCTCCTCTGTTCCTGGCTGAACACACCCCTTAATGCATAGTGAATGGTTGCTTCTGTGGGTGTCTAACATTCCAGCACAGGCATGAGGTCAATATTCATTATGAGACAAGGTGTTGGTGTATTATGGGCGAGTTCCAGAAAAGCAATTTTCCTGACACCATATGCAGCTGGAAGATATGTTGGCAGATTTGTATTCTTGTGTAAAAGAGTCAATACTGTGAAGCCACTGGAGCCTAACTTCATTCACATCTAAAGCCAGGTGCAATCCAGAGATGCCTGAGGACTGTACTAAATTGGTTCTTAGACCTTACCATCATTGTGGTAAGCTACAGGCACCAAACACCAATGCAATTTGCCGATTGGAGCCTGGCAAATTTCAGCTGGTTCAGCACCATAGTTGAGTGCAGGGGCAAGGGAGGTGACTGGGTGAGGGACGAGCACAGGCCAACTGCAGTCAAGTCTTAATGTGGATATGGGCAGGAGGTTGGGCGGGATTCACGCCTGCTCCTTCCTGCTGCACATTAAGGTGTGTTCAAAATTACTTGCTCGCTCCTCAATGCAAACTCCCACTACTTTTAACCAATTTTGCGAAGAAGCTCGGGAGATGTGAGGTCTACATGCTTCTGGCTGCCTGGAAAAAGGCCCTGCTGAATTTAGCAGTGGCTTGGGTACACGCGATGTTGAATTTAGGCCCCATTGTTCTCATTAAGCCCTCAACAGGAATCTGGGCAATGATGCCACACGCGGGATAATCAAGCAGACAAGTAGAAAGACTATCAAAGTGTTGGATGGGTGCCAGTTTCTGCAGTAGACTTGTGCTGCTAATTTTTTTCCGTGGCAATCTCCTGATGAGCACTTCCATTTCAAATACAGCAAGAACATTGCTGCTTTATAGCTGTGTTAATGGGAATAAGCATGCTAATGAGCATTGGAAGGCCTTTCTAGCAAAGATGTATTACCTAGAGACAAAGAATTCTTTACAATATAATAGCAACTTGTATGTAGTGTACAGATTATTTGTCGTGTTTGTGGTTACCACAAGCAGCAAGGAAGGCAAATTCACAATTCAAATATTCATCTCTGGTGTTTTGAAAGCACCTTAGCTCCTACCTTTTATTGATGCTAATTTCCCCCATTTCTGGCACGTCCCCCTTTTTATCCACAGCCGGTTTTGTTCTTTCAGCCTCCTCCTCATTAGGTTGGAGTAGCATCCCTCTAATTCTGCAGGTTTACCCATGTTGGCAACACACCATGCTCAGTGTAAGGTGTGGTAGGCAACGTGTGGAATCTTGTGCACTCCCCTGTGGTGAATTTGAGGGAGGGGCATTTAATCGGATGAGAGGGTTTTGGGTGGGGGAGGGCCCTGCCATCTTTCTGCCTCCCCGCTGTTTAATTCTGAGGCAGAAAGGCCTGTGGACAGCCTTGCCCCAAACGCCCCCATCCCTGCCAATTTGCCCTTAAGTGGGCAAATAACGTCCAATTAAGGACCTTGCCACCACTAATATTAACCTGGTGGCAGGAGGGGGCCATGCTGGGAGCATGACAAGCAAACCGTGTTTGCTTGCGGGCTCATGCGGAGTGGGGGAGGGCCCTTCATTCAAAGGCACTCAGTGTCTGATTGAGGGACCTGACCTCGGGGAGAGCTGACAGCCACACCCCTCACCTTCTTGACGCCCCACCCCAAAACCCCCTTCCCACCATCATTCACCAGTGCCTGGGTTCTTCCTCGGTCCGTGACCTCGGGTGCGTGTTGTCGTGGCAGCGGCCAATGTCTCTCTGATGGCCTCTGATTGGTCAGCAGCTCTCAGTAGGCAGGACTTCCGCCCCCAGGGTCCTTGATCTTGGGGAAGGCCTGCCGCTGCTCAATTAAGTGCTTGAGTGGCACAAGATGAGGTGGACCTTCCCGAAGAGGCAATGCGGAAGTCTCGCCAACTCACCAGCTGCCGGTCAAGACCCCTGTTGCCGCCACAAGTTTCAGCTCCATTTTCAGAAACTCCCCAGATTTAATCAGAGTGCCAGTTCCCCACTATGACTCATCTAAAAAAATAGCCCTAGCTTGAAGTGAGCATCTTAAATTCTAACCTACCACAGTCTATTCAAGGTTTTAAATTAAACAAAATTCAGTTTGAAAAAGCAAATGTGCAGTATGAAAAATTGAGTGCCTAAATTTGAAGAGTGGATAGTTTTTCCTGTTCAGTGATGTCGGAGCAGAAAGTTGCATCTCAGAAATTAAGGACACATTTGGCAATACTACTGGAAATGAAAATTAATGTAACTGGATACATATTTAATATGGTAATAAAAGGTTTGCTACTGAACTAATAAGAGTAATCTAATCAATTATTAAACGTTACTTTAAGCTTTGGCCCAGATTTTTGATACAACCTGTTGTTGTCCTGTTTTCACAGGGGTTGGGGCTGGAGATCGTGCATGGGTGCTTTACAGAGGCAGCTGGGCATTTAAGTCATCAGCTGTGTCAACACAAGTGGGATTTTGGTAGGCCAGGAGTATTAAACCCATGTGTGCAGAATAGAACAGGTAAGAGCTGGTTGAACTCTGCTGAATTTGTTTGGATAGCCAGGACATCCCTTTGGAGAGGTATGGTATCCCTTTGGATATTGCCCGGGGACACCTTTGGGAGAGGTAAGGCACCAATTTGGACTGTTAAAAGTAAACATGATTACACATGAAAAGTGCATAAACTCATTGGAACTGTCAAAGCTGTCAAAGGACTGGCACTAAAGTTAGCATAGGGGCTATAAAGGACCATGGGGATGAATGGTGGGGCATAGAGCGGCACAAGGGGTATGAAGGGCCATGGGGTTGGGTAGAGGGGCATGGGTTTGCATAGGTGATATGAGGGGCCATGGGGGGGTGGGTGTGGGGTATGAGGTGGCATCAGTTGGCATGGATGGGGCATGGGCATGTGTTGGGGTGGGTGATGGCTGGAGGGCTTTTTTTGTTTTGATCATTTTTAAAATTAAATTCAACAGAGAGCCAGAGCAGAGGCAGGCCTTCCGCCCAGCCTGCCTCTGCACCTGGCAACCTCTGCATTCATCACAGGGACGATATTCTCGACTTCCAATCCAACCCATCCCACCCCAGGGCGAAAATAGGAACTGCGGGCTGCCATTTTTAAAGGTCAGGTTCTCAGAGCCGGATATCCTTCTGTCTCTGCACACGAGCGAAAGCCTGGGCCTCAGGATTGGATTTTCTGTGCCCGCTGGTGTTGGGCGTGTTCGGTGGCGTGAGTGGACATAATAGCGAGAAGGCCAAAAATCGGCTTCACGACGTTGCGAAACCAGCTTGCAACCGCCCGCCCCACCCATCAATGGTGGGCCACCTTTCCCGCTACCGGACATCAGGAACCTCATTGTAATACATCTGCATATCATTACCAGCCCAGCCCACTGGAATCATCCCCCCCACACTGGATCGTGCGAGTACATCGGCATGAATGCATGACGTATTTCACAACAGCATGTATAAAGTGTGCACTTGGTGGGCTGCACTTTGAGGGGAATCTGGAGGTGAGTGCACAGTAATGTTGCGCAGTGCTCACCAGGGTCGCCTGTTGGACTTCAAGGTGGAGGCGACTGGGGAAGGACAAGGGCTGCACTGTGGTTGAGGCGAGTTGCGGCGGGGGAGGGGGGCGGGAGAAGGGCTGCACTGCGGTTGAAGGTAGTGCAGTAGTGCACAAGCACGTGCAGGGTGGGGGTTGGGCAAGGAAAGCGGCCACACATTAGGGACACCTTATATAAAGTGACTATTCGGCTGCAGCTGAGACAGTTCAGGCACAGCCACATTGACACGATTGGAGTCAGGCCTCTAGCTTATCTGACCACTCAAGCAATGCAGAGGCATAAAATTGCCACCAAATGCTCCAGAGCTTTTCACCTCTAGGGCATAGACTGCAAACTAACGAGCGTTTGAATGGACTGCAGAACAGTTGAATGACTGGGCAAGTTCCACAATCTCCTTGCTAAAGCTGGTCATGGAGCAGTCACTGGTGGAGGCGCTCACAGCCCTTTGCAATGTTATCACCCAGGTTTGGACCAGTCTCCCCCATGGTTCAAGCTAACAGTGCAGCCTTGCAGTGTGGGTTAGGAGAATGGCTGCACTGAGAGTACAGCATGCAGTCCAATGGGCAAAGCTGCTGCCAATCTGTCAGGTGGATTGGGATGGAGGAGGGTGGGGTTTCGGGCAGCCACGATGCACACTAAACTCTGGCCATCCAAGTGATGGCCAGCACACTCCGGCATGTGTTAAGGAGCCTTCAGGATTAACCAAGAGAGGTTCTTAGTACACCCATGCTAACCCAAGCGTCTCTCTCTCTCATCCTGCAGGAGAAGTACATCAGGGTCATGGAGCCTGGTGACTGAACTGTATGCCTTGTGGCTTATAGAGAGTGGAGACAAAGGAGAAGACAATGACAGAGGTGCCTGGCTAGGCAGAGGGAGGAGCAGCACCCTCAGGAAAAAGGGGCTCCCACACATGCTGCTGAAGAGCCACAGCGAGCTGTTGCTGATTGGTGCCCAGCTAGAGTCAGAGTCTATAGTGTCTATAAACCCAGAGTTTATAGATGACGCCTTTCATTCCTGCAGATGACCAAGAACCAGTATCACTGAAGACCGCGCATGTCTAGGGAATTGGTCGGTCACATCTGCCAGCTGCTGCAGGACTTGGCACCACATGGACATGGAGGGCATCCACTGCCAGTGGTCATGAAAGTGACCGCGGTGCTCAATCGGTGCTCAATTTTTACATCAGTGGCTCCTTTCAAGGCAATTTTTCACTCAATCAGGACATTTGAAAGAATACCAATATAAGGCAAAAACAATAATTTATACTGTATGAGAAGAGTGTGCTGATTGGTTGGCAAGTGGGCTCCGATTGGTAAAGGCGCTGCCATTGGGAATGCACCACTGATGGTGACTGACAGTTAACTGCAAAGCATTGTTTGAAATTTAAACCAGGCAGCTTGATACTGATTGGTCAAGGCATTGCCCTGAGGAATCAGTCAGCGAATGGTTTTCACTTATTTTGTTTAGCTGAAACAGGTGGAATGTGTGTACACGTTCCATCTGCAAAGAACAGGGCCCTGTGTATTAATATATGTAGCTTCCAGTACATGCAAGTGTGCCACACCTAGTCCTTGCCCGAGTGACAATCTTAAATTGGTTGTCAGAACAATGCTTAGCACACTTGAGGATTATTTAGCAAATGTTGTCCAATCAAAGAATCACATCTAATGTTGGACACTGTGTTTTGAGTTTTGCAAGCACAAGCCAGTTGGGTACAGTCTGTACCCTGCCCATTGTGGACAGTGGCTGGGACATGCTGTTTGATATGATCCGCCAGTCTCTGAGACGTACGGCCTACATACCTAGTGTCACACTGACACTGAAATTCATAAACCACATTACTCATTTGGGTGATAGGCAGGACGTTTTTTTGGCTTAACGGCAGCTTCCTGTTAGTGGCGAATACCACTCGTGTTGCTTCTGCATAGTAGCAGAGTGAAACCGTTGGCTCCACCTGTTGCTTTGACATGTCTCTTTTTTCAGCAATTATGGAAAATTTGAAGAAATATCATCTTTGGCTAAAGAAAACACAGTACTTTCCTCACACCTCCCCATTATCATCAAAATCCAGTAAATAACTGCAGTCATTCTGTTTATATAAGTATCGCTAGTGTGGTCCAAAGGAACATTCTTGGGAGTTTCCATAAAAGTATGACAAAGATTGGTTCCCAAGCCTTGCCTCATTATACACTTCATATAACAAAGGTCTCTTGTACTGTTAAGTATCAACAGGGATAAACAGTACTGAAGTTTGGAGCAGGTCAGGAGATAGTTGTAAGTGAGGCAGGATTGTGTAAACAGATGGTGTGTTGATCAGTGGTGGTCAAACAACTGCAGCAGGTTTCTAAGCTAGGAAGAAGTCATCGTTTCAGCCATCGCCTTAGCTGTGGCACCATTTAATAAGTTCAATTCTGTGCAGTGCTGATATTGGCAATTTTGCAAATCAGATTGTGTGTGAATAGTAGCAGTGGCAGGGGTGGGTACCAAAACTAGAATCCATAAATATTGGACAATCACTAATAAACCCAATGTGGAATTCAGGACAAACCTCTTTATCCAGAGAGTGGTCGGTCATTCGCTACCATGATATGTGGAATTGGCTACCAACATGAAATGGTTCAGACAAATAGCATAGATGCATTTAAAGGGATGTTAGGGAGAAAGGCTGATAGGGTGAGATGAAGTGGAGTGTGAGGAGACTAGTGTGAAGCATCAACACTGGCACAGACCAGTTGGGCCATATGGCCTGTTTCTGTGCAATTCTATATAATCTCTGAACATGAAACAGCCAGAGTTTAAATATTCCAAACATTCTGCTACGTCCAGTGGAAAGTACAAGGCACAGGAACATAGGAACAGGTGAAGGCTATTTAACCCCTTGCGCCTGTTCCAGCATTTAATGAAATCATGGCTGATCTATGGCCAAACTCCATATCCCTGCTCTTGCCTTAGTACCTTTGGGAAAATCTACCAATTTCAGATTTAAAATTTACAATTGATCCAGCATCAAATGGCTTTTGTGAAAGAGTGTTCCAATCTTCTACTACACTTTGTATATAAAAACATTTTCCTAACTTCAGTCCAGAAAATTCTGGCTCTAATTTTTAGGCTATGTCCTCTTGTCCTAGATTTCCCACCCAGAAAAAAAAAATCCTTTCTATCTATCTTATCAATTCCTCATAATGCCTTTAAAACTTCGATTCAATCACCCATTAATCTTTTAAGTTTGAGGGAATACAACCCTAGTTTGAGTAGCATCTCCTTATGATTTAGTCATTGCAGCCTAAGTATCGTTCTCCTAAACCTACACTACATGGTCAATATATCCTTCCGACAGTGTGGTGCCTAAAACTGAACATAGGACTCCAGATGAGGTTTAACCCAGGCTTACTTTTAATATTCTTTCATGGGATGTGGGCGTCGCTGGCAAGGCCAACATTTGTGGCCCATCCCTAATTGCTCTTGAACCGAGTGGCTTGCTAGGCCATTTCAGTGGGCAGTGAAAAGTCAACCACATTATTGTGGGTCTGGAGTCACATGTGTAGGCCAGACCGGTAAGGATGGCAGATTTCCTTCCCTAAAGAACATTAGTGAACCAAATGGGTTTTTACAACAACCAATGGTAGTTGTCACGGTCACCATCTTTGAGGCTAGCTTTATATTCCAGACTTTATTAATTGAATTTAAATTCCACCAGCTGCTGTCATGCTCCCCAGAGCATTAGCCTGGGCCTCTGGATTACTAGCCCAGTGACATTACCACTACACCACCATCTCCCCCTGCATTTACATGAGCTTTACATAATTTAGAACAGCCTCTGAGCTATCTTTTTCAGGTCCAAAGTGGATGACCCCATACTTATCTATATTGAAACCGATTTGTCAGAGTTTTCTCGATTCACTGAATATTTTAAGATCCCTTTGTAATTTTATGTTTCCATCTGCACTTTTTACAATGGCGCCTATCTTTGTATTATCAGGAAACTTGGACATAAGGCTCTTTATCCTGTACATAAATACAATTTATAGTTGAGGCTCCAACGAAGATCTCTGTGGAACACCACTGGTCACATCCGGTCAGTTAGAGTACCTGCCCATCCATCTCTACTTTCCTGCCGCTCAGCCAATCTTCTAACCCAAGTCAATGATTTGCCCTCAATTCCATGAGCTTCAATTTAACAAACATCTTAAAATCCATTGACATTCCCCTGCCCATTACCTCTTCAAAAATTCAGTCAGGTTCACCAGCCATGACCTGGTCTTTACAAATCCATGCTGGGTCTCCCTGATCAGCTGAAAATATTCAAGGTGTTCAGTCACGCCATCCTTAATTATAGACACCAGTAATTCACTAACAACAGATGTTTGGCTAACTGGTTTCCCCCTCTCACATTTCTTAAATAGTGGAGTGCAATGTGCAATTTTCCAATTTATAAGGCACTGTGCATGAATCAAAAGAACTTTGAAAAGTCATAGTTAAGGACATCTGCAATGTTCCCCACTTACTTCCTTTAAAATCCTGGAAGTAAACCATCTTGGGTCCTGGGAATTAATGCCCACTTAAGGACCTTATCCTGCTGCTGCTGGTATTAAACCATGGCCTGTCGCCATGTGGGAAATATGACAGGCAAACTTGTGTGGGTCACTTCTGGTCCCCTGGGAAGGCTCCCTCGTTCAAGGGCACTCAGTGCCTGATCAAGGGACCTGGCATCAGGATGGGGGAGGGCCTGCTGAGACCCACCCCCTGCGAAACCCCTCCCACGATCACTTATCTCCGGCCTGGGTGTATTTCCAGCAGCAGCCATCACCTGCCTGGTGGTGCTGCTGAGCAAAAGCACCGTCAGCCACTGATTGGCTGCCAGCTCTTGGCAAGCAGGACTTCCCAGCCTGGGGTCCTAATCCCATGGATGGCCCGCTGATGGCCTGTTGATTGCCTCACAATTTGGCAGGCCTTCCCAAAGGAGGCAAAGCAGGGATCTCACTGGCTCTCCAGCTGGCGGCCGAGACACCCGTTACCTCCATAAAATCGCCACCACCACCACACGCCCGCCCCCCCCACCCTCCACCCCCCCTCCACCCACCCACCCCGCCCCCGCTCTCTGATTCAGTACAATATTAGATTCCTTGGGATGATATCCTTTTCCTCCACTGTAAATACTGATGCAAAATAATGGTTTAACATGTCTCCCATTTCCTTATTTTCATTTACAATACAATAGCTTTTAAGGACCTGCATTTTTCTTAACCACCCTCTTCTTCCATCTATAATTGTAGAAGTTGTGAAGGTTTTGATATTCCTTGCAAGTTTCTTTTCATTCTCCTTTTTTGTAGCAAAAGAACAGCTTGAATTGATATTGCGCCTTTAACATTGAAAAACATCTTCACAGAGATGCAGCCAAAAAAAACGGGCACCAGACCAAAGACTGGTATATTAGAAGAGGTGAGCAACACCTCAGTCGGCTAGTTTTTAAGGACGGCCTTAAAGGAGAAGGCAGTGGCGGAGGGGCAGAAGTGCTTAGGGAGGGAATTCCGGAGTGTGGAACCTTGATGGCTGAGGGCACGGCCACCAACAATGGGAATTAAATGCGAAGATGAGAATTTTAAATGGGAGGTGCTGAGGGAACTGGAACTCATGTAGGTCAGCAAGAAGCAGGGTGATGGGTTTGATGTAGGATAGGATTATAGGCATTGGAGGAGCTGAAATTTACTAGTTTAGAGAGTGTGACGGGTGGGAAGCCAGACAGCTGATCACTGCAATCATCGAGTCCGGGGGTGACAAAGACAAGGTTGACAGTTTGCAGCAGATGGGTTGAGGCAAGAGCAGAGGCTGGTGAGGGGATGGAGGTAGGTGGTCTTTATGATGAAGATATGGGGTCAAAAACTTAGCTAGGGGGTTGAATAGGGCGCCATGGATGCGAACACTCAAGTTCAACTTGAGACAATGGTGCAGGAGGGGAAATGGAATTGATGGTAAAGATATTGGGGTGGATGCAGAAATCTCATGATCAGATTTTGTTTGCAGATGGGATGCTAAGGATATATGCTGGGTCCCAACTGGAGAATGGGAGGGTATTGACTTTTCCTCAGAGGCAGACCACCAACAGTGAACACTTCTAAAAGGAGGTAGGCAGGGGAGAAATTGTCCTTTTTTTTTGCAGGCGCTGGGTATCATGGGTGTCATGTTTCCAGCATTTTAATATTTCTCCCATTTTCTTGCCAGTGCTTCGGACAGGTGGGGGATTAATTTAGCACTAAACATGAGGGGGCATGTTTTTAAACATTTTTAAATTCTTTATTTTTATGTTATTTTAAAAACCTTCAGTTCCCTGAGACAGCTCTGCGCCTCATGGAGCTTTAACTGCGTGTACCGGCGAACCTCCGCACTCACCCTCCTCCCGCCCGCCCCCAACCCCAGCGGGGCTGAGCGCTGCAGTGCGCAATTCGTGCTGGCTGGGCCGTCAGTTGGCCAGCCAGCGTGAAATCGCGGTCGAGGCCCGGTCACGGGCAGGGCTCCGTTTCGCGGCTGCTCCCTCTTGCCCCCACTGAGCCCGCCCGATGACCGGGGAATCCTGGCCGCTGGGTATGCAAAGGCGATGATACATAACCATGGGGGGCACAAGTGTATCTACATGTGAGGTGCCCCAGGAAATTCACAATTGAAATTTAACGGCAAAATTTCAAGTATTCATAACAGGTTTTCGACAAAGAGAAGTTAACAAGTTTGTTGGCCAATTAAAAAATGCGCACATTAAATTTCTTTGCTGGATCATGAAGGACTTCCACACTAGTGTAATATAGCCATTTATACTGAACTATTAACAGGGGATGACTAACCTCAGCTTGTGAACATTGCAATAAATTGGAGTCAAATTGTTCTCTTTTTGGATACACATCCAGGGATTGTAATCCTTGGTTAATCTGGCTGGCGTTAAGACGGTGTCAAAGATGATAGATTAACTTTGTCAAATGAGCAGAATGGCCAGCTAGTGACCAGACAATACAAATACCTTACAACTTAATTCAAAACCACTTCAAGTATTTTTTTATTTTCCAGAGAAAAGACCACTTCTAGTAACTTACCACCAGTTCTGCCAAGGCCAACCTGCACAGCAGGCTGAAGGCTTTCCTCGCTGTCAAGTAGGTGGGGCATGTGATGAAAGATATTTGGCACTTGTAGGGCATTTTTGTTGGTCAAATCTTTCAACAACTTTTTGGCATCATCTGAAAATGCAGTAAGATTGATGAGTACATTCAGGCAACTAATTTGTTTTGGGATCACGGTTGGGTCACAATACCTGTTCACAGTTGTGTTAGGATAAGTAAAACCCTATGGTATGACCACAATGTTAGTTTAAAATACAAGATCCACAATTATAAAAAATTAAAACAAAAATACTCCTGTCCCAAGCTATTTAATATCATAAATTAATAACTATACTAATTACTTTTATCTCAATCAATGGTACCACAAATTTGGAGCACTGATTGCAGCCAATTGCAATGGAAGATACACAACATGGTTGTCTCTTGAAGCAGAGAAAATAATTATACAGGTTCTAGACAAGAGAGAGAGAGAGCTACAAAGGTGTGGACAGACACATATGTTAGTCTAGGCTTCATCTGCAGCCTACAGCCAAACCGCCAGGTGAATTGATGGTTTCTTCAGGAATGAGTTAAGATGGTTTAAGCCACAGGTGAATTAAATTCTCATGTCCCATTGGAAGACCTTTGCACTCTTAGCCTTGAGGCATTCTTACACTATCAAGATAGTACAGTGAAACTTTCACTCCATCAATGGTACCACAACTTCAGAACACTGGTTGCAGCCATTTGCAATGGAAGGTACACAACAATATGGTTCTCTATAAGACACATTGTGAGAAAAGGTTTTGCATGTCAATCTCTAAAAGTAAATTAATACCTGGAAAGGACAGAACCAGGGCTGCTGTACCATGAATCAAATTACCTCCAAGGCTCCCCTTGCCTTAGCCCTGAACTTGTATCTTTCTCTAGCTTGTCTCCTAATTCCCTCAAGCCCTGTCTGAGCTCATCTTGTCAATGAAGCCTCTCTCCTGTTCTTTCAACTCTATCCTCATTAAAGTGCCAACCATGCGACTAACAGATAGTGATTAGTGCTGATGGAGGCCATTAGAATCCTGTCAGTACAAACTTGCCTATATTAGTGCACCCTAGATGCATGCAAAACAATGAAGAGTTGACCTGAATGGGGATGCATAAAACCAAACAGAAGGCAGACACTTCCTCACAGATGTGTCATCCAGGACTGCCCTCAAACTCCTTTACTTCTAACAGACAGAGAATGGCCTTGGCAAAGGGCTGGGAGCAGGTGTGCAAAACAATGAAGAGTTGACCTGAATGGGGATGCATAAAACCAAACAGAAGGCAGACACTTCCTCACAGGTGTGTCATCCAGGGCTGCCTTCAAACTCCTTTACTCCTAACAGACAGAGAATGGCCTTGGCAAAGGGCTGGGAGCAGGTGTGCAACTTGTCCTCTCAATCAGGAGCAATATGTTGTGTGGGACAACTTTGGGAGGGAGGATAATATTAATTACATTTGAGTGCAGTTTAGGACTGTGCAATAAAAGCATCACTTTGAAGCGTCTTAATTTAATTGGCTTCAACCGTTGATCTTTTAATGGCTGCAATCAGGCTAATTTCATTTCAATTTTAAGCAGTGTGGGGTTGGGACAGCTGCTATATTTCATTGCCTTCCTTAAGAATATGTGAATCACAAATATGAATTACCTGAAAAATTGCTCAGGGCCTCTTTGCTGCCATTTGATGCAGCCACTATACGTTTGAATTGCTCCAGGACACCATTTAGTTCTGAGGAACGCTGCAAAGTTCGATGCTCGGCTACACGTAGACGCTCCCTCAAGGCGTGGAACTCATGCTGATAGGCAATTAGCTTTTCTGTGAATAAATGGGGAGGGAAAATATTAGCATGAAATTATTCTCAAGGGAAACTATTTTAAGACATTTTCGTGTTACAGAATTTCTTTAACATGTTGAGGGGGCGATGTTTAAAGAGAATTACATGTTGAACTGACGTATTTTTATCAAAGCTTCAAGTATAGGTGACTAAGAAATTTAATAATACACAAATTATTATTTTTCCTCCTTGGTTTGCACAATTAGTCCCATGAGGCAAACTCCTGACCCATGCTTGGCGACTATGGTCAAGATTGCAATAATAAAGCACGACTATATATACCACTGCACCATGAAACTGAGCACTCTTGTTCCAAGGAATTTTGCCTCTTTATCTGTTCCTTTGTTATCTCTAGACTAGAACATTCCAATGCTCTCCCGGTACCCTCCCTATGTCTGTAACTGCCTTCTGTCAGAGATCTCCAGGTTTCTCCAATTATAGTCTCTAGCATATCCCTGATTTTCATTGCCCTGTCATTTGCAGCTGTACCTTGGCAACAAGCACTGGAATTCCCTCCCTAAATCTCGCTCTCTTCTTTTGAGATGTTCTTTAAAACCTATCTATTCAATCACGTTTTTGGTCATATGTCGTAATATCTCTCGATATGCTTTCATTTGCTCGATGATGCTCCTGTGAAGTGTCCTGGGGGCATTTTGCTACATTAAAGACTTTTATAAAATGCAATTTTGTTGTTGCAGCAAGACTTGCTTTTGTAATATTTTTGTGTTGGACATCAGAAAAAAACTTGACCCAGTAATATGTATATATTTTAAAAATTTGCCTTAATCTTCGAACAAGCTGTACATTTTTTTTTTGCTTTATTAGCATGGGTTCACAGCTCAGAATTAATAAAACGTTTGGATGGATTTTCAATTACTTTATCTGATGGTCCTTTTGAGTACTTGAGACAGTAAGATGCAGAACAAAAGATGTAAGTAGCTGATACCAAGGCCGGGTTTGAAGGATTACTACATCATGTGACAGGCAGATACTGAAGTTACTTTGTAGCTATTCATTTCTTATATGCTTATGATGGCTTAGGCTATTTTGTTACAGTGCTTAATAAGATTAATAGAAAGTTTTAGTCGGCTACTGTATGCAGCCAATAATGGGCAATTTTTATGCTAAGCTTTGGAAAAGCCTCTTAAGTAGCATTGTTACTGAATAGAATGTAACATTCATATATTTGGAAGAAGAAACTGAATCATCGGCAGAAAATATGCCACACACCAAAACAATGCGTATTTTGTGGAGGGTAGAAAATTAACAGTGTCAGCTAGAGGCCAAAGCTTTTTTTTTTTTACAAAGTATCCCATGCATCATACTTTATTTCTAAAGCTGTAAAGCTGTGACAAATTATGTGTGAAAAAACAATGTCGTTCAATTTACAAAAGGTGACATTATTACAAAGCGTTCCATGTGAACAAGCAATTTTTTAAAACATAAACAGAAAATGTTCACAAAACAAAATGAATCAATAGGCCAAACTGAACTTGAGACCAATGGCAACTGCGCCAACTTCCTTGTTAAATCTTCACACAACAAAATGTCCAACAGACCTTTTTTCAATAAAACTTTTCATAATGGTTGCTGAACACCAGTGACAGAAATGTACATCATAACCTGTCACCACTTGGCCTATGGTGACTGCACAAATGTTAGTTCCATACCGGAGCTGTCCACATTAATCTATTTAACAGCAGCCTTTCATAGTTTTCTTCTTCAGATCTTTATCTAATTCCCTCTTAAATGCCATGACTGGCTAATCTTCAAGAGTGACTTGTGGTAACGCATTCCATTCCAAAAATCCCATTTAAAATTTTATCTCCTTTATGCCACTAATAATTAATCCTACAATCATGTCCCTTTGACATCAAAGCATTCCCTTCTTACTCCAGACCTCTACTCTCGTCACATGTGTGTCATTCTAAATTCTGTCCTCGAGCAAAATTACCCCATTTAAAATTGTCTGTTTCTGTTTTTGAACACACTCAGTTTGCTCAAATATAGTGTAGTAATTATGGTTTTATTAGTGTAATGTACCTTTAAGAATAATGCTTGTTAAGAAACATCACATGATCTATACTAACCAATAGTATAGTAACACGGGCTACCTCAGAAGTTAGTGTGTTGAGATAGAGTTGGAGTTAAAAGCAGTTGCTGCTGAGTGCATTGTAAATAAACTTGGTGTTTCCACCCAAGAAGTGTCTACAGATCAACTCAATCAATAGTAGCAACTCGGCCTCCCTGACAACAAACTGGCGATGAGGATAAAACAGCATTGAACAGAAGAAATCGAGTTAGAAAGAAATCAGCATTGTACCTCATGCAGTGATTGTAAGTAGCAAGCTCTGTTAGAATTAAAGAATTAATCCCCTCTCAAAATGCTGCAATTTGGGAGAGGTGATCCTTTTGAACCAGCCACAGACGATTGGTCTCATTACATAGAATGCCTCACCTTTTTTCAAATGAATGAGATTATGGTGGGGGAAGAAAGAGAAGAGGCGAGTGATCCTCTTAAGTACATGTGGGAGCAAAACCTACAGTTTGATTTGAAGGTGGTTGACACCCAGTACCCCAGATTCAAAAAATTTCGATGAATTGGTGACCCTCGTGAAGAATCATTTTCAACCAAAGCCCTCAGTCACAATGCAAAGGTTCGGGTTTAACTTGCGAAATAGAGCCCCAGGTAGGACAATTACATGCTACGTGGCAAATTTGAAGCAGCTAATGGAACATTGAGAGCTCGGTCCATCTCTAAACGACATGCTCAGAGATCGTTTAGTGTGTGGTGTGAATGAGGACACTATTCAGAAAAGATTATTGTCCAAAGTGAATTTGGGCTTCAAGAAGGCGTTGGAGATAGCATTGGCCATGGAAAACGCAGTAAGAGATTCAAAAGCAGTACAGGGTGCGCAAAATGGCACCGTCCTCCACATTGGGCGGGAAACCCCAGCCGAAAAGGGCGCGAGAACGCAAGACTCTGCCGAGGAGTGGGGAACAGCCCTGCTAGCTGAAGAATAAAGAAAAATAACCTTGCAGTGAAATCGAAGGATAATTTTAATAGAGGTGGAATCAAGCAGTCTTTTAGCAATTGGCAGGTTAAAAAAAAAATCGTTACTATTGTCACGGAAATGGACATATGATGAGGCAAAGCAAGGGAAGGTTCAAGCTGAATTGTAAACAAAAGAAGAAGCCCAATGAAATCTACAATGTAGAAGAGCCTGAAACAACAAATTCAGACATTTACTCATTGTTTAATCTGAAAGTTGGAAAGACAGAACTAATATTTGTCAGTGAAAATAAATGGCAAACCTGTTAGAATGCATGTGGACACGGGAGCTTCCACTACAGTAATTGGGGAACATGCCTTCAGATATCTGAATAATGGTGAACATCAATTAAGTTTAGAAGAAACAGCTGCCAAGCTCAAAACAGACACGGGTGAAGGCATTCAAGTAAAAGGCATAAGCAGAGTAACTGTCCATTATGGAAGCCAACTGGCAAAGCTACCAGTGTTAGTTTTGAGAGGCAGAGGACCAAGTCTTCTGAGGTGAAATTAGCTAAGGGAAATCAGCCTTGATTGGCCACTGAGATTTCAAAAGGAAGCTGGAATTGTTCCTGTTTTGAAAAAGGAGTATGTAAGGACTCAACACCCTGAAGAAATGCAGGCTGTCTTAAGCCAAATCCTGGAAGAACAGCAGAAGACACTGGAAGAGACCCTGCTTGATGACAGAGTTTGAGATGAGCTGAGCAATCTTTGAAGGAAACAAGAAAACTTGTTGAAAGACTTTTACACACTACAAGATTCCCTCAGGTCAAAAGTTGTACCTTGGAAAAAGTATGAAGAGAAACAGAAAAAATTCCACACTTCTCTGAACAAACTGAAGAATGAGTTGACAGAGAAGACTCAACAATGTTCAATTTTCCAGGAGGCAGCAAACAAATACAAAGAAGAGACAGTAGAGCTGAAGAATCAGCTAAATGAAGCCAAAGAGGCTTTGGAAGCAAAAGTTGCAGAGTTTTCCAAGAAGCAGAGAGATAATGTAATTTTGGGAGGCTCAACCACTGAGCTCAGACAAGTTGAGCTTGCATCTGAGAGAAGTCTGGCCAATAGTGAAGTCAAAAAGAAGGTTGAGATCAAACTCTGCGCTAGAAAAAAAGGAGGCACATAGAAAGAAGAAATAGAAATACTAAAAGGGCTTTCATTCTGGCAGCATACAAATACACTTTTGTACATTGGCCTGGCAATCAAATCGCAAACACCAATGCCCTTAGTCATTTGCCTTTATGAGAAAATGATAAACATTTCCCAGTTCCACAGGAACTTGTTTTACTGTTAAATTTCTTAGATTCTTTGCTGATATGCGCTCTACAGATCAAAGATTGGACAAATCGGGACCCAGTCTTATCTCAAGTACGAGAACAAGTGCTTCATGGCTGGTCACAGGAGCTCGTATCTGATGTCTTCCACAGAAGACGTGAAATAACCAGCCAGGACGGCATCTTATTGTGGGGAGCACAAGTGATAGTTACTCCAAAGGGAAGGAAGCCACTTTTAATTGAACTACACAGTGCACATCCAGGAATTTCCTGAATGAAGACCATAGCACGCAGTATGTATGGTGGCCTGGGATAGATGGCGAAAGAGAGAGTTTAGTGAAGCACTGTATGCAATGTCAGCAGCTGCAAAGGTTGCCAGTGACAGCTCTGTTGCACTCTTGGCATTGGCCAGGTAGACCCTGGGTGCAGTTGCACATTGACTACAATTGGACCTTTCCTAGGAACAATGTTTCTGCTCATTGTCAATGTCCATTCAAAATGGTTGGACACATATGAGGCGAAGTCACTAACTTCAGCTGCTACAATCGAGAAACTACATTAGAATTTTGCCATTCACAGACTAGCAGACGTAGTCGTTTCCGATAACAGCATGGCATTTATGAGCGCTGAGTTTCAACAGTTTATTAGCCTCAATGGTATCACTCATGTAAAAACGGCACCGTACCACCCTTGCTCAAACGGATTGGGCAAAAGAGCAGTTCAAACATTCAAGGCAGGCATGAAAAAGCTAACCGGCGATTCCTTAGCAACCAAGCTAGCACGCTTACTTTTTCATTACAGGGCTATCCCTCACACAACAACAGGTGTCACACCTGTGAAGTTATTGGTGAAACGCCGTCTCACAAGGAGATTGAGCTTAATAATGCTGAATTTAGAGTGGAAGGTGGAAAGAAGTCAGGGAAGCCAGAAAATTAGACACGACTGGCATAGTCATGAGAGGAAATTTACCATGGGAGAGCTGGTATACGTGAAGAACTTCAAAGAAGGACCAAAATGGTTACCAGGTGAAGTAAGTGCAGTGACTGGACCTCAATCTTACCACGTGGAGGTAGAAGGCCGGATTATCCAGAAACACGTGGACCATTTAAGGAAGAGAGAAACAAATCACCAAGATTTGGTTCCACCAGTGATCAAGACCAGGTCTGCATTTCCGGTTGAGGATACTCAACCCAGGACAGACATGTCTGATGTTCCTGTAAGAGGTGAGGATACAGAACTGCAAGTGCCCGCCGAAGCACCTGATGTTCAGGCAACTCCGGAAGGGGAAGTTCCTGACAAAGAATCTGAAGTTGTGGAGCTGCGACGTTCCAGACATACCAGGAAACCACCTGAAAGACTGAACTTGTAAATTCCTTACCCAGTGTAAATATTATGTTGTCTTGAAAAATATGTACTTGTAAATATAATATGCATAGCCAAGTTAAAGGGGAAGGAACGTAGTAATTATGGTTTTATTTAGTGTGCAATGTACCATTAAGAATGATATTTGCCAAAAAGATCACATCATCTATAGTAACCAATAGGAGACTAGCGCAGGCTACCTCAGGGGTTAGTGTGTAGAGATAGAGTTGCAGTTAAAAGCATGCGTGTGGTTGCTGCTGAGTACATTGTAAACAAACGTAATGGGCAGGATATTCCCTTCGTCGGGCAGGTGCGGCAGGCAGGCCTGGGAAGGGCCATGAAACGGACTGCCACCCACGATCGGGCTCCGATCGCAATTTCACACTGGCTGGCCGATTAACAGCCATCCAGCGTGAATCGTGCACTGAGCGTCTCAGCGCTGCTGGGGTGGGAGCGGGAGGAGCGTGAGTGCTGAAGTCTGCGCGTGTGTGCACTGAAAGCTCCCGGAAGGTACAAAGCTGCCTCAGGGAGCTGAAGAATTTTAAAATGAAAAATAAAGGCTTTAAAAATAAGGGGATCATGTCCCCACATGTGAACGCTGTCACATGAACAGGGACATATTAAAAATGGCGTTTCAAAATTTTAATTTGTTTTAAAATTACTGTTGGAAGCCCATCCTGTCCAAGGATGTGGTTTCCTCAAAAATGCAAAGGCTACCTGGCCTATTCGCCCACCCGCCAACCTAAGGTTGGACAGGCAGCAAAAAATAGGATTAAATTAATTGATTAACGGCCTTACTAGGCCTCTTAATTATCAGTGGGCGCTGCGGACTCTTGTGCGCATCCGCTGAGCGAAATATTGCACGAGTGCGTGATGACGTTGGGACGCTCGCCCGACATCATCGCGCACTATTTTACTCCCGATCAGGTTGGGTGCGTGCCCGCCCACAGGACATGAAATTCTGCCCAATGTTTCCACCCAAAAAGTGTCTGCAGATCAACTCTATCATTAGTAGCAACTCGGACACCCTCACAACATATAGACAATACACCCTCCATTGGAATCTAGCCTAACCATTGGACTAGATGTAATACATATATTCTAGGAGCCTATAATCAATTCGTGAATACATTCATTATACACAATCAGGAGATTGCATATGCTTTATGTTAGATATTGGTGCTCATTGTCCATGCTTAGATTAACAGCGTGATTAACAATTCTTAAACTGAAAATGGTCCAGTTCTAGGTGGCACACTTCAGGAAGGATGTGTTGGCATTTAGAAAGGGTACCGAAAAGATTCATGAGAATGGTTCCAGGGATGAGGAACTTCAGTTTATGTAGATAGAGTGAAGAAGTTGGGATTGTTTTCCTTGCAGAAGAGAAGGAAGGTCGAGAGGAGATTTTAGGAGGTATTCAAAATCATGAGGTATCTGTACAGAGTAGATATGGAGAAACTGTTCCCATTGGTAGAAGGATCAAGAACCAACGGGCACAGGTTTAAGGTAGTTGGCAGAAGAAATGGCGACATGAGGAAAACCTTTCTCACGCACCGAGTGGTCAGGATCTGGAACGCACCGAGAGTGTGGTGAAGGTACCTTCAATCGAGGCAGTCAATCAGTAAGGGGATTTTTATTTGAAAAGGAAAAATGTGCAGGGTTCAGGAGAAGACGGGCAAGTGCCACTAGGGGAATTGCTCCTTCAGAGGGCCAGCACAGGCACAATGGGGTGAATGGCTTCCATCTGTGCTGTAGCCATTCTATGCTTCTACGAAAGGAGGTGGAAAAAATGTTAAATCAATATTAATATTGATCTAGCAATGGAAATTTTTATTTTTGAGTCCAAAACTAAAACTGATTTCATATTTCAAAGCTTTGAATAATAAGCAAGAAAAACAATATTAGGAGAAGGAAATATGCAGAGTAAAAGGAGGGGGCAGATAAAAAGAGGAACTTCTGAATAAATATCTCATGTAAAATATTAACACATCTTCCATCTTTTGAGATATTCTCATTTTTGTATTCAAGGGTCCTTGCTACTCCAGCTCTCAGTTCCCTCAGGTGCAGTGACATTAGATTACCTGGACAGTCACATGTCCAAAAACAGTTCCATTAATTTCAAAGGAAGCCAGCATCTCGGAACAGTCGAGAGGGTTGATCTGGATCTGTCCAACCAGAGGGAAAAGGAAACCAATCACTGCTGGCCAAGAACTGCTACATACCCAGGTTATTCCAGGTCAAACTTCCCTAAGCCAGTTTCCCAGACTTTCAACACTCCATTACAAAAGGAACAATCATCTGTTTTTACTCATGCAAAATAGCTTGTTTGATCAGCAATAATAAAGGCACAGCAGTCAGTCCAGTAGAGTATGTGAAATGACCAATTAAAATTATAGTAACAGCCATGGTTCAGTTGCCAGCACTCTCACCTCTAAGTCATAGGTTTTTGGGTTCCATTCCAGTGACTTAAGCATAAACATCTAGGCTGACACTCCAGTGAGGTGCTGAGGGAATGCTACAGTGTCAGAAGTGCTGTCTTTCAGACATTAAACTGAAACCCTCTGAAGTGGATGTAAAAGATCGCATGGCACTACTTCAAAGAACTATGGGGGAGAAATACCAGGAATTTATATTTATCCTTCAGCCAACACGAAAACACATTATCTGACCATTATCACATGGCTGTGTGTGGGAGATTGCTGTGTGCACATTGGCTGCTGTGTTTCCTATGTTACAACAATGGCACTTCAAAAACATTTAACTTGGTTGTAAAATGCTTTGGACATCCTGAGGTTGTGAAAGGTGCTATATAAATGCAAATCTTCCTTTCTTAAGAAGGAAGTCACCATTTAGTCCATCTTTCCTGGCTCTTTGAACACGCTATCGAATTAATCCCGCTCCCCTGCTTGTCCCCCATGGCCCTGCAAAATTTTTCTATCCAATCTTCTTTTGAAAGTTACTATTGAATCTGCTTCCAGCACCTTTTCAGTCAGTGCCTTTCAGATCATCATAACTTGCTGCCTAAAAATGAAATTCACATCTCCCCTCTGGTCTTTTGCCAATTATCTTAATTCCGTATCCTCTGGTTACCAACCCACATGCCAGTGGAAAAAGTATAATTTACTTTATCAAAATGCCTCATAATTTTGAGCACCTCTATTATATCTTGCCATCTTTTCTGCTGTAAGGGGAACAGGTCTAGCTCCTCTAGTCTCTCCACATAAAATGAAGTCATACATCCCTCATAAAATTCTTGTAAATCTCCTCTCCAAGTTCTTGTCATCCTTCCCAAGTGTGGTTGACATAATTGGCTACATTTTTTTCTTTATTCTTTCATGGGATGTGGGCATCACTGGCAAGGCCAGCATTGGTTGCCCATTTCTAATTGCCCTTGAACTTGATTGACTTGCAAGGTCATTTCAGAGGGCAGCTAAGAGTCAACCAACATTGCTATGGGTCTAGAGTCACATGTAGGTTAGAACGGGTAAGGACAGCAGATTTCCTTCCCTAAAGGACATTAGCGAACCAGATGGGTTTTTATGACAATTGATAGTAGTTTCGAGGTCACCATTACTTGAGATTAGCTTTCAATTCCAGACTTTATTACTCGAATTTAAATTCCAACAGCTGCTGTGGTGGGATTTGAGCCCATGTCCCCACAGGATTAGCCTGAGCATCTCGATTACTAGCCCAGTGACATTATGACTGTGCCACTGTCTCCCACCCACCACCCTGCTAAATAAGGACCAAAAAGTGATTTAAAGGTTTAACACCTTTTGCACTAGAATGCCTCTATAAAGCCAAAGATTCCATGTTTTCTTTAAATAAACAGTTTTATCAACTTATCTTCAAAAGATTACGTATATATTGCATATACTGTTTCTACAGCAGGGCCAAAGCTGGGACATTTCTCATAAGTTTTTAATGACATCACTGAATATTTCTGCATGTAACAACATTAACAATTTTATTCAGGTAGGAGATAGAGAAAACAAAATAGTTTCTGCAATAAGCAATAGAAAATGGTGATCCATGCTCATAGTAGCTGTAAAAGAAGAAAAGAATGACAAGACATTGGTAGCTCATTTAAAAGAGCAGCTCAAATACAACAGAAAACAGGCAAATGACAGTTTAATAGAAAACCTGTTTACAGATTAAAGGTTTCAGTCAGTGTCTCTCTAAAACCAGTATTGGAAACTGTCCTGATTGTTTAATGGGTCAATGCACAAATGGATGTTGGAAGACAGCCATGCATCCCAGAAGCCTGCTGTATAAGCGCTGATCTGCATCGAGATAGCTGATCTCAGACAGAGATGTTGTAATTGGCTCCTTGGCGAAAGAGGGTTAAAAACCCATGAACAAATTCCTATTCCTAATCACTATTCAGTGAGCATGCGTGAGTGTCAAGCGAGGATGGAGTTAACCTTGGTTGCAACATCTCATGGCAGATTAGTTGGTTAAACATTCATTGTCTGCATTCACATACATTTGGGTGAAAATTTAGCTCACTCGAAACCTATTCACTCACACAGAGCTAAAATCGGACCCAAAGTGTCAGTGACTAAAGACATTGCCACCTATGGAACAGTACCTCTGCGGTGTGACTACTTTCAATATGGAAAGGCATGGATTATAAAAGTTGAGACAAAGGGGTGAGGGAAGGGAAAAAAGGAGGATGAAAAGTTCAGAAATACTTGCAAATGAAAACATGGCTTACTGTGGACATATTATTTGGGAACCAGAACAAACACTGTTACTGTCTGGGAAAGTTGAAGGGAATAGCTCAAGAGGAAAGCAAAGTATTATACAGCTTAGTGACGTGACAGAACATGCAAGGATAACTTCAAGGTCTGATTGAATTGTTCTATGTGGTGATGGGAAATTACAAAGTACACTTTTGTCAACCTCCTAAATGGACAATGTGTGATGCAGTAAGAAAGAGGAGCCAGGGAAAGAGAGATGAGAGGCAGACAATGACAATTTAAGAAAGAATCAGTGTGAGGAGGAGAGAGAGAGAACACACATTATAGAGAGAAGAGAGAAACACACACAATGGAAATGACAGGAAGCGAAAGCCAGAGAAAAAGAGAGAGGGAGAGAGACATGTGTGGAGAGAGAAGTAAACATGAGTGAAATAGACATACATACTGCTATACAAACAATATAAGGGGCACTGAGGGAGAAAAATTCATGCAATGTGTCCAGGAAAATTTTTTCAACCAATTAGTGACAAACCCAACAAGAGGAAATGCAATTCTAGACCTAGTCTTGGGGAACGAAGAAGGGCAAATGGGTGAAGTGACAGTTGGCGACCATATCGGGGACAGTGATCACAATTCAGTTAGATTTAGCATTACCATGGAAAAGGACAAAGATAAGGCAGGAGTAAAAGTCTTGAACTGTGGAAGGAAAATTTTGCAGAAATGAGAAAGGACTTGGTGAGGTGGACTGGACAGCACTGCTGGAGGATAAAACAGTGGAAAACTAGTGGGAAGCACTAAAAAGCAAGATCCTAATTGTACAAGGTAGACATGTCCCCTACAAAAATAAGAGTGGTACTGCCAAATCTAGACCCCTCTGGTTGTCTCGAGGAATACAGGGGAAGATCAAACAGAAAAAGAAAGCGTACGATAGGCACAAAGAACTAAACACTGCAGATAGCCTAGACAGATATAGGAAGTGCAGGGACAAAGTAAAAAAGGAAATAAAAGGAAATCAAAGGGAGGGCATGAAAAAAGATTAGCAAGTAAAGTTAAAGATAACCCAAAGATGTTTTACCAATACATTAATGCTAAAAGGTTAGTTAAGGAAAAAGTGGGACCTATCAGAGATGAAGATGGAAACTTGTGTGTAGATGCAGAGGCCGTGGGAAGGGTTTTGAATGAATATTTTGTCTCCATGTTTACAAAGGAAAGGGAGGATGTAGCTACAGTAGTCCAGGAGGAACACTGAGATATTGGACGGGATAGTCATAGAGAGAGAGGAAGTACTCGAAGGGTTGAAATCCTTGAAAGTTGATAAGTCACCAGGGCCAGATGGATTGTTTCCGAGGCTGCTGAAGGAAGTCAGGGAGGAGATAGCAGATGCTCTGAGGAAGATTTTCCAATCTTCACTAGACACAGGGGAGGTACCTGAGGACTGGAGAAATGCAAACGTAGTTCCACTGTTTAAATAGGGATCAAAGGAAATGCCAAACAATTATAGGCCAGTTAGTCTTACATCGGTGGTGAGCAAATTAGTAGAATCAATCCTGAGACACAGGATTAACTGTTATGTGGAAAGGCTTGGACTCATCAGGGATGGTCAGCATGGATTTGTTAAAGGAAGGTCTTGCCTCACAAATTTGATTGAATTCTTTGAGGAAGTGACAAGAAGGGTTGATGAAGGTAGTGCAGTGGATGTTGTGTACATGGATTTTAGCAAGGCATTTGACAAGGTCCCACATGGCAGATTGTCGGGAAAGTAAAAGCCCATGGGTTTCAGGGTAATGTGGCAAACTGGATAAAAGGTTGGCTTTGTAACAGGAAACAAAGGGTAATGGTCGATGGATGCCCTTGCGAATGGAAAGTTGCCTCAAGTGGTGTTCTACAGGGCTCGGTGTTGGGACCCTTGCTGTTTGTGTTATATATTAACGAGTTGGATGTGAACGTGGGGGGCATGATTGGGAAATTTGCAGATGACACAAAGATTGGCCGAGTAGTGGATAGTGTAGAGGATAGCCATAATCTCCAAAATGATATAGATGGGTTGGTGGAATGGGCGGTAAAGTGGCAGATGGATTTTAACATAGAGAAGTGTGAGGTCATACATTTAGGGAGGTCAAACAGTTACAGGGATTACACAATAAATGGGAATGAACTAAGGGAGTAGATGAAGTGAGAGATCTTGGCGTACAAGTACACAGGTCCCTGAAGGCAGCAGCTCAAGCAGACAAGGTGTAAAGAAGGCATACGGAATGCTCTCCTTCATTGGCAGAGGTATAGAATATAAAAGTAAGGATATAATGTTAGAATTGTATAAAACACTGGTGAGACCACAACTGGAGTATTGTGTGCAGTTCTGGTCACCACATTACAGGAAGAACATAATAGCTCTGGAGAGAGTGCAGAGGAGGTTTACAAGAATGTTGCCAGGGTTAGAAAAGTGTAGCTACGAGGAGAGATTGGATAGGTTGGGGTTGTTTTCCTTAGAATAAAGAAGGCTGAGAGGCGACTTGATTGAGGTGTACAAAATTATGAGGGGAATAGATAGAGTGGACAGGATAAAATTATTTCCCTTGGAGAATTCTAGAACCAGGGGACATCGGTTTAAGATAAGTGGCAAACGGTGTAGGGGGGGACATGAGGAAGAACTTTTTTATGCAGAGGGTAGCGGGTGTCTGAAATTCGCTGCCCAAGTTGGTGGTAGAGGCAGAAACTTTAAACTCTTTTAAAAAGTACCTGGATCTGCACCTAAAGTGCTGTAAGCTGCAGGGCTATGGGCCAGGTGCAGGAAGGTGGGATTAGAAAGGGCACCTGGGTGTCCTTTGGCTGGCATGGACAAGATGGGCTGAATGGCCTCTTTCTGTGCTGTAACTTTTCTATGGTTCTATATTACAATAATTGAGGAAGCACTTAAAATAAGTATGCCACCTACTTTACATTCAGTATCAGTTTTATTGCAAAAAAAAAATAGAACACTGTGGTTACTGGAATTCAGATATAGGGCGGAATCTTCCGGTCTGGGACAAAGTCCCGGGGTGGGAAGTCGGAGGGACTAATGTCGCAGACCTTGGAGGGTAAACGCGCTGAATCACGCAATGTTCCGCTCATTAATTATGCAGCCACATTGAATCTCGTGGCAGGTCGGGCAGGAAGTCAGCCGCCCTGTTGTCATGTCCAGACACCATATTTTAATGGCACCTGGACACCCTACCTTGCAAAGTTGCCCTTCCTCGGAATCCCCCATCCCCCAACCTTGGGCTTCGCACCCCCACCGCCTCACCACCCCCCCAACTTCATGTGTTCCAACCCACCTCCATCCTTTGTGTGCGTGCCATCTGCTGCTCGATGCACTACCAGCACCCAGGAGCAGGGTGGTGCAAATGGCAAAGCCAGCATCCAGTGGCAGGTAAGTCAAAGAGATCTCCTGTGCTGGATGCACGCCACATTTACAGATTGGGAAACAGAACAATCTGATTTCCCGCTGGCGAGGTGGAAGATTTCACGGAGGTGCAAGATTCCAGTCTGAAGCCCCATTAATGAGCCTTCATGACGTGTAAATTACAATCCTGAAGTTTGCCAGCGGAAAAGATGAACCTGCCGTGAAAGTGCTAAGGGGAAAATTGCGACTTATTTTCCTGCCGGCGGAATTCCGAATTTTGACCTCATTCCAAAGTTTCCAGTCCTGCCTGTCACGATTCCTGCTGCTGATAGGGCCAGAAATTTCCACCCATAATATCTTATCAGCGGCAATTCATACCACTTCATCTCAATCAAGCAGAAAGGTGTAAAATTTGTCAATGGGTTATTTTTGCTAGATAAAACCAATAGCTCAGCTGAAGAATATCCAAAAGTGAATTAACATTTACAAGAGCTTAATAGCAACAATTGGGTTATATTATGGGCATTGAAACTACCAAGTCAGGGCTAAGTAGTCATTGAACAAAAACAAAAATACCCGGAAAAACTCAGCAGGTCTGACAGCATCTGTGGAGAGGGATACAAGTTAACGTTTCGAGTCCGAATGACTCATCAGAACGAAGGAAAAATGGAAAAGAGGTGAAATATAAGCTGGTTTAAGTGGGGGGTGGGGTGGGACAGGTAGAGCTGGATAGAGGGTTTTTTCCTTAGTTCTGATGAAGAGTCCTTTGGACTGGAAACGTTAACTGTGTTCCTCTCCGCAGATGCTGTCAGACCTGCTGAGTTTTGCCAGGTATTTTTATTTTTGTTTTTGTTCTAGATTTCCAGCATCTGCAGTATTTTGCTTTTATCTAAGTAGCCATTGGTGTTTCTGTTTCTTGACATGTAAAAAAAAACTTACAATTTACATTATTGTTACAATTTAGTAAACTACCTTTTTACAATACTAATTCACTACTGAAATAGGTCCACATCTCCCAGGGTAATGTTCTGGGGACCTGGGTTCCAATCCCACCACGGCAGATGGTAGAAATTGAATTCAATAAAAATCTGGAATTTAAAGTCTAATGATGAGCATGAAACCATTGTCAATTGTTGTAAAAACGCATCTGGTTCACTAATGGCCTGTAGGGAAGGAAATCTGCCATTCTTACCTGGTCTGGCCTACATGTGACTTCAGACCCACAGCCATGTGGTTGGCTCTTAAATGCCCTGTGAACAAGGGCAATTAGGGATGGGCAATGAATGTAGGCCAAGCCAGCAACGCCCACATCCCATGAATGAATTAAAAAAAAAGGTTGGGGCTCTCTTTTAAAAATAAGGTCAGGACTGTACCAGTAATTACGCAGGAAGTGGTTCAAAGCTCACTTCAAAGAATGACACGGAAAATAAATTCATCACTCCGGGTAAAACAGGTAAATTACTTCATGTAGCTGCTGGAAGAAGACAGTGACAGATACAAGAGCATCAAGCTACATGTCAAAACAAGTAGGTAAGGCATTCAGATGCACAAAGAAGGGACCAAAGCCACAGTAAAAGGCCAACTTTCTGGAAATCCATTCAGTAAATATTTGAAGCTAATTTATGAAATGTACAGCAACTGCTTGGAATTAAATTCTGCAGTAATCTCTTATCAACTACAGCAGTCATCCTACGCTATTACAATTGCTTTCCTTTTGTAAGCCAGCTAAACAAACCACAAGTAGCAAAAAAAAAAGTCATTGTAATATAGTGTTCACAGGTTAAATGACTCAGTGATGTTTTCACACAAGGGTCATGTTTTGACCTTGCAGCAGGAGGACAGGAACCTTTGCCTCCAAGCTCATGCCAATGGTGCTTTAGGAGAAGTTGCTGGAATTTGTCCCTGGAATAGGCTATAAGTAAAAACAACATTAAAACGAACAATCGAGTTTTTGATTTTTCTCTGCATTAAGTTGAGAACATTTGAAATAAATAGTCATTCACCAGGCAATAACTCATGTTTTTATAGTGGTCCTCATGCACTGAAAGGTAATTGGGAATATTTTACAAGACGCTACACAATGAGTAGACACTGCACAAGGGACAGAAAGGGAAGGGAGTATTGGGGAAGGAAATACCATTGAAAAGTAAGGTATTTTAAAGAGACTTCTAAAAGTCACCAGGGAGGCAGAATTATTGAGGGAGGGTTTCAAGGAAGTTGCGGATGGTGCAGCAGAGGGAACAGGAACCAATAATAAGTCAGTGCTGGAAGGGCAGAGACAGACCACTAGTTAATCTTGTGCCAATTCATTCCGAGGTGAATCATATGTTTTTATGTTTCCATATGGGTACAATGAACTCCCCCCCACCCCCTCAATAAACTACGAAGGCAAGTCAGACTAATCTACTCTTTGGTTCCCTAATTTTTCTTCAATCTCTTGTTCAGTAATTCTAATAAAAGGGCTGCATCTCAGATGTATTTCCCCTTTCAAAAATATTCCCTTCTGAAAAAAAGCCCATCGAGCACCTTATCAGCTCAAACTACTGGCCCATTTCCAACTTCCTAGCATACTCCCATGGTCTTTCAATGAACTATTGACACCAAACACCACTACTTTTTTTTTTAATTCATTCGTGGGATGTGGACGTCACTGGCTAGGCCAGTATTTATTGCCCATCCCTAATTGCCCTTGAGAAGATGATGGTGAGCCACCACCTTTAACCGCTGCAGTCAATGTGGTGTAAGCACATCCACAGTGTTATTAGGAAGGGAGTTCCAGGATTTTGACCCAGCGACAGTGAAGGAACTGCGATATATTTCCAAGCCAGGATGGTGAGTGACTTGAAGGGGAACTTGCAGGTGGTGGTGTTCCCATTGGCTGCCCTTGTCCTTCTAGGTGATAAAGGTTGCAGGTTTGAGTCTCTCCACTTTGGTGTTCATCTTATCTAGCATTGAGGTCACGCTGGTTAAGGTTACCAAACATCCTGCATTCGTGTGACCACAGTAGACTATCCCTCCTCAACCTGTCCAAAAGCCTTCAAGTCATGTCATCCTCCTCCACCATCTCTATGGGAATGATAACATAACAGTTAACACCAGACTAGTGGCCCAAAGGTAAAAACAGAAAATACTGGAAATATTCAGCCCACCTGGCAGCATCTGTAGTGAGAGAAAGAGTTAATGGCCTGGATCTTCCACAGAGCAGCAATCATTGTCAGATTGCTGCTCCGCTTGAGCTTTTGCCCATCCCAACGCGGCCCTGCATTTATTGCTGGACCTTCCAGGCCCGGCTGCCCCAGAAATGCAGAGTTAAGCATCCCTCGCAGAGCGTCCTCACAGCGCTGGACCATCAGTGGGAGAAGACTGGATATGCCCTCTTTTTTATGGCACTAGTTGTTGCAAGGTAAGTTTAAAGGTCCACAGTGTGAATGGGTGTGGTGGGTAGGTGGGTCAGTGGATAGAGAAGCAGGCGGGTGAGCTGGCAGGTGGATGAGGTGGGTCGGGGGTAGTCGGGTCAAGAAGAGTAGTTAGGTCGGGGTTAGTGTGGTTGGGAGGGGTAATAGGGTTGGGTTGTAGTCAAGGGTGGTAGCTGGGAGGTGAGTGGGTAGTTGGGATGGGGAGTTGGGTCGAGGAGACTCAGGGGGTCGAGGGGGGGTAGTGAGTGTGATTGAGGGGTCAGTTCTGTACTTAGCCAGGAGTTAGACTAAGTTTTTTCTGTCTAACATTTCCTGGGTAACTATTCAGAAAAGTACCTCTGAACTGTCCAAAGGCTGCGATTCTAACTCAAAGTCAGAGACTTTTGTAGAGGGTCCCGGGGAGCAGGGAAATTCAAACTCCCCAGGCAACTCCCACGCAGGTTGACGTGTTGAGGCTTCCATGGGATCCTGACACACATCTTGTGCGTATATCTGGTCTCCAGGAGACCGGAAGATTCAGGCCAATGTTTCAGATCAACGGCTTTTTATCAGAATAGTCATCAACATGTTCTCTCCACAGATGCTGCATGGCCTGCTAAGTATTTCCAGCATTTTCTGTTTCTATTTCAGATTTACAGTACTTGCAATATTTTGAGCTTGCAGAGGCCTGGACTAATGATCTGGAGACAGGGGTACAAATTCCATCTTGACAACTGGAGAATTTAAATTAAATAAACCTGGAACTAAAAACTCTCAGTAATAGTGACATGCAACTACCGGATTGTCATAAAACCCTATCTGGTTCACCAATGTCGTTTTATTGACAGAAATCTGCTGCCTTTACCCAGTTTGGAATATATGTGACTCCAGACCCAGAGCGATGTGGTTGATTCTTAACTGCCCTCTGAAATGGCCTAGCAAGACACTCAGTTGCTCAGAAGGTGTTTAGCACCATCTTCTCAAGGGTAATTAATGCTGACTTTGCCAGTGATGCCCTATGCATAAATAAAAAATTCTCCTGGCACCATTTCTACCTGTACCCCCAGTACAGCCTTCCAATCATCTCCTCAATCTGTTGTATCGAGGAAATCGACCATATATACTCATACAAGACAAGAATTGTGCTTCAGTGGGTGACGAGAGTGGGGTAGGGGGAGAGAGAATCTCATTACAATGTAATGATTGCACTTGGAGGAGTACTTTGTGTGAAAAGGTTTCTCCTTTCATTCAGTTATACTCGTTTTCAAAGGAAGATCATTTGTTTTTCTAAAAGAGCATTGCAGTTGTTGATTGCATTCATGCTATAGCTTGTATTGTTCTGCATTCTGCACTCGGGTATAGGTTGAGAACTGGACCTGCTGTGCTCTGACAGAACTTACCTCAGTCAAAACATTTTTCCTTTCATTCTCCCCAATCTGCTCCTCACGGATATCTTAATGTTTAGTATCAAACAGTTTGCACCTAGCCTGTTTGATGCTTTCTCATTTGGATTTAAAATTTATTTTTGTAATAAGTATCAGAACTGCCTTTTTGGTAAAACCGTGAGTGATTGATTTCAGAATTAACTTGCGGAAATATTGACCAGGAAGCAATCTAGGGTCATTTTTAAAAATTCGTTCATGGGGTGTGGGTGCCACTGGCAAGGCCAACGTTTCTTGCCTGTCCATAATTGCCCTTGAAATGAGTGGCTTGCTAGGCCATTTGAGAGGGTCAACCACATTGTTGAGGGCCTGGATCAGATCAGGTAAGGAAGGCAAATGAAGGCCATTTGCTCTCAGATTTCCAGAATGCCCAGCCTACCTTCTCTCTATTGCACTTTAGGGGAGGCGATGGCATAGTGGTATTGTTGATGGACTAGTAATCTAGAGACCCAGATTAATTCTCTGGGGACCTGGGTTCGAATCCCACCACGGCAATTGGCAGAATTTGAGTTAAATAAAAATCTGGAATTAAAAGTCTGATGACATCCATGAAATCATTGCCAATTGTTGTAAAAACCCATCTGGTTCACTAAGGTCCCTTTAGGGAAGGAAATCTACCTGGTCTGGCCTACATGTGACTCTAGACCCACAGCAATGTGGTTGGCTCCTAAATGCCCTCTGAACAAAGGCAATTGGGGATGGGCAATAAATGCTGGCCTAGCCAGTGACGCCCACATCCTGTAAATGAATTTGAAAAAACTCGTCTGGCCTCAGCCATTTTTCCTAGCAATCCATTCTCGCTGATGATCACTCTGTAAATGTGTATAAAAAACCTTATCCTTGGTCTTGCACACTGAATTAGCTTTGGGCAATTACAGGGATGAGCAGGAAGAAAGAAACAAATGTTATTACAGTCAATGTAACTACGCGTGAAATCACAAATCTGTAGGAAGAGTAGCTTGGGAAAAACAGAACAGTGCAAGCTAAACTCTTCAAATCTAGAAGCAGCTAAAGTAGCTTCAATGCTATCCAGTACCTTCCCAAATGAATTATTCATTTCAGGGTCGGGACCATGGTCTGCTCCCCCCTCTCTAACCAATAGGATCATTTTAAATAACCCCCATTGCTGCCCATTTGCGATCAAGTTTTTAAAAAATTCATTCATGGGATGTGGGCATCACTGGCTAGGCCAGCATTTATTGCCCATCCCTAATTGCCCTTCTTCAGAGGGCATTTAAGCGTCTAGCACATTGCTGTGGGTCTGGACTCACATGTAGGCCAGACCAAGTAAGGACAGCAGATTTCCTTCCCTAAAGGACATTAGTGAACCAGATGGGTTTTTACAACAATCGTTTCATGATCAGACTTTTAATTCCAGATTTTTTTTTATTGAATTCAAATTCCCCATCTGCCGTGGCGGGATTCGAACCTGGTTCCCCAGAGCATTACCCTAGGTCTCTGGATTACCAGTCCAGCGACAATACCACTACACCATCGCCTCCCCGCATCTCAGGGATTGAACCTGGGAGTTTTCTGCTCTGTGTGGCTTAGCTATTTTGAACTACCTGAGCAGTGCTTTAATTGAATCTCACTTAGCATTGAAGCAGAAATAAATTTCTAAATAAACCATTTGGACTTCCAGGGAGTGAACTGGTACTGATCGCAAAAGGAAGGCTGAGTGACAGCAGATACTTCTGGCCTCCCATCCTCCATGCTTGACTGCCCATGTGAAAGATGCCACCAAACAAAGTGCACAGCCTCGTAATATTGAAGCCACATCATTAGGGCTTTGATGGAAAGTCTGCTCCAGAGGTTGCTGACAAATCCAATTGCAAGGCTAAGGTTGGAAGAAAAATAAAGGCATTTAAACTGTAGCAACATTAAGCCAGGCTGTTTTTATAGGAAATAGCTATTTGATTGAGATAGAGTCAGCACCTTCACCCAGGTTGTTCTTAATAAAGATGGTAATGACTGCAAAATTGCCAGCGCTCAGTGTCATTACTCAAACCAAAACTGACAGCAACTCTGGGGGCAGGATTCTCCCGTCGGTGAGCGGGGGGCGGGGCCCGCTCGCCGAAGCGTAAAATGATGTGCGGTGACATCGGGTGGAACTCCTGACGTCACCGCGCCCCATTTAAATTTTCCGGTAGGCGGGGGCGCAGCAAAATCAGCTGTGCGCCCACCGACCTGTCAATGACCAATTGAGGCCATTGACAGAGTCATTTAGCTAATTAATGGACCTGCCCGTCCAACCTGAAGGTTGGCGGGCAGGCCATGAGCCCCGGAGGAAATTAGAAAAAGCTGAAACCTCATCCACGGGCGGGATGAGGTTTCATGTAGATTTTTTTAAATTTTATTAAAGCTTTTGTAAAAATTATGGACATGTCCCAACTCATGTGACAGTGTCACCTGAGGGGACATGTCAGGAATTTCTTTTTTCTCTATTTTTAATATTTGTCACAGAACAGCGCATGTGTGAAAGAGTGCACTCTCAATTTAGGGATTCCACCCCCCCACCCCCCCACCATACAGGGAGTGTATAGTCCTTCCGTGCGGACCTTAATTGGCCCGCCCACATAAAATGGCACCATGCCCCCAATCGGGGGTGTGCCTGTGCGCGCCCGCCTTTCAACTTTGCCCCCGACGGGGGGAAAATCCTGCCCTGGGAGTCCGCACGTGAGCAGAATAACACAAATCTAAAGGACGCTGCCAGCGATTCCAGAGGATTCACTGTTGAGGCATCCTGCCCCAGATTGCAATCAATGAGAAATCAATTGCGTTGACAAGAGCTTCCACTTCTATGCTGCTGGACTCACTGTAAAATCCCTTTAAAAAGTTACACTTTGTTGAATGAGATGTAACTGAGATTTTAACAATGTACTAATGTTATAGCTACTACTAAAAACCCTCAGCGGCCTTAAGAAGCAAAATGTACATTGGTGGAATGACAAATTTCTCCATAATAAAAATATTCCAATTTTTTTTCATATATATTTGAAGATCCGTTTATTTTAGCTTCTGTCCTAATCCAGCCATAATTTATTTTGCTACCTGAACATTTGAATAAAAAATGAAGGATATTAAGTGCTTTTAACTTCGAGGTTTGATGTGTGTGAATACTTCAATGCAGTTGGCTGCTTGCTGACATCGCTGCTGCTGCACACCTGGAGATTCCCTTGACTTGGTGCCAGGTTTGAAACTGCCATCTGGAAAGAGGGAATCCACGCCACAGAAACCATTAGATCTTCATGGGCAGCTTTCTTCAAGATCACCGGCGAGTCCCACTGGCCCCAAAATCCAGGCCAACGTAGATCTTTGTCCTTACAGGTCTTGGTGACTTAGGCAAGCGTAAGGTTTCCTCTCTGAACCTGTATGTATGTGGTTATTATTTCTTCAATTGGTAATGAACCTCATTAACTTATAGCGGCCTCGACATAAGTGGCAATTAAGATAATAGGCTTTAGAAAGTGCTAGGGTTACATGAAAAATTACTTTCGTCCCGTCATCAAATATATTCTCAAAATTTTCTTCTCCACTCTCCCTAGGTTATAATCATTTCCAAGATGAGAGGATGGGAAAGCAATCTGGCCCTAGGTCTTTACCTAGGTTGAACTGGCCATGGAAGGCGGTTAAACATGTGGTGATTCGCCAATAATTTTTCCACCCAGTCTTCACTCAAATGTCATTTCATAGCAGCATCGAGATCAGAACTCACTATGGTGGATAATACAAGGAAACTGGCTTCCAGGTTACACATATCAGATGATGCAAAATACAGGAGCGGCAAGACGATGTCCTTCATACAATAGCTTGAATTTTTAAAAAAAGAGCAAGAGAACCTAAGGGTGGAATTTAATACTCTCCCGCCAAGGCAAATTTGGAGGCACTTAAATCAGGCAGCAGGGTGGACCCTGCCATCTTCGCACCTCTGCCCTGATTAAATCCAGGATGTAAAGGTTTGTGATCGGCCTTTCCGCCCTACTGACAATTGAGGCCCTTAAGTGGCCAATTAATGCTGCTGGTATTTAACCAGCGGTGGGGCCTGGTGGGGGAGGGGGTGGGGTGGCCACGTTGGAAGCCCAAAAAGCAAACCCTGTAACGCGAGGGTGCAGCCCCTCGACTAAGGGACCCAGCATTGGGAAGGGTGGTAGCAGGGTCAGGGGCGGGGGAACCGCTGAAAGTCACCCCTCTGCCTTTGGTGCCAACACCCCTCCCACCCCCTTCTGCAGCCACCACCCTGCCACCCCCAATCCCGCCCTCCCTCACCTGTGGCCTGAGTCCCTGGGCCTCTGCTGGGTGCATTGCTGGCAGCTGGCACTGCTCCCGCTGGCACTGCCTGCAGGACAGATGGCGGCCTGTGATTGACTGGCAGTTCTCATGGGGCATGCTTCCACCCCTGGGGTCCTTGCTCATGGGAAAGGCACATTGCTGGCTACTTAAGTGCCTGACTGGCATGCAACACGGCAGATCTTCACCAAAAGACATGATGCAGGGCTCTCACCGGCTCTCCAGCCTAAGTATATATGACAGACTGCACCAGCCTCCTGACATTTCCTTGTAGCTGAACGTATTCAATGCACCAAACCTCTCTTCTCAAATATGTTCCTGGATAGAAACTGATTACCAGTCTCTAATAGCTATATAATTGCATAAGGATGTATAGCACAAACAGGGCCTTTCAACCCAATTAGTCTGTACAATTTGTTTTTGTAACTGAATATAATTCAAAGTCACCACTCTCTCCCCCACCCCCCCCACCGGAGCTTTAGAAATGTCACAAAGCTATTTAACCCATATCAAAATATTATTACAATGTTGTCTATTAATGTTGAAAGAACTTTTTTTTTTTGCTTTTAAACTCCATGGCTTAGTAACTGTTCAAGAAACATGAGGGTGATTAAAGTTGGCATGCTTATAATTGCAATGGAGCAGGAGACTCATAAGCACGTGTACGCTACTAAAGCCATTTTCATTTTGTTGCTGCTGCCTTTAATATTTTCTCAATACTTCTGCCCCATCAAAAAAAAATCTGGAGAATATGCTCCATTTTTAACCACAAAAAAAAAACTAGAATTGATTCATTCAGATTCCACAATCCATCAGCAGACTTGGCTTCACTGTATTTAAAATTTCTAATCCCGCTTCTCAAAAATATTCCTACTCAGGATCCTATCTTATCAGATGCTAGTGCCTGAATACAATCTGTGGATGGGCCCCCTCCTTTGCAAAACAGCTCTCTGCATTACAGAATCTTGCAAATTAATTCAAATCTCTGCCGGTCCCAAAGTTAAAAATTCTTAAGGCTACACTGTCTCTTCTATACTCCAGAAACACACTCTTCAGCAAAAAAAAAAGAAATTGCCAATGTTATGGGTGGAAATGATTCTGAAAAACCAGGAAGAACAACAGATTTATACGTAGGTTTATCACATCTCTCAAAATTGCTTCACATACAATGAATAACTTTGAAGTGCGCACTGTATATCATGCTGCTAGTTTCAAAACAAAGAATTTTAAGGAACAGGAAAAAGCCATTAGGCTCAATAAGCCGAACCACATTTCAGAAGCAGTGTTATCCGTTTTGAAGTCACATTCCTCATTATTTTCTGTTGTTTACAAATGCATCTAATTGTCCCTTGAGTCCATTTATATCGTCCACTTCAATATACCTCCCTGCTATGCTATTCCATAGAAATTCCACCTCACTTCCCTTCTCATCCTTAACTATGCTTTTTAAACTGTGCATGCTGGTATGCGAACAAATAGGCATTGTGAGAAACTTTTGTCAGTTCCCTTCATAGTCTTGAGCATTTCAGTTAGATGGCTCTTCTCCAGAGAAAACAAACCCAACTTCCTTAACTTGCTCTCACAACTTGAGCTTCTGATGTTACTGATTGTTCATTTTGTGATTTGCCCATTCTGTCCATCTTTTCTACCCAGTCTGATGTTTTCTGTCTGGCTAGACTCTATCAATGTTATTATGCCACATTCCCAGAGGTTATTATTGTCCCACTCCACACCCTCAGTCCTAATATCAAGATCTGTTGTCATTTCATCAATAGGTCTCGCTTGATGCTTTGCCTACCTTTGGACAACTGCTGGATTTCAAGAAATATGTATATATATAACTCCCCCATTATCAAATGACAAAATCCTCAAAAATGGATGAGTGTTATTTTCTGTTCCCCTCTTCAATTTCACCTTTTTTCCCTTACAGACATTAATTCATGGTGGGTGCAGTTCCATAAGTGTTGGCACTCCCTTGTACTTTGCTAAAGTATTTATTCCTCATGCTAAGAGTTAATCTGGAGACTATTCAAATGTGAAAGGCATCACAATGGATCTTTTCGTACATTACAACCGTGACTGTCGATTTGAGTGATTGGTAAAGCACATTCAACACCCTTCCCTTATATGGTCTTGACATAATTTGCATCAATAGTTGCTAGTTGACATTCTAACTGATCTCCAGTCCCTAGGTTGATCAACATTACTGAGATTCGCTAACTCAGGGCAGTGCAGGGACTTAGTTGCTCTCGGTCCCACTTATCAACTGTGCTGACAGCATTTTTTACACTGACCCATCAATGTCTCCACATCCTTCATTAATTTCAAAACCTGAAAAACAGACTGGATTGAACATTCAAAGTGAAAAGCAAAATGCACCCTGAATTATCACTATAGGGTGTTAAGAAGTTCAGCTGAACCTATACCCAACAAAAATGAAATAACTTGCTAACAGTAAATTGTGCATCATTTAAAATTAAAATGACAGCAATTGGGGGAAAAATAGAGCACAATTAAATCTATCTTTGGAGTAAAATGGTAATTTGATTACAAACCAACTTCAAAATCTTTCAAACATTCTCAAGCACACCACTTCTATGTAAATTGACATTCTGAAGTTCACTCCAAGTCATTGGCGCCGGGCAGCTACCAATGTCAGACACAGCTGCCAGGCTGTACTACATAACACCAGGCTGGATTAACATTTGTTTCTCTCTTCCTCTCTCCTCCCCTGTGTGACAGAACCTCACCTACACAGGGAGACTCACTAAATGTTGCACTTGCTAACTATAAATGTAAATGAAGCATTTTTACATATTTGACAGAACCTTTTCTTCCAGGTCCTCCTGCGAAGACTATTATTTCATTAAAAAGTGCTTTTGTTAAGTGGTTTGAAACATTGAGGTATTCCAAAAGACAACCACTATTGAAAGAAATTAGATTTTAAAAGATCCAACATATTTCTGATTTGTTAACGCACCCTCTTTACAAATCTGATGCAAAATTGTATCATATTTAGCAAGCTTGCTTACACGGCACAGCCTATATTCCCAGGCTAAAAAAATTAATGAAGAGTGTACATACTTGAAGGAAATTTAAATTGTACCATATACTCCACTGTGTGGCGTAAATGGATCAAAATTATTCATCATAAAAATACTTTGCAGGTTGAATCATCCTGTAAAAGGTGCAAAATGATTTGCACTGCAAACATAAGCAGTTCTTCAGAAATTACAATGGCAGGGAATGAAAGACTTTCTTCCCAAGTAGTCATTAACTTTAATTGTTTCAGATCCAGCTTTCCAAATTAATGAACGATTTACAATACAATGCAAATTAACTACATTCTTCTATATTCAAACACATCAAAAAAATAATCTGGCATTACTGAAGTACTGGTCATGTTGTACTGTAAAGCTTCACATTTAATGTCACTCTTGTATGTCCATTATGTTACCACCTACACCATTCAACACCCAATGGCTGAAAACTGCCATAATAAAGACAGTAGACAGCTTTGAAAAGCAATCAAATTTATTACGAGACACCCACCACCGAGTTTAAAAATAGCCTCACAAATACAAGCGAGAAAACGAACCAGCAGAATCACATTGTATCCTATTTGTACGGTACTTGCTTTTGTGAATTATTTTTGTAGGAAGAAGATCAACCACTGCATCGCAGAGTTTTATTTTTAAAAGAGGTTATCTTCAGTTATCTCATCAACTTTCCTTGTCTCAACAACAAGCTACTAAGAGATGCTCATCATAACTTGGTGATAACTCACCCTCAGACTCGCACTCAGCTGATAGCACTCTCACCTCAGTGTCTGAAGATCATGGGTTCAAGACCCACTCCAGTGCAGTACTAAGGGAGCATTACACTGTCAAAGGTGCAGTCTTTCTGATGAGATGTTAAATCAAGGCTCTGTCTATCCTCTCAGGTGAGCATAAAAGGTTGCATGGCGGTGCTTTGAAGGAGGAGAGTTATCCCCAGTGTCCTAGCAAATATTTATTCCTCAACAAACACAAAATTACCTAGTCATTTCCACTTTGCTGTTTGTTGGAGTTTGCTATGTGCAAATTAGCTGCCGCATTTCCTACATTAGAACAGTGGCTAGATTTCAAAAGTACTTAATTGCCGTTAAAACACTTTGAGAAGTTCCAAAGTCTTGAAACGTGCTTTATAAATGCAAGTCTTACTTTCAGACCCTTTCCTCTCACTAGCAGGAAGTACATGGATTCTCACGAACATCCATCTCAATGGTGCTCTTCAGCAGAGGGTGAATTTGGGAGGCCAAAACCCTTGTCCATGAACAAGCTGTTCCATCAGCTCAACACAATGTCAAAATGTTTATTGCTGCCTGGGACTCTGTTCTTGGAATAGATCAGCTACTTCCTTCAGAGGTTGTTATTTCCCCCTTTCCTACCTGCTCAAAAGACCAGTTACTAGACTTGCAGCACAAAGGGCAAATGAAATTGTGTCAATACCTTGGGCAGAATGGCATATACATGCGTGAGGAACATTTTCCTCTATTGTCTAATTTGAGAGGGGATTTAGATGAAAGTGGTGGTCTCCAATGCATTAAAAGTTAGACAAAAATGTAATCCAGAGAAGTAAACTGCAAGTTCCTCTCCACCAACATTTACTTCTCATCAAAATAGTTATATGGCTAATAGGTTAAATTAAACGATATATTCATTGCTTAAGGAGGAAAAGAAAAATGTGAAAGTATTACCGCACTGTCCATATTCTTGGCATGTATATCAAACTGTGGTAACTGGCTGTTAATGTGCTAAACCATTAGTCTGCCTTTAATCTCTAAACATCATAAAATGAGGTAATGCAATGCACAATACCAACATTTTCACCTCTGATCTTTCAGACATAAAAGACTATTTCATCAACTGCATGGGCTTCAAATAAACATTCACTTACTTACATTGATGCAGCAAAAGAAAAACACTCTTTGGCAACAAATTACACCAAGACTTCTTGAGGCACTTGCGTAGGAAGATTGGAAACAGGAAAAGTTCTGGCTCTTTCATAGCCACATGGCCAAGAGAAAGCAACGAGGAATGACTGCGTGTGAGGAGAAATTAAAGAGGGAAGGAAACTTGGCACCCTCACTAGATTATGCAACACTTTAATGTACTCCGGCAGAAACTTGTATTTGGAATATAAGTCTCTATGGATATTCATTTTATCAGTATCCACAGTTTCATTTGTGATAAATTGTTGTGCCACAAGTGAGAGTTTAAGGAATGGAACTTTCCTCTTCTCCCAACAACTCAGAAGGGGTATATATTTATTACGCCACTAGCTAAATTTGTTTGCAATGTGCTACAGGTTACATGCATAAACTAGGTTTCATTCATGAGAGGTGGGCATTGTTGGCCAGGCCTACATTTATTGCTCAGCCCTAAGTGCCCTTGAGAATGTGGTGGTGAGCCACTTTCTTGAACCACTACAGTCTGTATGGGATTAGGTAGGGAGTTCCAGCATTTTGAACACAGCGACCAAGGAACAATGAAAGATCTCCAAGTCTGGAAGGTGTCCAACTTGAAGGGAAACTTGGTGATGTTCCCATGCACCGGCTGCCCTTGTTCTTCTAGGTGTTGGAGGTCGCAGTTTGGAAGGCCCTGTTGAGGAGATTTTGGAATCTCATTTCAGAGGATGCTTGCAACTAATTTAAAAGGGGGAAAAAAAAACTTGCATTTATATTGCACCTTTCACAACCTCTGGAACTCACGAAGTGTTTTACAACCAATGATATACGTTTGAAGTGTAGTCACTAATGTAGGAACGCAATAGCCAATTTGCGAAGATTCACACACACAGTAAAGTGTTAATGACCAGATATTCTGTTTTGGTGGCGCTGGCTGACAGATAAAAATATTGGCCAGAACACCAAAGAGAGCTCTTCTACTCTCCTTCAAAATAGTGCCATGGAATCTTTTACCCTCGTCTAAGGAGACCTTTATCATTTCAGTCAGGGGAGCATTGAACACTTGGGTTTCAGGGACTGAAAGGACAATGGGACCTAGCGTAGAAATGGAGGTTTCCCAAATAAGGTGTAGTAAGGCAATGGAAGCACCTGAAGCCAAGTGCACTGAAAATCAATACACAGTGGAATTAGATAAATTAGGATTCAAATGGAGGAACCAGTGAGGGTTGCTATTGAGAAAATGGCCTCTTAGGCAATGAAGGCCTGGATAACTATTTAAGTAGGAATAGAATGAAGAGGGGCATGAATAAGGAACACTCTGTAAAGATTGGAGAACGCACTCATAGCAAGGAATGCGGGGATGAAAGCTCAGGCTCAAAAGAGAATCAAAAACGTGCAGCACCAGTCTCTGTTTCAACCAGCACCCAAGTATGTCAATACCAACTACAGGTAGATGCAGATGAGAACTAAAGAGAAAAATGGCTTTGATTCTGCAAATGCTGATTTTTAAGGAATTTCAGCTCATCTGGGATTTAATATTGGACAGGCAGTGAACATATAAAGACTTGCAAGCAAATATGCTCACTTTATTGGTACTGTTGGTATACAGCTTTGCAATTTGCACATCTACACATTACATTAACATTAACACTAGTTGCTACTAGATATAGGTACACAAATAGAATACAAATGAATTACGTTTACAACCAAAAATCAGTGTTATGTCTTTTGAAGTATTAATTCCCATTAGTGCAGAAACATTTGGAACCACTAGTAGGCCGTGAGAGATAGAAAATAGGTCACGTTGTTTTCTGACTGGTGTTTTCAAACTGATGAAATTGACTGCGCACATGAATTTGTCTAATTATTAATAAGCATCTCTTGGAGAAGTTGTACCTTTTGCGTGCACGGCTAATTATCTCCCATTTTCACATTTGGTTTTACCAAGTCACCAAAGCTATTAAGCCAAAGATAGTTTCTTCTCTCTTGTTACTTTCTTCAGGAGTGTTGTACACTTTGATCCATATTTAAAAGAAGATTCCCTGCTGCTAAATGGTCTTGCTTCAACCTAGTCTTAAAAGAGCACTGGAATAATTACTGCGTGTAGAGGTAGATTCCCAACGAGTCTAGTTTGTGAACTGCAGTGGAGTCACATTATGCATAACAAGTCATGATGACCCCAAAAGGAAAAACTATTCTTATAATGAATCTTGCATGCAACAGGACTGCCCTTATAATGAATCTTGCATGCAACATGACTGCCTATGTTACTTAGTACTAGGCAAACTAAATATAGCTCAGGTGGTCATTTACATATATCTAAAATCCACTTGCATTAAAATTCCAAAAAACTGCATAACTAGACACTCAGCCAAAAAAAAAGTTTCTCAAGCAATTATTAGCATATCAAAAACATTACTGAGCTACACCAGGACTCAGTTGCACTCTGATAGCTGTAGACGGGACTGTAAGGCTTTTGATGCAGATTCCGCCACCAATTGAGAAAATCCAAAAGTAATTACTTTTTTTCGTGCAGTGGGAGTGTAGCTGAATGATAAAATGCTAGCTAGCGGTTAGAAGTCCAATACTTTGGGCCAAGACAACAATTTAGTGAACTCCTTGAACTTTATCTTCAAAACGCAAGTTCCTGATAAAGATCCAACAGAACATTTCATGGCTAGGTCACCTTTCAGAGACAGACACAGAAGATTATTTATCATTTCATTAAACAGGGATCAGACAGTAAATTAATAGAAACACCAATAGGACTGTGAAGAGTGCCTGGGACATGGTTTATGGAAAGGTTATAACTGTAGGATTGTACCCTTGTACAGAAAATGAGAGAGAAATCAAAATCAAAAGAGGTGCCCAGGAAGAATCAAGAACAAAAATACAAGGCCACACATCCAGAAATGTTGTGAAGCTTAAAAAGAGGGAAAGAATAAAAGTTGAAACAGAATAGGTAGATTAACCTTACCAGTTGGACAACACAAATATGATCTGGAAAATCAGCAATCAGAAGTCAATGGCAAACAATTGGAAATCAAGGAGTGAGCAGACAAAACCAAAGGGTGGCATAGTGGTAATGTCACTGAACTAGTAATCCAGGAAGTCCAAGCTAATGCTCTTAGGACACGGGTTCAAATCCCACCATGGCAAGATTTAAATTCAATTAATAATAAATCCGGAATCAGTAATGATGACCATGAAACCATTGCCATTTGATATAAAAACCCATCTGATTCACTAATGTCCTTTAAGGAAGTGACTCCAGATCCACAGCAATATGGTTGACTCTTAACTGCCCTCTGCAATGATGTGGCAAACCCTTTGGTTCAAGAGCAATTAGGGATAGGCAAAAAATGCTGGTCTTGCCTGTGATGCCCACATCCCATGAAAGGATAAAGTTTAAAAAAAAGGTTCTGTGCAAGAGGAAGCACCTGCATTAAGTAGAAGCAAGAGAAAAAAAATGACATACTAAACAAAATTTGCCCATAGTACCATTGACAATGCAGTTAAATACATTTCAAATGGGACATCTGTTTTAGGATTATGCTCAAAGCAGGACTTCAACAAACAGCAGATAGCAACAGTCAATTTATAAATCTTGTGACACCATGCTGTCCCTGGACAATTCAATTTCACCAAAGACAATTAGCAACAAGTCATTATGCAAGCGGTGAGACATTTAAAACTAGCCATCTGTAGCTGAAATTCAGCACAAACTATATTTAGCCCATTGAGCACCAGAAGCTAGATAATTGACAGCCATTTTATGTTCCAATCAAAAAACTCTTCTCATGAGCGTACCCCCTGTATTATAGCTTGGAATAATGAATTAGGTTGCATATTTGTCCCGAGCTAAATTTCTCAGTCAATTTGAGAGTGGCATGTAGGGCAAAGGGCCAGGTGCAAAATTTTGTGTAGAAGCTAAAAATATGTCTGGATTTAAAACCCAGATTGACAGACCACAGGGAGCTGGCAGAGGATCTAAGGATCTCAAAGATACAACAGATGGAAAGGCAAAATGATTAGAGCTACCTGCAGCAAAATGTAACCCAAACTTCAGATGATTCTGCAATGAATTACTCCTCAGATAACTTGAGTCTTCTCAGAAAATGTATCAGCTCTCAAAGAATCCAACAGAGGCAGAAAAACCTTTGAACAGATAAACTGGCAGTACTTTGGCAATCTTGATGCCTGTGTAGGTGCCTTGAGTGTTCAAAACAAAACCTACGAAACCCTGTCATATTAAACCAGCAGTGGCCTAGATCATGCTAAAATGTTTCATGTAGATGTGCAATTTCCCTTGTCCATAAATTAACTATTCTGGAAATACCTAAATTTTATACTATAAATATACTTCCACCATTCAAATAAGTTCCGATTCTATAAAAAATCAGTAAACTATCACCCCTCTGGGACAGTAAATTTGCATGCGGGTGTATAAGAGAACAAAGAAGGCTGAGAGGTGACTTGGTTGACGTGTACAAAATTATGAGGGGAATAGATAGAGTGGACAGGATAAAATTGTTTCCCTTGGTGGAGAATTCTAGAACCAGGGGACAGAGATTCAAGATAAGTGGCAGAAGGTGTAGGGGGACAAGAGGAAGAACTTTTTTTACGCAGAGGGTAATGGGTGTCTGGAATTCGCTGCCCAAGTTGGTGGTAGAGGCAGAAACTCTAATCTCTTTAAGTACCTGGATCTGCACCTTAAGTGCTGTAAGCTGCAGGGCTATGGGCCGGGTGCAGGAAAGTGGGATTAGAAAGGGCACCTGGGTGTCCTAGGGCTGGCATGGACAAGATGGGCCGAATGGCCTCCTTCTGTGCTGTAACTTTTCTATGGTTCTATGGTTCTAAAACATCGAATGGCCTGTTTCTAGGCTATAAATTCGGAATTGGATGCACATACATTAAAATACATCATTATTAACTAGTAGAAGAGAAGATTTTTCCCCAGGTTGCCTTGTGGCTGGTCAGTAGAGTGGGCGGACAGAGAAAGGATGTCAATCTCCTGTTTTTAATCGGGAGGAGAGGTGAACTCACCCAGGGAATTCAATTTTCGCACAGACTGTGCTCCGTAGTTGCAGTCTATATGCTCCATACCCCCCAACACCACTACCCCATCCCAGGCAGACCCAGATCACATCGTTTTCCCTGTGAACTTTCATCGAAGAGAAAATGGCCCCAAAGCTAAAATGTCCAAGTATTGGGATCCATTGGTAACTGGACTAATGAGCTTAATGTGGCTATGACTGACACATACAATTACAAACTGTCATTTAATAGTTTAATAAAAATGAAAGAAAAGGCTAACAAGTATAACAAGCATAATTCTTCCACAGGGCAATCCAACATGGGAGAGGGAAATTCTGAGATTTTCCTGGCAAGGGGCTGAATTTTTAGGCCCCAATGGGGGTCAGTCAGGGAGATAGGCCGTAATGTTATGATTCCAGCTGATGCTACCACTGGACAAACATAATCCAAGAGTGCAACCCATCTTAACTTTTAATTTGTCTGTTTAGATACGTGGAGAGTGACTACTGAACAGTCACAGAAGTCAGCTGATAAACTTTTAACAAAAGAATAAAACACTTAATCAAAAATGAACTATATTACAATACTCCTTCACCCACAACTATACCTTGTAAAAAACATATATTTTTACTTCTGTTGGGCTGTCGGTTAAAAGTGCATTGGCTGCAGTTTGAAAGACATGCCCACTAGAACAGGATGAGATATATACAATGTTGTAGTCCTGGAACAGAGTGTGCCATGAAAGACAGGATGGTGCCAGAAAGGAGTCCTAGGCCAAGGGAGCTGCCTGGCAACAATGTTTTAGTTGGCTCCTGACCAGGTGACCAGGTTTTGTGCGAGAGCAGTGCAGCAGAATAGCTCCTAGCCTGAAAGGAACAAGACCTAAAACCTCTTTCTCCTGTGTGGAAGATTCCAGTAATTCCTCAATAATAGCTAGCTGGCTTTTTTTCCTCATATCTCTATAACCTGCTCTCTCTCTCTGAAAACCCCCATCAAGAGGCAAAGGGGAAAAATCACTGTTAGAGACATTGAAAGGCAAGTGCTCAACCAGTGAACTAAATACTGAAAGTGCTGGGAGACTACCTCGTGTCATCAACAAGAACTGAAAGGAATTTGGAAGACATTGATCAAAATCAGCTCATCAAATCCTGTGCTCTGGAATTGGTGCTATTGAACTGTTTTATCCTACCTTTAAAATCCATGTTTTTGTGTGTCTTATGTGTCTTGTATGCGTGTATATAGGGATTTAAGAAGGAGTAGAGTTTAGGTTATAGAGTTACAAATTAGCAGCTCATATTCCTTTCTTTATCCAGTGGTTAATGACAGTTTGTTCAATAAATAGTTATTTACTTATTAAGTTTACAACCCTGGTGCTCATATTCTGTTAACCTAATTGGGGCAATCTGGTGGTTTGGTCAAATTTTTCACATTTGTCGCGGCTCGGGGAACAGTGGGGCTTGATATTACAGCGCACTGTCCCCAGTGAGTTGTGACAACCTTTATAGATATATACAGATACATGGAGTGCAGCGGTTCAAGAAGGCAGCTCACCACCACCTTCTCAAGGGCAAGTGAAGCGCACGTCCTATGAATGAATTGAAAAAAAAGATTTGTAAGAATAACACAAGTTACTAAAGCTATCTTACACTCTAATGCCCACAGTAAGTAGACAGTCCATGTAACCAATAGGCAACCTATGGTCAGACAGATCAGACTCTGAAACGAAGTGACAAATACCACACCAAACAGATGCTATGGGTCTCTCCTCAACTCCTCCCAGGTGCCTGTCACACCGTGAGATAACCAGTCTCACTGAACTCCATCTTTTACATGAGGGTTTCCAATCTCCACTCTCCAAGAACTTGCTTTGGAATCATCTCCAAACCGACACTTTCTCTCAGACGCCTCCTGCAAGGGTTCACCTCCAGGGTTTCGAACTCTCCTTCCAATGTTCCTCTCCCCTGGGTCACCACATTCATTCAAGCTTTCTTCCACACTCTCACCGACTCAGCAATCAACAGTACACCACTGCTTCACATGTCCATAGCAAAGAGTTACAGGCCTTCAGTTGTCTCTTTGGACCTTCTGACTTCTCACCAGCTTATATCACTTTGAATCTGCTTCCTGCAGCTTTCGTCTCTTTAACTTGAAGCCTTTCTCTTCGTCCCTCACTCTTAACGTCGCTTAACAGGACCTTTTCCAGATTCCTGTCCTTCCTTTGACTAGAAGGTCTTCTTGGGACTTTCCCTGCTTCTGTCTCACTCTGTGAGGGGGTGCTACCTCTCTGGACCCCTGTTGCTAGGCAACAGCACAGTTTTTTCTACTCTTGTGTTTGCTTAACTTCTCTTTAGAAGTCCTAAAACTCATTAGAAATGCAGGCAGCTTTTAAAGTGAAACTAAAACTCAACTTGACCTTTTCTTAATACACAAATACAGAAATATGAATCAAATTTAAGCTTTAAAGCTAAAACTCATTCTTAAAACCCACAAATACAATTATAATTTACTTAAACTATTTCCTAACAGTAAACTCACAAACGGAGGGTACCTAACAGACCTCCTACTGGCCTCTCAGTTTCGAGAGCCCACCAGCCACCTTAACTGAATGGCAAGCGTGTTCTCGAGCCACTAATTGGCCCATTTGGGGAAAATTGCAGCCAGGTGACTTCCTCGCACATGGCGGGTTCTGACCTCCATTTGACCATGGCGGCAGGGTTTCAAAGGCCACAGGGAAAATCCTGCTCAAGGACTCGACATTTCCAAAGACTGGACACAAAGGTACGCAAGTGGCCAGATTGTGTAATTACAGCAGGATATATTGACATAGGTCCAGGCTTTGCAGTCAAAGCTGAAGCAATGGTTCTCACCATTCGTTACACTGACGGCTTCAAACTTTTGGTGAGCTTCTGAGCGACAATTTGCCCTATTTAGAGATTGCTCCTACCCCAGTGCCATGATTCGGGGGTCTGGGGAATCTGTGAGCAGGGCAAACAACAATCAACCAAATCAAGTCGAAGAATCCTCACTGAGACACGCAGAGCATTAACCACGAAATATAAACTAGGAAGTATGAATTAGAGTTAATTCAATATAAAATCATGTGCAGGTGAAATAAAGAGTGTGATAGAAAGATGGGATTGAGGGAGAGCGCGCGTGGAGAGGAAACATGCGCGAGAGAGAGGGTGCACGAGAGAGAGAGAGAGCAGGCACAAGGAGAGAGCGTGAGCGCGCAGAGAGAGTGCAAGTGCAAGAAAGCACGTGCGAGAGAGATACAAAGGTCACAGAAAAAGTAAAACAACAGGGCTGGATTTTACACTTCCTGCTGGTGGGCTTGAAAATGCAGTGTGTGGCCTATCCTGTCTCCAATTTCATGGGGGTGGGAGGCGGAAGCATTGGGTGGCCCTTAATGGCCATGTAAGGGCCTCCCACCCCTCTCATGATTTTACCCATGACAGGAGGGGGTCTATGCCAAACAGGAAGGCCGGCAGCTGTAGCTATGTGGGCTGTCGTCAAGAAACTGGGGGGGTGCAGTTGAACCTCCTTTTGGAGGGGCCCTGTGGACATTGGAGGCACCCCCCCCTTTTACTCTACTTCCCCCCTCGCCCCCCGGGTCCCAAACTCATCCCCCTCAGCCCTCTTGCTGCGACCTGCCAGCATGGTACTGGACTCAACTCTGGACTCAACTTGGTGTCCAGGCTCCTCTTCTTCATGACTGTCTGTAGTCCCAGCAGTGGTCACTGCTCAAACCTGGGGCTGCTGGGACTACAGAGCTGGCAACCATCCAATTGGTTGACAGCTCTCTAAGGCGAGGCATCCTCCCAAGATAGGGGTGGACGTCTCGCTTTAAGGCAATTAACACTGCATCCAGAGTTGATTTGCTGTGAGGCAGCCGGCAGTATAGTGGGCGAGCTCCCCCTGACTTTTTGAGAGAGGAGGGGAGCAGGGGCCATGGTGGCCCATAAAATCCAACCAATGATTTAAATCTCCAACACCAGCTAAATTCTGAAGCAATGAGGCTCTACATTTGCAAAATTAAATTTTCATGGCCAGAGGTTGTTTGGCAGTAATTATAGCTTACCGCACCATTAAAAATTCATGTATACATGAATACAGCAGCACTAACATTTTCAAGATAACTAGTGGGTGTGTATTGCACCCTTTTATGGATTTCAGTGCTGAGTCCATCAGCAAGGACTGTTACAGTGGAGGAGCAGGTGAACTCAGACTGCAAATTCTGGGTCTCCACATTTAACTGTACATATGGGGATGAAAGGAATAAAAAAAAAAAGGCTTTTGTTTATCTTGTCATTTTCATGACCACAGGATGACTGTAAAGTGCTTTGGGACAATGAAGTACCATTCGATGTGTAGTCACTGCTATAGGGAGATTTTGTTGTGCAGTGGTAGCATCCCTACCTCTTGATTAATGTCAAAAAAAAACCTCTTGGTTAATGTCCAACAAGCACCAAGATGTAGCTTGGCTGGTGGTGAGAAAGGCCCTCCCCGCCAGATTCAGATCCTTCCTACACGCCAAGAGTCTCACCCCCTCGGCACGTTGCCCTCGAGGTGGCTGTGGTGGGGAAGAGACCGTTGTTCACTTCCTTGTGGATTGTGCCTTTGTCAAGAAGGTCTGGAGAGCAGTGGTTTTTGTTGAGGTTCATCCTGAACAGCTCCGTGACACAGGACTCTGTGCTCTACGGGCTGTTCCCAGGGGGACACACCGAGACAAACATCAACTGCAGCTGGAGGATCATCAGTTCGGTGAAAGATGCTCTTTGGTCTGCCTGAAATGTGTTGGTCTTCCAGTGCTAAGGGTTGCCCACGACCGAGTGTTGCAGGCTGGCACATTCCAAGGTCCAGGACTACGTGCTGAGGGACGCACTAAAGCTTGGGGCAGCCGCCACAAAGGTGCAATGGGGAAAGGTCGCTGTCTAAGACCTTTCTGCCACAGTGCACCGAGGGACTGGGAACTGTATAGATCCCTCAGGCTGTACGACTCACAATAAACGTATGTAATGAATACTAAATGTATCATAATTGTATTGACAACGCAGAGTGCAACATGATGTATGTCAATAACTCCAATACCACTGCACTGTCTGACTGTCTGTAATGGTCATATTGAAATGACTGTAATATTCATTGATCGTATTGAAGCACCTCGTGATCCATCTGTAAAAGTTGAATCTGATCGCATTTCTTGTGATGGCCATTTAGAAATGTTTTGTAACGTTCTTTCAGATGTTTTATGAATAAAGTATATTTTTCAAAAAAAAACCTCTTGGTTAATGTCCCACTTCAGGACTTGATGGCTATAGAAGGTGTGTGCATAAAGTGGCTAAACAGGTTAATTATCAGCCTATAATTCCTTCCAATGTGTCTAATAGCAGGCAGTAAAGAGCAGGAGTGTTTCCTGGTCAGCCATACTGCAGAAGGCAACAACAAACTACTGCAGAACTTTGCCAAGCATAATCATGGACCAATCCAATGGAACTCCATGGTATCCAACACCCTCTTAGGGCATGGTACCTGAAGGAGGAGGAGTCGTCATTGTGGTAATGTAGGAACTGTGGCGGCCAATTTGCGCACAGCAAGCTCCCACAAACAGTAATGTGATAATGTCCAGATAATCTGTTTTCCTGATGTTAATTGAGGAACAAATAATGGCCAGGGCACCAGAGATATCTCAGCTACTCTTCACTGAAATAGTACCATAGAGTCTTTTACAATTACCTAAGATTAGGCCTCGATTTACTGTCTCATCTCAAATTTGCTGTCAAGTGAACGCCAATAGCCTCACAGATACTTCCATTGCAAAATCCAGGACCATTATAAATATGGGCACAATGAAAAAATGGTGATAAAACATGACAAGAGGAAATACATTAAGACTGGGATTTTCTGTGCCCGCTGGCATGGGCTGTGTTCGGTGGAGTGAGCATGGTTTCATGACATTGTGAAACCAGTTTGCAATCGTCCGCTCTGCCACCAATGGTGGGCCACATTTCCCGCCATCAGACGTCGGGAAACTCACTGTAATACATCTGCATATCATTATAATCCTAGCCCGCCGGGTTGACCTGCGGTCAAGACACATGGGGGGTATTTGGGGGGGGGGGTGTGTGTGTGTGTGTGTGTGTGTGTGTGTGGTGGTGGTGGTGGTGCGGTGGAGTGCTGCTCTGCAGATGAGGCACATTGAGGAGGGGGATAAGGGCTGCCCTGCAGTTGAAGGTAGCGTACAATCACATGTGGGGTGGGGATTGGGCAAGGGAAGCAGCCACGCATTAGAGAAACTTTGTATAAAGTGACCATTCTTCTGCAGCTGAGACAGTTCAGGCACAGCCACATTGATATGATTGGAGTCAGGCCTCTAGCTTATCTGCCCACTTAAGCAATACAGGCATCAAAGTGCCACCAAGTGCCCCAGAGCTTTTCATCCCTCGGGCACAGACTGCAAACTAATAAGCGTTTTAGTGGACTGCAGAACAGTTGGATGACTGGGCACGTTGTATAATCTCCTGCTAAAGCTGGTCATGGAGCAGTCACTGGTGGAGGTGCTCACAACTCCTTGCAAAGTCATCATCCCGGTTTGGACCAGTCTCCCCCATAGTTCAAGCTGACAGTACAGCCTTGCAGTGTGGGTTAGGAGAATGCCTGCACCTGAGCTGAGAGTACAGCATGCAGTCCAATGGGCAAATCTGCTGCCAACCAGTCAGTTGGATTGGGGTGGAGGAGGGTGGGGCTTCAGGCAGCCATGCAGCACACTAATCTCTGACCATCCAAGTGGTGGCCAGCACTCTCTGGGGTGCATTAGGGGGCCTTCAGACTTAACCAAGTCAGGTTCTTAGTACACCCATGTTAGCCCACGCATCTCTCTATCTCATCCTGCAGGAGGAGTACATCAGGGTCATGGAGCCTGGTGACCGAACTGTATGCCTTGTGGCTTACAGAGGGCAGAGACGGCGGAGAAGAGAGCGACTGAGGTCTGCACAGGGAGGAGCAGCAACCTCTGGAACAAGGGGTGGCTGGGGCTCCTGCATACGCCACTGGAGAGCCACAGCGAGCAGTTGCTGGTCAGCGTCTAGCTAGGCCCAGGGTCTATAGACGTTGCTTTTCATCCCTGCAGATGACCGAGAACCAGTGTTGCTAAAGACTGTGAATGTCCAGGGAACTGGTCGGTCACATCTGCCGGCTACTGCTGGATTTGGCGCCACGTGGACATGGAGGGCATCCACTTCCAGTGGTTGTGAAAGTGACCTCGGCACTCAATTTCTACGCCAGTGGCTCCTTTCAGGGATCCACAGGTGACCTCTGTGGGACATCACAAGCCTCCGCCCACAAATGCATCCATGAGGTCATGGATGCAATCTTTGTGAGGGCACACAAATCTGCATTTCGCCCGGGACCAGGACAGCCAGGATGCAAGAGCAATTGGATTTACCCAGATCTCGGGTTTCCTACAGGTGCAGGGTGCCATCAGCTGCACTCGTGTGGCGCTCAGATATTTGTCACTACATGTGGTCAACTATCTCAATGGCAAGGGCTTCCACTCACTGAACGTGCAGCTGGTGTGCGACCACCACAAACACATCCTGCAGGTGTGCGCACGGCTTCCAGGGAGTGTCCATGACTCCTACATTCTCAATCGGTCCCAGATCCCTGACATCTTCCAGGGTCCACAGAGGCTGCTGGGATGTCTCCTCAGGAACAAGGCTACTTGCAGGGGACAAGGCTGATGAGACCCTTGTGACGGTCTCAAGCTGCAGCAGAGTGAAGGTATAACGAGGCTCCTGCTGCAACTCACAACTTGAAGCAAACCATCGTCGGGATGTTGAAAATGAGGTTCCGGTGCCTGGACTGGTCTGGTGGAGCCCTGCAATATAGCCGACAGACGGTATCGTGCATCGTCATCGTCTCCTGCTCCCTTTACAACCGGGCACTGCAACGGGGAGAGAAGCTGGCTGAAGAGGAGATGAAGGAGCTGGACATATCCTCCAATGAGGAGGATGTTGACGGGGATGAGGGTGAGGTGGTCCTCCAAGGCAACGATAATGGTGATGAGGCCCTCGCACTGGCTAGACAAGGCAGGCGCACTCAGAAGGCCCTCATAGCTGCTAGATTTGTAGAAGGTGATGACGGCATGCAGTGAGGAGACACCATAGATCCTCACATTGCATCTATGAACGTTTGAGTCCAGTCTGGTTTATGGTAGCACGCATACCCTCTGTGAGAATGCTCCTGTCATGGAGACACAATGGAGGCCCTAATTGCAGGAGGACGATGACAACATGCAGTGAAGGACAGTCTGTGGATCTTTACATAGCCTCTGAGAATGTCCAACTCCTGTCTGGTTCAGGGAAGATTGCGTGCACTCTGTGATCAGGGTCATATCATAGAGACGCAGCCGTGAAACTTTAAAAGTATCTGATCCTTTGTCCACCTTCAGCACCTGACCCCTTCAAGAGCACGGTGTCACAATTCACAAATGCTGAAGAGATTGGGGCCAGCCCCACCTTAAAGGTGCTGAGGGGATACAGAGAGAATGATGGTACACTGTGACATCTGCCCACAACATCCTGGCAGCAATGACAAGCACTGTCAAGGTGCAAGCGTCAGTAATGTGTCCAGGGAGTGTGAGGCTGGATCATCACTTTGGTCTGAAGGCTGCACAAAGCACAGGGAAGAGGCCCTGGACTGAGACACCTGCCTTTTATCTTGTGCAAAAAGGTTTCACATCTGAGTGACAAGAACATTGCTCACTGGAACAAAGGGCCATAGGTAGGGAGACATTCTTCAGAGTTTATTGACAATAGTGAACATTATATACAAGTGATCAACATCTGTGCCCAGGCCGTGCAACTACATCGTCTTAACTTTCCTAAACCTGCCGCTATGTCTTGGTGGCCTCTGGCCATTCACAGCGGAGGTGGAGACATCTTGCTGATTGCTATACCCTGTCTGTGATTCCCTTGGCGGGTGTCCTCTGGAGGGTCGAGACCTGGAGGGCTCTGGCCTGCTTTTGGGGTCCTGCTGTGTGGCAGTCGCACCCTCCTCGGCCTGAGGAGCTGGAGCAGCTGGGGTCACAGGAAAAGGGGATTCGGATGGGCCATGCTCTCCCAGAGTCACCTGAATGGATGGCCCCGGGGGGGGTACACCTGCTGATCCTCCTCCCTTTGGGTACCCAGGGGCTCCTATCTGACTCCTCGAGCGGAATGGGTAGCTGGAGTGAGATTGAGCTGCCCCAAACCCCTCTTGAATACACACTGTTGGAGGCCAATCAACGATGGAGTTGAGCCCGCGTAGCAGTGCAGGAGTGATGTCCTGGACTAAAGTCTCGATGGCAGCCACCATCCAACCAGTGTTGACCTCAGTGTGTTGCAGTGCCGGCGCTATCACCTCAGCCTGAAGACGGACGGACTCCTCCGTCGTGCCTTGCAATCTGAGGAGTGCAGCGGACATCCCCTCCTGATGTTTCCTAGTTTGACTTTGCAGCTCCAGCAACTGTGACATGACCAAATCCAGATGTTCGCCACCTGACTCGGACTCAGCAAATTTCTGGTCTCCAGTAGTCCTCCGAGTGCTGGACACCTGGGAAGTCCTTGCTTCCACCTGCTGTGGATCAGGCAGTGTGATGTGCTCACCAGATTGTGATCGTGAGGCTACTGTAAAGCTAGGTCCCATCGAGGTGTGTGCGTCTCTGCACTGGTGGAGGGTGTGGGTGAGCACTGTGACAGGACTTCAGGAAGGGTGCCTCCAGATTGCTCTTCAGTATTTCTTGGGGGCTTGATTGGAGGCTTTGCGTTGTGGGCTCTGTTGGTTGTTTCCCAGATGTGCCTGCGGAAGATAGGGGAGATAATTAGTGCATGGCCTGTGAATCAGGACACATCACTCCGGCATGGTTGTCTGATGGATGTTGCAATGCTGGATCCTCACTTGGTAGAGCAGCACCAACCTCACCGTCAGCACAGGAACTGTCCAGATCCTCGCCGGCCAGCTGGATGCCGCTGTTTCCAAAGTCCATGAGGACCTTGATTTCAGGCATTCCTCCGCGACCTCTCCACATTGTTGTGCGCCAGCTTGTCTTACATGAATAGAGATGGAGAGGGTGTAAGCAGGATGCCTGCCAGGCCATTGATAAGTATGCCTGGCATGTGTGGGTGGTGAGTGGTCCCATGGACAGGATGAGGACAATGAAGGTGTGTGTGAGAGAGTGAATGGTGATGTCCCTTGAACTGGCAGTGAGTGAGGTCCCTGTGGATGTGTGATGGGTTTGTGAGTGTGCGAGTTGAGAGCGATGAGAAGAGTGACTTACCCTGGTGGAACAGAGATCATCATTCATCTTCCTGCAACACTGGATGGTTGTCCTCTTTTGAAAGGCATTGGCACCGACCACTGCTAACACCGCCTCCAAAGCCAGATTAGTGATGTTGCTGCCCATCTGCGGCCAGAGTCGGGGTAGAGGACATCACATTGAGCCTCCACTGCATCCAAAAGGCACTCAAGGGATGCGTTATTGAACCTGGAGGCTGCAGTCTTTTTGCCTTTCAGGCCCATGTCTTCTTTGCAGCAGTCATGGGCTGGAAACACCGAGAGGTGTGCATCTGGCTAGACTTTAAATATGGCGCCCAGCGTGATGAAGCAGCGAGATGATGGCGTGGCGGGCAGATGAGAGCCCGCCTGCTATGGAAACAATGTGTTTCCCGGGAATGCATAATTAATGTGATGGGTTTGGGATGATGTGACGTGAAAAGCCGCCAGTGTGGTCGACGGTAAAACACCATTTTACTCGCCCGCTACCACACAGTGCAAATCTGAGATGATTCTGCCGTAAGTCTCCATTTTAATTTGCCACATTCATCATCATTTTGCATTAGCATCATGGATATAATAGGGCTAGTATGTGCACTTAGAGTCAGGGTTTCAACTTTAGCACAGTGTGCCAGGGCCAACTTAGCATGCATGACCCAATCTGTGCCAATTTGGCGCAGTCTCTCCCTCTCCCCAACTCTCACCCACCACGCTTGGCTGACAGCCAAACTCATAAAAGGATTAGATCAGCCGGGAACTTGTTTTGACAACTGAATCGAACCATTGGCTTTGTTTGATTGAAATCTTTATGTGGGTATAATAAGTGCTTCTTTCTGTGATCTCTTATCAACGCTGTGATCTCTTATCAACGTTTCAATGTTTATTTGCACGAGATTAAGAAGTGTGAAGTGTTTGAACCTCTATTATTAATACTTTAATAATCTGTTTGATTGACACTTTTATAGGCTTGTAGGAACAGCAGTTTTTTTAAAAAAAAGGTTTATGAACGTATGTTTTTTTTTAAAAAACACCTAAATGGTGAGAGATTGCAGAGCTCTGATATTCAGAAGGTTCAGAGAAGGTTTACTAGACTAATACCAGGAATGGGCGGGTTGTCTTATGAGGAAAGGCTTGACGTTAGGCTTGTATCCACTGGAATTTAGAAGAGTAAGATGTGACTTAATTGGAACCTTTAAGATCCTGAGGGGTCTTGACAGGGTGAATGTGGAGAGGATCTAGAACGAGGGGGTCACTGTTTAAAAATAAGCGGTCGCTCATTTGAGATGGGGAATTTATTTTTTTCAAAGGGTTGTGAATCTTTGAAGCTCTCTTCCTGAAAAGGTGGTGGAAGCAGAGTCTTTGAATATGTTTAAGACAGAGATAGATAGATCCTTGATTAACAAGAGGGTCAAAGGTTATCGGGGGTAGACAGGAATGTGGGGTTGAGGTTACATTCAGATCAGCCATGATCTTATTAAATGGCAGAGCAGGCTTGAGTGGCCTACTCCTGCTCCTAAATCGTATGCTCATTTGTTTGTGTGTAGTTACAAACGTGCCATTGTTACTATAGCATTCACTGGTTTTCCACATAGTGTATACTGGATGAATGGGCATGGAGGAGCCATAAGTTGGCTTGAGTTGTTGTGTGGGCTATAAAGGGCCATGGGAGTGGGTGGATGGGAATGATTTGGCATTGAGTTGGCATGAGCCATATAAGGGGCTATGTGGTGGTGGGGGACATGGGTTTGCATGGAGGCAGTATCGGGGGCTTGGAGGGCCCTGGGTAAGACCTTTTGAACTTACCTTTCAAAAGTTCCCGAATCCAGGCTATGGTTCACAACTTCTTGAGATTTGGGAACGACAAGTTATGGAGAAGCTGGCCTAACTCCACAAAAATTTCAGGGGGACTAGGAGATGCCTAACCCTGTGATGGAGCAGGCCAGGTCAGGAGTACAGGTGTGGGCTCGCTACCTGCACCCTAACCCCACACCAGCAAAAATTGGGGTCACCGGGAACGGGGGCAGGGATCCCAGAATCGGGTCCCACCAACCATTTTAAATGAAAACAGAATTACCTGGAAAAACTCAGCAGGTCTGGCAGCATTGGTGGAGAAGAAGTTTCTTCTCCACCGATGCTGCCAGACCTGCTGAGTTTTTCCAGGTAATTCTGTTTTTATTTTGGATTTCCAGCATCTGCAGTAGTTTTTTGTTTTTAACCATTTTAAATGGCTCTGGAGTCAATCCTACTCCTCAAATACCCTGGCTTCTCTCCCGTTCCCAGATACAAGGCTCTCTCGCACTCCCAACCTCTCACACTCAGTACTCCCCTCCCGATCTTCCCGTGCGCAGTTCCTCTCGCTTGCTTCCTCCCTCTCAGCGGCCCTCTCCCAGACCTTCACTGTGAGGGGGAGAGGTGGCAAACAGGAGGGAGGGGGAGGGGGAGAGGGAGACGACAACCGGGAAAGAGTCGGGGAGTGGGAGAGAGTCGAGGAGTGGAGAGAGACAGCCAGCAGGAGGGAGCCGGTGAGCGGAAGGGTCGACCATCAGTATTTCAACTTACAGGGTATATCAGTTCATCTATTTTTTTTTGCTCAGGAAGGTCCTACAGAACCTCATTACAGTTTTTACATTGGTGGTTAGGGTAAAATCTGATTCACTTAAAGTTGTTTCATCTAAAGTTGCACTTTTCAGGAACACAACTATAACGTTAAGGGAGGAATTACTATATTACAATTGCAATACATTATAGATATTGTACAATATTAATAGATATCACATCCAAAGGTGTTTATTGAAAAAGAAGTCGTACAGCTGACCTTATCTCCAATATAAAGCCCTATATCTGCATTTATCATTAATTGTTCATGTAAGCATGAGAGGCTGTAATTATGGCATCCTACCAGAGGTATTACTGCAATTCCTCAGCTCTGTTGTCTCCCAGCACCTCAGGGAGATACTGAAAAAGCCGCTACCGGAGTCTTTTTCCCAAATTGCATAAATGTTGATAATGAACTGCAATTAGTATCAAATGAGTGTGCTGGATAAAAATAAGGGCAGCATTCTGTGGTGAAGAACTCACCTCCTGACTCTGTAAAGCCTAGCCACCAAGGCACAAGTCAGGAGTGTGATGGAATACTCTCCACTTGCCTGGATAAGTGCATTTCCAACAACACTCAAGAAGCTCAAGAACACTCAGGAAGGACAAAGCAACCCACTTGATCAACGCCCTAGCCACCTACTTAAAAACTCACTCCCTCTTCTACCGACACAACGGCAGCAGTGTGCACCAAATACAAGATGCACCGCAGGAACTCGCCGAGGCTCATTAGGCAGCTGCTTCCAAACCCGTGACCTCTACCACCTAAAGGACAAGGGCAGCAGACACATGGGAACACCACCACCTCCAAGTTGCCCTCCAAGTCACAAACCATCCTGACTTGGAAATATATCACCGTTCCCTCACTGTCACTGGGTCAAAATCCTGGAACTTCCTCCCCTCATAGCACTGTGGGTGTACCTACACCACATGGACTGCAGCAGTTCAAAAAAGCAGCTCACCAGTGCCTTCTCAGGGGCAATTAGGTATGGGAAATAAATGCTGGTCTTGCCAGCAAGGTCCACATCCCATGAATTAATAAAAAAAGGATGACTTTCCACATGTCCATTTGAATTCTACCCCATCTGCTAACCTTTTCTCGCCAGACAGCTATACATTGCTTTCATTACCACGGGGAGTGAAAGCTACGGGAGATCGAATAACGCTTTATAGATACTTACACAAATGCGCACGCGCACACACAATTTTAAAACAATGCGTTTTCAATTTTCTTCTACCTGGTTTTGAATTTAGGACCCTGGGAAAATAATGGACCAGATTAGTACAGAATGCAATACAAGTATCCTTGCTGAAAGCTGCCAAGAGCAATTCATACTAAAAGAGTGCGATTACCATAGAAGCAGCACAAAATAATTTGCTGCATCACACTCCTTTCTGTATGCCCAGATTTCTCAGTACAATGTAGGCACTGTTCCCTTTGACCGCTTTGGAGCAATACTATTGCATAACAGTTTTTAAGTATCCCCTTGTGGGACGGTATTTATAGAAGTAGGTTGCTAAAGCCGTAGGTCTTCAAAACCTGTTTTGCGACAATATTGCTACCATTAAAAAATATAAAAGATAATATAAACAACCAGTTGACTTAAATAATGAAAAACGTCATCCATAGTCGAGATGTTTAATAGCCCCACACTAACGCGGTTATAAAAACAAAAAACTGCGGATGCTGGAAATCCAAAACAAAAACAGGAACAGAAATACGGGTTCTCCAAGCTGGTATTGTTTACAAGTGGTGCAACTTATCTCTTTCTCTAGCAAGCGAAAGCACATGGCCATAAAACAGCATGTCATGTTGCTAAACGTTTCTCTTGGAAATATTTCAAGTCCCTCATGTGCAACAAGTTATTTAAAAGACCTTCCATTTTCTGCAGCGCAAGATCCCTCAGACAGTAGTGATGGGAATATTCAGAATATGAAGACTGACCAGTAAATAATATAAATACCAGATATAAAATCTAGTTAGTCCTCAGGAAGGAAGAAAGAGACCTTCATCCTGTTAGAGGACAAAAAGTACTGTTAAGATGTTAAATAGGAGCATAGGAACAGGAATAGGCCATTCAGTCCCATTCCCACCATTCATTTAGATCTGCATCACAACTTCACCTACCTGTCTTGGTTCCATCAATCTGTGACTTGAACTTTTCAATCGGCCTAGTCTCAATAGCGTTTTAGGGGAAAGGATGTTTCAGATTTCCACTACCTGTTGCCTGAAGAAAGACTTCCTGATTCCACCCCTGGACGACTTAGCCCTTATCATCAGGTTACAAAATTTTGTCCTGGCATCTTCCATCGAAGGAAAGAGGGCAGATGGGGAAAAACTATCAACCACTTTAATCATCTTAAACACTTCAATTAGATGCAACCCCTCAATCAGAATCATACGGCACGAAAGGAGGAATTCAGCCAATCGAGATCGTGCTGACTCTTTGTAGGGCAATCCACTAACCCCCATTAATTCTAGCAATTTTTCTCCTCTAAATAGTTATCTAATTCCCTTTTGAATCTATCAGGCAATGCATTCCAAATCCTAACCACACATTGCATAAAAAGGCTTTTCCTCATGTTGCCATTTTTTTTGTCAATTGCCTTGAAATCTGTGCCTCTAGTTATTGACCCTTCAGCTGTTGGAAACAGTTTTATTCATTTACTCCATATGAACCCTTCATGATTTTATACACCACTATCAAATCTCCTGATAAACCTTCTCTGCTTTACACAGAACCACCCAGCTTCTCCAGTCTATCCTTCTCCTGCTTCGGGCACCATGCCCCAAGAGGGCTTTGGCGACCATAGACTTCCATTGGATTGGTCCTTGGTTAAGCTTGGCAAAATACTGCAATGATTTGCTGTTGCCTTCTGCAGTATGGCCGGCCAGGAAACTCTCCCTCTCTTACCACCTGCCATTAGACACATTTGAAGGATTTACAGGCTAATAATCAACCTGTTTGGCCACATTATCCACTCACCTTCCATGGCCATCAAGTCCTGTAGTGGGTCTTGAACCCAGTGCTTCTGGCTTCGAGGTAGGGTCGCTACCACTGAGCCACAAGACTCCCAATCAATCCACATAACTACAATCTCTCACACCTATTACATTTTTTCTGCACCTTCCCCAAAGCCTTCACATCCTGTGGTTCCCAGAATTGGACACCGTGTTCCAGACGTGGCTGAGGTTTGGCATAACCTCCTGGCTTTTTCACTCAATGGCTCTATTTATATAGCCCAGAATATCACATGCTTTATTAAAGGAGATGTGAATGAGATGGCACGGGGGTGGGAAATGGAGGATGAGGAGATGGGGGAAACGGGAAGGAGACAACAATGGAGGGAGGAAGTGGAGACAGGGGAAGGAGGGCAGCGAGAAGGTGGGGCAGGGGAAGTAAAACAACAAACTGGGAGGAGCAGGATGAGGAAAAGTAGGAAGGGGGAGGTAAGTAGAAGAATGTGGAATGGAGAAGGAGGAGGATAACATGACCTCATCCTGTGCTGTACAGTTTCATGGTTACATTAATTATTCTCTTTTAGCACCATTGCTTCAGGAAGGAATACTGGCCAAGATAGCAGCAAACTCTGTGTTCTTTTGTGATTAATGCCATGGAACCTTAATTATCTGAACCATCCAAGCAGCCAAATGGGTCTTTTAGTTAGTACAGGAACACCCCAATAATACAGCACTTGCATAACATGTAAATTATGGAATGGACCTTAAACTCACACCTTTCTGACTTGGAGGTGAGTGTGATCCAGGTTAGCAAAAGATGCAGCTATTTATGATTTGAGTCAACCGTCAGAACATGCAAAGCAATTAAATACACACTAAAACTTTAGGTTTTAAAGTTAAACATTAAGTGAAATTCCAAACACATTTAAATAAATATTTATAGCACTTTACAGCACTCGCTGTGCTCTCTGTTGCGCGTAACAAAGAGACCATTTGGTCCACACAAAAAAAATGTTTCTCGATTGCTGGTATCTCCTTCCTCATCCTGTTTGAAAGATGATAGATGGAAGTATCTTCTCACCTTTCACACAGATCCTGACTTCATAGGAAGAGTTGCTTTTCCACTTTTTTGCAACCATAATTCTCTGCATTAAGCAGACCAGCAGGTATGGTAGCATAGTGGTTATATTACTGGACTAGTATTCCAGAGACAGAAGATCAAGGCAGGTGATGCATGGGAACACCACCATATGCAAGTTCCCCTCCAAGTCATACACCATTTGAATTATATCGTCGTTCCTTCACTGTCACTGGGTCAAGATCTTGTAACTCCCTTCCTAACAGCACTGTGGGATTCCCTTGACTAAAAAGATTGCTGCGGTTCAAGAATGCGGCTCACCACCACCTTCTCAAGGTCAATGAGGGATGAGTAATTAATCCTGGCCTTACCAACGAAACCCACAGCCCATGAACGAACTACAACAATAAAAAAAATAAGTCACTCAAGTTTCTTGTCCCCAAACCACCTTGTCATGAAGCTATTAATGTACATAATATTATTGGAAAATATTTTCTTTTAAAAAAGAGGTTTAGTCTGCGGGTGTGTCTTAACTGGATTAAAGCCAGCTAGTCTGGGTGCTTTGACGTGTACTAGTTTTGAGATGTAAGAGAGATAATGTGCAATTGCATTTTTTTTTTTAAACAGAGCATTCACGAAGTGGGGTGAAAACTACCACCTAGCCAGCAGATACCAATTATATTACTAATAAAATTGATACTATGAAAGGGGTTTTATTGTTAAAAGAGGTGCAGTTCAAAGAGGTTGGTGATACGATGAGAATTTACATTCAGTGAGCGGTGCTAGGTATAACTTCAGCAGTTTTGTATGTGTAGAGCAGAGGCAATGTGATATCAAAAGCAGCTGTAAGCTTCGACAGGAACCAAAGTGAAAAGAACTTCATTTTGAATTTGTAAAGTGAAAGTGTTTTGCCTGGTGTCTGGTTAAATCTATGGGTTGCTGTTGCCATAATGGAGGTTAGTTTGGAAATTTGTTAAAAGTTATGATAGTAGCAATTTGTAGCCGTGTGTGTGTGTGTGTGTGTGTGTGTGTGCGCGCATATATTATATATAATAATATATATATATGATTCCTGAATTTAGAGTCGCATCTCAAACAAAGCACTTAAAATTATAGGTTGTGGCAGTTGTTTAAAGTTTCCCTCTGGGATTTTTAAATAACTCAACTACACCAAATGCACAGTCATAACGGACAGACAAACAACCATTAGCCAATTGCTACAAACATCCCAAAATAAAGTATTGCCTAATAAATCGTTCAGCAGTTCTGATTGTAGGCTGTTACTCACAGCCAGCTTGTTATACCACTGTCACACACCGCCACACACCAATCATTCAGGTTACCACTTACAAGACAATGTGAAACTTGGCTTTCAAACAAACTTTTCACTGCTACCCACTGGATAACAATTCTATTTATTTAAAGGAAAAACTAGACATCAATCTTAGACTGTAGCAACATATTATATGACCATGACTGCTGCTCAATACATGTATCCAGGATGCCATAGCACACTTGTTTTTCCACTCAGTAGTTGAACAATTCAGATCAGGATGATAGCGGAATTCGAGTCCTGGTGTGTGCTGCAATAGTACGTGCGTAGAGACACTATAGTTGGTCTCAGTGTTCCTAGGTTATGGAAGATCCCACTCCAGATCGCTACCTAGTGACACCCTGCTAGATATCAGATGAGGACTGGATAAGGCTCAGTTATAACACCAGAATTGTCAAACATCCTGTGATCACTCAAGGTCAATGGTTACAATGAATAATGGGTACTTGGTTGGAGAATTGGAAAGTGACCATCTGGCAACAAGGAATATTTTCACAATAGGAGCAGAGGAGAGAAACTGGAGAGGAAAACAAAGCTATCGCAGATAAAAGTAAAGTTAACATAATATTACTAACATCTGCACAAAATGTACATTCAAGGAAGTGACTAAACAAAAGAAATGATACAAGACGAGGAAAAGAAATTAATTAGCCCATTATTACAGAGACAATCGTAGCAAACAGGAGAGATGCAAAGTGCACACGGAGTTTGCTGCCAAGTTCTATTATATCAAGTGTCTCGGGAAAAATTGCACATGAATAAACACTGGTCTCAAACTCAGAAGCTTTCTGGTCTAAGTTCATAGAAGCAAGTCAAAGTTTCAGTTTGGCCACAAAGAACATTGTAATTTTCAAAATATGTATTTGCCATTGTTACAGAACATGACACTGCATATTCTTAAAAAAACTTTATCTTGATTGCTATTTCTTATGTTGAAACTGGTCATTTCTGCTAAATGAAGACAATTAAGATGGCTGACCCTCTGTCTGTGAATCACCAGAACAAATAAACTCTCTCCTCCATCCCCACCCACTTTCTGATCCCCCTTTTTTCCAATAATTTATATAGATTTTTCTTTTCCCACCTATTTCCATTATTTTTAAATATATTTCCAAGCATTGCTTTATCTCTACCTTTTAACCTATTTTGATCCCTTCCCCCCATCCCACCCCCACTAGGGCTATCTGTACCTTGCTCGTCCTACTTTCTACCCTTAATGTCACCTATTAGCACATTTCTTAGCTAATATCACCACCATCAACACCTCTTTGTCCTTTTGTCTATGACATCTTTTGGTTATCTCCACCTATCACTGGCCCTCTATCCAGCTCTGCCTGTCCCACCCCCCACCCTCCCCCTTAAACTAGCTTATATTTCACCTCTCTTCTATTTTTCCTTAGTTCTGTTGAAGAGTCATATGGACTCGAAACGTTAACTGTATTCCTCTCCACAGATGCTGTCAGATCTGCTGAGTTTTTTCCAGGTATTTTTACTTTTGTTTTTGTTTTGGATTTCCAGCATCCGCAGTATTTTGCTTTTATTTAAATGAATTCATTTCTCAGTTTTGGAAATGTCACACCTCGTTACGTCTGAGGAGCTTCTAATAGACTGCCTGGAACCACACAGACCAACTTTAAAGAGAGCTACATGAAGGCCATTTGCATTTGACAAGCTTGTTGGTGAGTCAATGGAGGCAGTGACTTCCCAAACACCATACCCTCAACAAATAGAACCTCTTTCTACCCATAATTGCAGAGACAATTTCAGTCCAGAACACAAAGCCAATTTACAGACACTGGATAAACATCCTTTGTTGAAGTAACTGAGGAGAAGTAAGGTCACAGGACCCAAGATTCAGGTTCGCTGGACAGGTTAATATTACTCTCTAAGCTGCATACCCCAGTCTAACATACGTTTAACATACGACTGGCAGGCCACACAGAAGCAAGCTTTGGCCAGGTTGGACCACTGATCCTCATATAACCTGACTCTGCTGGAATGATTTTGTACCATCGCCTACAGGACTGATTCAATCTCTGCGTCATCTTGGGATATCAACACCACTGGAAAAGTGAATCTTACACCACTGGTCTTCAACCAGTTGCACTCTGCAAAAGAACTCCTCCTTGGACTTTGATTCTGGACTCTGGAGCTCACGTGAACCAATATTCATTTTCTCTGTGGTCCTTGTACTATATCTTTTTCTCTCTATCCCTATCACATGCAGTGTGTAAAGTTGCGAACACTCCTTTTTTGAACCTGTGCAATAAACTAACCTTCTGAGTTAAACCTAACTCGGGTTTGCTGTGGTGTTATTAGTAGAAATCAGAACACAAAAACCGAGGGGTTAGGAAATACACCATTCACTTATTTAAAAAAAATTCAAAACACCTTTTGTTTATAGACAAGTGGTAAGAGGAAGAATCAGTGCTGTTTGAACTGACCCCCCTCCTGTCTGTACACCATTAATATTTACATTGGCTATTTGAGGACAATTTTGAAGCCAGCTAGTTATTCATGTTTTTTGCATTAAAAAAAAAGTCTACATTTCATTACAGTTGAACCTGAAACATCAGATGCACAGTGACAGAAAATGAAGAACTTGGTTGCCAACATTAGCTTGTGATTCACTTGATTGAGTTGTGCACAGGAAAATGACTTATCACATCACTGGGCCAGTTTCAATGCACTGGCAAGTGCACTTTCACTTGTGGGAAAGGCTTTAAGGGCTTGAGAGTAAAAAGCTCTCCCTAAAAGCACAAAAGTAAAATTTCTCTTTTAACAGGAGAGAAGAGTATCATTTCTTTTCTCTGTAAATAGTGAAGTACCGGTGAATTTGGTGGCACACATTAAGGAAAGAGTTAATTAGACTGCCCTGAAGTTGACTAATGCCACAATGCTATTGATTTCTCTTTACATTAGAGTTATATTAACCTTTAGCCTTTGCCCGTTAAACAGGAAAGTACAAATCAATTTAAAGTACGATTCGGCTGTTTAGAAGCAATAAAAGGCAAAGGTTTGCCTTCATTAGCGATAAGGTAACAAATAAAGGAGTTTAAACTAGTTGGCCCAATGGAAGAAGAACTTGTTATGTAAGGCAAATTTATTGACAAGGAATAAGTCAATTCTATCTTTCTTCCATTCGATTGCCTTGAACATGACTGTGAGCGAGAGAGGCATGCTCTTCAAAAAAAATGTCAATCAGCAGATTAGCTCAGCTAAAAGATTTCTGTTATCATAACGTTGGAGTTGAAGAATTTTTAATCTGAAGTATTGGATTTGGAGACCCAAACCAGTTAATATGAAAATGATCATTACAAAAAAATGTAGCAGTTCTAATAACAACTATTACTGCATGCATTTAATGAGCATCTCTTAAGATAAGAGCTGCCCTAAGGTGTTTTACAGGCAGGAGCAAGGAAAGCAGACAGTGAGGCAGATTTGCAGACAGAAAGCTGAGCCCAAGCAATCAGTTTGACAAGAGAAGATCCAATTCATGCATTAACATGCATTAGGGTTTCAGTTTTAATGAAATCTCTCAAGATTATTTTTAATACCATAAGGGAAAAAACACTTCTGGACTACAAGCCAAAATTACATAAGATTACTGTTGGGAACCAAATTTGGGTTGTCAATTGCTTAATAGCAGCATAGCTGTACAGTTTCCCAAAACAAAATGCCAGTGTACTTGTAGAGAGTGTAACAAAATGATCATGAACTCAGATATTGAGGGTTATATCATACGGGTTTTAAAAAGACACCTGGATAAGGGCTGCAGAAATATTCAACTGCAGTTCAAATTCAGAACTTCAGATTTAAAAATTTGATTGCAATAAGTTCAGGCATACTCAAGCTTTCCATGTGCACAATGTCACACCACATTTACACTGCATAGTCTTGGGTGTTCAAAATATTCATACGCTAAAAGATTAAAGACAGTCTTCCTGGACCGAGCAAGACACGGAGTTTGAAGAACAGGTGGATGCCACTGTAATTGTTTTAATATAAAGTACTTTGAAGTCAGTTGTAACCCTCAAGACTTCATCCCCTCAGAGTTCCTACGCCCCACTCCAACAACCAGATCATTATAGATAGTTAATATAGAGATTAACTGAACAAAAGACAGAAGCCTTGAAAAGAATTTCATCGAGCATTTTACCCTCGGATCTTCTCTCAGCTCGTTCTTTGTCAAGAGAACAGGTATGCTTTTAGATACCTGCCTGGTTAAACAAGAAATACCCAGGAAGGTCTGCAGTTATTTTAGATCCCTATGGGGGTTGACTAGTATCTATTCCAGTCCTCTTCCCTCCATCACTTTCCTCACCAAAGGCTTAGATGAGACCAGGGGCTAGATTCTCACCTCCTGGCTGCAATAGTAGTGAGGCAGGCCCCCACCCATTTCCCTGGGTCAAGTCGCTGAGTATTCATGATGGGCTTAGAACCATAGAACACTACAGCACAGAAAACAGGCCATTCGGCCCTTCTAGTCTGTGCCGAAATATTATTCCGCTAGTCCCATTGACCTGCACCTAGTCCATAACACTCCAGACCTCTCCCATCCATGTATCTATCTAATTTATTCTTAAAACTTAAGAGTGAGCCCACATTTACCACGTCAGATCGTAGCTCGTTCCACACTCTCACCACTGAGTGAAGAAGTTCCCCCTAAACCTTTCCCCTTTCACCCTAAAGCCATGTCCTCTCGTGTTTATTTCTCCTAATCTAAGTGGAAAGAGCCTACTCGCATTTACTCTGTCTATACCCCTCACAATTTTGTAAACTTCTATCAAATCTCCCCTCATTCTTCTACGCTCCAAGGAATAAAGTCCTAACCTGTTCAATCTTTCCCTGTAACTCAACTCCTTAAGACCCGGCAACATCCTAGTAAATCTTCTCTGCACTCTCTCAATCTTACTGATATCCTTCCTGTAGTTAGGCGACCAGAACTGCACACAATACTCCAAAGTTGGCCTCACCAATGTCTTATACAACCTCACCATAACATCCCAACTCCTATACTCAATACTTTGATTTATGAAGGCCAGTATGCCAAAAGCTTTCTTTACAACCTTGTCTACCTGTGACGCCACTTTCAGGGAATTATGTATCTGAACTCCCAGATCCCTTTGTTCCTCCGCACTCCTCAGTGCCCTACCATTTACTGTGTATGTCCTACCTTGGTTTGACCTTCCAAAATGTAACACCTCACACTTTTCCGCATTAAATTCCATCTGCCATTTTCTGGCCCATTTTTCCAGTTGGTCCAGATCTCTCTGCAAGCTTTGAAAGCCTTCCTCGCTGTCCACAACGCCTCCAATCTTAGTGTCATCAGCAAACTTGCTGATCCAATTCACCACATTATCATCCAAATCATTTACATAGACAACAAACAACAATGGTCCCAGTACAGATCCCTGAGGCACACCACTAGTCACAGACCTCCAGTCTGAGAAGCAATCATCCACTACCACTCTCTGTCTTCTCCCACACAGCCAATTTTGAATCCGGTTTACAACCTCTCCATGGTGTCTGAACCTTCTGAACTAACCTCCCATGTGGGACCTTGTCAAAGGCCTTACTAAAGTCCATGTAGACAACATCCACAGCCTTTCCTACATCTACTTTCTTGGTAACCTCCTCGAAAAACTCTACAAGGTTCGTTAAACACGACCTACCACGCACAAAGCCATGCTGACTATCCTTAATCAGCCCTTGGCTGTCCAAATAATTATTTTTCCGATCTCTCAGAACACCTTCCAATAATTTACCTACTACTGACGTCAGGCTCACTTGCCTGTAATTACCTGGTTTACTTTTGGAGCCGTTTTTAAACAACGGAACAACATGAGCTACCCTCAAATCCTCCGGCACCTCATCCGTGGCTAAGGACATTTTAAATATTTCTGCCAGGGCCCCTGCAATTTCTACATTAGTCTCCCTCAAGGTCCGAGGGAATACCACATCAGGCCCGGGGGATTCATCTACCTTTATTCGCTGTAAGGCAGCAGGCACCTCCTCCTCTTTAATCTCTATATGTTCCATGAAACTACTGCTTGTTTCCCTTCCTTCCTTATACACTATGCCAGTTTCCTGAGTAAATACTGATGCAAAAAAAAAAAACTGTTTAAGATCTCCCCCATCTCGTGAGGCTCCACAAATAGACGACCACTCTGATCTTCAAGGGGCCCAATTGTGTCCCTTACTACCATTTTACTCTTAATATACTTGTAGAAACCCTTCGGGTTTACCTTCACATTATCTGCCAAAGCAACCTCATGTCTTCTTTTTGCCTTCCTGATTTCCTTTTTTTAGTATTTTCTTACATTTTCTATACTCTACAAGTACCTCATTTGCTCCTTGTTGCCTATACCTGTTATACACCTCTCTCTTCTTCTTAACCGGATCGCCAATATCCCTTGAAAACCAAGGTTCCCTATGCCTGTTAACTTTGCCTTTAATCCTGACAGGAACATGCAAACTCTGCACTCTCAAAATTTCGCCTTTGAATGCCTTCCACTTACTGAACACATCTTTGCCAGAAAACAACTTATGCCAATCCACTCTTCCTAGATCCTTTCTCATTTCCACAAAATTGGCCTTTCTCCAATTTAGAATCTCAACTCGAGGACCAGACCTATCCTTATCCATAATTAGCTTAAAACTAATGGCATTGTAGTCACTGGACCCAAAATGTTCGCCTACACATACTTCTGTCACCTGACCTGTCTGGTTCCCTAATAGGAGATCAAGTATTGCATCCTCTCTCGTTGATACCTCTATATATATTGATTTAGAAAACTTTCCTGAACACATTTGACAAACTCCAAGCCATCCAGCCCTTTTACAGTATGGGAGTCCCAGTCAATATGTGGAAAGTTAAAATCTCCTACTATCACAACTTTCTGTTTCTTACATTGGTCTGCTATCTCTCTACAGATTTGCTCCTCCAATTCTCTCTGACTATTGGGCGGTCTATAATACAACCCTTTTAGTGTGGTCGCACCTTTCCCATTCCTCAGCTCCACCCATATGGCCTCTGTAGACGAGCCCTCCGGGCTGTCCTGTCTACGCAGAGCTGCGATATTTTCCCTGACTAGTAATGCCACTCCTCCCCCTTTCATCCCTCCCCCTCTATCACGTCTGAAACAACGGAACCCCAGAACATTGAGCTGCCAGTCCTGCCCCACCTGCAACCAAGTCTCACTAATAGCAATAATGTCGTAATCCCACGTGCCAATCCACGCCCTAAGCTCATCTGCCTTTCCGACAATACTCCTTACATTGAAATAGATGCACCCGAGAACATTTCTATCACATACGGACCCTTGATTTCTGTCTATAAATGCATTCCTCGCTTGACCTTTATCCTCCTCCACCTCACTATCTGCTCTAACACTCTGGTTCCCCTCCCCCTGCAAATCTAGTTTAAACGCCCCAGAGCAGCACTAGCAAACCTACCCGCAAGGATGTTAGTCCCCCTCCAGTTCAGGTGCAAGCCGTCCCGTCGGAACAGATCCCACCTTCCCTGGAACAGAGCCCAATTGTCAAGGAACATGAAGCCCTCCCTCCTGCATCATCTCCTTGGCCACGTATTTAGCTGCATTATCCTCCTATTTCTAGCCTCACTAGCACGTGGCACGGGTAGCACTCCTGAGATCGTAACCCTGTAGGTCCTGTCCTTCAACTTTGCACCTAACTCCCTAAACTCTCTTTGCAGGACCTCCTACTCCTTCCTACCAACGTCATTGGTCCCTACATGGACCACGACATCTGGCTACTCACCCTCCCTCCTGAGAATACTGAGAACTCGATCCGAGATATCGCGGACCCTGGCACCAGGGAGGCAACAGACCATCCGGGATTCTCGATCTCTCCCACATCTATCCCCCTAACTATCGAATCCCCTATCACTACTGCTCTCCTCTTTTCCCTCCCTCCTTTCTGAGCTGAGGGTCCAGCCTCGGCGCCAGAGACGCTTCTGGCCCAAAGATCGTGGGAGATGCAGGTTCAATCGATGGAATCTCGTGCTCTCTCCTGTCAGGATTTTGGTGGCGGAGGTGCCATTTAAACAGGTGGGAGGGTGGCAGGTGGGGTCCTCCACCACCTTCCCACCTCCATCCCTATTAAACCCATGTCAGTCTTCCCCCGTCCCACTGCCAATTGAGGCTGTTAAGTGACCAATTAATTTCCACCGAATAGCCTCATCATGTGCCACTGATATTAACCCAGTGGCGGGCGGAGTAGGGGGGCTCATCATGTAGGGAGCACAACAAGTAAACTCTGGCGTTTCTCAGTGCCTGATTGCGGGACTCTGAATCAGGAAGGGAAAGGGGCCATCCCTTGCCATTGCTGCTGAACACCCCGGCCCCACGAGCCCTCCTCCCACCAACACTCCCTTGTGCCTGGGTCTCTCCTCGATCCAAGGCCTCAGGTGTACTGGCAGCATCCACCAGCAGTCTAGCGCACTGCTGAGCACAGAAGAGCTGCCGACCGCTGATTGGTCAGCAGCTCTTGGCTAGCAGGGCTTCCGCCATTGGGGTTCTTGATCCTGTGTAAAGGCCCACCGTTAGCCTGTCAAGTGCCATTGTGGCACAAGAAGTAGCAGGACTTTGCAAAAAAAAAAAGTGATGAGGGTCTCGCTGGATCTCCAGCCGGCAGTCGAGACCCCTATCGCCCCCACAAGCTTCTGTCCTTTGTCTCAAATGTTTCACATTGAATTCACTCCAAATTTATTTTTCTTATCCACCTGTTAAAGCCTACTTCTGATAATTCAGTATTTGTATCATGAAAAATTAACTAACCGATACCCCAATGCTAACATTTGTATGGAATTATCAGGTAGTTTGAATTAAGCAGCAAGTGAACCGGACTAAATAAAAATGTTGTCCATTTGGATCTCAGTAACAAATAAGTGATTATGATGGGCCAATATATCATGTGTCACAGAAGCTCCATGATTCTGATCTTGGCCTGTCTACTCGCAATCTTGGCTTCCATCCTTTTGAAGTTGGCCTTGATGCCAGGTTTGGACATCATTGCTCATTCCAATCCCGTTGACTTTAGGCCAAGCTTAATTGGCTAGCTCCAGACTTTGCTTCCTGAATGCTGCTACTATTACTGCGCAATATTACAAATTGCATTTATCTAGCATCTTTAATGTAGAGAAATGTCCTTAAGTGCTTCCCAGAGGCATAATCTAAACTACCCCAACCCAGCCCAATCTCCAACTATTCACACTCTTTAATCTTGTGGAATTAACATAGGTGTTTAACAAAATATTGTCAATGGGGGGAAAAAAATCAACATTCATTCCAAAAAGCAAACTACATATAAGAAGCAAAAGCTACAGTTTCTTTACATAGCTTGGTGCTAAAGAAGCAGTGCTCACAAATTTGACTTGATTTTAATTTTGAAAATATATAGCACATTTCAAATTACTTTGGTCTGTTGAAAAATAACTAAATTGCTAGAAACTGAACTCTACAAATACACGTTCGATACAGAAATGGCACAGGTTCCAAGCACTTTCAAACAAGAGATGTAAAAAGTAGAGGGTTGACGTTCATACAGAACAACTGTAGAGTTTGATCTCTGCCCAGAAATACCAGTGTAAAGAAATCAAGATTCATAAAAAAGGCTGCATTTAAAAACAATGCTTTTCATTTAAAGTAGGACTAAATGTCAAAGTGAATGTGAGGCAATGGCAATTTAAACCAGAAGCACACAATGTTTAACCTCAAATTTAGTACGTGATGCAATACATGTTTGCCACATTATACAATGAATCTCCAAAGTCTACATGGATTGAAAGCTTCCATTGGAATGAAAGAAAATAGGAGTAGAACAGCAAATCTATCAGCGGGCAACATCACCTCATAGTATCACCCCTTCTTGTGAGATGTAAGAGTAACAGTAGACCATACAACCTCTTGAGCCTGCTCTGACATTTTAAAAGATAATGGCCGATCTTTAACTTCACTTCTCCACGCTATCCCTGGATTCCCTGTATTTACAAGACAGGCTGGTAGTTAGGTTGATGTTAAAATCCATCCATGACTGCAGCTTAAATTTTTCATTATACAATGTTTTTCCTTCATCCCACATTATTGACAGCAAGGAAGCTGAAAATGTTATCTTTTTTTATTTGTTCATGGGATGCAGGAGTCACTGAGGAGGCCAGCATTTATTGCCCAACCCTCATTGCCCTTAAGTTAAAAAAAAAATCCGTTTTAATAAATACAATTAGAGACGAGAAAGAAAAATCTGCAAATGTTCAGAGCCTAAAACGAGGGTTTAGAAATATTAGAAGTGAATAGTACATCTGTCAGCACCTGTCCAGCATTCTTCACCTGAAATGCGAAATCACCATTTCCTATCACTACAATTAACTTGTAAAAGATGGGCTGTTCGACTGTGTTTTAAGCATTCACCGCAGTTATGTGCTATAAGCTTCTTTCAGCTTAACAAAATTAGAAGCATGGTTGACCTACATATTTTGAGAGCTCAAAAAACCTTTCTTTGTTTCCTTTGCTCCAAGGGAAGGATAGCTACCCCAAGCAGGAATAGCTACTCTTTGAGATCCATCAAAGTCACATTACAGCAAGCCACAGAGATAAGTCACAGCCACTCCCTTGTTCCACTTCACTCTTCCTAGCTTTTTCCCTCTGGCACAGTGAGAACGTACCCTTCTTTGATTAGCACCTTCCACAATAACACAGTGAGAAAGGGTAATTTTCCCCGTGGTGAAAGCACAGAACTGCATCCATACATCATGTCATACACTGTACTGGAATTTAACACTCTGCAGTGCCGTGCTTCCAGGGAGACTTCCTCTCCTAATGGAGCCATTAATTCCAATAACATTTATCTTTAAACAGAAAAAGAAAGACTTGCTTTTATACAGTGCTTTTCATGACTACTGGACATCTCAAAGTGCTTTACAACCAATTAAGCACATATTGAAGTGTAGTCACTTCTGTAATGCAGGAAACTCAGCAGCCCGATATGCACACAGTAAACTGTCACAAACAACAATGTCAAAATGACTGGATAATCTGGTTTTGTGATGTTGATTGAGGCTGGGGATAACACCCCTACTCTTCTTCAAAATAGTGCCATGGGATCTTTTGCATTCACATCTCATCAGGAAGACAGCACCTCCAACAGCATAGCGCTCCCTCAGTATTGCACTACAGTGTCAGTCTTGAATTTTGTATGAAAGCACTGGAGAAGGACTTGAACCCAAAACTTTAAGCTGATTGGGGCATCCACGGGTGGCAAATCATGAGGGTGGACCCCCTAAACGAGGATAACATGACTTCAGTGGCTGCCTCAGCCCCCTCCAGGATTTTACGGACAACCAGGGGATTCTGCCCGTGGTCCAATAAATGCCCAATTAAGGGTCTTATTCTGCTGCCACTCCCATATAATCGGCAACAGGAGAAGCCTGCACCTAATGTGTAGCCCGCCAGGTTTAACCCTGCGAGCTGCTGGGGGCGGGGGGGAGATCATGCCTCCTTCCTGGGCTCCCTGTGACAATCAGAGGCCCCTCTCCTACAGTTTTGGCTCCCCATATCCGCCCTCCCCACTGTCCTGTCCAACCTCGCTGGGGCCTGTAGTCTGGTCCCAGCGAGATCCAGACTTACCTGAATATCCAGGTTCATCGCTGAACGCCATCTTCTTGGCCTTGGCTTGCCTGCAGTACTGGAAGTGCCCACCATTCCTGATTGGCGCTGCTAGTGTATAGAGCTGCCAGCCTCCGATTGGCCAGCAGCTCTATGAGGCAAGAAGCCCTCCTGGAGATGGACAGAAAGCCCTAACTCTTAATAATTAAAAGGCCCTTGCCTGAAAAATTGAAGCGGGGCATGCTGACAAAGCTGAAGGGGGCTTGCCCCCGAAATTTCTGCTGAGGTGTGGGAGCCCGCTCTGAGTGTACAGTCCAGCCCCTTGTGATGCAGGGCCACCAACTAACTAAGCACTAGGGTTCAGCAAGAAATCTCCAAAATAAGCCACCTTATGATGGTGCTGTTTCAAAATGGCAGCCTTGGAGTGCCATTGTAAACCATAGTTACTGTGAGAAAGTGAAAGCAATGAAAAGAAAAACACTCCAAAATCTTTTGGAAGATGCTGATTGGCAGGCACATGTCTCAGGAAGTGCGGGGGGGGAGGTGGGGGTGGTGAATTAATAAACTGGCAGGTACTGTCCCCATGTGGCAAGTGTGCAACTCTTGGAGTTAAAGCAACAGGAGACTAGAAGTCGGTCAATCACAATTCATGTGGTTACAGGATATTAAAGACCACCAAGAAAAAAAAATGGAGGCTTTTGGTCGTCTCACGAAAATTATTTAAAACATTTAAAATATATAATTAGAATTATTATTCCAACAGCTTGGTTAACATATGCACCATACAGTGCAGCATTAAGTAATGTATGTCAGTAGTTAAAGGGGCAGTGGTAGGAAGAATAAAAAGGTCACATATTATTTGGAAGGTGCAAGTCTACATAGGGTAGAGGAACAAAGGGATCTCGGCGTACAAATACACTAATCACGAAAAGTTGTGCCACAGGCTAGCAGGACCATAAAAAAAAATCAAACAAAACACCGGGCTTTCAATTCTATTCCTCTGGAAATAAAAGCAGGAAAGTTTTGCTAAACCTGTACTGAAGTTTGGTTAGATCACACTTAGTGCAGTGCTAGTCGCCATATTATAAAAAGGATACAGAGGCACTGGAGAGGGCGCAGAGAAGCTTTACAAGGATGATGTCAGAAATGCATGGGTATACATATCAGGAAAGGATGGATGGGCTGGGCCTCTTCTCTCTTGAAAAAAGGCTGAGGGGTGACCTACTAGAGGTCTTTAAAATTATGAAAAGTTTTGATGGAGTGAATAGAAAGGGAATGCTGCCTCTTGTGGGGAAGAGCATACCTAGAGGCCATCAATATAAGCTAGTCGCCAAGAAATCCAATAGGGATTTGAGAAATTTCCTTACCCAAAGAGTGGTGAGAATGCGGAATTTGCTACCACAGGGAATGCTTGAACCAAATAGTATAGATGTATTTAAAAGGAAACTAGATAAGCAAATATGAGGGAGAAGGGAAAAGAGGGTTACGATGGTAGCTTTAAATGAGAAAAGATGGAAGGAAGCTCAAATGGGCATGGATTGATTGGGCTGAATAGCCTGTTTCTGTGCTGTATATCCTATGTAATATGAAGCAGAAGAGTCACAAATTGAACCCTAGGTCTATGTTATGTTAGCACAGCTCAGTCTGGTTGACCATGTGCATTACTATTGGCCTCAGCAGCTGTTAAATTATAGAAAGGAAGGACAATCAACTCACTTCTTGCCCTTGATTAGTATCGAGCAATCAGTGTGGACTAGGTCACAATTAGGCCTGATTATGCTAACATGGCCAGAGGCCCCACGTGAGAAGATGTTTGAGCGAAGTACCAGAGAGTCAGTTGTCAATAAAACCTAAATCCATGACCAAGCTTTTGGTTATCTGCCCTCATATGTCCTTACATGCCTCAGTGTCGTGTTTTTTATCATGCCCCTGAGAAGTGCTTTGGGCTATTTTATACATTAGAGATGTAAATACAAGTTGTTGCTGTCATTCAACCTATACGTTAAAACCCAAAGCAAGAGTTGCTGTTTTCACGAAAGAAGTAATGGGTGATATTGGTGGGGGGGGGGGAGGAAATGGAAGTAAACTGCAGGACCAAAGTGTGTCTTCTAGGTTGGAGTTAAAGACTCTCACCATTATTCAGGCAAAATATGGGGTATTCGTTGTAATGTGCAACAAGTATTTCTAAAACGTGATGATTTAAGATTAATTTATTTTTAAAAATAAAAGTTTCTGTATTGGTTTCAGTACGACATCCAGTCCTCACTTACTCTTTCAGAATTCTCATATCGAGTGTTGGCCCTTTTGAGTTAACAAGCCACAACATCTCAAGGAGTGCTGCTTGGGCAATGCAAGACAACCTCCAATTATTGTTCTTTTACTAATGCACACGAGCATGCTTATGGACATATATTGATTAAATCGCATGTTGGCTCCTCTTCACAGAGTGTCTTTTCACGCTAGCAATGCTGAGCGCAGAAAGGGCTCCTCCTGCCCCAGTATGAAAAGTACAGCAGTGCTGATTCTCAATCAGCCACACATATGGCACCACTGGTTCAGCTGTCCCATGAATACTTTGCTGCAGGTCCATCCCACTGAAATCCTACCAAATCCCCTACAAACCAGATTTGTAGAGGACAAACTTTCACACAGCAGTTGGGTTTGCAGTGCATTTTGTGAGCTGTGATGGGGTTCCGTGAGGATTGTGGGTGTGGAGACCGGCTGGTTAGAAGGCCCACCTTGGCCCTCCAACACAGCAACATTCAAAGGCCCCTTGATTTTTATTGAATTCAAATTCCACCATCTGCCGTGGTGGGATTTGAACCCGGGTCGCCAGACCATTACCCTGGGTCTCTGGATTACCAGTCCAGTGACAATACCATACGCCACTGCTTTTTATTTTTAGGGCTCCCAAAACCCACATCATCACAAGAAAATTGTACGCGAGAGTAAATGGAATTTTCCTGTGGTCCTCACAATAACCGTAACCCCAACCTGGGGAAAGGCGTGTACGCGTTTTGGATCTAAGGCCTTCCTGACCCATGAAAAGGCCACACAAAAATTGTGTGGGGTTGGGGATGCAGAGGAAAATTCTCTTTCCCGGCAAAAAAAACATACCTAAGTGCAGTGTTTCGCCACCTGATTACACCTCCATCGGGAGGCAAAAATCTGGCACACGGAGTACGAAAGTAAGGAAGGTATTGCGAACCTTTATAAAACACGAGTCCGGCCTAAACTGAAGCAGTGTGTCCAATTCTGGGCATCACAATTTAGAGAGGACACAACAGCATTAGAAAAGGTGCAGAGAAGATTTACAAGTATGGTTCCAAGGATGAGGGACTTTGGTTACAAGGATAGACTGGAGAAGCTGGGGCTGTTCTCTCTGGACAGCACCTTTCAAACACACGACTACTACCATCTAGAAGGACAAGGGCAGCAGAACCATGGGAACACCACCATTTGCAAGCTTCCCTCCAAGCTACTCATCATCTTGACTTGAAAATATATCGCTGTTCCTTCACTGTCGCTGGGTCAACACCCTGGAACCCCCTCCCTAAAAGCTCTGTGAGTATACCTACACCACAAGGAATGCAGCAGTTCAAGAAGGCAGCTCATCACCATCTTTTCGAGGGCAATTAGGGATGGGCAATAAATGCTGGCCTAGCCAGCAACACCAACATCCCATAAATGAATAAAAAAGAGAAGCAAAGATTGAGAAGAGATTTGGTAGAGGTGTTCAAGATCACGAGGGGTCGGGACATAGTAGAAAGAAAGAAACTGTTCACATTGGTGAAAGGATCAAGAACCAGAGGGCACAGATTTAAGGTGAATGGCAAAAGAATCAAAGATCACATGAGGAAAATCTTTCTTTTTAAAAAAAACAAAGCAAGTGGTTAGGATCTGGAATGCACTACCCGAGTGCAAGGTGGAGCCAGTTTTAATCATGACTTTCAAAAGGGTATTGGATAATTATCTGAAGAGAAAAAAAATACAGGGCTATGGTTAAAAAGCAGGGGAATGGGACCAGCTGTGTTGCTTTTGCAGAGAGATGGCACTGACACAATGGACCGAATGGCCTCTTTCTGTGTTGTAACCATGTCATGATGCACTAACATACATTTTTACATGTAATTGGCCTCTTTCAACCTCAGATATATCACACTGGGTAACACACAAAAGCTGCTACTTTACATTAAAAATGCAATGTCCTGTAATTGCAAAACCTGCCAATCAGATTCCCACAAACTGCTCAAAACGCTTTGACATTCTTTTTCATCTGCCATTTAGTTCCCTTCATTGTGGAAATGTCCAATTTTAATCAAAATAAAAATGTCAAAAAATTACATGCTTCACAATGACATGACTGCATTTATCCAATGACTCATCTTTTGTGGCATATGGTATTCACTGACATTTGTACTTGAAGGCCTGAACCTCTATTAAAAGTCTGACCCTTGACCCACTATTTTTGCCCAGAGTACATCTGATTGGAATTCGAATTGTGCACAAGTAATAATTTCTGAGGGTTAGTCAGCATTGTTAAGTCAGGTCTACTCGAAATTACTTTCCCCCACTCCAAGCCAATTCTTTAATTAGTTTTGAAACAGTTAGAGAACATTTTAAAACCTCTGCTGAGGTAGAGCCTCTATGAAGCGTTTTTTTTAAAAAAAGCAATGGTGTGAGTGAGTAAATCCTGATCATAAAACTGGTTGAAGAGCTAAAATGGGCAGAAACCTGCTGCAACAGATCTTCAGCCATTTTTCCAATTGTTTATGCCCACTTTACAACCTATTAATCAAATTCAACAGATAAGCAAATCCACCTTCTGACCTCAAGGTGAGGTTTCCAATATCACAATTCCCACCTCCTTGGACCTTGTGTGAAAGGCACCATTGTAAAAAGACAGGAGGACTGAATTATGCTATTAAAAATGTTGAAAGCTGCACCACATTGACACGTATAGTATTTGATCACTTGTGCTGTGTTCTGACGAAGAGCACCAGACTACTTTGAGGAAAGCAAACAGTGTCATCCAGGTCAAGTCTGCAAAGGGCCTGAAAGCAGGTTACATACCCCTGCCTAGTTACACTATCCTCTCTTTCACCCTCTCCAATCTGCAACCAGCGAATACCCTCAGGAGAATCGCCTGCAAAAGGAAAGTCTTTGCTGCGCCTCACTACAGCAAAGCAACAATTGATGCCTTGATAATAAAAACAGTGATGGCCATCAACCCATTAAGATTTTTTATGAGCTCCCTCCAGTGAAGTTTGAAAACACATCTGTAACAGGGACTCCTGCTGAAGGGCAGTTAATAGTCACAGAAGATCAAAAACATACTGCGCAGATCAATGTGGTAGAGCTGTCAACGTTTCCAGTTGCATAATTCAATGCTGTTATTTCAGAATAATGTCTGTCACTAAAGATCCAAGGAAGCAGAATTCAGGCTCAAGTTATTGTAAAAGACTGTTCCTTGTTTGTCAAAATAGCTTGCCACAAGCTTGCTTTTACTTGCAGGGTGTTGGATAGCTTTCAGTGTCATGTGCATGGAATGTTTTTTTTTGAGGGAACATCAACAATAATTCTGCCTACACACTTTTTTTCTCCCTGCATCTCACACACTATTTGCTAGCAAAATGGGCATTACTGGTAAATTTTGCTGGTAAACGGGATTAGGTAGGTAGGTAGGTAGGTCAGGTGTTTCTCACGTGTCGGTGCAGACTCAATGGGCCGAAGGGCCTCTCCTGCACTGTGATTCTGTGTAATTCTGTGATACTGAGGCGACCTGCACCCTGCCAATGTCACTCAGATACTGGTGAGTGCACAATCTACGGTTTCTCCTTCAGTCTTCTTGCGCCATTGGCAAACTTGGAGACTTGCAGCCATTATTCAGCCCTGCCTCACAGCTAGGATTGTGACATTAGCAGCAAGCCCACATCTGTCTGGGTTAGAGTGCTGAGTTTCCAGCACACCCAGCAGAAATTCAGTGCTGATTATTCTACGTGGGATTTCCCACGGGAATTTTCATTTTTAATGGAAACATGCTCATGGGCCCTCTGATCAGGCCTGTCCGCTTTAAGCTTCATTGGCTTCCCATTTCTCAACGAATTGACTTGAAAGTTCTCATACTACCTTAGTGATCTCCTCTCTCTCGCGTGTGCATGCACACACACACACAGTGGAATTTAAAAGGAGGAATGCGAGTACCAACAGCGGAACTGGAAGTGGGCACGACTTCCATTTGTGCACCAGGAGCCGGTCGGCACCTAAAATTATAACTACAATTTAAAGGGCCGGCACAGGAGGCAAGTACGATTACACAGTGGGTTGCGCATTCACTGCCATCAGGTGACAAGGCAGCAGGTACTGCCGGGGTAGAAAAGAGCCTCCTGGACATACAGGCAGGCTCTGCATCATGGTCAAAACATTCCTGCCCACCTTGATTCTGTCTGCACATCGAACAATTTCTTGTTGCAGCCTTTCCTTACCCCCACTCCCCCCTCGCCCACCATCACTCCCCCGCTTATTATTCTTTTGTGCCCTGGGCCGCACTCATCACATTCAAACCCCTCCAATTGCATATATGTCTGAACCTAGGCAGATATAGCCCCACGGTTTAGCGACGCCTTCCTTGGAGATTCTCCTCCAGGCTATTAGGGAATGGCAGGAGGTGCTCATTCCCACAGATGGCAAGAGAAGACTCACCCCCCCCGACCAAGGCGGCTTGGACGGAAATCGCAGAGGAGGTCCAAAGATCCTGGATGCAGTGCAGGAAAGGGGTCAATGACCAGCTCCGATCTGCCAGCATAACTGCCGCACATTACCACAGGGTCTCCCATGCAGTCATCAAGTAATGTATCTTTGCGAGTGGACAACTAGGCCAGGGCATGTGAAAGCGTGATCAGCCTCATTACCACATGGCAATTCAGGCCAAAGCATGTGACAGTTTGTCTTTGAGGGCTTGAATCCAATGTACCATTGATGACCAGTATCCATGATGGGGATGCGTGCAGGCAAGAGGGTAGTGTGTAACTTGACATGTCACCAAATCTGCACATCATCATGCAGGAGAAGCAGACCCACAACACGTGGGAAAGGTCAAGGACGAGGCACTGCAATTTGCAAGAGAGAGGAGGGTGGCCAAGCGATCGCAGGCAGCAAGGCTGGAATGGCCAGGCATAAGAGTGAGGACACACCCAACCTGGTGCTAGCATGTGGCCCCACAGGAGGTACACAAGGAAATGTGATGCGCTCATAGATCCTTAATGTGGTCATTTTTGTTCTCCTCTGCAGGTCTTCGCAATCCCAAGCCCAGGCCTCAGCCACGACAGGAGCCTGAAGACTCCACCTCTGCGATCGATGGCACTACTGACGCAGAAGATACATAGTCACCTGCCTCTTCCACACACACCACCAGTGCAGCAATATCCACACGGGTCACAAAGGTTTCACTTTTAGATCCAGGAGCAGAGTCTGCTGAGCACATTACACACGCCCCGGTAGCTAACAGAGATCGATAGCTCAGGCCCTTGAAACTCGGAGGACTGCTGAGGACCAGGCCCCTGCTGAGCCCCACACTGATGACGGGTCTCTAGTCGCTATGACATGAAGCCTGCTGGATAAGCAGCAGTGGCTCAGGGAAAATATGGTGGAGATACTAGAGACTATGCACAGCTTTGCATGGGGTATAGGGGAGCCCATGCAAGCCACGAGTTCTGCCATGTCTCAGGCATGTGAACGCATGGCTTCCTCCATGGAGATGTTGGTTACCGCCTTGGAGAGCCAACATACGCACCATGTGTGTTCTGACCTGGGCTGCATACAGCAGTGGCTAGACGAAAGGGGGACGAGGCACCTGGACCTTATTCCAGGTGCCCCTAGCCCTCAGGGTGACATCATCACACCTCTCAGGATACCCCTGTGGGTGAGCTGCCTCTCCTTATCCCCTCTGCCATTGACCACATTGCCACCAGTAGGTGAGGCCCTGGAGGATGCTCCTTTGCACCCGTACAGGAGACCCCTAAGTAGGCCAGAGCCCTCATGGCCTTGGTCCTCCAGAGGACGGTCACCACAGTCATCAAAGGCAACAGGGCAGTGAACTGAGTGGGCTGCCTCCACCTCAGCTGCTGATGTCAGGATTGCATCAAGACAGAGAAAACGTAAGACTTTGGCCCTGTCATGGCGGGAGCTGCCACAGGAGATTCAACGGCCTAGCCAAAGGTCCATTGATTTATGGTCGGACCGGATAATCCCGACAGTGGGCGGGGCCAGAAAAATCCCATCCTTTATGAGAACAACAAGCTGGCACACGTAAATATTATACATTATATCATTTTCAATTTATCCATGTGTGCATCATTGTTATTTATTGGGACTAACTTAGTCAGAGTTAAACGTACTGGCATGCCTCATGGTTGGTACGCATTGATGGAGATTTCCTTTATTGTGGAGGAAACAATGTTGTGTAGTTATGTTCAGCCTTTAATGAATGTTCATGTTAATGTCCAGTTTTGTACTCGCCAGTCTGTGGCTGAACATGCAGGCTCAGTTGGCCTTTACATGCATTGTCAAGGATATTTTTTGAGATTACTCTTAACGGGACTAGCAGCTTTAGTAGATGCACTCAAAACCCTGTAACGAGGGTGCAGGATCTGAATTCTCAGGCATGGTAGGCTGACTGACGTACATCCAAGTGTGAAGCAGATGTCATTGGGAGCAGTATTCACTAGTAAGTGCGTGGGACAATGGTCCGCTCCCCTTGCTCTTCTAGATGGTAGAGAACGTAGGTTCAGAGGTAGCTCCAGGAAGGAGACTAAGCAGGGATTGGTAGACATCACGAGCAGCCAATCGAGTTCTCATGGAGGAGATCATGGTCATGTAGGTACCTCACACTTGGGTGAATCGGTGTAATTAGGCTGTCCTTGGTGTCCCTTGCACATCTCTCCATGCCCTGGCATCCAGTACAGGCTCATATACATTCATGGTCTCCTCCTCAGGCTCATCCAATTCAGCTTCATATGAGGAGGAGTTCTGCTCATCAATCTCATGTTCTTCCAACGGTTCTCCACATTGACATTGTGCATTGCACAGCAGACCATGATCACACTGATACCTTCTGCGTGCCCCTCCAGACCACTCAAGGTGGCACATGCGCATTTTCAGCAAATCAATGATGGCTCTGGTGGAGGTGTGAGCTGCATTGTACCACTCACCACTGTGCTGCAGGGATGGCTCACTGGTGTCAACAACAAGGCCCAGAGGGGATAGCCCTCATCACCCAGGATTCAGCCATTACCCTGGGCTGGGGCTTCTAAAAGATCAGGGACCTGTGAGCGCTGCAAAATAAAGAATCATGAGAACTTCCTGGGGCAGGAGCACAGGCATGCATTATTCTTTGCCTGTGGCTGTGGACCAGTTGTATGTTCAAAGGGCGAAAGCCCTGGCAATTCACATATGCTGCTGGCTGGCCCCAGGGAGCTCCACATGAGTGCAGCTGATGACTCCTTTCACTCTATAGAAACCAGGGCCCAAAGCCCAATGCCCTGGCCACCTGGCTATCCACAGCTGTGGAGAATTTGATGAATTTATTCGCAAGATGGAAGAGGGCATTGGACACCTCCTCTATGTACCGGTGTGTGGCAGCCTGAGAAATGTCACGCATGTCACCCGTGGAGCCCCAGAAACAATTGCTGGTGAAAAAAATTGAGCGCCACAGTCACCGTGAAGCCCACCGGCACAGGGTCCCTGCCAAATCCACGTGGCTGCAGGATTCCACATATCTTTGTGGCCATTTCCTGGGACAGCCTCAGCCATCTTTGGCATTAGTTAGTTCTCATCCTGAAGTCTCAGTGATATCCCAGTGTCCATCTTCTATAACACTTTCCCTGGATGCCCACCTCTTGGCCTGCCTCCCCCCCCCCGGTGCTGCCTGCTGCTAGCCTTGCCGTTTCGGTTGTTGGCCAGCGACAGCCTTCCTTTGTCACAGCCTCCTCTCCTGCTCCCGAGGTTGCAAGAGTATTGGGTACATCAGTCCCAGAGCGAATCCACCAAGTTAACTGTGTGAAGGAGGCAGGCAATGATATGGACACCTCTGCTTTCATGGCTTTCATCCATACAGCTGCTGACCAATGAGGTTTTTAAAATAATTTAGGTCACACTCAAAACTCCTCCCAACCTCCAGCCCCTCACCAGTGGCCTCCTCCTACTTGGACCTGAGCTCCTATCAGCTTAATCATAAGTTTGGAGTGATTGCCAGCAGCAGAACAACAATCGCCCTCCACCTGGAGCTCTCACTGTCCACCCTCCCTCTGTCATGTTCGAATCTGAGCATATCACCCTTGACACTCCAAACATCACTGTGTACCTTCCCTCTGTCACCCTCGAACTTTGCACCATCATCCTTGACCCTGTGACAATGGACATGTTACCCACTCACCGTAGGCATTTCTCCACTGATCCAAAACCCTCTCCCAATGAAGGAATAATGTGTCCATACAGCCCCTTGACCCGTCCTCCAAGGCCTTCCATTATCCCTACCTCTGACTGGACCTGCTTTCATACTGCATCGACCTCCCCCTGTAACTGTGGACCTTCCCAATGTTGAGATCCCAGCTGATGTTACTACTGCACAAGTCAGATCCCTAGGTGGAACCTGACTTGATAGACCCTAACTTTAGTTGTTTTGTTTAGAAACATAGAGAGCGGTTACCAAACACATTCACAGGAGTCGAAAGAGCTTTTAAGAAAAGAATAAAACACTTATTAAACAAGAAAAAAGGACCATCTTGCACTACGCATGAGGGTTTCCAATCTCCACTCTCGAAGAACTCGCCTTGGAATCTTCTCCCAAACTACGCTTTTTCTCGAACGTCTTCAACAAGGATCCGCCTCCTAAGTTTAGATCACTCCTTCCGATGTTCCTCTCCCCTGCATCACCACATGCATTCAAGCTTAGCCTTCCACGTACTCTGAGACTCAGCCATGCCAACAGAACACCACTGCTCCACAGGCCCATAGAAAGGAGTCACCAACCTTTGGCTGCCTCCTTGCTTCTTCTGGCTTCTCGCAAGCCCACTTTGCCTTAATTCTGCTCCGCGCAGCTTTCTCTCTTTTAATTCAGAGCCTCTTGCTCTGCTCCTTACTTTAACTTCGCTGAACAGGACCTGTTTCCGATTCCTGTTCTTGTTCCTTTACCCCAACTGTCTTTCTGGGGCTTTCTTTGTCCCTTTCCATGGTTTTTGGGACTTTCTGCTTTTCTTCTGGGAAATCTGCTCTCTGCAGCTCCCACTCTCATGTCCAGCTTCTTCCGTGCCTCCCGGTAATGGTGTTTTTATCCTGAGTCTCCTGATCTTTATTTCCGCTGTTTCACTTTTGTTTTCGTTTCTTGTTCTGCAAGGGTGCAGGGCTCCCTTTAAATATTAAAACAACAGAGAAAGAGCCCACTACGTTTGTATGCGGGGCCGTTTACTGGCTTGAAGAAAGGAATCCCGACTAACTACGTAACTGCAGCCACTGTCCGGGCAGCACATGTGCAGAACCCGAAATCGTCAAAAAGAACAAACTGCACATGTGCAGCCATTCCAGGGCCAGCGCATGCACAGAAACTGCTGAGGCCCATCGGGAACTGTAGTTCCCAACTCCAAAGCCAGACCTTTGCTTTTAAAAAGGTAAGTTTCTTTCTTTTTCCATTTCTGGGGTCTGTAACATTTTACCCCTCAAAAGAAAGCAAGCTTCACAGCAGTGAAGGTTTCTTTACAGTGGCCTTACATCTGCTTAACACAAACTTATCTTGAACATCCAACAAATAGCTTAGTACGTACTATACAAATAAATTTTCCATCTCGTTTCATAACTACACATCTCATATTGTATAATTACAAAGATTTAAGTAAAACCAGGTCAATAAATATAATAAAATTAGCAGAATCTGTATATCATAACATTATCTTAACTTAACCCTTGCATTTCTTTTTCCTCCTATTCCCAGTCTTTATCTCAGCAAAAAATGTTTCATTCACAGCACAATCACCCTTTTCATTAGTTGTAGGCGTAAATCCATCCTCAAGCTCTTTTTCCAAACTCAAATATGGTGAATTCTCATTTCAATTTAGCAAAATCAAAATGGCACTTTTGTGAATTAACATCTCATTTCTTCTCTGATCAAAAGCTCTTTTAGCCATTTTCAAGGATGTTATTGAGATGTTTTTTTCTGTTCACACAAAAGGGTTTCATACTCCTGCTTGGTTTGATCTTTGAACTTTTGACAATCTTGTTCTTTCCCCTCTTTGAGCAATGTCAATCACTTTCTTCCAACTCCAGGGGCAGGATTTTACTTCCAATCGGGCATAAAATCACGCACTCTCGCAATATTTCGGTCGGCGGGCGCATGCGAGTTGGCAGCGCGCCCGCTGACAATTAAGAGGTCTATTAAGGCCCTTAATCAATCAAGTTAAAACTATTTTTCACTGCCTGTTCAACCACACAGGTAGGCAGGCAGGCGAATCGGCCAGGCGGCCTTTGGATTTTTTATGTAACCACATCCACGGGCGGGATGGGGTTTCCAGCGGTAATTGAAAAAAAATTTACATATCATTTTTAATATGTCCCTGTTCACGTGACCGAGTCACATGTGGGGGCATGTTTCTCTCATTTTTAAAATCTTTATTTTGGAATCCACAATTCTTCAGCTCCCTGAGGCAGCTCTGTGCCCTCAGGGAGCTTTCAGTGCGGCGCTCCCCCCGTGCATGGACAGACTTCAGTGCTCGCCCTCCTACCGCCCCCACCCCAGCAGCGCTGAGCTTCTCAGTGCACCTTTCACATTGGCTGGCCGTTAATTGGCTGGCCGTTAATTGGCCAGCCAGCGTGAAGTCGCGGTCGGGGGCCAATCACGGGCAGTGGGCCGTTTCCCGGCCCTGCCTGTCACGCCTACCCGACGGCCAGAAAATCCTGCCCCGGGGGCCCGAACCTCACTTTTAAAAAGGTAAGTATTTTTCTTTTCCATTTCTGGGTGACACCAATGACAGGCAGCTTCCTCACTTTGACACCCAGGAACCAACATTGGACACTACTAAACCCATCTCTTTAGACCCCTCATTTTGCATTTCCTGACTGTTCTTCGCTCACCCCACCCAACCCTGGCATATTTTCTTATCTACTGGAAGTCAGGCTGTAATTGGATTAAGAGCTAGATGGCAAGGGTCTAAAGTTAACAGTAAGAAGTGGCTTTGATATGTTAGTGAACCAAGAGGAACTTCAATCAGAGTTTAACATAATTCAAACTATTCCTGTTATTGCTTTGAATTGTTTTAGTTCAAAGGGGGATATCTGCAGGTTCTAAAATGTGTAAGGAAGTGAAGTAAAGATAGGGTAAGTATGTGAACTTAAGAACAATTTAATCAATTCTGGGAAGAAAGAATTTCTGACTGAAACAATGGAGATATCAAAGAGAAGGAATACAGTTAAGGAAATACTGAAGCCTATGTGAAAGGGTAGCTGGTCAGAACTCCCAGGAGACAGTGTGAACAAGGCCAGACTGAAAGAACCAGTTGATGTCAGCCTCAAAGAAAAAATGCTGTGTGGTAAAATTACTGGACTTCTATAGAGTTTAAAATCTGTAAGGATAGTTGCTGATCAGAAAAGGAAAAGGTCAGCTCTGAGGGTAGTTAAATTAAGATTTGTGGAACAGTTTTAAAGTGCTGTTTACGGCGTGAAACCATTCTTGTGCTTAAATGTAATTGTGTTTTATTTTTTCCTTTATTCTTTTAATAAATGTTTACTTTACTATAAAATCATCACAAGTAATTGGGGGAAATCATTTCCTGATTTCAGAATCGCTCCTCACACTATACAAATTGCAAAAACTGTTTTGGCAGCTGTTTCAAGTTTCCCTCTGGGATTTGAGCAGCTCGGCATTTACCATCTGCAATGCCTTACCAAATTAGGGGCTCTTTGTGGGATATTAAAAGAATAATTCCTTGATTGGCTTGGAATTGGTGAACTTAAAGGCAACGAGAGTGAGGAGTATACTGAACCAGGAATGGCACTGAGAGATTTTAAAGTGGGTGACTGCGATATGGTTTTGACAGTTGCTAAGACTTGTCTGGAAGTTGAAGTTATAACATTGGTTGGTTTACAAAAGGCAAATAAAGCGAAGTTAATGGAATTGGCAAATAAGTTACAGTTAGGGTTACCTGCAGGGGTAAGGAAACTGGACATCATTGAAGGTATAGCATAGCATTTGAAATTGGAAGGAATACCCGAGAGACCAAGTACTCCAGGGGGTGGTCATTGGAATGGGCTCAAATGCAGTTGCAAATGTAAAAGATTGAATTGGAGGAAAAGGAGAGGGAACGAGCATTTCAAAGGGAACAGGCAGAAAAGCAGGAGAGACAAAAGGCAAGAGAATGAGAAGGAAAAAAAAAAACAGGTAAGCAAAATAGAAATGGCTAGGTTAGAAAAGGAGGAAAGAATAAAAGAGTTTTTTTTATTTTTATTCATTCATGGGATGTGGGCTTCACTGGCTGGGCCAGCATTTATTGCCCATCCCGAGTTGCCCTTGAGAAGGTGGTGGTGAGCTGCCTTCTTGAACCGCTGCTTTCCCTGTGGTGTAGGTACACCCACAGTGCTGTTAGGAAGAAGTTCCAGGATTATGACTCAGCGACAGTGAAGGAACGGCGATATATTTCCAAGTCAAGATGGTGAGTAACTTGGAGGGTAACATCCAGGTGGTGGTTTTCCCATGTATCTGCAGCCCTTGTCCTTCTAGATGATAATGACCATGGGTTTGGAAGGTACTGTCTAAGGAGCCTTAGTGACTTCCTGCAGTACATCTTGTAGATGGTACACACTGCTGCCACTGTGTGTCAGTGGTGGGGGGAGTGAATGTTTGTAGATGTGGTATCAATCAAGCAGGTTGCTTTATCCTGGATGGTGTCAAGCTTCTTGAGTGTTGTGGGAGCTGCACTCATCCAGGCAAGTGGAGAGTATTCCATCACAGTCCTGACATGTGCCTTGTAGATGGTGGACAGGCTTTGGGGAGTTAGGTGGTGAGTTACTCACCATAGGATTCCTAGCCTCTGACCTACTCTTGTAGCCACAGTACTTATATGGTTAGTCCAGTTCAGTTTCTGGTTAATGATAACCCCCAGGATGTTGATAGTGGGGGATTCAGTGATGGCAATGCCATTGAATGCCAAAGGGCAATGGTTAGATTTTCTCTTGTTGGAGATGGTCATTGCCTGGCACTTGTTTGGTATGAATGTTACTTGCCACCTGTCAGCCCAATCCTGGATATTGTCCAGGTCTTGCTGCTTTGGACATGGAATGCTTCAGTATCTGAGAAATCACGAATGGTGCTGAACTTTGTGCATTCATCAGCGAATATCCCCACTTCTGACCTTATGATTGAAGGAATGTCATTGATGAAGCAGCTGAAGGTGGTTGAGCTGGGGACACTACCCTGAGGAACTCCTGCAGTGATGTCCTGGAACTGATTTGGCTGGCCTCCCAACAACCACAACCATCTTCCTTTGTGCTAGGTATGACTCCAACCAGTGGAGAGTTCCCAACCCCCCCCACCCCGATTCCCATTGACTCCAGTTTTGCTTAGGCTCCTTGATGCCACATTTGGTCAAATGCAGCCTTGAAGTCAAGGGCAGTCACTCTCACCTCAACTCCAGTTCAGCTCTTATGTCCATGTTTGAACCAAGGCTGTAATGAGGTCAGGAGTTGAGTGGCCCTGGCGGAACCCAAACTGGGCATCAGCTTAAAATGCTGGTTGTTAAAAAAGAGACACCAGAAGGCAAGGAAGGACTTATTTGCAGATCAGGACCCAGTAAGGAGATGTTTAAATTTGTATAAGCTCTTCCAAAGTTTGAAGAAAGAGATGTTGAAGCATTCATTATCTCATTTAAGAAGATAGCTAAACAGATGGAATGGCCAAAAGAAATTTGGACATTGCTTTTGCAGGCCATGTTGTTGGGTAGAGCTAATGAGGTACATGCATCGCTGTCAGAAGAAATATCTGAGGTTTATGATCGAGTGAAGAAGGCCATTTTGAGTGCCTATGAGTTGGTTCCAGAGGAATACAGACTTAAATTTCAAAGTATGAGAAAACAGCCTGGACAAACTTATATTGAGTTTGAAAGAATCAAACAAAATAATTTTGACAGGTGGATCAGAGTATTACAAATAGAAGGAACCTATGAAGCCCTTCGAGAAGTGCTTGCTTTTCTGCTTGAACAAATCCTACCAATTTGCCTTGTTCTAAAGCCCCTGACTTTACAGTACCTTGCGTAGTCCCTACAACCTTGACAGCCTATATGTTGAAAGGCAGGCTGCAGACATGTTTAAAGATTTCATCTGTGAGGGAAAAGTCTTCTCATGTGATATATAAATTTTAAGGCACAGGGGCAAGTCAATCCTTAATGTTACGGGATAGTGATATTTGTTGCTCAGAGGGAATTTTGCAGGAAAAGGTATTAATAAGCAGAAAGTATTCCATTGTGTAAGGTGAATTTGAAAAGTAGCTTGAAAACAGGCGAAGAGTTTGTAGGAGTAGTGGAGAAATTGCCTATTTCTGGGGTTCAATTTATCTTAGGAAATGATATAACTGGGTCACCGATGTTGGTGATACCTATTGTAGTTGAACAGCCTGCAGAAAAGCAATCCACAGAAGTGCTGCAGGAGAAACATCCTGGTCTGTTTCCAGACTGTGTGGTAACACAATCATAGACTCATAAGTTGAGACAGGAGGAGGAGGAGGAGTCTAGAAGACAGGGCAAAGAGACCGGAGTGCAATTAGTTGAAGCTATCTTTGATAAGATTGTTCAGGAAGAGAGAATGGGGACGAATGAAGTGAGAGGACCACTCAAGACTAGTGAACCTCCTCTGAACCATCTCCAATGCAACTACATCCTTCCTCAAGTAAGGGGACCAAAACCACACAGTACTCCAGGTGCGGTTTCACCAATGCTTTGTATAGTTGCAACACTTCGCTATTTTTATACTCTATTCCTTTAGCAATAAGTGCCAAAATTCCATTTGCCTTCCTTATTACATGCTGTACCTGCATACTAGCTTTCAGCGATTCATGCACGAGGACACCCAGATCCCTCTGCACTGAAGCATTCTGAAGTTTCTCTCCATTTAAATAATAAGTCGCCTTTTTATTCTTCCAACCAAAATGGCTAACCTCACACTTATCCATGTTAAACTCCATCTGCCAAATTTTGGCCCATTCATCTAACCTGTCCATATCCATTTGTAAATTTCTTATTTCTTCATTGCAACTTACTTTCCCACCTATTTTGGTGTCATCTGCAAATTTAGCTATAGTATCTTCTATCCCTGAACCCAAGTCATTAATATAGATTGTAAATAGTTGGGGCCCAAGGACCGAACCCTGTGGCACCCCACTAGTTACAGCTTGCCATCCAGAAAAAGACCCATTTATCCCGACTCTCTGCTTTCTGTTGGTTAGCCAATTCTCTATCCAAGCTAATATATTACCCCTAACTCCGTGTGATCTTATCTTGTGTATTAATTTTTTGTGCGGCACCTTATCAAAGGCCTTCTGGAAGTCCAGATATACTACATCTACAGGATCCCCATTATCCATTTTGCTTGTCACATATTCAAAGAACTCTCGCAAATTAATCAAACACGATTTGCTCTTCATAAAACCATGCTGACTCTGATGGATTGCATTTTGGCTTTCCAAATGCCCCATTACTACTTCCTTAATAATGGATTCCAACAATTTCCCAACAACAGACGTTAAACTAACTGGTCTATAGTTTCCTACTTTCTGCCTCCCCCCCTTTTTGAATAAGGGCGTTATATTACCATTTTTCCAATCCACTGGAACCTTTCCAGAATCCAGGGAATTTTGGAATATTATAGCCAACGCATCCACTAGCTCCACTGCCACTTCCTTTAAGACCCTGGGATGTAGGCTCAATAATTTGCTCAGTACTTTTTCTCTAGTAATGGTGATTGTTCTCAGTTCCTCCTTCTCTATACCCTCTGTACTACCTGTTACTATTGGGGTGGTACTAATGTCCTCCACTGTGAAAACTGAGGCAAAATATTGATTAAGCATCTCTGCCATTTCTGCGTTCCCCACTATTAACTCCCCAGTCTCATCCTCCAAGGGACCAACATTCACTTTAGCTACTCTCTTTCCTTTTATATACTTGTAGAAGCTTTTGCTATCAGTTTTTACATTTTGCGCTGGTTTTCTTTCATAATTTACCATTGCTCTTTTTATTATTTTTTTTTAAGTAACCCTTTGTTGATCTTTAAAAGTTTCCCAATCTTCCAGCCTGCCACTGACCTTTGCAATTTAGTATGCCTTAGTTTTTGCCTTTATGTTATCTTTAACTTCCTTGCTTAGCCATGGATGCTTTGTACCCCTCTTACCATCTTTCTTCCTCTTTGGAATATAGTTTACTTGGGAGGAATTGAATGTCTCCTTAAATATCTGCCACTGTTCATTAACTGTCCTACCTTGTAGTCTTCCTGCCCAGTCCACTAGGGCCAAATATGCCCTCATGCCAACGTAGTTACCTTTGTTTAACTCCAGAGCATTAGTGTGGGACTCAAGTTTCTCACTCTCAAACTGAACTTGAAATTCTAGCATGCTATGATCACTCTTCCCTAGAGGATCCTTTACTTTGAGATCATGAATTAATCCCATCTCATTTCACAAAACCAAATCCAGAATGGCCTGCTCCCTGGTTGGTTCCACAACATATTGCTCCGAGAAACAATCTCTAATACACTCTATGAACTTTCCTTCGAGGCTACCCTTGCCAATTTGATTAGTCGAGTCTTTTTGCATATTAAAATCACCCATGATTATTGCCGTGCCTTTCTTACATGCTCCCAGTATATCCTGGGTTATACCGTGACCTACTACTGAACTACTGTTTGGGGACCTATAGGTTACTCCCACCAGGGACTTCTTTCCCTTGCTTTTTCTTATTTCTACCCAGACTAACTTTACATCTTGCTCTGCAGTACCTATATAATTCCTCACTATAGCACTGATCTCTTCCTTTACTAACAAAGCTACACCACCTCCTTTTCCTTCCTGCCTATCCTTCCTAAATACTGAATACCCTTAGATATTCAACTCCCAAACCTGTAACCACGTCTCAGTAATCGTCACTAAACATTACCTATTTATCTCTATTTGCACTGTTAACTCATTAGTTTTATTCTGAATGCTACGCGCATTCAGATACAAAGCCTTTAAATTTGCCCTATTTTCAATTTTCCCTACTCTTATATGATTCTTTGGTGCAACATGGTGTTCACACACTGTCCCTTCCTTTCACTTTTTGGTAACAATCAGCCTCGTCACTAACCTGCACTCTTACCCTCTCCTTAAACTTTGATTTTTTATATTTCCATGCAACTGAACCCTCCCCCCCATTATTTAGTTCAAAGCCCTATCTACAACCCTAGTTATGCAATTCGCCAGGACACTGGTCCCAGCATGATTCAAGTGAAGCCCGTCTGAATGGGATAGCTCCCTCTTTCCCCAGTACTGGTGCCAATGTCCCGTGAATTCGAACATATTTCTCCCACACCAATGTTTGAGCCACGCATTTACCTCTTTAATCGTATTGACCCTGTGCCAATTAGCTCTTGGCTCAGGTAGTAATCCAGAAATTATTACCTTTATGGTTCTGCTTTTTAATTTAGCTCCTAGCTGCTCGTATTCCCTCGGCATAGCCTCTTTCCTCGTTCTACCTATATCGTTGGTACCTACGTGGATCACGACAACTGGATCTTTCCCCTCCCACTCCAAGTTCCTCTGCAGCCCAGGTGAGATATCCTTAACCCTGGCACCGGGTAGGCAACACAGCCTTCGGGACTCTCGATCCTGGCTACAGAGGACAGTATCTAGTCCCCTTACTATACAATCCCCTATTACAACTACATTTCTCTTTTCTCCCCCCACTTGAATGGCTCCCTGTACCACGGTGCTATGGTCAGTTTGCTCATCCTCCCTACAGTCCCTGCTCTCATCCACACAGGGAGCAAGAATCTCGAATCTGTTGGATAAGGGCAAGGGCTGAGGCTCCTGCAGTGCTATTTACTGGATCCCTTTACCTGCCTCACTCATAGGCACACCCTCCTGTCCCTGACCACTGACCAAATTTAAGGTAGTTAATCTAAGGAGTTTGACTGTCTCCTGAAACACAGTGTCCAAGAAACTGTCCCCCTCCCTGATGTGTCACAGTGTCCAAAGCTCAGACTCCAGCTCATGAACTCTGAGCCAGAGTTCCTCGAGCGACCAACATTTGCTATAGGTGTGGTCACTAGGAACCACAATGGAGTCCACCAGCTCCCACATCATGCAGCTACAACACATCGCCTGGCCCTGCATCTCTATTTTATTTAATTAGTTTTTCAATTTGTTTTTAAATTTCCTACTGGTCTTTAGTTTATCAATCTGTAAAATATTTCTCCTATTTACCTTTAATCTGAAAGCAAGTTAGAATAGAGATTCAAAATACACTTTTAAAAATCAACTGGAACTCACTCTCTCTTCTGAGTTCAAGCTGAAGTATTAGGCCTCCGATCCTGGGCCCCAGTTGTCACCTTTAATCTGATATCAACTTAAAATAGGTAGTTCAAACTAGCAGTTACTTACCAACCAACGAATTTATGGTTTTCCTGTGATGTCACTCTTTTTTTCACTCGGCGACGGTGGCTGCAGAGGACACTCTTCCCAGACTGCTTCTCGGCGACGGTGACTGCAGAGGACACTCTTCCCAGACTGCTTCCCGGCGATGGTGGCTGCAGAGGACACTCTTCCCAGACTGTTTCACGGCGACGGTGGCTGCAGAGGACACTCTTCCCAGACTGCTTCACGGCGACGGTGGCTGCAGAGGACACTCTTCCCAGACTGCTTCACGGTGACGGTGGCTGCAGAGGACACTCTTCCCAGACTGTTTCACGGCGACGGTGGCTGCAGAGGACACTCTTCCCAGACTGTTTCACAGCGATGGTGGCTGCAGAGGACACTCTTCCCAGACTGTTTCACAGCGACGGTGGCTGCAGAGGACACTCTTCCCAGACTGTTTCATGGCGACGGTGGCTGCAGAGGACACTCTTCCCAGACTGTTTCACAGCGACGGTGGCTGCAGAGGACACTCTTCCCAGACTGCTTCACGGCGACGGTGGCTGCAGAGGACACTCTTCCCAGACTGCTTCACGGTGACGGTGGCTGCAGAGGACACTCTTCCCAGACTGTTTCACGGCGACGGTGGCTGCAGAGGACACTCTTCCCAGACTGTTTCACAGCGATGGTGGCTGCAGAGGACACTCTTCCCAGACTGTTTCACAGCGACGGTGGCTGCAGAGGACACTCTTCCCAGACTGTTTCATGGCGACGGTGGCTGCAGAGGACACTCATCGCAAACTGTTTCACGGCAACGGTGGCTGCAGTGGACACTCTTCCCAGACTGCTTCACGGCGACGGTGGCTGCAGTGGACACTCTTCCCAGACTCCTCTGGGAAGTTCAGTCGCAGCAATTGGAGTTCACCTATTGTGATGATACCGAAATCAGATGGAACACAAAGACTTTGTGTGGATTATCGAAAAGTGAATGCGGTGACGAAAGTGGATTCATATTCTATTCCACATCTGGAAGACTGCATTGAGAAAGTGTGACAATCAAAGTTCATTACAAAGGTTGACTTGCTGAAAGGACATTGGCAAGTACCTCTATCGGAAAGGGCGAAAGAGGTTTCAACCTTTGTAACACCAGATGGGCTCCATCAGTTCAAAGTCATGCCATACACCAGCAACCTTCCAGGGACTAACGAATAAGCTTATTGCTGGACTGAGTCACTTTGCCAAGTACATTGATGATTTGGTGGTATTCAGTCAAACATGGGAGGAACACTTACAGCATCTGGGAGAACTATTCAATCGCCTACAAGAAGTTAAGTTGGTGGTGACCTTGGCTAAGAGTGAATTTGCGAAAGCACTGGTTAGAATTAAAATAGTTTGATTCTCCAGATGCCTTTCATGCTTCCAAACCAAACAAGGTTAGAAACAGGATGACCAATCCTGGGTAGAATCTAGAAGGAAGATGACTGGAATATCACAATCTAAAAAGTATTAATTATATTTGTCATAAGTAGCACTTTTATTCATCACTGTAAGCCTTTCTGGTTGAGACCTTTACAACATTAAGAGGCTTTCCACCAAACAATGAAAAATCTTGTTGTGTTACATTTGTCTCAGTCTTGAGTGCTAAGCATTCAAGTAGAGCCCGCGTCATACATGACCCTCCACCCATTTAGTAAACCCCAACCTGTGAAAGACCTGGAGACATCAGCTCACAGTAACATGTGATGATAGTCTTTTCATATGGATCCAATGAATGATTCAGGTTAGAAGGAAAAGATGGTACCATAGTCCTCTCAGAGGGAGTACACTGATCTGACTGGCACAAGGACATTTTTTGAATTAGTACTTCTTGTAACCTTTAAGGCTTCTGTGCTTTCCGTATTCTTTTAGCCTTTGAAACTTCTTGCACAAAATGACATAAAATATAAATTTCTTGAACAGCAAAATAAATGCTCTGCCCTCTCAACTCCGAATTTCCACTTGCAAACTTTAAAACAGCATCAAATGACCAATTTTTAATAGTCTTCACTAATTAATGTTTCTTTTACTTCAGAAACAGTTGTGGAAAAGTATTTTCTCCATTTTTGACAATTTCAGTCAATAAGGGAATAAAAAGTTTTCAACCATGTGTATAAATCATAATGGAAAGGGAGACAGATTTCAAGTACATTATCCATTAACCTCATTTGACCTGTGTTTGAACCAAAACTTATTTGTAATATTATGCTTCAGCATAAGAAATCTCTTTAGATGCTGCTTTGACACTTGAACTTTAATATTTACACACATATAGCTAACTTACAAAATTTTACCCTCAGGCATTGTGCATCTTGTAAGGCAATTTAAAAAAAAAATTCTTTCCTGAGATGTGGGTGTCGCTGGCAAGGCCAGCATTTGTTGCCCATCCCTAATTGCCCTTGAACTGATTGGCTTACCAGGCCATTTCAGAGGAGAATCAAGAGTCAACCACATTGCTGTGGGTCTGGAATCACATGTAGGCCAGACCGGGTAAGTATGGCAGATTTCCTTCCCAAAAGGACCTTAGTGAATCATGTAGATGATAATTTCATGGTCATCATTATAGAGACTAGCTTTTAAGTCCAGAATTATTAATTAATTTAAATTTCACCAGTTGCTGTGGTGGGATTTGAACCCATGTCCCCTGGGCATTAGCCTGGGTCTCTAGATTACAAATCCAGTGACATTACCACGACGTCACCATCTCCCACACTGCACAACTGTCATAATTTCATATCTCATTCTTTTTATGGCAACATTTAATCAAATTGATCTCCCTGTACCCAGGTTGATGATAGTTGAAATCCTGTTCTCCAAATCATTGTCTGCAATCCAAACTGCTTTACAGCAAAACAGACACTAACCTTTTTTTGGCAGCCAACACAGCCAAATTGAACTCTATATACATATGTTTATCCTTCATGTATCTGCACAGAATTGAAATTAAAACTCATTGGCAGGGCCAATTCCCAATTTGTTCACAGTGTCTCAAAAACTGGAACTCCTTACACCTCCCTCATTCTCCTACAATCTTCAGGCTTTCAAAATTCAACCTTGGCAACAGTTCATCAATTACTTCTCAATTTACCATGTCTTATATTGTATTCTTTTCAAATATTTTGATGCAATGCACAATGTGTCTTTACCCTTCAGCCTCGGTTAGGTTTCTCCGACTCTCTTATTTAGCTAAAAGAGGTGAGGAAAGCAACAGCAGGTTTTCCCATTAAACTTCAGCACACGCTGTGACAATTGCAGACCAGGTCGGGAAATTGGCAACATTCCGCTATTTTGAACAAAAATAAAATTATAATAATACATTAAATTCTGCCCGGTCGCTATCCGCTGCTTCTAACGCCCCTCCCCCCGCTCCCAAGCTAAAAGAACCTCCCTTCTACCGAAATACCACAAATCTACTTTGTGATTTACCATTTATCAGCCTGAATTCTACATTATAATAATACATTATATAGATCATTTTACATAGAATTTAAAGTACAGAAACAAGCCATTGGGCCCAACTGGTCTATGTCAATCTTTATCCTTGGCATGAGCCTCCTCCCGCCCTACTTCATCTAACCTATTCAGCATATTGTTGTATTCCTTTCCCCCTCATCTAGCTTCCCCTTAAAAGCACCTACGCTATTTGTCTCAATACATCATGTGGCAGCAAGTTGCACATTTTAGCTATCAATTACTTAACATGGCTGATGTCAGTTATAACAGCTACAATCTATAAAAATATAAAATGTTATTAAATTATAGGATATCTCCTCTAGCACTCATGGTAAATCAGAAGATATGACAGTCAATGCTGAAGAATGTTTATACCATGTAGGGGATAACAGGAGGCCCGCTGATTCACATGGACTATGTCACGTTCCAATTTTACTGAATGATATGCGAGTGCTTTTATTAATGCATTGGGAATTTAATTCAGTAATGCCAACCATTTTTCCTGTGACTTGCAATCAAGTCGAAGCCACTCTTCGTTCCTCTCGTTGCTCACAGCAAGGATTCAGGAGAGGGAAGCGGCAAAGTGGGAGAGTCAGGAAGCAGGTGGTTCAGCGAGAGAAGGGGGCATGAGAAGACACAAGTCAGAGCAAGAGGGAAGGTTAGGGAGTGGGAGAGACAGCGAACCAGAGGGTCAGAGAGAGGAAGGGTCCGCAGCAACCAGAAGGGTCAGAGAGTGAGATGTGTGGCGAGTGGGGGGTTTGGTAAGGAGGATCAGCAGCGAGTGGGAGGTAGAGATAAGTAGAAAGACACCATATTTCTGTTATATTTTCAAACTTATTTTGTTTTAGAAGTTATTTCATTCATCAATGTAGCAATTTAGCAATGCGAAGTATTTCAAATTACAGGGTATACTGTTTTAATGGATTTTTTCTGAAGGCAGCGGCCCTACACAACCTAATACATCATGTGACAGCGAGTTCCACATTTTAGCTATCAATTACTTAACATGGCTGATGTCAGTCATAACAACTACAATCTACAAAAATATAAAATGTTATTAAATTACAGGATATCTCCTGTAGCAGCTCCTACAGCTTTTATATTGGTTTCAATGGCAAAACATGATTCACTTGAAGTTGTTTCATTTAAAGTTGTACTTTTCAGTGACACAATTGCAACTTTAAGTGAGGACTTACTGTATTATCTATGCAGTCATTTCCTAGCAGCACCCAGTGATGTATAGGAACACTGGTTGGTCCAGTGAATATAGCCAAGGGGTAATACCTCATTACCCTCTGGCCAATGTTAAGCTCCTTCAATCAGTCTGTTCAAATTTTTTTTTTCTATTTGTTCATGGGATGTGGACATCACTGTCAAGGCCAGCATTGTTGCCCTGAGAGAAGTTAAGAGTCAACCACATTTCTGAGAGTCTGGAGTCACAAGTAGACCAGACCAGGTAAGGATGGCAGGTTTCCTTTCCTAAAGGACATTAGTGAACCAGATGGGTTTTTACAACAATCAATGATCGTTTCATGGCTACCATCACTGAGACTAGCTTTCAATTTTTAAAAATTACTTGAATTTAAATTCCTCCAGCTGCCGTGGTGGGATTTGAACTCATGCCCCCAGAGGATTAGACTCTGGATTACTGGCCCAGTGACATTACCATTATGCTACCATCTCGCTATTATATAGTTAAACCTTTGAATGGGAATGCATCACATGGATACTAATAATTATCAGTCAGTGCTATTGACAGTATATGCATGGCTTTAACCACACAGCTCATTAAATATAAATGGCACAATCTGGAGCGCTGACAATGCTGCAAACCCAAATTGTTGAGAGTTTTATGATCCTCCATCGGGTTAGCTACTTCCCACTTTGATCTACAAAGTGTTAATTTCACCAGTTACACACTTGCCTCGCGCTGTCAATTTGTATCAGTTCCAAAGTTGCCATTTATACAGTGGTACAAACACTTATATCAAAGTAACATTGCAACAAATGAATTTGACTTAGAGCGCTGTTGCCGTCATGACATTAGCTGTCTTCTCCCAAGTTAGCACACTGAAGGAGGACAAGAACAAGTACACCAGCGCAAACTGGGGGAAAACGAGGAGAGGGGAGAGGAAAAACACCACTGAGGGAAGGAAGATGGAGGAAGAAAAGTCCGTTTATTTAAAAAAAATTTTCATTTATGGAATGTGGACATCGCTAGCTAGGCCAGCATTTATTGCCCTTGTTCAGAGGGCATTTAAGAATCAATCACATTGCTGTGGGTCTGGAGTCACATGTAGGCCAGACAAGGTAAGGACGGCCGATTTCCTTCCCTAAAAGACATTTGTGAACCAGATGGGTTTTACGACAAATCGGTAACGGTTTTGTGGTCATCATCAATTCAAATTTAGCCATCTGCCGTGGTGGGATTCAAATCCAGATCCCCTGGGTCTCTGGAATACTAGTCCAGTGACAATACCACTACGCCACTGCCTCCCCATAATGGGAAATGGGAAGGAAGAAATTATTAGAATTAGAACTGAATAGTGAAATAACATTTTAAAATGATCTGACAATCATATTTTGCAATGTGAATATATGTAACAATAGTCTGCAATTTCTGTATAAGAAAGGAGCATTAAATCATAATTTTTGCTGCATTGTTCCAGCGGCCTTGCTTATCACATCTTTCAAAACTATCTCAATGCACCACGGAAATGAATTATTTTAGAAGTGATGTGACTTGAATGGGTATATGTGACAACTATTGTCCACACAAGGATCCACACACAGCTAGAGGGGAATGATGAGTTCATGCATTTTTGATGGCATTCATTGAGGGAAACAGAATTTAGCCAGGACGCTTCTTTGAATACTGCAGTAGAATCTGTAACATCCTTCTGGGACATCAGGCAGGACTTGATTTAATTGTTAAGTAAAGGACTGTGTCACAAACGTGTAGTTATATAGATTTTAACCATAACCGTTGTAAAGGTACATTTTTGCTTTCAAAACTTTAAACTGGCTTTAAAAGCCCTTTTCAAAATGGAGGTATGGACAGATATCTTGGCACCTTATTGTGTTTGTTTAGACTCTTATCTCCAGAATTGGTCACAGAGTCATTAAAATTCAAGACTCCTCCAAGACTGTCCACTGAATATTCTAAAGGTATGAAGACTCCTTAGCTTCTGAGAGAACAGGAGACAGGAAGGAACTTCAAAGGGCCTCAATGTAATTAACTTCTTTGCCTGGTGGAACAATGGCTCATCTAAAATTAACGCAGCAGCCATTTTGCTTTGGTTGTGACAAAGACAGGCTGCGAAGGCCATGTGCAGAACCACCAGGAAGAAATCAGAGACATCATCAGAGAGGGTTCTTGGCTAAAGGAGAACAAAGACAAGGTATCCAGGAATCAACTGTTGCTCTGCTGAAAAAGAATCTAAGCAATCTTCAAGTGTCGGTACCACAGAACTAGTGAGGAACAAGAAACCTCTGAGGAACAGCACCTCATCTTCCGACCAGGCACTCAACAGCCTTCCGGACTTAATATTGAGTTCAACAACTTCAGATCATGAATTCTTCTCCTCCATCCCCACCCCCTTTCCGATCCCCCTTTTTCCAATAATTTATATTTTCTAAATATATTTTTCTTTTCCCACCTATTTTTAAATCTTTCATTTTATCTCCACCTTTTAGCCCATTTCGATCCCTTCCCCCCACCCCACCCCCACCAGGGCCATCTGCCACTTGTTTGTCCTGCTTTCTACCCTTAATGTCACCATTAGCACATTCTTTAGATAATATCACCACCGTCAACACCCCTTTATCCTTTTGATAACGACATCTTTGGCAATCTCTTCTTTGCCTCGACCTGTCACTGGCCCTCTATCCAGCTGTACCTGTCCCAACCCCCTCTACCATCTTATATTTCACCACATTTCTATATTTCTTTAATTCTGATGAAGAGTCAAATGGACTCAAAACGTTAACTGTATTCCTCTCCGCAGATGCTTTCAGACCTGCTGAGTTTTTCCAGTTATTTTTGTTTAAGAAACCTCTTCTCTCCCAAAACTTGCTTTACCTGCTGCATCCACCTGAAAAGGCAAACATTGACTAATCGCCTCCAGAAGCTATCACAGCTGCTGAACATGACTCTTCAACTTCAACCCTTCACTCCAGACAACCCACACTTCTGCAAGCTGCAGGCTTGCAACAACATCTTAAAGGACTGAACTGAATTTCATCATTACCTTTTATCCTTATCTGCATCTAATCTTTGAATGTATTCAGTTCGTACATTTATTCACAGAAACACAGTGCAGAAGAGGCCCTTCGGCCCATCGAGTCTGCACCGACATGTGAGAAACACCTGACCTAGCTACCTAATCCCATTTACCAGCACTTGGCCCATAGCCTTGAATGTTATGACATGCCAAGTGCTCATCCAGGTACTTTTTAAAGGATGTGAGGCAACCCGCCTCCACTACCCTCCCAGGCAGCGCATTCCAGACCATCACCACCCTCTGGGTAAAAAAGTTTTTCCTCGCATCCCCCCTAAACCTCCTGCCCCTCACCTTGAACTTATGCCCCTTTGTGACTGACCCTTCAACAAAGGGGAACAGCTTCTCTCTATCCACCCTGTCCATGCCCCTCATAATCTTGTACACCTCGATCAGGTCACCCCTCAGTCTTCTCTGCTCCAATGAAAACAACCCAAGTCTATCCAACCTCTCTTCATAACTTAAATGTTTCATCCCAGGCAACATCCTGGTGAATCTCCTCTGCACCCCCTCCAGTGCAATCACATCCTTTCTATAATGTGGCAACCAGAACTGCACACAGTACTCCAGCTGTGGCCTCACCAAGGTTCTATACAGCTCCAACATGACCTCCCTACTTTTGTAATCTATGCCTCGATTGATAATGGCAAGTGTCCCATATGCCTTTTTCACCACCCCACTAACATCCCCCTCCGCCTTCAGAGATCTATGGACACACACACCAAGGTCCCTTTGTTCCTCAGAACTTCCTAGCGCCATGCCGTTCATTGAATCCTTCCTTGTCAAATTACTCCTTCCAAAGTGTATCACCTCACGCTTTTCAGGGTTAAATTCCAGCTGCTACTTATCTGCCCACTTGACCATCCTGTCTATATCTTACTGTAGCCCAAGACACTCAACCTCACTGTTAACCACCCGGCCAATCTTTGTGTCATCCGCAAACTTACTAATCCTACCCCCCACATGGTCATCTATGTCATTTATATAAATGACGAATAATAGGGGACCGAGCACAGATCCCTGTGGTACGCCACTGGACACTGGCTTCCAGTCACTAAAGCATCCTTCTGTCATCACCCTCTGCCTCCTACAACTAAGCCAATTTTGAATCCATTATTATTTTTTTACTTAAGTAACTTACAGCGGCAGTTTTGTAATAAACAAACCTTTGGCTTGTTTAAGGCTAAAGATTCATTGCTGGTTATTTTTAAATTGTATCATCGCTCACAAATTAAAAGGGGGCCCTACACACACACACACACACCCCAACAGTAATTCTGACCGCATTCTTCTTATCCTCCAGGTAACCTCCTCAGTTATTCATGGGTCACCGAATTTTACTATGGATCAGGGCTAGGAGGCAGTCCCCAAGTTTACCTCAGCCGGAACAGGGGTCGAACCCAGCACTGCTGGTGTTATTCTGAACTACACGCAAGAACATAAGAAATAGGAGCAGAAGTAGACCACATGGACCATTGAGCGTGCTCCACTATTCAATACGATCCTGGTTGATCCTGAGCTCCAACTCCATTTTCTCGCCTACTCCCCATATCCCTTCATTCCCTGAGACCCCAAAAATCTGTCCAGCGCAATCTTAAATGTATTCAATGATGGAGCGTCCACAGCCCTCTGTGGATGAGAATTCCAAAGATTCACAACCCTATGAGTGAAGTAATTGCTCCTCATCTCAGTCCTAAATGATTGGCCCCTTATCCTAAGACTGTGCCCCCATGTTTTAGATTCTCTGACCAATGGAAACAATCGTGCAACCTCCACCCTATCAAGCTCCTTCAGAATTTTGTAGGCTTCAACGCCACAATGCCTCTCATATTTCTAAACGCCAGAGAACATAAGCCTAATTTACTCAGCACGCTAGCCGTTTAGCTAACTGAGCTAGCCAGTGCCCCCTCTGAATGTATTAGCTCAGATTTATATTCTCAAGTTTTGGAATGGGGGTTGAATCCATAACCTTCTGAATCAGGGACAAATAAATTCCCAATCGAGTCAAGCACAAATATTTAACTTACCCAAACTAACAAAATGAGGAAACTTGACGTATTGAGGTCAGAGGTGTCCAGGACACTGTTGTCCCAGGACAGTATGTACACTCCCAATTTAGCAATCCTGTGAGGCAATTTAGGCTATGTGGTCAATGCTAAGCTGGGAGCACTAAAGAATTGCGTGCATTTACATCGCGTATTTCACGACATCAGGGCTTGCCAAAGCACTTTACAGCCAGTTAAGTACTTTTGAAGTGGATCATGGTTACAACAGAGGATACATGGCAGCCAATTCTTGGACTGCAAGGTCCCACAAACAGTATTCTTATCCTGAGCACTCAATCGATTTTTAGTGATAGTGGTTAAGGGATAAAGATCGGCCAGGATCACAGAGTGAACTCTTCTTCAAAATAGTGCCACGAGATATGCAACATCCACCAGAAAGGGCAAGGCAGGACCTTGGCTTAATGTCCCATCTGAAGGACAACACCTCTGAAACTGCAGCACCCTCAATACTGCATCGGAGTGGCGGCCTACAGTTTATACCCTAGTTTCTGTAGTGAAACCAGAATTCAGAACCTTCCGACTCAGAGACCAATGCGCTACAATGAGCTGTGGCTGACCACCAATATTAATTGAGGTCCATGGCCCAATCTAACTGGAGGGGAACCTTTCTTGGTTTCCAACTGATACCAAATGGAATATATCCAGTGTAGTGTTAAACCTGGTTTGAAGGTGCTCAGGGGTCCAATGGAATCCTGGGCATTTAATAAACCTCAACTTCAATTTTTAGATCTTGAGAAGAAATAATTCTCTGCTTCCTAACTTTTTGAGAGAGAGAGAGAGAGAGAGCATTCAACCTACACTAGTACAAGGGCACATGTATAGTACGTCCTGGTGAAGATGTAACTGTTCTAAGCCAGGCAGAAACAAAGCACTGTAAGCATGGGTCTCCTTGGCTCAAATCCTAAAAGTGCATTAAGGTCCTACAGGCCAAATAATCTACCTGAACAATTTATACCGAAATGAGAATCTCTACTGTAGCTATTTACCAGAGACTCATCTCAGTAATTATCCTGAAGGAACTGTCGTGATTGTTTCACATTTGCAATTAAAAAAAAATGCATTGCACACACCCAGTTAACATTCTGAACTGTAATAAAACATCCTCAAGGATAAAGGAAAAAGGGCGCTTGGGACTACAAATACATGGTAACAAAAAGCTGTTCCCATAGCACAATGCAAGATAATTAGATGTTAATGCTATTTTTCTCCTTGCAGAATCTAAACAAAGGAACGTGAGTGCCCTAAGTCAAGACAGCCCAGTTAGCATCTTTGCAAAGTTGACTCCTGGTGGGAAACATGAACTTTGCTCACAGGAATTTTTTTTTTTTAAACCAATAACTGCTGCTGTGACTGAGCAAGAACGCAATGGGAAGATAACAATTAACAAATATTTTCCTTTTCAAATATTTTAATGCATTTCAAACCTCATATCTTAGGTACAGTTTTAATCCAAGGACAACGAGTTCTTTCATGGTTCCAAACAATCTGACCAATAATTATAGAGGAGATAAATTCCATTAAGCTATGACAAATTATGAGACACTATCTGTGAAGTTACTGGAGTCTCCTAGTTATTTCTATTTTACTATGTTTTATTCTTTAGGAATGTTGCTTACCAAACACTCAGTAACAGACGTTTTGAGCATATTGTTCCTTGACGTGACATAATGAAAGTGCACAGTGCTCTCTCTCTCTCTCCCTACAACTCAATGTTAAATTCATTTTGCTAAACATGATTGAAATTCATTGACCCTGCTGCATATTGCACAACTTCATCTATGCACCACCAAATACTGGAAAAAACAAGTCAACAAACACCTTTTGCAATCCAATCAAGCATTCAAGCATGTGAAATGTAATACATGTCCAAATTAATATCCCCAATTATCACATTTATACATCCAGCACACTGAAATGTTGCTCTTTCTGGCTCTCTCTTCCTCAATCTATACTGAAAAAAATCATACAGGCACTTTTAAAAAAAAAAGAAAATCCATTTCCTACACTTTACACACAGTCATTCTTCTTGTTCCCACACACTCGGGTGTTCAAAAAACTGCAATAGAAATGTGAAAGTTCCATATAAGTGTAATAATTCTGGTAACATTCTATCGACAGTGTCATTTTTAGCTCAGATTTGATACTTTTTCATTTGCATTTGTTTTCTCTGAAGGCAGTTAACTTTTTTCACCTACACCCCTGTTAATAGTATACTAACTAAATTAAGATACACAGGTGAAGAGAGTTGTTTAATTAAATACTTAGAGCACTTAGTATAGTGGTTACAACATTTTATTTTGATTTGCTTAGATGTTTCCTTTAAAGATAATGTCTTTTGTTACAGTGCCCCTACAAAGGGCTATGACTTTAATTAAACTTGTAATTTGATTAATTAGTCCATTTTAGTTTACTGGTTACTCAAAAGAGTGCAAAGAGCCACTGCTGGGACACTGAGGTTATAGGTACGAAGCAGACCTATGTAATGCTGATTTCTGTAAATAAACGAACTATCAAGAAAAAGGTAAAAGCAAAATACTGCAGATGCTGGAAATCTGAAACAAAAACAAAAATTGCTGGAAAAATTTAGCAGGTCTGACATCATCTGTGGAGAGAAAGACAGAGTTAACGTTGCAAGTCCGTATGACTCTTCTTGAGGACTAAAGTGAAGTCAAAATGTGGTGAAATATATACTGTTTAAGGGCGGTGGGACAGGTGAAGCTGGATAGAAGGCCAGTGATAGGTGGAGGCAAAGGAGAGATTGCAGAAGATATCATAAACAAAAGGTCGAAGGAGTGTTGATAGTGGTGATACTGGCTAAAGGAGGTGCTAATGGGGACATTAAGAGTAGAAAGCAGGATGAGCAAGTGACAGATGGCCCTAGTGGGGGTGGAGTGGGGGGAGGGGACAGTGTGGGAAAGGATAAAATAGGCTAAAAGGTGGGGATAAAACAATGAATGGAAAGACATTTTTTAAATAATAGAAATAGGTGGGAAAAATATATATATATAAATTAATAAATATAAGAAAAAAGGGGATCAAAAAGGGATGGGGATGGAGGAGAGAGTTCATGATCTGAAGTTGTTGAACTCAATATTAAGTTGGGAAGGCTGTAAAGTGCCTAATCGGAAGATGAGGTGCTGTTCCTCCAGTTTGCGTTGAGCTTCACTGGAACATTGCAGCAGGCCAAGGATGGACATGTAGGCATGAGAGCAGGGTGGAGTGTTGAAATGGCAAGCGACAGGAAGGGTCATGCTTGCGGAGAGACCGAAGGTGTTCCGCAAAGCGGTCAGCCAGTCTGCGTTTGGTCTCTCCAATGTAGAGGAGACCTCAATGGGAGCAGCATATGCAGTAGACTAAATTGAAGGAAGTGCAAGTGAAGCGTTGTTTCGCTTGAAAGGAGTGTTTGGGCCCTTGGACGGTGAGGAGGGGGGAAGTAAAGGGGCAGGTGTTGCACCTTCTGTGATTGCATGGGAAGGTGCCGTGGGAGGGGGTTGAGGTGTTGTGGGTGATGGAGGAATGGACCAGAGTGTCCTGGAGGGAACGGTCTTTATGAAATGCCGCCGGGGGGGGAGGGTGAAGGGAAGATGTGTTGCTGGTGGCATCATACTGGAGCTGGCGGAAATGGCGGAGGACGATCCTTTGAATGCGGAGGCTGGTGGGGTGAAAAAAGTGAGGACAAGGAGGACCCTATCATGGTTCTGGGAGGGAGACGAAGGTGTGAGGGCAGAGGCACAGGAGTTGGGTCAGACACAGTTGAGGGCCCTGTCAACCACTCTGGGTGGGAAACCTCGGTTAAGGAGGAAGGAAGACATGTCAGAAGTGCTGTTTTGGAAAATGGCATCATCGGAACATTTGCGACAGATGTTTTTGTATCGAGAAAAGGATGTGTGTCTCGTTTTATACTTCACCATCTGGCTTGGGAACCACTTATCAGCCCCATCAATGCTTAAGATCAGGTACTTCCTTCTCTTCAAAAATGCATCGCATAATATGGTTTACTTTCTTCACACTTTGTTCATTAATTAACCTGTTTCATTTCCCCTTCAGGGTCTCTTCATGCACATTAAGATACTTCAAACTCCTCCACTGCACAGAGCTGGGCAGGCAGCAGTGAGCCAACGATTACATATGCTAACATAGAGGGATTCCTGGACTGCTACAGCCAAATATAAAACTGTCCAACTCACCAAGGCAAGAAGGCCTTTCTCCCCACCCCAACCCCACCCCAGAAAACACAAAAGCAAGTTTTCCAGGACACCAGCCTTAACGAGTTTCCAGCAGTTTTCCTGCTTCATGAATCCAGCAGCACTGGCATGAAAGAAAAGCACCTGCAGTGCATCAGAAATATCAGACCGTTCTTCCACCACACATGACAGAATGTCAAGATCAGGAATGGAGGCAGACAGAGGCCTAAAATGTCGGCACTGGCCGGCATGCTAGTTCCCCAATGTTACTACCAGAGCCAGCCAGTTTTGGGAAGAGGGGCTGGGGCTCGACACTCCTGCAAGGTGGGCGCTTAATTCAGCTTGTTAAAATCCCTATTGACAACAATTAAAGGAGGACAACTGGGATTTTCCAGTCAGCCCCCAGTTTCCTGACATGACAGTGGGTAGTTCAACTGCATGGAGGTGGAAAGGCAGGGTGCCAGCACTCAAGGTAGGCCTAAAAGTCCTACCTACTGGCCTGGATGCAGGTGTAGCCAAAGGCTGCCCTGTAGAGGAATGTCACTCACCCCTCGCCCCACCCCTTCTCGCACATTCAGTGCGAGGGTGCCTTCATGTTGAAGCACTCTCTCAGTTACATACCCTTTACTCCATCAGGCTGCATCTCTGGAGCTGCACGGCCTCTGATTGGCCCTCCAGCTTAGATAGCCTGCCTGCCACCCTTAATTTGCCAGGGAACATGTCTCATGCCGATTAAGGAGCCTCCCAGGTCAAAATCCTATTATGAGACTGTTTCCACCCACCACCCCCCTTCCCGGGGGAGGAATCAGAACCTGGAAACAGTCTCACCTCCCGTTTTCCATACCTAAATTGAAAATTCAGCCTGTGATGGATGTCCCCCAGTGACCCAGTTGGTCAGTATGTCCAACTTTGTCACTGAGCTATAGGGAGCAGGAGGACCACAAGCGCAATTCCAAGTTCATGCTGACTTAACCATTCTAAGCTAGGATGCAAATAGGGGAAGAACAAATCACCCTTAACCCACTATTGTCAGGAACAGAAAAAGCAGCACAGGTTGACCATTACCATTCTTGATCACTGGTGAATGCTTCCTTCTGAAAAACGTCTGTAGATTTTCACTCCCTAAACACCTCCACCTCTCTCTCCTCAGACTCTCCTTAAAACCCCAACGTTGTCCAAGCTTTAGGCCATCTACCCTAATATCTCATGTACCTCGGTTTAAACCTTTGGCCTATGAAGTGCCTTGGGATGTTTTACTTCGTTAAAGACGCTATATAAAAGCAAATTGTTGTTGTTGGATGTCAAGTGAGAGCCTGGTCAGGCTCAATTGTAACAATCCCAGCTCCTAAGTTGCACAATAGAGGCACAGATGTTCCTGCAAGACCGAGGTACAGAAAATAACAGGTATGAGGTAAATAACTCAGGATACGGTGAGGTGAGATTGGCTGCCCTTCACATCAAGGCAGGATATGACCGAGAGTGACATCAAGGAGCCCTAGCAAAACTGGAGTCAATGGGAATCGGAGGGGGTGGGGGGGACACGCACCACTGGTTGGAGTTATATCTCGCACAAAGGAAGGTGGTTATGGTTGTTGGAAGTCAAACATCTCAGTCACAGGGTATTGCTGCAGGAGTTCCTCAGGGTAGTGTCCTAGGCACAACCATCTTCAACTGCTTCATCAATGACCTTCCTTCCAGCATAAGGTCAGAAGTGGGGATGTTCACTGATGATTGCACAATGTTCAGCACCATTCACAGCTCCTCAGATACTGAAGCTGTCCGTGTCCATATCCTGGGCTGGAATCTTCTGGTCCCACAGCCAAACTAATTTGGCGTGAGGCCAAAAATCAGTTTCCTGACAGCAGGATGAACTTTAGGAATTAATTTCTCGGGAATTTTAAAGGCGGGTTAAAGTTGGGTCTAGCTTCTCGATGAAGTGTGTCAGGAAGCCCTTTTACATGCATTAGCATGTCATGCATGTTCATTAAAAGGCCACTGTGCCAGAATTAAGTTTCCCCACCAGTGAGAAATTAGAACTTTCACTTTTAAGGCTGCATATAAGTGGCATGCACCTGGTGAGGCTGACTTCTTCCGTGATTAACGGTGAGTTGCTGCTGCATTGTCCTCTTTGGGGAGCGTCTGTAAATGGCAGCCTATGCTTGAGAGTGGCTGGTGGCAGTGCAAGTTGTGTGGAAGATGACCAAGGAAGGGTTTGCGGGGAAGGGTGGGGCAGCGGCCAGGCAAAGGCAGAAGGGAGAGCTGGCGCCGCCCAGGGAGGGAGAGTGGGGGCTGCATATAAAAAGTAGGTAGAAAAAGATCCGCAGCATCATTGACCACATTTCTGGTTTCTCCAAAACAAACATGGTAAAGTATCATAAGATCAAATCTTTAACTATAGGTTACAATGTTCTTCAAAACTAACATTTCCCAATGGCTAAAAGAATAATTCCTTGGAAAGAGATACACATCCAATGAATTATAGGGCAAGTACACAAGCATTTACTTTCAACATAGACCTCAAATTGCTAGCTACAGCATCCATTCACAACGGAAGTACCTTAATAAATACAGCTTGGCTGCAATTGGGATCATTAGTTCCAGGAGAGAGCTTGTGGCATGATTACATCTTTGTTTCAGCTTATTAGATTTTACATATGTTGCATGTGTGGTGTTACGGACAGGAGGGGGTTTAATTTAAAAAGCCCCGATTTCTCCTCTCACCACCCGTCCACAAATAGAAAGCTGTTTTGATTTTGATTTCCCCCTTTATAAGTGGTGGTGTAGTTCCTCAGTTTCGGTGAGATCCAATTTTTATTAATAACCCCATAGCAAACTCAAGATAGGGTAAACTCAGAGGGTTGGTTTATTTGCACACACTCAAAACACAGGAGGGGGGTGTCGCTACATAGCCCCTTGTGCATTAATACAATAAAAGAGCGATAGAGAAAGAAAGATTTACAGGACAAAGACCACAAAGCAAAGAATTGTTTCACGTAAGTACAGACTCCAGAATCAAGAGTCCAATGGTGAATTCCTTCACAGAGGTTGGCAGGCTGAACTGGTGCTGGAGAATTCATTTTTCTAGTACAGCTGACTTCCTTGGTGAAATGGGCATACAGAAATGAATTCGTCTTTTAGACAATGGTATAGAAGCTCAGAAGTCCCAGTAGAAACAGTGTAAATAGGGGCAAGCATTCAAAACTGGACAGAATCTTCTTACTGAGCTGCAAGATGGAGGATGGCAGGCTGAGGTTTGCAGCATCACAAGGCAATATTACAGGTTCTACTAGCTAGAGGGGTCATGGCTCCCACCTCTCCACTTTGGCTTCGATAGAGGGTGTACATTCCTTTGTCTGGATTTCGAGATTGTTAAAGTTCCAACCATTAACAATTACAAAAGAAGGTTGCAGGGCTCTTTGTCCTAGCAGACTGGTAGAGTACAGTGGCCAGGCCTGGCTTATGAAATGTAGATGGCCTTTGTATAATTCCCTTTGAATTTGGTCAAAGAGTCCACATAGTCATTAGCATCTCTTTGGAGATAACGAGGTGGAAATTTCTTTAATATTGCTGGATTAGCTCCTATTGTTCGAAGGTCACAGCCAGACATGGCTTCAGTCATACATTTCAAACAAGTTAGTGTGAAGTCTTAGCTCCATTACAGTAAGCAGAGGGTCTACATTCTCAGCATCATTGGGTTTGGGTATAAATGCACCCTTGGAGCCAATTGGAAAAAAATAAGGTACATTTTTAAATGTGTGAACACCATAATAGCAAGTAAAATGGGATTGAAACAATTTTTGTCCCACAAGTACTATTTCCCAAAGATTTCAAATCAAACACCATATTTATAAAGAAGGCAATCTTAAATCAAAGTCCTTGTGCTGAAAAATGCTGGAATTTTGACTCAACAAATGCACAGCGAATGTGGGGCGGCTTGGTTATTTGTGAATGGTCAATATCCTCATTCAGTTAAGTCTTGGTAGGCTGAAACCCATGGACTGTATACATACACATACACCTTTGTTATTAGATGGAACTTGTTCAAGACTGCAGGTTGGCACATGCACAGAAATTCACATATAAGGGACTACCTTGTGTTCAGATTCCATGCACTATAACACAGGTACATTCAATTCTGAATGCACTTAGATACAGGGTATGTAACTGAAGACCAGGGAAAGTGGTAGCCTCGCCTGAGAGAGCTCTGCACAGCAACAGTCCTAGATTTTTACCCTCTGATTAATAATACAAGAATGATTCCTTCAACCACTACCTTTAATATTTGTTAAAGAGCAACCAACTGTGAAGTACAGCATTTTAACACAGATTAAAGCAGTTCAAATTTGAAATCGAGGCCTTGTCAGCATTGTTTCAATGGCAGCATATTTCTGTTGTCTTCATGCTACGTGTAAACAAAGTTTTTATTTTAGAAAAAACTGACAATGAACTAGGTAATTTGACTCCAATATCAAGACCCATAAGCAAATACCAGGAAGGCTGAAAAGAGCTGGAGAGAAAACAGCATAAATTGTGAAGTTGTTATTAGATGGGACCAACATGGAGCTTTAAAACCCATGAGTTTTTAGGAAGGGGAGACTGACGGAGATACAGAGTTCCAGTTTTGAAGGAAAGAGTGAGTGAGAATAAAGTATGGTATGACAAGTTTTGATATTGGAAGTTGCCGTTGCAACAAAGTGTTGAAGATGGATATACAAAAGAATTCTGTAGTAATGCCAAGTACAACCCTAACACCGATTTTATAAGAAAGCTACTAACAAGTCTAGTTCTGAATTAAGCCCTCCTGCTCAATGTCCCCAGCAACCTCTGACCTTTCAGTTTCAGAATATTGTGCCTGTGCACCCACCTCATCCAGCAAAAGAAATGATGGTAAAACTTTTATGCATCACTGCATTGCATTCTGAAATTCACTTAATAACCCTTTTGCTTTGCAACGTTTCTCTTCAGCTTCAAAATATATCCCTTTGATTATAACTTCACCCATCTGCCCCAAACTCCTGCTTAGTGCCTGTTCTTCTCTTGTCTCCCTCCTCCCTACTGTGAAACACATTTTACTATGAACGCTCTTGGAGGTACACGTTGTTGCTTAGCCACGCCTACGTTTTCTACGTTATAACAACATACACTTCAAAAAGTACTTCATTGGTTTTAAAGTGCTTTGGGATATCCAATGACCATGAAAAGCGCTATGCAAGTTCAAGTCTTTCCTTTGTTTCCTTTCTTTAACATGCAAAATGCATGACTAGAATAGTGTCCACATTTTCTCTTTAGAACAAAGGGCTATATCAACCTGGATGAATTGGATAATTCTCTCCCCAAAAAAAGGTATAAATTCCATAAGCTTAATTTTTTCTCTTTAAAAAAAAAACAAACACCAAATTGAACTCCATGGAACCTCAAAGCTTCACAGGGTCATGATTACATCATATGCCCAGAAAACTTATTAGGAAATTGGACACTTTCCTTTACAAGGCAGCCTGAAATATGGACAATTACCTTGATAAAATGGATTTGTTAGGATCCCAGATGAGATTACCCCTGGACCAGCCTGATGCCAGGGTGGAACCCCGCTTGATAGACCCTAACTTTTATTTGTTGGTTTAGATATATAGAGAGTAGCTACTGAACAGAGTCACAGGAGTCAGCTGATGAACTTTTAACAAAAGAATAAAACATTTATTCAACAAGAAAAGATGAACTATATTACAATATTCCTTCACCCAGAACTACACCATTACAGATTTGTAAGGATAGCACAAGTTACAAAAACTATCTTATAGTCTAATGTTCGCAGTTAAGTACAGTACATTTAAACCAATTGGTAACCTATGGTCAGACACACAACACTCTGAAACCAAGTGACAAATGCCACCCCAGACAGATGCTATGGATCTCTCCTCCACTCTCCCCTGCCACCCCCCGCCAGACGCTTGTCACACCGTGAGCCAACCAGTCTCACTAAGCTCTGTCTTTGCATGAGGGTTTCCAATCTCCACCCTCGAAGGACTCACTTTGGAATCTTCTCCCAAGCCAATGCTTTCTCTCAAACGCCTTCCGCAAGGGTCCACCTCCAGGGTTTCAAAGTCTCCTGGATCACCACATACATTCAAGTTTTCTTCCATGCACTCTCTCACTGACTCTCGCTGTCAACAGTACACCACTGTTTCACATGCCCATAGCAAAGACTTACAGACCTTCAGTTGTCTCTTTGGACCTTCTGGCCTCTTGCAAGCTATTCTTGCTTTAATTATGTTTTCTGCAGCTTTTGTCTCTTTAAATCTGAAGCTTGGAGCCTCTCTCTGCTCCTCACTCTCAACTTCACTTAACAGGACCTTGTCCAGATTCCTGTCCTTCCCTTTGACCAGGTGGTGGTCTTGGGTCTTTCTCCTGTTCCACTATCCTGGAGCTTGGGACTGGTTATCTGTCCCCTTTCAGTCTCCAGTCTCTCCTGGCAGCTACTTTCAAAACCAACTGAACTCAAACAGCTTCCAAATCAAACTGCTGTTTCTAGTTTCTTCTGTGTGTCTCTGTGGGAGGGACCTGCCTCTCTGGACCCATGTTGCTAGGCAGCAGTCCTGTTTTTCTACCCTTCTGTTTGCTTAACTTCTCTTACAATTGTAAACTCTCATTAGAAATGCAGGCACCTTTTAAAGTGAAACTAAAACGCAACTTGACCTCTTCTTAACACACAAATACAGCAATACAAATCAAACTTAAACTTTAAAGCTAAAACTCATTTCTAACACCCACAAACACAAATATAACTTACTTAAAATATCTCTATTTCCCAACAGACTCCAGAGGGTCAGGTGACTTCTTTTGTGGTTTTTATACAGACAAGGATTAATTCATATCTGAAAAGTCATTAAGATGCAGAAAATCTTGCCCAGGACATCACTGCAGGGGTTCCTCAGGGTAGTGTCTTAGGCCAGACCATCTTCAGCTGATTCATCAATGACCTTCCTTTTACCATAAGGTCAGAAGTGGGGATGTTCGTTGGTGATTGCACAAAGGTCAGCACCATTCACAACTCCTCAGATACTTAAGCAGTCCATGTCCAACTGCAGCAAGACCTAGACAATATCCAGGTTTGGGCTGACAGTGGCAAGTAACATTCGTGCCACACAAGTGTCAGGCAATGACCATCTCCTTGACATTCAATGGCACTACCATTGTTAAATCCCCCACTATCAACATCCCGGGGGTTGACCAGAAACTGAACTGGACTAGCCACATAAATACTGTGACTACAAGAGCAGGTCAGAGGCTAGGAATCCTGTGGTGAGTAACTCACCTCCTGACTCCCCAAAGCCTGCCAACCAACTACAAGGAGTGTGATAGAATACGCTCTGTTTGTTTGGATGAATGCAGCTCCAACAACACTCAAGAAGCTTGACACTATCCAGGACAAAATTTGATTGGCAGCCCTTCCACAAACATTTACTCTCTCCACCACCGACACACAGTGGTTAGCAGTGTGTACCATCTACAAGATGCACTACAGAAACTCACCATGGCTCCTTAGGTAGCGCCTTCCAAGCCCACAACCACTATTTTCCAGAAGGACAAGGGCAACAGATACATGGGAACCTCAACAGCTGGAAGTTCCCCTCCAAGTCACTTACCACCTTGATTTGGAATGATATCACCGTTCCTTCACTGCCGCTGGGTCAAAATCTTGGAACCCCCTCCTTAACAGCACTGTGGGTGTACCTACAGCACATGGATGGCAGCTCACCACCACCTTCTCAAGAGCAAATAGGGATGGACAATAAATGCTGGCATAGCCAGTGATGCCCACTTCCCACAAATGAACAAAAAAAAGGTAACTGCCCCCTCCATTTCAATGAAAGAGATTTAAATTTACAATGGCTATTAGACTTGCCAGCCCCATGAAAACTGTCTTTATTTGAAAGCCATTCAGGAGGCTAATCATAGCTAGAATGTTGATAGGATTCCACACTGTGTGACAATTACATCTGTCTTCAACCCATTGTGCAGACAATGGAAAACATCAATACTACTGTTGCATGACAGAAACTGGCTCAAGATAGCAAAAGTCTTATTTATTCTAGGAAAAGCCCAGCGAGGGTTAGCCTGGGATATGAAGACCAAAGGGAAACCAACTCTTGCCTAGCACAAGCTGCCTGAAAAAATCCAGCATAAGCAGAGAAGTGGGGCTAATTCATTTTACCTGCAAGTATATTTCTTCACTAGAGAGCTGGAACACAACTTCGACTGAAAAGCCAGAAATCTGATATTGATGAGCCTATTATTGCGAGTTCATTACTAGAAGCCTCCAACCTTCATTTTCTTTTTCAGTGAATGGAAAGATAATTTTCAGCCTGCACCACCTTTGATGGTGAAGAAACAGATAATATCGATTCTCATTCAGCATTCAAGGGGTTAAGATACCCCTTCTCTAAAATGCATCTTGTTGCGCTCAGTCGAGAGGCCATCCCACACCTCTCCTCCATCCGTAACAACAGATATTGTTGCATTTTAATATAAAGACAACACTAGAGGTGGGCTTTTAACTCATTCAAAACCCACCCACTTGCACAGAATTAAAATCAGATCCAACATTTCTAAGTTTGGAATCTTAATTGCTTTCTCCACAGTTTTTAAGCTATTCAATTTTCTAATTTTCTTTATGGAAGAGCGTTCAATCCTAAAATTGTAGCTTATGTAGAGAAATTGCAGTAAATGAGATTAGTGCATTCTTCTTTGTGTTCCCCATTCACTTTGAATTTGAACCGCATTACTTAATTAGGAATTGCAACTCCAAAAAATCCACAAGCTAGACTCACCAACAACTCATTTCAATGTCTTTTATTTTGAAATAGAAAGTGCTCTTCTATGAATCGGGTGATGCTCAATAGTACAGGGTGTTAAAAACCATTTTTATCTTTTAGTCACCTTTATTTGATATCTTTAACGTAGGTACAAAGTGCTTTCCTACTGCTGTTTAAAGGTATAAATTTTTCCACTCTCCGAATGCACATCTGTGGTCGATGCCAAAAGCATGTGTAAAATGGAATAGATCAAATTTACATTAAGATCCAACCAGAATTTGGTCATTTTAACATTTTGTGACCCATTTTATTGAAATTCCCTTCAATTCATTATTTTATGTATAAGGAAACTTATGCACCACAACATATCATGCAATAAATTTGTAACAGAGCAAAGTGTCAGATCAGAGTTTTGGGTGTCAAATCATTAAACTGAAGTTCAGTTTACAAACATCAGAATCACAGCAGACTGTTTTATCAAGTACACAGGTCAAATCTCTTTAAAAGTCTTAACTGTGCACTGTAGATGGCTGGCACCATTACCATGTTTGTCCTTGAGCTCTTATATTTGATTAGCGCAGCAAATGTTTTCCTTTTTGGCACTAACCTAAGGCATTGGGTACTGATGCATTTCACAGAAAGAAAAATCAACGTTACAACAGTGGATGGATAGCTAGAACATAAAATCTACAACTTTCCCGCATGACTGAGTGACCTCAGCCAATGTAAACAAGTGTGTATAATTCTCCTACAATTTTAGCCAGGGATTCATTATATTTTGCAGAGCAGCTCAAAGAAATTAATCCTTAAGAGAAAGATCTATGGAAATAGAAAATTAGTTTTGCGACAATCTATCTTGAACCTCAATCTTAATACGGCAAATTTCACCCTCAGATTACTCATGGGAGCAAGCACCTGGTTTGCTACTTGTAGCTCTCACACCAGTTCCTGAGAGTCAAATTGGAAGTCCCATTCACACTTGCCCTGAAATGATGCCAGGTTGACTTCATGGCCCAGCGTGCGCAGTATTTAATAGACTAGGCAACACGTCTGACTTTTTAGAACAAGGTTAACTACTAAGTGGTAGCCCAGCTCCATTACACAGCAATGTGCAGTGCAGATCATAAACAGAATCTTACTTCCATCAGAGCTGCACCAAATACTACACAAATCCACATCACATTAATAATAACACCCCCAGCTAAAAGGCTGAAACCTATTTAGCTTTCCTGCTACTATTTACACAGGATGACATGCTGCAATTCATCCAAGGATTAACTTACTTGCTGATCATCCTAGCTAAAGTTGGTTAACATCTGGGACTGGACTATTTGACAGAAAATAAAGAACTATGTTGTTTGGCTGATACTTAACTTACACTTTATTTTTAAAAGACATGTTTTCTTGTATGGAAGGTCAGGAGTACTCACTGTCTTGTTGCTCTTTTGCATCTTCGATCAGACTACTGCCCCCCCCACCCCTACAAAGGCAAAAAAAGGCATTCACCTGGAGTGGCCCATGATCGTGTACAAGAGACAAATCTTTCTTCAAGGTGTTTTGCTGAAATTAAAATGATCTTAAATTGGGACCCATTTTTTAAAAAAAAAGCTGTTAATGTTTCGAGTCTGTATGACCCTTCTTCAGAGCCCTGAAGGGTCATACAGACTCAAAACGTTAACTCTGTCTTTCTCTCCACAGATGCTGTCAGGCCTGCTGAGTCTTTCCAGCATTTTCTGTTTTTATTTCAGATTTCCAGCATTCGCAGTATTTTGCTTTTATATAAAAAAAAGTTCCTGTTTAAGTGCGAGTGCTTTCTTTGGAAGGCAGCAGGACCGCAAATTACTCTATGTTAACTTTGGGAAGTGTATATTACGAGAGATCTGGCTATGGCGACATGGAAGAGTTTAACACACTGGGGACAGTGTTGAGACCAGCTAAGTGCATTTCTCCACCTTTGGTTCATCCTAAAGGTTCATCCTAAACCACTGCCTTGCAATGCCCTCAAAAACTGAGTTTATTCAATGCAAACACATGCCTATATCTGAGCTAAATTGATTGCGAATACAGCATTTAACTTGTAAAACTCTCATTTTTACATTCCTGCCTTCAGGTAACGTACCATGAATGTCAACTACAAGATGATGTTTTCCGGCCTCAATGCTTATTATGACCACTTATACTTTCTAGGCTCACTGCAAATCAGCAGTTAAAATTTTTCCATGGGAAACAGTAGAAAGGTAAAGCAACTACAAATTAAAGCTGCTCAAATCTTCCTGACAGATAAGCAAAAGGATTAGATTCTACAAGACCTGGAACAGTTGCTTGATGACAAATAACAGTGAATTACAATTTCTAGGGCACCTTCCTCTGAGCGCAACACAACATAAGCAGGGCTCAAAAGGCATTCAGGACCAGCAAAGAAATTCCTCTCAAAAAAGTATTGCTGGTTATGAATTTTAATACAACTAGGATTAAGACAATCAACTTTACTGTCTTTAGATCTCCTGCATTGCCAGCAGTCACAAACTCTTATTTTATCACGGGTTCTTACTTCATCACAGCAATCATCCAAAACAAAATGCAACATATTAAGAGAAACTTTAAAGTAAAAGAACAGAGATTTTTATGACAACAAATTCTTGGGTGAGTAGGTAGTTATGACGTGGAGCACATTCCCCAATAGACTACAATCCTTCAACAACCTTTCCATCGCAAAGCAAAATGGATCTTAACATAAATCTTCGTCTGGTCTGAAATATTATAAATACTTCAAATAAAACTGCACAGATAACAACAAATTGGTATTCACATACAAACTACTTGATAGGGAGTTTTTTTTTAAATTGAAGAGGCATTAAACCACATCCTGCACATGGACATCATGGAAATATGACAGCAAGCTAGACAACGTGGTTCCATTCATGCATTAATACATTCACTGCATCTCATTACTGTTCTATATACGGAACAGCATAATCTGAAGTGGCAAGGCATTCAGCTAAACACGAACTGTATTATTTGGAATGCACAATGGATTGGACAAAAAGTGAGAACATAACACAAAGTTAGAGACAGGCAAGAAGAGTAAAATCCTTGGTGTCACTCCAAAACAATGCCGGAGTAGAGTCAATAAGTTGCAACATGAGCACCATCATTGCACATTAGGGATCTGCAACATGAGTCCATGGCTATGATCCCCTACGCAGCATCTGATATGAGCCATCCTGGCTTTGCACAAGTGCCAAATAAAGCCACAGGAATTAAAGTAACAAGGCCACAGAGCCCCTTCCTCTGGCTGGTTACAGACCATGTTGAATTCTGCAGTAATAACAAAACTGGTCAAAGAAAACATTTAATTCAAAGATTAAACATCAAGAAAATCAGAGCAACTCACATAAATGCAATGTTCACAGCACACAGAGCTGACACTACCTCTAGGCAAACTAGGTGCTCGCTAGGGTACAAGATTTGGAGGGGTGGGGGGTGGCAAAAAACTGCCGGCTTTTAGAGAAAAAAAATAATCGGGACAGAAGCCTGGCGTTTTGAACAAATCAGTCCCATAATATGTCATCGGCAACCAAGGGAAAAAAAAATCTCTAACTCCCATCATCATGAGGCACTGCCAAACGGTAACATCACTTCCAGCCAGCGTTTCCCAATCAAATTTAAACCTCCTTAAACTGAAAAAGCAGCCAGGAGGACTCTGATTGGCTAGAATTTTGGTGGGCTGCGAATGGATTGGTGGGCTTCGAATCACATCGAGGGGTCGGGCGAGAGCAGCAAGCATTAGTCCGACTGCGATGGGTGTGAGTGGGGGTTCGGATCACTTCACTTCTGATCGGGTCAGGTGATTTGTTTTTAAAAGCTTCCTGCAAACGTTCTCGCGTTATTTCTATTAACGACTGCATTGGAAGTTCCATAGCAGAGCTTTAATCCACAGCCCGCTCGTTGCTTGGGTACGTTCACACAGCTGGGAGCTTGAGTGCCCAATGTGGAGGCAGTGACTCCCCCATGCTCACCTGCTCCCTAAGCCCGTCCCTGGGTTCCCAGGACTTGCCTCCCCTTAGAACCAACTCACGCCACGCTACCGGCTTTCCGTAACGTCACTTCCGCTAACATCTCTCGGAATATCCGGGCGGGTATCAAATACCCTTGTGGCAGCCCTGTCAGCACGAACAAAAAAAATCTCGAGGAAGTTGCACCATTTACTGCACACTTTTTTTTTCAAAAAAAGCTCACACGTGGGGCTGGATTCAATGTTCCCGGTGTTGTTGGAGGACAGGTGGGAAACTCGCGCTGCCTCAGCGGGGCAGTCCAACCAAATTAAGTGTCTATCAAACACTTAACCGGCCAGCATCTTGCCTTCTCCAGGATTTCGGACCCTGGTGACAGAAATCCCATCCACGCAGAGCTACCAGCCAGAGGCCAACACCCACTGGGAGCAGTGGCTGCTGCCGGTTGTGCTCCATGAACTTCACTGGGGATCATAGTTGGGACCCCGGACTGAGGCGAGTAAGGGTGGGATGGGGGGTTGGGGGCGGGGGGGGGCGGGGGCGTTGGTTACAAGGCGAAGGGGGCATGGGCCAGGTTGAGGGGGGTCAGAGACAAGGACAAAGGGACAACAGGCAGCTTCCCTTCCCGATGAATGGTCCCTGGATCAGCCACGGGGCACCTGACAATGAGAGATTCCCCACACACCCCCCCCACCTCCCCATTGGCCACAGGCAAACACAACAGGGTTCGCTGTGCGGCCTTCGAAAGGCATGGGAAAGCTGCGCGTCCCCATTTAATCCCCGACCAACACCAAATTCCTATGGGCCCAGCGACAGATGGTAACAATCGTCTCATTAACGAGCCTAATTAATATCCCATCACGAGCAGACGAGTTTCTCACATCGGCCCCTTCCCGCCTCAGACTTAATTGCGAGAGGCTTTCCTACCACCGGGAGACTGACTCTTGCAATTAAGTGGCCCTGTCTGCCATGTTTCCTGCATTAAATTCCACTCAGAATCATGAATCATCCCATCACTGAAACGTTACCAAAAAAATCTCATCGTTAACTCTTGCATTCCTCAGGAATCTACAGGTACTACACGTATTATTCGAACATTAAAAAGTATCCCTTCCAGTTCCACCTTGGACAAGGATTTAAACTCCAAAATTTAAAATGGTTTAGTATTTGAAGTTGAACATTCTTGTTCAACACTTATTATTTACAAATAGCGTGGATCTCCCCGGTACTGGGAGTACTATGTAGCGTGCTGCGTATCTTTATTTATAACTGTCCTCCTTTGTGGTTTATTCATTATTTCACCCTATAATGAACAGCCAAGTTGGTTACACATACTCAAGTGAGTTCTAATCGATTCATTCTTAAAAAGAAACAACTTTGATGAAACAGGATACCTGACCTAGTCCGACAGGTGGGATGATCAAAGTGTTGAGCAAAATATTGGTTGCAAGAAAAAAAATAAGCAATTCATGTTTTCACATTTGCTTTAATAAACAAACCAGTATCTGGCGATGGGAAGTTGGTTGTGAAACTTTGGCTAAATATAACTCTCCCAGGGCAAAACAGTGGTTCTCAAACAAACCCACTAAATCCGAGAGGGAGGGACATCATCATTCACCCTGCTCAGTGCTGCCAAAGTTGAACTCTTTTAGTAGATATGCTTCATCCGCTTGACTTCAATATTGGCGAGATTGCAAAAGGTTAATCTATGCAGCAGCGCAATGGTTAGGTGCACCAGGCAGCATAATGTGAACTGGGTCACAACCAGGCCAGTGCCTTCCCTTAGCCTTCCCATCCAAGGAAACAGCTGCCCCAGCATGGAGGTTAAAAAAAGTTAGCAAGGAGTCACCACAGCTGTTCTGCTCCTCCATAAAAAACAGCCAGCTGTGCAAGCGCACTGGCAATGTCCTAAAAATATTTGCTGACCTCATTAACCATATATACATGGTGCTTGAGAAGGAAGGGAAAGGTGACCAGATTTAGTTCAGTTTCATCTTTTTTTAAAAAAGACAACTTGCTTGAGATTTCTGTAGCTTCAAGATTTCTAGACAAAAATCACAGCAAATATGCAAAACCGCAGAATATATATAAAAAAACCTGTTCTTTTTCATGTTTGCAACTCCACATGTAAAAAGCCGGGTAACAAACGAGTCTATTGTTTGAAGTGAGAGTTCTGAAGATTTAAATGAACAATCTGATTGAAGCATTGGAATGCTGAAGCACTCACCATCCTGAATGGAGAAAGAAAATCACAATGCTTAATGAAGACACTTAAGTGGGCTTTCAGGTAACTGTGCTGCAGACAACGTTGAGCACAGTTCCATCAGGATGCCAGTGCATTTGCTGAATGGGTTCCAAATTGGCTGCTGTGTTTGCTACATTACAACAGTAACATTGGCGGTGAAGTGCTTTGGGACATCCTGAGCTTGTGAAAGTTGCTATATAAACTCAAGTCTTCCTGTTATATTCTATTCACTAATTGTGGTTTAGTGTTCTATTCCCATAGGGCAGCAGTGCTTAACCATTCAAAGTGTAAAAAGCCAGATTAGAAACTGTAAGGCAAGAGAGGAACACATGTTTTAAATGCACTATGCTAGTATGGTCCCAGATATTGTTTAACTACAATATTTGAGTATTGCTGAAAAAAAAGAGACATCTCAAAGCTTTTCATCTTGCACTCATCAGGACACTTCACAAGAATACCAATATAATGGGAAAGCAACAATTCATACTGTATGTGAGGAGCGTGCTGATTGGTTGGCAAGTGGCGTTGCAATGGAGAATGCACCAGTGATGATGGCTGGCAGTAAACTGCCAAGCATTGTTTGAAATTTAAACTAGGCAGATTGACACTGATTAGCCAAGGCATTGGCTGAGGAATGAGTCAGTTATTTTGTTTAGCTGAAACAGGCACAATGTGTGTACATGCTCTTTCTGTCTGCAAAGAACAGGGCCGTGTATTAATATATGTAGCTTCCAGTACACACAAATGCGCCACATTGTGCGCCCAACTGACAATCTTAAATTGGTCATCAGCGTCATTCTTAGAACACTGAGGGTCATTTAGCAAATGTTGTCCTATTGTGGAATCACATCTAATGTTGGACACTGTGTTTTGAGTTTTGCAAGCACAGGCCGGTTGGGTACAGTTTGTACCTTGCCTGTTGCGAGCAGTGGCTGGGACATGCCCTTTGCAGACATGAAATGCATGTGCACACATTTTGTTTAGTTGAAATAAGTGACAGCCATTCACTGACTCCTTTCTTGATGCAATGCCTTGACCAATTAGGGTCAAGCTGCCTGGTTCAAATTTCAAACAATGCTTGGCAGTTAATTGTCAATCACCATCACTGGTACACTTTCCATGGAAATGCCTCTACCAACCAGAGTCCACTTGCTAACCAATCAGCACTCTCTTCACATACAATATAAATTGCAGTTTTCCCCTTGGCATTCTTGCAAAGTGTCCTAATGAGTGCAAGGCAAAAAGCTTCGACATTTCTCTTTTTTCAGCAATACTCAAGTTCTGTGCTACCAAACAACTATTTACCTACAATATTATTACACACAAAATTGTGAAACCAGGCACTAGGTGGCTTTTAACCTACTCTAGTTCTACACGCTTGAAATCTGGATCGTTTTCCTTCTTCATCTCATTTCTCCTTTCTTCCTTTCTCCATCCCCCATCACTTACTCTTTCATCTCCAGGGCCACCAACGCTCCTTTCAGGTGAGACAACAACTTGTAATTCTTCCATCTTTGGGTCAGAATAGTCCTTTACATCAGGGAGACCAAGCATAGATTGGGCGATTGCTTTCCTGAACACACCCATCCACGTGTGCAACCCAAAGCTTCTGGTTACTCGTTACTTTAACTCTTCATCCTCTTGAAGATCTGACCTCCACCTCCCAAACTGTTCCAATAAAGCTCAACACAATCTCAAGGAATAGCACCTTATTTTTCTACAAAGCACTTTACAGACTTCTGGCCTTAGAATTGAATTTAGTAACTTCAGACCATTACCACTACTCCCATTTGCTCTCCCACAGCAGATTATGGTAATGTAGGATGGATGCGACACAGCTACTGGGAATGGACATGATGGGCTGGTACTCAGGGTGGTGATCCTTCATGGACACACAACTGGCTCAGTGGTCTACACCTGATGCTTAACCACCTTTCTTTCCCCATAATCTTCTTGGCTTTTCCAGGTTTTCTTCCCTCTCCCTCTTCTATTACTATTTACGCATCCTCTGGGCAACTTTAATTTATCTCCTTCTCACTTCCTTTTGCCTTGCATCATCATCCATTTAATCATATCCTGTTTGTTACAAATATTCACACAGACAGTTATCCCTTTTGGGGAATAGTGAGGAAGTGGTGGGAGGGTTAGTAGGCTGAATTAGGATTACCTGTTGAATTGTGTCATGACTGTTCCTTCCCATAGCCAACAAGTCATGGAGTGGGACTTTGAACTCAGGGCTGCTACCTACTGAACCACAGGGCCTCCAACAACCCCTGCTCTCCATCCAATTATAGGCCTCTTTATTTCTCCTGGCCCCATGTGCCCCGGCTCTGCACCTACTTAAAAGCTGTTCAGTTGTAGCATCTCCCAGTTCTAACAGAAGGGCATCGACCCGACATGTTAACCCAATGCTGGTCTCGCTGAGGATGTTGCCTGACTTAGAGTCTTTTCAGCATTTTTTGGTTTTATTCCCTATCACCAGCACCTGTAGTGTGTTGCTTTATAACTTCAAGGAATGTGTGTGCCTGAATATGAGAAGAAATGGAAGAAAAGAAATTCAGAAATGCAAAAACATTTGAGAAAACATTAATCATTGATGTGTGCGACAATACTCAGGAGAGCTAATCGATACCCCCTGTTGAACATTAAGGCTCTACATAACAGCTGTACATTAGATATTTTTAAAAGCCAAATTTATTAACTCTAATCTCCAGAAAATCAATCAATTTAAAATAAATGAAAGAGCCTAACTTCCTACAACCAGCTTGCATTGAAATCAAGAAGATTTGTGCCAACATGGAAGGTAACGATATTGCAACTATCACACTCCAAAACAAAATCAACTTCACAAGGAACAAATTTAGTTCAGATGCCCACTTAGGGGACCTAGTGGTATAATGATTATGTCACTGGACTAGTCGTCCAGAGGCCCAGGCTAGTGTTCTGGGGGCGTAGGTTCAAATCCCATCACGACAGCTGGTGGAATTTAAATTCAATTAATAAAATCTAGAATTAAAATGGTGACCATGAAACTGTCATCGATTGTCGTAAAAACCCAACTGGTTCACTATGCCCTTTAGGGAAAGAAATCTGCCATCCGTACCTGGTCTGGCCTACATGTGAACTCCAGGCCCACAGCAGTGTGGTTTATTCTTAACTGACCTCTGAAATGGCCTAGCAAGCCACTCAGCTTGAGGGCAATAAGGAATGGGCAACAAACTCGGCGTTGCCAGCAACTCCCACATACCATGGAAGAATAAATAAAAAATATGAAACTGATTTTCTTATATATAAAATCAGAGAAAGGGAAGTTTTACTTTTCAGGAAGATGTCAGCTGAGTTTCGGATCATCACCATTGTGATAATTCACAACACCTTTTGTTCTAGTGCACATTAGCAGTAAACCGTTCACGTATTACAATTTATCCTAAGCGTAAATGCTAACTAGGCCTGAATGGCAAGAGAGCTGGCTGTTTTGATGCAACTGATTCACATGTCAATTGAACAAACTTGCATTTATTTTGCGCCTTATCAAAATGTTTTAAAATCCAATGAATTATTCAGTTACACTTCAGTCAAATGTTGTGTAAGGAAACACTGCAGCCAATTTGCACACTGCAGAATCACACAAACAGTATGTGTCCTTTGTTAGTCAGCACCTCTGACATGGGCACAACAGCTGAACAAAGCATTCAAAGGGCCAAATTTCAGCGACAGAAGAGCTGCATGCAGATGGTGAATGGGCTGCATTCACAAATACTTACAGTTCCACATACACTAAAGTTTCACACTTCCCATCCTTACAACAGAAAACTTCTGAAGTAGCAGTAAGCCTCAGCATAGTTAATTAACTGTAAGGCACAATTTCAGCCAAAAGCAACCTTATGGATACTTTATACACATAACAAGCCAATGAATCATTGGGTTGGGTGCATGGAAAAGCATGAACTATAGAAGGCAATGAGTGGTAACAGTGTTAAGTGCAAATACACAGTTTCGCTCAGAACAACATATAAATCTCAAACAAAGTTAACTGATGAACAGAAAACTAAACACCGATTGCGAATTTTAGATCACAGGTGTTGTTCCAACTGAATCACTTTTGTAACAGATATTTCTGACCATTACATATTGGGTATTGAACTAGGTGCTAATCCTCGATTAAATCACCTGTAGGTAAGCCATGATAATTGAATATCATAATCACAAGAGGTTATAGAAATCTCTTACCACCAATTAGAAAAAAATAAATATAATTCAGCACCATAACACTTCAGAGTCAAAAGCCTGCATGATTCTAGAATGTCCACCACTGCATTTTTCTAGCTTGTGGTCAACCCATTACACAACAGTTCTGCAAATCAATAGAGCAAACATGGCAGTAACACATCATGCCTTTCATCACTAGACATGTTCTGTAGTAAATCTAGTGTGGCTTAGAGCTGAAGAGATTCAACCATCAAGTTTGTCCGGGGCAGTTATGGGTTCTTAAGGCTGCTATAGCTTTCCCTGCCAAAACTTTGTGAATGATCTTTTTCCCTGGCTAAGAGAAACAGAGTCTGAGCAAGCTCATGACGAAATCTTTTCAAGTTGCTGGACTCGGTTTCTGATGAATGCGCCCAATGTAAAATTTCCTGCACTTGCAAAATGAGGAATAGTAAAAGCTTGTTTTCGAGAGGGGCCTGAGCTAATTAATCAACTCCACGCCGAAGCCTGTAAATGCGTCATGGGATGAATCAACACATTCTGGGCCTTATCTTCCTTCCACAGTCTTGTTTTCTTTTCTGGCCTTGCTGCTCAACTAATTTGCAACTGCTTTGCCATCTTGAATTTTTGAACCCCACGAAGCAAAAAGCGCCATTTGCAGCTATATTTTTATTGCCAGCTGCAGCACCATGAAGATCGAGTACAGAATAATTTGCCTTCACCAGCATCGCTGCAAAGGAGTTTCATGGATGAAATGAAAAACAAAATGAACAGATGTTTTCTCTCCAAGGACTCGGCTACCGCAACACTTCTTTTTTCCTTTGAAAGTGTAATTGTAATAAAATGTAAAGCAGCTATTCTCCTTTAAAACGTATGATGGATTACCAAGCAAATCGCATGCACGGATCAATACATCAAAAATGGTGCTGGAGGCTCAGAACAACACCCTTGGCAACTAGTATTCTAGGTCCAAGTGCACAAATTGTTGGTACACCCAATTTGAAGAAGAAATCGCACTGCTTTAAGTGGCAGGCAACTTGATAGAATCTTACAACACTAGAGGAGTTCATTCTGTCCATTATGTCAGTGCTGGCTCTTCGAAAGAGCTATCCAACTGGTCTCAAATCCCCTGCTCTTTTCTGTAGCTGGGCAACTTTCTCCCCTCCCTAGTATTTATCCAATTCCTTTCTGAAAGTTACTACTGATTCTGCCTCCACCCCTACCGCACCACTCCCGCCCCCGCCCCCTGCCCTCCTTTCAAGCAGCTTCACAGGGATAGAATCTGAGAAAAATTGACAGAGACAAAAGGAGGAGATAGAGGTAATAAAACCTTGGTCAGAGAGCTGCATGTTAAGGGGATATTAAAAAAAGAGATGTGGAGAGGCGGGGAGAGATTTAGAGAGGGAGAGTGTTCCAGAGTGTAGGACTAGTAAGAGGGGAGACTTTGGCCTGAGTGAGACAGAGACTTTGTTCAAAGTAGGAATCTAGTGCATAAGGGGAAAGAGGTGCTTTAGGTAAGGTTCTCTGCAAGAAGTAAAATGTGCTGAGTGGAGAGTTCTGTGAAGGGTGGGAAGAAGGTGCTTTTTTCCTCTCTTCTTCAGCCTCCAATATTTGATTTCCACTTTGTTGCAGTAGAATGAGCAGGTAAATCAGTAACTGGTATTACTAGTTTTATCAGCATTGTAAGTATTGTATTGTTTTATCAGTAGTGTAAAGTTTTGTGGTAGTGCCAAAACCTATTGGAAGGTCTAGGCTTTATTAATTGTAATTAATTACTTAGTGATTATTAATTAATTAACACATATTGGAGATGGCAGGGCAGGTGATGCGCTGCGACTGCAGGATGTGGGAGCTTCTGGATATCGGTGCGATCCAGGGCAAACACATCTGTAGTAAGTGTTTTTGGCTGCAGAAACTTCGGCTCTGAGTTATGAGCTGGAGGCCGAGCTGCAGACACTGTGGCACATCAGGGAGGGGCAAGTTACCTGGATGCTTTATTCCAGGAGGCGGTCACACCTCTTAGGATAGAGTCTTCGGATTTGGTCAGTAGTCAGGGACAGGAGGGCGAGACTACAAGTGAGGCAGGTAAGAGGACCCAGAGGGTGGGAATGCAGGAGCCTCGGCCCTTGCAATTGTCCAACGGTTTGAGGTTTTTTCAGCTTGTTTGGGTGAGAGTGGGGTCTGCAGGATGGATGAGCTGACTGGCATTGGCACTGTGGTACAGGAAGCCTTTAAATGGGCAGAGTTACAAGGAATGTATTGGTAGTAAGGGACTGTATAGTCAGAGGGATTGACATCGTTTTCTGCAGCAAAGAGCTCAAGTCCAGACAGCTGTGTTGCCTGCCATATGCAAATTGGCATAGAATAAATCAGATTAGGGAGAGGAATACGTGGCTCAAAGACCGGTGTGGGAGAAGCGGGTTTCGGTTCGTGGGGCACTGGCACCAATACTAGGGAAAGTGGGGTCTGTACCTTTGGGGTGGACTACATCTGAGCTGTACTGGGACCAGTGTTCTTGTGAGCCGCATAACTAGGGAAGTAGAGAGGGTTTTAAACTAAGCAGTGGAGGCAAGTGTACAAATTTGGGAAGAGGTGGTAAATCAAAGAGTAGAGACAAGGCAAAAGAGAAAGGTATTATTATGGGAAATGAAAAACAGACCATGTCAGAAAGGGATAAGAGGATACAAATCTAACAGTAACTCATCAGATGAGACTAGAGGTTATAAAAAGAATAAAAGGATAAAACTAAAGGCTCGGTATCTGAATGTACAAAGCATTCGAAACGAAACAGATGAACTGAGAGTGCGCATAGAAATAAATAAGTATGAGTCGATAGTCATTATGGAGACATGGCTGCAGGAGGACATGGATTGAAACCTTAATATTAAAGGATATAGGACATTTAGGGAGGACAGGAAGCGGGGAAGAGGTGCAGGGGTGGCTCTGTTAGCTAATGATGGTATTAGCACAATAGAGGGGGATGGATGGCCTAAGTTCAGAAAACCAGGATGCGGAAATGGTGTGGGTAGAGATGAGAAATGGTAAAGACAAGAAGTCACTTGGAGTCGTGTACAAGCCCTCTAATAGTAACCACATGGTAGGATGGAGTATAAAGGAAGAAATAATAATAGGAGCTTGTCAGAAAGGTACAGCAATAATCATGGGAGGTTTTAATCTACATATAGACTGGAAAAGTCAGGTGGGCAAAGGTAGCCTAGATGAGAAGTTCATAGAATGGAGTTCATAGAATGTTTCCAGGATAGTTTCTTTGAACAGCATGTTCTGGAGCCAACCAGAGAGCAGGCTATACTAGACCTGCCATTACGCAACAAGATCGAAACAATTAACAATCTCATAGTGAAGGTGCCCCTAGGTAGCAGCAACCATAATGTGATTGAATTTTACATTCAGTTTGAGGGAGAGCGGAGTGGGTCTGAGACTATGCTTTTAAATTTTAAAAGGGCAATTACGACGGCATGAAAGCAGAGCTGGCTAAAGTGAGTTGGCAAATTAGGTTAAGGGATAGGTCAACAGAGATGCAGCAGCAAACATTTCAGGGGGTATTTCAGAATACACAGAATAAATGCATTCCAACGAGCAATAAAAAGTCCAAGGGAAGGACACACTATCCATGGTTAACTAGAAAGGTTAAAGATAGTAACAAACTTTAAAAAAGGATAAGATGTGCAAAGGTAAGTAGAATGCCAGAAAATTGGACAGAATATAAGGAACAGCAAAGTATGACTAAAAGATTAATAATGAGAGAAAAATTAGAGTACGAGAGAAAGCTAGCCAGAAATATAAAAACAGACAGCAAGCATCTCTATAAATATTTTAAAATGAAACAAGTTAACAAAGTAAGCCTTGGTCCTATTGAAAGTGAGTCTGGAGAATTGATAATGGAAAACAAGGAGATGGCAGCTGAATTGAACAGGTATTTTGCATCTGTTTTCACTATAGAGTAACAAGTAACATCCCAGAAGCAGCTATAAATCAGGAAATGGAAGGGAGGGAGGGAGGGAGTCAGGAAAATTGCAATCACCAGAGAAATGGTTCTGAGTAAACTGTTGGAGCTGTGGGCTGACAAGTGCCCGGGTCCTAATGGACTTCATCCTAGGGCCTTAAAAGAAGTGGCTAGTGAGATAGTTGATGCATTGGTTTTAATTTTCCAAAGCTCCCTAGATTCGGGGAAGGTCCCATTAGATTGGAAGATAGCAAATGTAACTCCATTATTCAAAATGGGAGGGAGACAGAAAGCGGCAAACTACAGGCCAGTTAGCTTAACATCTGCCATAGGGAAAATGTTAGAAGCTATTATTTAAGAAGCGATAGCAGGGCACTTGGATAAGTTCAAGGTAAATCAGGCAGAGTCAACATGGTACTGTGAAAGGAAAATCATGTTTAACCAACTTATTGGAGTTCTTTGAGGAAGTAACTTGTGTTGTGGATAAAGGGGAACCAGTGGATGTACTGTACTTAGATTTCCAGAAGGCATTTGATAAAGTGCCACATCAAAAGTTATTGTGGAAAATAAAAGCTCATGGAATAGGGGGTAACATATTGGCATGGGTAGAAGATTGGATGGCAGGAAGCAGAGAGTAGGAATTTTCAGTTTGGCAAGATGTAATAAGTGGTATGCCACAGGGATCAGTGCTGGGACCTCCACTGTTTACAATTTATATAAATGACTTGGATGAAGGGATGGATGGGATGTTTGCCAAATTTGCTGATGGCACAAAGATAGATAGGAAAATAAGTTGTGAAGGCAACATAAGGAGGCTACAAAAAGATAGGTTATTGGCAAAGATCTGGCAAATGAAGTATAATGTGAGAAAATGTAAAATTGTCCATTTTGACAGGAAGAATAAAAGAGAAGCATATTATCTAAATGGTGAGAGATTGCAGAGCTCTGAGATGCAGAGGTACCTGGGTATCCTAGTACATGAATCGCAAAAGGCTAATATGCAGGTACAGCAAGTAATTAGGAAAGCTAATAGAATGTTATCATTTATTGCGAGGGGAATTGAATACAAAAGTAGGATGTTATGCTTCAGTTATGCAGAGCACTAGTGCGAACACATCTGGTGTACTGTGTACAGTATTGGTCACCTTATTTAAGGATGGATGTAAATGCAATGGAAGCAGCTCAGAGAAGGTTTACCAGGCTAATACCTGGAATGGGCAGGTTGTCTTATGAGGAAAGGTTGGGCAGACTAGGCTTGTATCCATTGGAGTTTAGTAGAGTAAGAGGCAATTTGATTGAAACATAGAAGATCCTAAGGTGTCTTGACAGGGTGTTTCCTCTTGTGGGAGAATCTAGATCTAGGGGTCACTGTTTAAAAATAAGGGGTTGCCCATTTAAAACAGAGATGAGGTTAAATTCTCTCTCTCAGAGGGCCGTGATTCTTTGGAACTCTCTTCCTGAAAAGGTGGGGAAGCAGAGTCATTGAATATTTTTAAGGCAGAGGTGGATAGATTCTTGGTAAGCAAGGGGGTGATGGGTTATCAGGGGTAAGCTGGATGCAGATTTGAGGTTACTACCAGATCAGCCATGACCTTATTAAATGGCGGAGCAGGCTTGAGGGGCCGAATGACCTACTCCTGCTCCTTGTTCGCATGTTCACATATAGGACCTGGATGACAATAGGTGTGCTTACATGTAAGACACCAGAGTTGGAGAAATGCAGAATTCTTGGGGGTTTAAATGGCTGAAGGAGGTTAGAAGCTAGTTTCTTTATATGTTTCTCATTCTTCCTTCCTCCCTTCTAGAACGTTTTTAATCTGTCCAATAGTAAAGACTTTCAGATCAGGACCAGAAGGAATGAGCAACTTAATTAAGAACCAGTTGAAACTGGATCCGCTAGGCCTTTTGTGTAAGAAGCATGTATAAGTAGCCAACTTAGTGCAACTTGCAACAGAGTGCTGGAGTTGAGCGCTTCAGGGAGTGTGACTTGCAACAGAAGCGGAGGAAGGGAAAGAGGTGCTTGGTTGCTTTTGCCTAAACTTTTTCAGCCTCCAGGAATTGATTCTTGCTCTGCTACAGGAGAAGAAACTGGTTAATTGGTGAGTATCTGGTAAGTGATTTAAGGTTTATTCTATTCCTAAATCTCAAAATAGTATTTGTGAGCGGGAGAGGATAAAAGGCATGGATTGAGAGGCCTACATGAAGTGAGACCAGTGGCAGAGTGATATCATGAACCACAATGGGATAAGAGTGCAAGGAAAGCAGCTGATTAATTGGTGAGTAGGATTGGTGAGGATTTCTAGTCTTTAAAGTAAAAGTAAGGTCTTTTGTTTGTGTTTAGGTCTATAGTCTTTTTTTCTCTCTTTCTTAAAAATAACTTCTTCAGTATAAGATCGTTACTGGTGTTTTAAAAAATTACAATAAAGTGTAAAGAATGGAGGATTCTTCAAGTGTAAAGAGAAGAGATGCTTGAGTAATTAATTTACCAAATAAAGTACAATAGTGATGGCAGTACAGGTGATGTGGTGCTGCAGCAGCATGAGGTAGCTGCTGGACACCAAGGTGAACACATCTGTAGTAAGTGTTTGCAGCTTGAGGAACTTTGAATCAGGGTTGAGGAGCTGGAGTCGGCATTGCAGACATTGTGCCACATCAGGGAGGGGGAAGTTACTTCGCTCCAGGAGGTGGTCATACCCCTTAGATCAGGTAATTCAAATTTGGTCTGTGATCAGGAACAGGAGTGAGGCTGCAGGTGAAGCAGGTTTGGGGGCCCAGGGGTAGCGTTCGAGGGGCCTCGGCCCATGCAACTGTCCAACAGCTACGAGGTTCTTCCAAGCTGTGTGGACGAGAGCAGGGACTGCAGGGAGGATGAGTGAACTGGCCATGGCACCATGGTATAGGGAGCCATTTAAGTGGGAGGAGGAAATAGGAACGTAGTAGTGGTAGGGTACAGCATAATTAGGAGGACAGATACCGTTCTCTGCAGCTGTGAATGAGAGTCCCGAAGGCTGTGTTGCCTGCCTGTTGCCAGGGTTAAGGACATCTCCTCAGGGTGGGAGGGGAGGGATCCAGTTGTCGTCACCATGTTGGTACCAATGACATTGCTGGACTAGAAAGGAGGTTCTGCTGAAAGAATTTGAACAGTTAGGAGTTAAATTAAAAAGCAGAACCTCCAAAGTAATAATCTCGGGATTGCTACCTGAGGCACGGGCAAACTGGGATAGGGTAAATAAAGTCAAGAAGTTAAATGCGTGGCTCAAAAATTGGTGTGGAAGAAATGGGTTTCAGTTCATGGGGCACTGGCACCAGTACTGGGGTAGAAGGGAGCTGTTCCAGTGGGATGGGCTTCACTTGAACCATGCTGGGACCAGTGTCCTGGTGAATCGAATAACTAGGGTTTTAAACTAATTAGGGGGTGGGATGGCTCTTGAGAGGGGATATGTAGGCTTACAAAGCAAAAGGATACGGCAGCACTGCAGGGCAGCTATTTAGGTAATAATACCCAGGGCATGACATGAAGGGACAGTTTACAAATATTTTAAAAAGCAGCAAATAGGGTCAAAAGAATAAAAAGGCAAAACTAATGGCTCTTTATGTAAATGCACGTAGTATTCGGAACAAAATAAATTAATTAACGGCACAAAGAGGTTAATGGGTATGATCTTATAGCCATTACGGAGACATGGTTACAAAGAAATCAAAACTGGGAGCTAAACATTCAGGGGTGTGTGACTTTTAGAAAGGACAGGCAGGAAAAAAGGGTGGTGGGGTAGCTTTGTTAGTACGAGATGGAATAAGTACGATAGCAAGAAATGATCTTGGATCGGAAGACGTAGAATCCATATGGGTGGAAGTGAAAAATAACAAGGGGAAGACGACACTGGGAGTAGTCCATAGGCCCCCTAACAGAATAAATCAGGAGATAATGAGGACATGTTAAATAAAAAATAAAAAAAGGCAGTACATTAATCATGGGTGACTTTAATCTTCATGTAGATTGGGAAAATCAAATTGGCAGAGGTAGGCACAAGCAAGAATTCATTGTGTATTCGGGACAGTTTCCTAGAATAATATGTTGTGGATCCAACCAGCGGTCAGGCAATGTGTAATGAGGCAGGTTTAATGAATGATCTGAGCAAAAGATCCCTGAGGGAACAATGACCATAATATGGTAAAATTTAGCATTCAGTCTGGGAGTGAGAAACTTGAGTCGGAAACAACTGTGCTAAACTTAAATAAGGGTAAACTATACAGAAATGAGGGCAGAGTTGGCTAGAGTGGACCGGGAAAGGAGTTTAGCAGAAAAGGCAGTTGATGAACAATGGCAGATGCTTAAGAAAATACTTCATGACTCACAACAAAGATATATTCCAGTGAAGAAGAAGAATTCTAGGAAGGGGATAAACCAATCATGGTTAACCAAGGAAGTTAATAATTGTATGTTTTTTCTTTCAATTTGATACTGTGGCAAAGATTAGGGGTAAGACAGAGGATTGGGAAAGTTTTTTTAAAAATCAACAAAAGATGGCCAAAAAAATGAGGGAGAAAATAAACTGAGGGTAAACTAGCAAATAATAAAAATGGACAGTAAGGGCTTCTTTAAATATATAAAAAGGATGAGAGAGGCGAAAGTAAACATAGGCCTGTTAGATAATGGGGAACCAATAAATGTCAGGAGTTGAATAAATACTTTGAATCAGTCTTCACAGTAGAAGATACCAATAGCATTCCAAAAATACTAAATAATCAAGGGGCAAAAGCTGGGGAAGTAATAAATACAATAACTATCACTAGAGAAAAAGTACGAGGGAAACTAATGAGGCTAAAGGCCAATAATTCCCCTGGGCCTAATGGTATATTAAAGGAAGTAGCTACATTGGTGGAAGATTACTACTAGTACATCCACTAAGAATCCTTAGATTCTGGAAAAGTCCCAGAGGATTGGAAAACTGCCAATGTAACACCCTTCCTCAAAAAGGGAGGGAGGCAAAAAACAGATAACTATAGGCCAGTTAGCTTAACATCTGCCATTGAGGAAATGTTAGTCTATTATAAAGGATGCAATAGTAGAGCATTTAGAAATAGATAATCTAATCAAGCAGAGTCAGCATAGCTTCATGAAGGGGAAATTAGCCTGACAAATTTATTAGAATTCTTTAAGGAGGTAACAAGCAAGATAGATAAAGGGGAACCAGTGGATGTAATATATTTGGATTTCCAAAAGGTATTTGATAAGGTACTGCACATAAGGCTACTTAATAGCCCATGGTGTTGGGGGTAGTATGGATAGAGGATTGGCTAACTAATAGTTGGGATAAGATGGCATTTTCAGGATGGTAACCTGTAACTAGTGGAGTGCCACAGGGTTTAGTGCTCGGGCCGCAATTATTTACAATATATATTAATAACTTGGATGAGGGAAGTGAATGTACTATCGCCAAGTTTGCGGATGACACAAATAGGTGGGAAGGCAAGTGGAGAGGATGACAGGCCCTACAGAGGGCAATAGACACGTTAAGTGAATGGTCAAAAGCTTGGCAGATGGAATATAATGTAGGAAAATGTGAGGTTATGTACTTTGGCAGGAAGAATAGAGGAGCTGAATATTATTTAAATGGAGAAAGATACAGAAAATCGCAGCACAGAGGAATTTTGGGGGTCTGCATGCATGAGTTACCAAAGGCTAGCACGCAAGTTCAGCAGGTAATAGGGAAGGCAAATGGAATGTTGGCTTTTATTTCAAAAGGAAATGGAGTATAAAAATACGAAAGACTTACTGAAACAATACCAGGCACTAGTTAGACAAAACCTAGAATACAGTTTTGGTCCCCTTATCTAAGGAAAGATATACTGGAATTGGAGGCAGTCCAGAGAAGATTCACTAGGTTGATCCCAGGTATGGAGGGATTTTCTTATTAGGAGAGGTTGAGTAGGTTGGGCCCATACTCATTGGAGTTCAGAAGAACGAGAGGCAGCCTTATTGAAACATATAAGATTCTTAGGGGGCTTGACAGGGTAGATGCTGAGGGGTTGTTTCCCCTTGTAGGAGTGTCTAGGACCAGGGGGCATAATCTAATTAAGGGGTTGCCAATTTAAGACAGATGAGGAGGAATTTCTTCAGAGGGTAGTGAATTTGTGAAATTCTTTACCAGAGGGCTGTAGAGGCTGGGTCGTTAAGCATGTTCAAGGCTGAATACACATATTTTTAATCAGTAAGGGAATCGAGGTTTTGGGGGGGGGGGTGCCAGGAAAGTGGAGTTGAGGATTATCAAATCAGCCATGATCTCATTGAATGATGGAGTAGACTCGATGGGCTGAATGCCCTACTTCTGCTTCTACGTCTTATGGTCTTATGAATGATTTTTTTATTTATTTAACTACTTTTGTAGAATATCTGAGCAGAATAGTCAATACACACTGTTTAAATCGGAAACATTTCCCACAATCAGTGATGAGGAAATCGAGCTAATTTTGTCCCTTGTTTGCACAAGGCACTGAGGTCGACCATGGTATTCTCACTACAATGTCAGCGTTAAACTCTACACAGGTTGGGAATCCTGGACTCTCTGCTGTATATAGCCGTGTCTTAACTGACTGATACCTTTGTCCACTTGGTCATCTCTGTAAAATACAGATCTGGGGGCTACCTGGCAAGTCATCAGCAGTTAATATTGGAGAAACGTTGGGTGTAGGTTTCACAGTTAAAGAGAATGAAGCAACTGATAACCCTATTTAAGCATGTAGAACTTGGATTACTTTCAAGACAAATATTTAAAATAGGCTGCTTTGGACAATATGTAGATAGTCCAACTAGGGAAGGGGCAATACTGGACCTGGTATTAGGGAATGAACCCGGCCAGGTGTCGAAGTTTCAGTAGGGGAGCATTTCGGGAAAAATGACCATAATTCAGTAAGTTTCAAGGCACTGGTGGATAAGGATAACAAGAGTCCTCGGGTTAAGGTGCTTAATTGGGGGAAGGCGAATTATAACAATATTAGGCAGGAACTGAGAAATTTAGACTGGAGGCGGATGTTTGAGGGAAAATCAACAACTGACATGTGGGGGGCTTTCAAACGACAGTTGATAACAATTCAGGACTGGCATGTTCCTGCTAGGATGAAGGATAAGTATGGCAAGTTTCAGGAACCTTGGATAACAAAGGATACTGTGAGATTAGTCAAAAAGAAAAGGGAAGCATTCGTAAGGGCTTGAAGGCTGGGAATAGATGAAGCCCGTGGAGAATATAAAGAAAGTAGGAAGAAACTTAAGTAAGGAGTCAGGAGGGCTAAAAGGGGTCATGAAAAGTCACTGGCAACCAGGATTAAGGAAAATCCCAAGGCCTTTTATACATATGTAAAAAGCAAGAAGGTAGCCAGGGAAAGGGTAGGCCTTGGGGACAGAGGTGGGAATGTGTGTGTGGAACCAGAAGAAATGGGAGAGATACTAAATGAGTACTTCTCATCAGTATTCACCAAATAGAAGGACTTAGCGGTCGATTTGTCTAGGGAAGAGTGTGTAGATAGCCTGGATCATGTTGAGATCAAAAAAGGGAAGGTATTAGGCATCTTGAAGAATATTAAGGTGGATAAGTCCCCAGGGCCAGATGGGATCTACCCCAGAGTACTGAGGGAGGCAAGGGAGGAGATTGCTGGGGCCTTGACAGAAATCTTTGTATCCTCACTGGCTACAGGTGAGGTCCCAGAGGACTGGAGAATGGCCAATGTTGTTCCATTGTTTAAGAAGGGTGGCAGGGATAATCCAGGGAATTACAGGCCGGTGAGCCTTACGTCAGTGCTAGGGAAATTATTGGAGAAGATTCTTCATGACAGGATTTACTACCATTTGGAAGCAAATGGGCGTATTAGTGAGAGGCAGCATGGTTTTGTGAAGGGGAGGTTGTGTCTCACTAACTTGATCGAGTTTTTCAAGGAAGTGACAAAGATGATCGAAGATGGAAGGGCAGTGGATGTTATCTACATGGATTTCAGTAAGGCCTTTGACAAGGTCCCTCATGGCAGACTGGTACAGAAGGTATAAAGTCGCACGGGATCAGAGGTGAGCTGGCAAGATGGATACAGAATTGGCTTGGTCATAGAAGACAGAGGATAGCAGTGGAAGGGTGCTTTTCTGAATGGAGAGCTGTGACTATTGGTGTTCCGCAGGGATCAGTGCTGGGACCTTTGCGGTTTGTAGTATACGTAAATGATTTGGAGGAAAATATAACTGGGCTAATTAGTAAGTTTGCAGATGACACTAAGGTTGGAGGAGTTGCAAATAGTGAAGAGGATTGTCAAAGGATACAACGGGATATAGATCGGTTGGAGACTTGGGCGGAGAAATGGCAGATGGACTTTAATCCGGACAAATGTGAGGTAATGCATTTTGGAAGGTCTAATACAGGTAGGAATTATACAGTAAATGGCAGAACCCTTAAGTGCATTGACGGGCAGAGGGATCTGGGTGTACAGGTCCACATGTGACTGAAAGTGGCAACGCAGGTGGATAAGGTAGTCAGGAAGGCATATGGCATGCTTGCCTTCATTGGCAGGGATATTGAGTATAAAAGCTGGGAAGTCATGCTGCAGCTGTATAGAACCTTGCTTAGGCCACACTTGGAATATTGCATGCAATTCTGGTCGCCACATTACCAGAAGGATATGGAGGCGTTGGAGAGGGTGCAGAGGAGATTTACCAGGATGCTGCCTGGTCTGGAGGTTATTAGCTATGAGGAGAAGTTGGAGAAACTCGGATTGTTCTCACTAGAGAGATGGAGATTGAGGGGCGACTTGATAGAAGTTTACAAAATTATGAGTGACATGGACAGAGTAGATAATCAGAAGCTTTTTCCCAGGGTGGAAGAGTCAATTACTAGGGGACATAGATTTAAGGTGAGAGGAGAAAACTTTAGAGGAGATGTGCGGGGCAAGTTTTTTACGCAGAGGGTAGTGAGTGTCTGGAATTCGCTGCCAGAGGAGGTGGCGGAAGCAGGTACGATAGTGGTGTTTAAGAGGCAGCTTGACAAATACATGAATAGGATGGGAATAAAGGGATACGGACCCCAGAAGTGCAAAATGTTTTAGTTTGACAGGCAATATGATCGGCGCAGGCCTGGAGGGCCTAAGGGCCTGTTCTTGTGCTGTACTTTTCTTTGTTCTTTGTTCTTTAAAGAAAACAAGTAATGATCTCTCCAAATGAGAATCTCAAGTCCACAGTTCATAGGTTCATATAAAGTGAAATACTGCCGCTGCTGGAAATCTGAAATAACTGATGTTCTTGTAGATCTGTCATTTCAGTCTCCTCCTGCCTCACAGAGCTTACCTCAACTCCATTCTATCCTCCTTTATCCAGTCCCCACCTACCTACATCCACGATTCTTTTGCCCTCCACCACTTTAACCAATGGCAAGTCCCTGGCTCTAACTGCTTCCTTTTCTTTATGGACTTTCAGTCCCTCTACACATCCAACCTTCACCGGGATGCTCTGCAGACACTTCCACTTATTGTTGGAACATCAGGCCAACCAGTCTCCATCCAACACCTCCCGCAATTCCACTTCCCGCAAATAAAACACGTTGGTATGAGAAGCCACAGAGGTTCTGGCTCCACCTGCCTTTTTGTAGGCCATAGTCAGAATATACAGCACAGAAATAGGCCCTTCGGTCCACGTCCATTCCGGCCATCAAGCACCCATCTATTCTAATCCCATCTTCCAGTACTTGGCCCGTAGCCCTGTGTGCTATGGCATTAAGTGTTCATCTAAATACTACAATGCTGTGAGGGCTCCTACTTCTATCACCCCCTCAGACAGCATGTTCCAGATTCCAACCACCCTCTGGGTGAAGACTTTTCCTCAAATCCCCTCTAAACCTCCTGCTCCTTACCTTAAATCTACACAGCCTGGTTTTGACACCTCCGCTAAGGGGAAAGTTTCTTCCTATGTATACCTCTATCAGGTCACCCTCTTCCTTCTCTGCTCTAAGGAAAACAACCCTAGCTTATCCAGTCTCTCCATGGCTAAAACACTCCAACCCAGGCAACATCCTGGTGAATCTCTTCTGCACCCTCTCCAGTGCAATCACATCCTTCCTATAGTGTGGCGACCAGAACTGCACACAGTGCTCCAGCTGTGGCCTAACAGGAGCATTATCCCCAATGTCTTGGCCAACATATATCCTTTAATTGCCATCACTAAAACAGATTATCTGGTCATTAAGACGATGCTGTTTGTGGGAACTTGCTGAAATTTGACTCTTGCATTTGCTACACTACAGCAGTGACTAACATATAAATTGGGAACAAGAGTAGGCCACTCAGCCCCACCCCTACTCCACCATTCAATAAGATCATGGCTGATTTGATTGTAACCTCAACTCCTCATTCCTGCACTGCAAAAGCACCTCATTGGCTGCAAAGCATTTTGAGACATCAAGTGGTCTTGGAAGGTGCTAAATAAATGTGCGTCTTTTCTTTTTCCAACTAAGACAGACATTTTCTGTGGTGAAAGAAACCAGCGGTATTATCTAAACTTCAAACAAAGTCTAATTATAAATAACCTACTCCTGAAAACACACAAATCTGATGTTTTTATGGAAACTCTGTAAAGAACTTGCTCCATTTTAATCATAGTTATCCTTAAGATGTACTGTCAAGACACAAAAACAAAACATCTCTTGGAAATGAGATGATAAACATTAATTTCCATCCCTTTATATAGAGTACCCACTGTTGGTTATCAACGCCCTCGTGAGCATTTTGGCAAGTTACCAGCACTGACATTCGAGTAAGTCTATTCTATGACCCACAAATTTGCAAAATAAGTACTGATTATATAAAACATGTGTGTAGACTTGTGAAAGGCCACAAAGTTAAAAAAACACTGCAACAATATCACTGAATGCAGAACAGTCTTGAAGCATTGCGTGGAAAGGATGTGTTACTCATAGGACCTTGCATTTATGCAGCGTCTTTCACAATGTCAAGTTGTCCAGAAATGCTTTACAGTTGCTTGCATACTTTTCTGAAGCATAATGACTATTATAATGTAGGGAAACTAGTAAACCAATTTGCTCCTAGCAAAGTCCCAGATAAAATTGGTTTTAGTGAGGAAGGATAAATATTGGCCAGACACCGGGGAAACTACCCTTCTCTTCTTGGAAACAGTGGGATCTGTTACAACCACAAGAGGACAGAAGGAGGCTTTGACCTATTGACTCATAGGAAGGGACAGTTCCACACTGAAGTGAGGGACTAGATTACATGCTCAATTCTCTGAATTGGGGCTTGAAGCTACAACCTACTGATTTAAGCAGCAAGAGTGCTACCACTGATAAAGGACTGACACCACTATTTGATTTATTCAAACCTGGTGTGAGTCACTGGAAGAAAACTCTACCAGATGATACACCTAAATGACTGGACATGTTTACTAGTTATTAATTATCTTGTTGCAACCTCTGCCAGCCTGCAGTGGGGACTATATCAGCGTGTTATGAATTTATGGTTCATTGTTATGTCCACAATCCCCCTCTAATGCTCTATTCCTCTTAGCTAACCATGTAAATGTCAACCTGGAAATCTTTGGATCCTTCTTAGCAAACCAGAATTACTGAGCTGTCAGCCAAGTCTACCTTCCATATTCAGGAACCATTGAACCATAGGAAAGCTACAGTGCAGAAAGAAGCCATTCAGCCCATTTCTGTGCTAGCCAGAAAGAGATGAAAAAGAAACTAGCCACTTATTTTAGTCCCACTTTCCAGCACCTGGTCCGTAGCCTTGCAGGCAACAGCGCTTCAGATGCAGATCCAAGGAGCTTTTAAATGAGTTGAGCATTTCAGCCTCAACCACCAACTTAGGCAGTGAATTCCAGGCACCCACCACCCTCTGCGCGAAAAAGTTTTTCCTCATGTCCCCTCTAATCCTTCTACCAATCACCTTAAATCTATGCCCCCTGGTAATTGATCCCTCAGTTAGGGCAAACAAGTCTTTACTGTCTACCCTATCTAGACCCTTCAATTAGGTCCCCTCAGCCGCCTGTGTTCTAAGGAAAACAACCCCAGCCTATCCAATCTTTCCTCATAGCTGCAATTTTCAGCATTCTTGTAAATCCCCTCTGTACTCCAGAGCAATCATGTCCTTCCTGTAAGGTGGTGACCAGAACTGCACACAAAATTCCAGCTGTGGCCTAACCGGCATTTTATACAATTCCATCATTCCATCCCTGCTTTTGTATTGAATACCTCGTCCAATAAAGAAAAGCATTCCATATGCTTTCTTTACCACCTTATCCATCTCTCCTGCCACCTTCAGTGTCCTGTGGACATGCACTCCAAGGTTCCTCACTTCCTCAACCTCTCAATAAACGGGAGGATATTGAGAGTATTTCCTTGCTTTGTTTGCCCTCCCCAAATGAATTACCTCTCTTTTCCAGATTGAATTCCATTTGCCGCTTTTCTGCCCGCTCAACCAAACCATTGACATCATTCTGGAGACAACAGCTATTCTCTTCACTATCGACTGCACAACCGTTCTTTGTCATAATTCCGCGGAAATTCTTATCTTGCAGGCAGAGCATGCCATTCATTTCTTGAAGGTTCACTTGACTCGTTCCTGGGATGGAGAGCTTATCTTATGAAGAAAGGTTGAACAAGTTGGCCATATCCATTGGAGTTCAGAAGAATGAGAGGAGGTGATCTTATTGAGGCATAAGGTCCTCAGGGGATTGGATAGGGTAGATACCGAGAGGATGTTTCCACGGTTTAAAAATAAGAGGTCTACTGTTTAAGATGGAGAAGAGGAGAATTTTTTTCGCAGAGGATCATTAGTCTATGTAGTTCTCTGCCCCAAAAAGCAGTGGAGGCTGGGTCATTGAATTTATTCAAGGCGGAGTTAGGCAGATTTTTGATAGACAAGGGAGTCAAGAGTTATGGGGGGAAGACTGCAAAGTGGAGATCACAACCAGATCAGCCATGATCTTATTGAGGGCTGAATGGCCTACGCCTGCTCCTAAGTCCTATGTTCCTGTGGAGCATTATTTTCATCAAGCTCAGATCAATTTCACCCCCTTCCATATGGTGTCAAATTCGCAGACACTGAATCTTTCAATCTCAATATGGAAAGGACAGACTCATATAATGTGGAAAAGTGAGGAGCATTTTAAAATCCTACACATCATGAAGTAAATTCCATTGCAGGAGGATTAATGGCATGAAAATATCTCACTGATGATCAGTGTTCAGTACCATTCACAACTTCTTAACTACTGACATTTAGGCTTGGGTTGATAAGCAGCAAGTCACATTCGTGTCACACAAGTGCTGGGCAATGGCCATCTCCAATGAGAGAATCTAACCATTTCACCACGACATTCAATGGCATTACCATCGTTGAAACACCCACCATCCACATCCTGGAGGTTACCATTGACCAGAAACATAACTGGACCAGCCAGATAAATAAGAGCAAGTCAGAGGCTGGGAATTCTATAGCAGATAACTCATTGCCTGACTCCCCAAAGGCAGCCCACCATCTACAAGGCACAGGTCTGGAGTCTGATGGAATACTATTCACTTGCCTGCATGAGTGCAGATTCAACAACACAAGAAGCTTCATCAAGCACCATCCAATGCAAAGCAGCCAACTTGATCAGCAGCCCATCCACCCTCTTAAACATTCATTACCTCCATCACCAGCACACAGTGGCAGCACTGTCAATAATCTACAAGATGCACAGCAGCAACTCTCCAAGTCTTCTTTGACAGCATCTTCCAAAGCCCGACCTCTACCAACTAGAAGAACAAGGGGTACCGATGTTTGGGAATACCATCACCTGCAAGTTCCCCTCCCAAGTTCTGACTTGAAACTATATCACTGCTGCTTCACTGTCATTGGGTCAGCACTCTGTTCAAATGTTCAAAGATCTCCATCATAAAACCGTTATATATCTCTATAGTTGGAGCATAAATGAGTTAATTTATAAACTACAAATCTCCCGAGTTAACAAAAAAGCTTCAAATCAGCTGCCAAGTGTTTCTCTTTCCTCAGTTACACTGGCCCTTAAGAAATTGCCCAGTTTTCATATCTTGTCTTTACAGAGACAAATTATGGGAAATCTCTTGCGTAAGAAAGAGCAGTGTGCCACAAGTCCAAACAATTGAATACATGGGATTAAAATGTGCATTTCTACAGTAGTTTTCAAACAGCAATAAATATACTTGTGTGAATTAATCACCTTGCAGAGAAGGTGCTTAACAGGATAAGCATATTCGGAGACATGTCAGTGTGTACGGATTCCCACATCTGAGGAAACCAATCGCTGATATGTGGCTGTAAGAGTGCCACCTAGCCCTGCAGAAGAAAACATCTGTGTAAAAACATTATATTTTTAATTAAAGTTCATGTAGAAAGGGCGAGGTAGAGCTGAAGGATGCAAAGTCAAAGACAAGAACAGATTCATGTTGTTGAATAGCAATCATGTATGAAAGGGGAAAAAAAAATGTACAATAAGGTAACAAAAGTAGGAAATGTCATCGGTTCAATAGAAAAGGAGCTCATTAGGTTAGATACCCAGCTTGTTGGCTCAGCACTTGATAAGATCTTCATTCCTTATTAGCTTCTCCTTACATGAAGTTCTTACCAACTTTCTGCTTGTCACGGAGCGAAAGAAAGGTACAAAAAGTACTGAATTTAAAGAAGAATTTGGATTTGAAGCTTTGATCTGAGCTCAGAACTGCGAACAAAAATATAATTTCAGGCAAAAATATGATCAGACAGAGATTCCACATGGTGGAGCAATGGTTTGAGAAAATTCAACTCTGACATAATGCTTGGAATTTTTTTTCAATTGACAGAGTATTGCAGTGCAGCAATTCATGTTCATGTTAAAAATATGGAAGTCTGTCTAAAGTGTAAACAACTCCAATCAGATTCTTGCAAAATATACACGGTCTGACCACAAGGCTTGGATGTTAGATTGTGCTGAAATGGCCCATCCCCAACAACTCCACTGGGCTGTATGGCTTCTGAGCCTTTATAGAGTTCCAGAGAATAGATGAGTGTTCTTCATGGCCTTCAATACAAGATTATAATATTCCATTATTGAGCGAATATAAGCTAATTGTCATTTCTGTCGAGTAGCATTGAACCTTCAAGTATTTCTACCAGCTGTTATACTTGCTCACTTCAGCATAGACCAGATGTTAATACCAAAGTACGGAGGTGAAGGTTACAACTGAAGAGTCTTTACTTTTTAGAAAAAAAGTCAGATTCACTAGTTAGTTTATCTAAACAGAGACTTTACAGCATCAAAACATGCATTGTCATAGTCAGAGTTTTACAGCCCTTCGGCCCATCATGTCCATGTCGGTCATCAAGCCCCTTTCTACTCTAATCCCATTTCCAGCACTTGGTCCGTAGCCTTGTATGCTGTGGCATTTCAAGTGTTCATCTAAATACTTCTTAAATGTTGTGAGGGTTTCTGCCTGAAAGGGTGGTAGAAGCCGAGTTCCAGATACCCACCCACCCTCTGGGTGAAAATATTTTTCCTCAAATCTCCTCTAAACCTCCTGCCCCTTACCTTAAATCTATGCCCCCTGGTTATTGACACCTCCACAAAGGAGAAAAGTTTCTTCCTACCTACCCTATCTATGCCCCTCATAATTTTATACACCTCAATTAAGTCCCCCCCTCAGCCTTCTCTGCTCTAAGGAAATCAACTCCAGCCTGTCTGGTCTCTCTCCATATCTGAAACACTCCAGCCCAGACAATATCCTGGTTAACCTCCCCTGCACCCTCTCCACTGCAATTACATCCTTCCTATAGTGTGGCGACCAGAATTGCACACAGTACTCCAGATGTGGCCTAACTAATGCTTTATACAGCTCCATCATAACCTCCCTGCTCTTGTGTTCAATGCCTTGACTAATAAAGGCAAGTATCCCATATGCCTTCTCAACCACCTTATCTACCTGTCCTGCTGCCTTCAAGGATCTATGGACATGCACACAAAGGTCCCTCTGATCCTCAGTACTTCCTAGGGTCCAACCATTCATCGTATGCTCCCTTGCCTTGTTAGTCCTCCCAAAATGCATCACCTCACATTTTTCAGGATTAAATTCCATTTGCCACTGTTCTGCCAATCTGACCAGCCCGTCTATATCGTCCTGTAGTCTAAGGCTTTCCTCCTCGCTATTTACAACACCACCAATTTTTGTGTCACCTACGAACTTACTGATCATACCTCCTACATTCATGTCTAGATCATTAATGTACACTACAAACAGCAAGGGACCAGCAACAAAACCTGTGGTGCGCCACTGGACACAGGCTTCCAGTCACAAAAACAACCTTTGACCATCGCCCTCTGCCTCCTGCCACTAAGCCAATTTTGGATCCAATTTGCCAAATTGCCCTGGATCCCATAGACTCTTACCTTCTTGACCAGTCTCCCATGTGAGACCTTGTTAAAAGCCTTACTGAAGTCCACGTAGACTATATCAATGGCACTACCCTCATCAACACACCTAGTCACCTCCTCAAAATTCAATCAAATTTGTTAGACATGATCTCCCCCTGACAAAGCCATGCTGACTATCCTCGATTAATCCTTGCCTTTCCAAGTGGAGATTAATTCTCGGAATTTTTTCCAAAAGTTTCCCTACCATTGATGTTAGACTCACTGGCCTATAGTTCCCTGGTTTATCCCTACCACCCTTGAATAATGGTACCACATTGGCTGTCCTCCAGTCCTCTGGCACCTCTCCTGTGGCCAGAGAGGATTTGAAAATTAATGTCAGGGCTCCTGCAATCTCTTCCCTTACCTCCCACAGCAGCCTTGGATACATCTCCTCTGGGGCTGGGGATTTATCCACTTTTAAGCCTGCTGACACTGCTCATACCTCCTCCCTCTCAATGCTAATTTGTTCAAGTATATCACAGTCCCCCTCCCTGATTTTTATACTTACATCGTCCTTCTCTATAGCGAATACAGATGCAAAGTACTCATTTAAAACCTCACCTAGAATGCCAATTTGGTCCCTAATGCCCCTACTCTTTCCCTGGTTACCCTCTTGCCCCTAATATACTTATAGAACGCTTTTGGATTTCCCTTTATTTTACCTACCAGTATCTTTTCATGCCCCCTCTTCGCTCTAATTTATTTTTTAAGTGACCCCCCCTGTACTTTCTATACTCCTCTAGGGCTTCTGCTGTTTTGAGCCCTTGGAAGCTTCCACAAGCTTCCCTTTTTATCCTTATCCAATCCTGTACATTCCTTGACATCCAGGGTTCTCTAGACTTGTTAGTCCCAACTTTTACAGGAACATGTTGGCCCTGCACTCTCTCTATTTCCTTTTTGAATGACTCCTACTGGTCTGATGTAGATTTTCCTACAAGTAGCTGCTCCCAGTCCACTTTGGCCAGGTCCTGTCTTATCACAGTAAAATCAGCCTTCCCCCAGTTCAGAACCTTTATTTCCGGTCCAACTTTGTCCTTTTCCATAACCACCTTAAATCTTACTGAGTTATGGTCACAATCACCGAAATGGTCCCCCACTGACACTTCTACCACTTACCCGGCTTCGCTCCCTAAAACTAGGTCCAACACCACCCCTCTCTTGTAGGACTTTCTACATGCTGGTTTAAAGCTCTCCTGGATATATTTTAAGAATTCAGCCCCCTCTAAGCCTTTCACACTTTGTCTAACCCGGTTAATATTGGGAAGTTGAAATCCCCTACTATTGTTACCCTATTATTTTTAAACTTGAGATTTTCCTACATATCTGCCTTTCTGTCTCTCCCTGGCTGTTTGGTGGCCGATAGTACACTCCCAGCAATGTGATTGCCCCCTTTTTGTTTTTAATTTCTACCCATAAGGCCTCATTTGAGGAAACTTCTGAGATATCATCCCTCCTTATTGCAGTAATTGACTCCCTTATCAATATTACGACCTCACCTCCTCTTTTACACCCCCTCCCTCCCACCCCTCGTCTCTCTGAAGATTCTATATCCCAGAATATTGAGCTGCCAGTCCTGCCCCTCCCTCAACCATGTCTCCATGATAGCAATGATATCATATCCCCATGTGTTAGTCAACACCCTTAACTCACCTGCCTTACTCGCAAGACTCCTTGCATTAGAATAAATGCCATCCAGCCTTGTGCCTTAACTTGACTATATATGCTCTGCCTTCCAGATTAACTTGGTTTTTCTTCTATAATTGCCTGTACATCACCCCCTACTATACCTCCACTCGGTATCCTATCCCCCTGTAAATTAGTTTAAACCCCCACCAACAGCACCCACAAACCTCCCGCAATGATGTTGGCCCCATTCCGGTTCAGGTGCAACCTGTCGGACCTGTACAGGTCCCAACTTCCCCAGAAACTGACCCAGTGACCCAGGAATCTAAAGTCCTCCCTCCTTCAGCCACACATTCATCTGCTCTATCTGCCTATTTTCATACACACTAGCACACGTAATCCAGAGATTACAACCTTTGAGGTCCCGCTTTTCAATCTGCTACCTAGCTCCCTAAATTCTTGTTGCAAGACCTCATCCCTCTTTCTATCTATGCCATTAGTACCAACGTGAACCACAATGTCTGACTGTTCGTCCTTCCCCTTCAGAATGCCCTGCAGCCGTTCAGTGATGTCCTTGGCTCTAGCCCCAGGGAGGCAACACAACATTCTGGAGTCACATCTGCGGCCACAGAAACTTGAATAAGTTTCTCAAACACTATTTTCCTTTCATAAAAATCATGTTGACTCTGCTTGACTGTATTCTGACTTTCTAAATGTCCTGCTACTACTTCCTTAATGGCACTGTGGGTGTAGCTACACCACATGGACTGTAGCGGTTCAAGGCAGCGGCTCACCACCACCTTCTCAAGGGTAACTAGGGATGGGCAATAAAAATGCTGGCCTAGCCAGTGACGCCCACATCCCGTGAAAGAGTAAAAAAGAATTGGTGATAGGCAATTGCCTTGTCGATGGGTAACAATTCTGTAAGGGTTTATGTCGTAGCAAAGAGTAGCCATTTTGATAACATCCACTATATTAATGGTAAAATGAGAAAAGAAAGTAGGTTCAACTATTTCTCTCATATTGGACTATACATAGATATTACAATAGTTGAGATGAATAGTACAGATGCATTTCAGGGGAAGCCAGGTAAACACATGAGAAAGAAAGGAATGGAAGGTATGTTGATAGAGTTAAATAAGATAGGGCGAGAGGAGGCTCATGTGGAGCTGAAACACCCAGCATGGACCAGTAGAGTTAAACAGCCGGTTTCTGCGCTTTACATTCTATGTTACAAAATGAGGGTCCACTCACCCTGGCCCAATGCAAACACTCGGTGAGGAAGTTTCATAATGAGTTCAGTAGTTCACAGTGGGTGCCGTAGGAGCCCAGCTCTTCAATAAATCAGAGATGCCACATATCATCAACAGCTTCTGCTCTAACTAACAGACAGAGGGAATATCTCAACTCTGGAAAGGATCACCAAATGTATGAGTTGTGATCAATCCGATTGACAGAGAATGAGGGGAGAGGGGCAGGTGGGTTGGGGTTGGTTGGGGGGCAGTTCCTGTGATTTAGTAACATTCTGATTGAAGTCCCTGAATGAAAGAAGCTGGACGGCAAAGTTTTGGATGAGCTCAAGTTTATGGCAGGTGGAAGATGGGAGGCTGACTATGGAGACATTGGAATAGTGGAGTCTGGAGGCAACAAGCGCATGAATTTTCGCAGACTGCGACTGTGTGACCTGGAGACTATTGTCAATTAACACATGCATTCCTCCTGTAAGCAAGGAGAGTACAGGATACTAGGAATGCCTGGCCAATGGTAGGGTAAGCATAGACATAATGAAATCAGGGAAAAAAAGTTCTGGCTGTCGCTGAAATAAACTCTCATCTGGATGTTAAGAATGGAATCAATGTGCCTTCAGTGGCTGCAGCAGCATATACACCTTTTGCAGATAATGGTTCTCTCCACTAACTACCAGATTCCTCGTAACAGGCCACCCAAAAAATAGCTGTTTAAGCTAGAACGCTGCTCATGCAAGTTGACAGAACTGCTTTGTCATCCAAAATCTGGAGGCAAAGAAGTAGAGAAGAAGTATGATGACCAAAAGATTGCAATTACCTCTATCTGAGCCAGTGCTCATCCATCCAGTCATTTGCCCTCTCCTCTCAGTCAGCAGCCCAGAGAAACTGTCTCTTAGGTACCAGGGTTTACAGATAGTGTACATGAAGATGAACATGAACATGTAGCAGAACCCAGAATAAAAAAGGAAGCCAAAGTATACAGGTCTGGAAGGGAGCGCTGTGTTAGCTGAGCCGAGGTTAAAGAAACATCAGCCACTGGCTGCAGAGCATGTGGATGATGATTTCTGAGCCTTGCCACAAAATATGCTTCTTCTCTTCAGTTCAGCATTTCAGTGCAAGACAAACCACTTCCTATTCAATGCACAGCAGAAACTTACCAAATAACCCTACTCCTTCCAATTTTCTCCATTTCGATCTCGAAGGATGCTTTTTAAAAAAAATTTGTTCACGGGATGTGGGCATCACTGGCAAGGGCAGAACTTGTTGCCCATCCCTATTTGCCCCCGAGAAGATGGTGGTGAGCTGCCTTCTTGAACCGCTGCAGTCCATGTGATGTAGGTACACCCACAGTGCTATGAAGGAGCGAGTTGCAAGATTTTGACTCAGCAACAGCGAAGGAACAGTGATATACTTCCAAGTCAGGATGGCAAGTGGCTTGGAGGGAAAGCTGCAGATGGTGGTGGTGTTTCCACCTGTCTGATGCCTTTGCTCTTCCAGTTGGTAGAGGTCATGGGTTTGGAAGGTGCTGTGGAAAAAGCCTTGGTGAGTTGCTGCAATGCATCTTGTAGATGGTACACACTGCTGCCACTGATAGCTGGGGGTCGAGGGAGCAAATGTTTGAAGTGGTGGATTGGGTGCCAATCAAGTAGGTCACTTTGTTTTGTTGGTGTCAAGCTTGTTCAGTGTTGTTGGAGCTGCATTCATCCAGGCAAGTGGCAATGTTGGACCAAGAACTGTTAGGCCTTTTATATCTTGCCCTTTTAGCTCCTTTTCAAGATCAGACTGAGCAACATCAAAAGGGCAGATGATTATGTTGAAGAGTCATACGTTAACTGTGTTCCTCTCCGCAGATGCTGTCAGACCTGCTGAGTTTTCCCAGGTATTTTTATTTTTGTTTTGGCCAGATGATTATGTTTAGTAGAGTGGGGAAATCACAGACATAACACATGGACACGCACAGGTGGGCACAGGCAGGCGTGCCCATACATACGCACAGGCTCATATGCATGCACCCACACACTCTGGCACAGTGGTATCACCTCTGGACTAGTACTCCAGAGACGCAGCTCTGGGGATCCAGGTTCGAATCCCACCATGGCAGATGGCGGAATTTGAATTCAATAAAGATCTGGAATGAAAAGTCTAATGACAACCACGAATCAATTGTCGTAAAAAAAAAAAGCATTTAGCTCACTAATGTCCTTTTGGGAAGGAAATCTGCTGTTCTTACCTCATCTGGTTCACATGCAACTCTTTAATGCCCTCTGAAATGGCTTAGCAAGCCACTCAGTTGTATCAAACTGCTAAAAGGTCAATAATGAATTAAACCGGACGGACCACCCTGCATGGACTTAGGGACCAGAGACAGCAACAGCAAACTCAGCCCTGTCGACTCTGCAAAGTCCTCCTTACTACCATCTGAGGCTAGTGCCAAAATTAGGAGAGCTGCCTTACAGACTAGTCAAGCAACAGCCTGACATAGTCATACTCACGGAATCATACCTTATAGATAATGGTCTCAGACACCACCATCACCATCCCTGGGTATGTTCTGTCCCACTGGCAGGACAGACCCAGCAGAGGTGGCAGCACAGTGGTATACAGTCGGGAGGGGGTTACCCCGGGAGTCCTCAACATCGGCTCCTGCCCCCATGAAGTCTCAAGGCATCAGGTCAAAGATGGACAAGGAAACCTCCTGCTTATTACCACATACCTCCCCCCATCAGCTGATGAATCAGTGTTCCTCCATGTTGAACACCAGCTGGAGGAAGCAGAGTGTGGTAAGGGCACATGATGTACTCTGGGTGGGAGACTTCAATGTCCATCGCCAAGAGTGGTTCGGTATCACCCCTACAGACCGAGCTAAAGGACATAGCCGCTCAACTGGGTCTGCAACAGGTGGTGAGGGAACCAACAAGAGAGAAAAACATACTTGACCTAATCCTCACCAACCTGCCTCCCTGTATGCATCTGTCCATGCCAGCATCGGTAGGAGTGACCGCCGTACAGTCCTTGTGGAGACAAAGTCCCATCTTCACATTAAGGATACTCTCTACCATGTTGTGCAGCACTACCACTGTGCTAAATGGGATAGATTTCAAACAGATCTAGCAACTCAAGACTGGGCAACCAGGAAGCACTGTGGGCCATCAGCAGCAGCAGAATTGTACTCAACCACAATCTGTAACCTCATGGCCCAGCATATCCCCCACTCTATCATTACCATCAAGCAAAGGGATCAACTCTGGTTCAATGAAGAGTACAGGGAGGCATGTCAGGAGCAGCACCAGGCATACCTAAAAATGAGGTGTCAACCTGGTGAAGCTACAACACAGGACTACTTGCATGCCAAACTGCATTAGCAGCAAGCGATAGACAGAGCTAAGCAATTCCACAACCAATGGATCAGATCTAAGCTCTGCAGCCCTGCCACATCCAGTCGTGAATTGTGGTGGACAATTAAACAACTCACTGGAGGAGGAGGCTCCACAAATATCCCCGACCTCAACGATGGGGGAGCCCAGCACATTAGTGCAAAAGGTAAGGCTGAAGTATTTGCAACAATCTTCAGCCAGAAGTGCTGAGTGGATGATCCATCTCTGCCTCCTCTGGTGGTCCCCAGCATCGCTGATGCCAGTTTTCAGCCAACTCTAATCACTCCACGTGATATCAAGAAATGGCTGAAGGCACTTGACACTGCAAAGGCTATGGGCCTTGACAATATTCCAGCAATAGTACTGAAACTTGTGCCCCAGAACTTGCCGCACCCCTATCCAAGCTGTTCCAGTACAGCTACAACGTTGTGGAAAATTGCCCAGGTATGTCCTGTACACAAAGCAGGATAAATCCAACCCGGCCAATTACCGCCCCATCAGTTTACTCTCAGTCATCATTAAAGTGACAAAAAGAGTCATCAACAGTGCCATCAAGTGGCACTCGATAAGCAACAACCTGCTCAGGTAACACTCAGTTTGGGTTCTGCCAGGGTCACTCAGCTCATTGCAGCCTTGATTCAAACATGGTCAAAAGAACTGAATTCCAGAGGTGAGGTGAGAGTGACTGCCCTTGACATCAAGTCAGTATTTGACAGAGTGTGGTATCAAGGAGCCCTAATGGGAATCAGGAGGAAAATTCTCCACTGATTGGAGTCAAGCCTAGCACAAAGGAAGATGGTTGTGGTTGTTGGAAGTCAATCATTTCAGTTCTAGGACACCACTGCAGGAGTTCCTCAGGGTAGTGTCCTAGGCCCAACTATTTTCAGCTGCTTCATCAATGACCTTCCCTCCATCATATGGTCAGAAGTGGGGATGTTCGCTGATGATTGCACAATGTTCAGCACCAGTCATGATGACTCATGTCCAAATGCAGCAAGACCTGGACAACATCCAGGCTTGGGCTGCCAACTGGCAAGTAACATCCATGCCACACAAATGCCAGGCAATGACCTTCTCCAACAAGACAGAATCTAACCATTGCCCCTTGACATTCAATACCATTACTGAATCCCCCACTACCAACATCCTGGGGGTTACCATTGACCAGAAACTGAACTGGGCTAGCCATATAAATACTGTGGCTACAAGAGCAGGTCAGAGGCTAGGAATCGGGCGACGAGTAACTCGCCTCCTGACTCCCCAAAGCCTAACCACCATCCACGAGTTTTATTTGATAACAAGCCAAACAGACCATCTTCACTGAAAACTAAAGTATTGAAGCGTTGTCTTCTCTGTAACTTTGAAACTTACTCCTTTTGTTCTTGGAATCTAGGTGATCTGTGTAACTCATCCATTCTGGCCCCAAGAAAAAGACTTCTTAAACTGCTGCAGTCCTTGTGCCGATGGTGCTCGGTGGGAATTTCCAGTATGTTAACTCAGTGATAATGAAGGAACAGTGATGTAAAACCAAGTCAGGATGGCATGTGCCTTGCCTGGAGGATAACTTGTTGGACTTGTGGACATTGGGGCCCGAGAGGCTCAATTGAAGGAACCTTGATGAATTGGTGCAGTGCATCCACCAGGTAATATATACAGTAGTCACAGCGGCCATTGGTGGATGGGAGTAGCATGCTCTATTAAATGCTGCTTGACTTGGAGAACAGCTATGGTCATGCATTCTCTAGCATTTAGCTTTTGAAAGCATGCTAAAGCAATGCTATGACAAGGTCAAGAGTTGCCTCATGCATGCCTGGTTTTGGCCTGCTATACCTGCTCTTTGACTGTCCCATTTAGCTTTATAATTGTGCAATACATCACAGTCGAGATAGGCCTCAGTATGCAGATGTGACGTCATGTCATTATGGGCACAGTGATCTGAGATCTGCAACAGACAGGCTAATAGGATAAGTTGCTCCCTTTTTTTGGTTCATTCACCACTATAATGTGGCAGCTTCAGGACTTGGTCAGTGCTGATTTAACTGAGCCACTCTTGATGATGGATGGTGAAGTGCCTCACTGGCAATCTCACAAACATGATCTCTCTGGCTTATTTCCAGCATCCAAGTTAATTAAGCTAAAGATTTTTAAAACCTGTAGGAGTAGCTATAGCCATTGCTGCTGGCGTTAAAAAAAAGTGTTCAGGTCTCTACATCCATTGATGAACTCACACCTAGCATCCAGGAGTCCAAGCTCTTTTCAACTTAAATAACAGTCACTGGAAGTGTGCATTTATTTCATATACACACCAGACAGCAGTGAAGGCAGGGTACTTGAATATTTTTAAGGCCGAGTTAGACTGACTCCCTGCCAATCAAGAATCTAAGGTTATGGAAGGTAGACAGGAAAGTAGAGTTGAGGCCACAATCAGATCAGCCATGATATTATCAAATGTCAGAGCAGGTTCAAGAGATAAAATCGCCTACTCCTGCTCCTAGTTTGTATATTCATATGCATGTTCATTTTTTATTCATTTATGGGATGTGGATGTTGCTGACAGGGCCAGCATTTATTGCCCCTGACTCGGTGTACTCAAGAGATAAGGATACTGTGTAAAAACAAGTTCCTGTTTGGCTGTGAAAACGGCCTCCATAGTTCATTCACATTCAGCAGCCTAAATTGATACTTCCCTAAATTCTAGAATGATTCCTGTAGATTGCAATTTAGCAAATGCAATCCCTGCCATTTATAAAAAGGAAGCAGGGAACACACAGGGCCAGTTAGCCTGTCATCAGTAGTAGGAGAAATGCTAGAATCTATTATTAGCAACGTGCTAATAGGGCACTTAGAAAATCCTAATATAATCAGGCAGTGTCAAAACAGATTTACGAAAGGAAAAGTGTGTTTGACAAATAGTGTTTTTGAGGTTGCAGCTAGCAGGGTAGATAAGGGGGAAACGGTGGCTGTAGTGTATTTGTATTTTTACATGAGATTTGTTAAGATGCCACATAAGAAATTGTTAGACAAAATTAGAGTTCACAGGATTGATTGGATTGAGGATTATGGACAGAATGGACAGAAAACAGTCAGGATAAACAGGTCATTTTTGGGTTGGCATGCTGTAACTAGTGTGATGCCGCAAGAATCATTACATGGGCCTTAGCTATTCACAATTTATTAAAGTAATACTCAGTTTTTGTCTGTCTGGATTTTTAATTAGTAATACCAAAAGGGCACGTTTGTTGGTGGGCGATGCCTGGCGCACACACAGGGATGTTGGGAGGCAGAGGGCTAGAGCGTATGACATATGTGCAGTTGCCAACAGTTGGTGGTAGAGGTGGTGAGGTGGGGGTAGGAGGCTGGAGAACAAAAAACAGAAGTTAAAGGGAGCCCAACAACAAAGTCAAAGAGTCTGATTTGTTAAGGGATGGGATGGAATTGATGGGATGGCAAGAGGGGCGTGGGATGGCATGAGGAGGAATGGCATGGAACGGGGTTGACATGGTATGGATGAAAGCTGTCAGGTGAATTTTTAAAAATCAGCATTAATTCTGTAGATAAAGATGATAACAGTCTGTATCCTCCAAAGTTTCCCTACAGTCTAACTCCATTGACCACGCCATCACATAAACTTAGACTCAAGAAATAAGCAGTTATAATGTTGCTATGAAACTTGAATCCTAAACAAAGATTTTGCCATGCAACAAGATTGGTAGTTTGGAAGCTGAAATCATAGCTGGCAGATTTCAAGGAAATTGTGCACTTATTCCGTGAATAATGTTGAGCTCTTCAGATGTAAACCTGCCTTTTCAACTCAGTGGAAACAGTTCCCAATTAGACTTTCAGATTCTATGACTATAATTAAGTCACAGGCCAGGTTTTTGTCAAAATTTGTATTTGTATTCCTAGGTCTGTATGTAGCCTCTTCCAGAATGAGAAGTTTTAATTCTGTTAAAGTATTTGGTGAATGAGTAACTAGAAATGCTGTATTTAATTCTTTCGAGTTATCAACAGTCACAGATTGCAACTCTTTTGAGTACAATCACAGTTCTTGGTTTCCGGGAGTGGGACATGAACCCACAACCCTCTGATTCAGAGGCGAGGGTGCTATGAACTGAGCCACAGCTGACACCTCAACGCTGTATTTAATGAAGTACTGATGCAATAAAGGTACTAATTGGACTGCAAATGTTTTGCAGGTCTCCACTAGTCTGTATTAATGACTTAGATGAGGGGACTAAGTGTAATTTATCTAAGTTTGCTGACAATACAAAGCTAGGTGAGAAAGTAAGCTGGGAGGAGGATGAAAAGAGTTAGCATGCATGTACAGCAGGCAATTAGAAAGCAAATAGTATGTTAGCCTTCATCACAAAGGGAGTGGGGTATAAGAGTAAAGAAGTCTTACTAAAATCATATGGCACCTTGGTGAAACCTGGTGTACAGGTTTGGTCTCCTTTACCTAAAAGGATATAATTGCCTTGGAGGGAGTGTAACAAAAGTTCACTAGACTGATTCCTGGGATGTGCGGATTCTCCTCTGAGGAGCAATAAAGTGAAACAGGTCTATATTCCATAGATTTAGAAAAACAGGAGGTGATCTCATTGAAACATATAAAATTCTTAAGAGGCTTGACAGGGTAGATGCTGGGAGGATTTTCCCCCCTGATGGCGAGTCTGGAACACAGAGTCATGTTCTCAGATTTAGGGGTTGGCTATTTCGAACTGAGATGAGTAGTCACTTAAACAAATGTGAATCTTTGGAATTCTCTTCCCAGAGAGCTCCAGATGCTCAATTGTTGAGTATATTCAAGACAGAGATTGATTGATTGATTGATTGATTTTTGGATACTAAGAGGATCAAGGGAAAAGGGGTACTACACAAAGGTGGAGTTAAGGTAGGTCAGCCCTGATCATTTTATCTGGTGGAACAGGCTTGAGGGACCAAATAGCTTACTCCACACTTTTTTTTATATACATTGCATTTGATTATATATATTTTTGTGGGGGTTTTGTCAGAAATTTGTGCAGTTCTGACTTCCCTAACTTTACCCCCCACCCCCCCCAAATTCTGGCCTCATCAACCACCACCTATTTTGCCTCGGCATTGGCAGCCATGCCTTCAGCCATCTAAGTGCACAGCTTTGGAATTCCCACCCTAAACCTCTCTACCCACCTCTTCTCCTTCAAAGTATTAACCTTGGTTCAGTGACACCATTCTGAATTCAGAGTCCAAAAGGTTAAAGGTTCATGTTCACACCAGAGACATGAGCAGATGATCTAGACTGGCTTTTCAGTGAAGCACTGTCAGAGGTGCCTTCTTTTGGATGAGAGGCTGATCTGAGACAAACACGTGCCCGACAACCAAAACAGATTAACCAGTGCTTTATCATAGTGCTGCTTTTGGGGCCTTGATATGCAAAAATTATTTGCTGTATTTCCGTACATACAACAATGACTGCAGTTCAAAAACACTTCATCGATCATGAAATGTGTTGGTATGTCACAAGATTGTGAAAATGTCTTGCATTTGTAGAGTCTAAGTCTTTGTGAAAACCATCTCTTACTAAAAGTCATTCATCCTGATATCTGCATAATTTAGTTCTACCCTCATCTTTGTTTAATTATGCTTCTGTGATGCAGCTTGGAACTTTTTTCTATGTGGCCGGTGCAATATAAATGCAAGTTTTCCCTTTGAAATTTGGCATTCTTACATCCGTCCTGATGAACACAACACAAAAAGCTTGGACAGCGTGTCTCTTTTTTTTCAGCAGTACTAAATGTAAGTTGTTGTTGTTGTTGTTCATGCTTATATGAATGACAGTGTAAATATTTCTTATACGTCTGATGTAAACAAAGTTGACACTGCACTGCCTGGTTTAGTCTAAAAGAGGTACAACACATTATCTTGTGGATGACCAACTTTTCCACTTTCAAACACAAGACACTAGTTGAGCCTGGAATCTTAAAGACTTCACATTTTATCCATGCAGACCAGCAGAAGACATGGTTACAGCAGAGACCACCTGCCTTATCCCTTGAAGCAGGGAAACAAAATGAGTGAATCAATTTGGAATTTGCCAGACTGCATTCTATCTCCCACCTGGTCTATTTTAACAAATTCTCAACAGCAGCTCAGTGCTTCCCTCTTCACAATTCCCAGCCTGTGAACAGATTATGTAAGTCAGCCATCTACATTTACAAAGAAAACAGAACCACTGGTACCAGGGTAGCAAGTATGTTGGGACATAAGAATCCATTAGCTGTCACCGCAACCTCATCCACATCTGCATGGTGCGGATATAAAATCAGGTTATCACAATGGATTTCCACCAATATAACAATCACCTTCAGGGCATCTCTACAGGGAGTGGAGAAAATCTCTTAAACAGATTAGGCTAGATTTATTAGGTGAACGTTAGCTATATGCAGTGTTTTAGGCAGTTTCCACTGAATGAGACTTAAAGTTACTGGAGTAAAAATCAGCAAAGCCACCAGCTATTAAAGTAATTTAATTTGGGAGCTTGTGATTCTCATACCTGTAGAGTGGCAAAGTTGCACAATTGGTCACAAGGAATGAACAGTTACAGAATTGAGAACACATTCAGAACTTTCAATATCTATAAAACAAATGCCATATTACAACTACATTTATTTTATATGCATGTAGTCGCAAGACACCATACTGACCCTTTACTATTGTACATGACACTTCAAATTCCATCTTTTCAGCTTGTTCAAAGTCTATCGTTGAGAAGTCATTCTTACTTTACTGAAGGGCTAACAAAAGAACATTACAGAAATATATAAAAGCAATCTCAGATGGCCAGTTTCCTACTTACTCCACTAAGATCAACTATGGTACAAATGCACTTTCAATTCTAACCCTCTCTAACAAACAAACATTTCTCAATAAAGATAGAGATTTGTCAACTACAGCTTTCAAAACAACCAGTTCAAACCGCAAATTATTATATAATATAAAAGCAAAATACTGTGGCTCTGGAAATCTGAAATAAATTATCATGTAGACAACTAAATGCAGATGTTTGAACTGAAATAGAGGTATTCAAAACCACGAGGGAACTGGACAGAGTAAATAGGGAGAAACGGTTCCCACTTGTGAAAGGATTGAGAACGGACAGGGCACAGGTTTTAAGTAATTGGCAAAAAAAAAAGCAAAAGCCACACGCGAAAAAACTTTTTCACCCAGCCAGCGGTTGAGGTCTGGAATGTACTGCCTGAGTGTGTGGTGGAGGCAGGTTCAAGGGAGGCATTCAAAATGGAATGAGACTGTTATCTGAAAAGGGAAAATATGCAGGGTTACGGGAATGAGGCGGAGAATGGCACGGAAGGGCTCATTCGGAGAGCCGGCGCAGACAACGATGGGCCGAATGGCCTCCTCCTGCGCTGGAACAATTCTGCGAGATTATACCGTACGCGGAAACGCAGGCAAAAGTGCCTTTGGAATGAACAGAAACTGTACCTTTTCCATTTTGCCAGGCTGTGTACCAGGACAGGCTGAGGAAGGAGGTGACAAACACTAACGCGGTGGCCACAGTCCCATTTCTGAGCCTCATCTCATTGCCCACAGAGTCGCTACCGGAGTTTCGCCGTCACTCTCATAGCAAGAACTGGGGCTCTCCTCTCCGCACCGCGTCTCGCTGCCTCTGTCTCTCTCTGCACGTTGAATATTTTGTTAAACAAGAGATATCTCTGCACATTTAAATCCTGGCAGACTAGTCACTTTCTGTACGGATTTTATTTTGAGCTCATGAACTCCACCTTAGGCACAAAAAAAATAACAACATGAAACCTACAATGTTGCAGCCGCTTTTTCACCCCCCCCCCCGCATCACAAACACAACGTCCAGGAAGCACGAAACTCGCCGAAAGGGAGAATAGAGGAAAAGCCTTCACTCGCCTAAGGTTTACCCAACCAAGCGCTGGTAGCGCCAAACCACGCCCACTCGCCGCGTTCATTGGTTCCCCCTTGACGTTTCACTGCCCAATCACCGAGCGTGGGACGGACAAGCGTTCCTTCCGATTGGGTCACCCTGCTGTCTGTCAACCCTAACGTCACAAGCGACAGGCCGGTTCACGCCCCGCTTCCTTCTTTCCCGTCAATTTCTGCCCTGTCTCTGGCTGGAGAGCTGTTTCAAAAGTGACGGATGTTGGTGCAAGAATTTATTTTTTTAGAGGAAAAATCAATCAATCATTAAATTTATCCTTTGCATAACTTAAGAGAGAAGAAAACAATGCGCAAAACAAGGAACAAAAACGTCAGTTCCAGCTCTGCCAGCCCTTCCTGATATTTGTCAATGTTTTTAGACTGCCTTATTTGGCACTAGGTCTGTCCATTAAGGTTGTTTCAGAATGTTGCCCAATACAATGTTTTAACTTTTCAAATATAGTTATTTCAAATTTCAAAATGTTCAGGAACGATCAATAAAAAGTTTTAAAATTGTTCTTTAACTATTAGGTTTTTTTTAAAAAAATCTACAATAAGATGGGAATTCGAATTCGAGCTCGAAGCACTTGTTTTAACGAGATGATGCTAGCGTTCAAGTGCACAATTTGAAGGCATCCACCAGTTGCGTTCAGCCAGGAGTGGGGGTGGAAATCATTTCTCAAGCTTTCACTTGGGACATTGAACACAGCAAAGAGAAATGCATCTCAAATTTCCACTCCTGGTGTCCCAAAGAAAATCTTTATTTCAGCCACTCACGGTAATGCTGATATTTGAAACATTAGTTGCTAAAGTTCCCTACCCTTCTTAATAGGAAGATCTGGGCTGAGCCATATCATTTTCGCGCGCTCTAGAAACGGGCAGGATTTCCATTTTGTGAGAAATGCATGGAACCAGATGCAGTTTTACTGTATATGAAATTGGGGCCCAGGGAAGACCCAATTATAATGTTGTAATGGATTTTTATAAAAATGTTCATGAAGTGCCTCATTGTAGATTGTTGAAATTGTGACAAATTTGGGATTAAATGTGCAATGTGTACTCTTGCTCCAAAATCCCTATGAATGGCTGGGGGATTCATTGAGCCAATTTCTCTCAAAAATAGGGAATAGGAAGGTATTGCCCCAGTCAATGGCTTCATCAATAATGTGCTCCATGACATTGTAAGGCATGGTCTCAAAGAATATGATGCATTCCACTTACTGGATACTGGATAAAATATTGAGATGCAATAAACAGAAAATACTAAAAATACACAGCAGAGCAGACAGACAATAAGAAGATGAGACAGATTATGCTGTGTTAGATGTATATCCTTCATCAGAACTGCAGACTTAAAGATAGGAAGGCTTATTTTAGTATTGTTGGAAAGAGATTCACCATACACAGTAATCGCTGAGAGCGAGTGGATTAAATGAGCTTCTTAATTTCTTCATTTAAATCTAGATTATATAATCAATAGAGATATAAAAAGGACAAAAAATGTGCAAATAGTTGCAGGGGAGATAAAAGACACACAAATGGTCCACTAAAAAAGAAAAAAGAAAGACTTGCATTTAAATAGCGCTTTTCATGACCACCAGACATCTCAAAGTGTTTTACAGCCAATGAAGTACTTCAGAAGTGTAGTCACTGTTGTAACATAGGAAACAAGGCAGCAAATTTGCACACAGCATGTTCCCAAAAACAGCAATGGTATAATAGCCAGTTGATCTATTTTTGTGATGTTGATTTAGGGATTAATATTAGCCAGGGCACCGGAAATGACTTCCATGCTCTTCTTCAAAATAGTTCAAAATAGGGATCTTATACATTCACCTGATAGAGCTTGGAAGTGCTTTGCTTAATATCTCATCTGTAATACAGCACCTCTGACAATGCAGCACTTCTACAGTACTGCACTGCAGTGTCAACCTTGACTTTTGTGCTCATGTCCTGGAATGGCACTTGAACACAAAACCTACCAACTTAGAGGTGAGAATGCTACCAACTGAGCCACTGCTGGCACACAAGTCCCAAAAGCAGGGGGGCGGTAGCAATGTTACTGAACTAGTAATCCCAAGGTCTGAACTAATCTTCACCATGGGAGCTGGGGAATTTAAAATTCAATCAGTGAAAAAATCTGGAATAAAATGTGAGTTTCATTAATAATGATCATGAAACTACTGAGTTGTTGTAAAAATACATCTGGTTCACTCATGCTCTTAGAGAAAGAAATCTGCCATCCTTACCTGGTCTGGCCTACATTTGACTCCAGATTTGGTTGATTTTTAACTTTCCTCTGAAATGCTCTAGCAAACTATTCAGTTGTAGGTGACTCCCCGCCATCTGCTCAAGGGTAATTAGGGATGGGTGAAGAATGCTGGCCTTGCTAGCAAAGCTCACATCCAGATTAAAAAAGACATAAAGAAAGACAGATCAATATGCAGCTCCAAAGATGCATGGAAATGTTTGGTAATGGTGAAAAGAGGGAAAAAAAATCACAGCTCCATATAATTGGATCAGATTCTTGCAGTATTGGGCTCTGACAAAGGTTCTCCCAAATTCAATCCATCTGGACATTGACTGGCCTTCACCAAATCAAATGCAACAACTAGGGTGCAGCTAAGATTTGCTACTAAAGGGCTGCAGAAAGCTCAGCAGAAAGTTGAGAAGTTGAGGTAGGAATTTGTGTTAATTGGACAGTAGGATGAAATAGGTGAAATCACATCAACCACCCATTTCATATTCCACCCAATATTCCTTTCCATTGATTTAAATGGAGCTGAATGTTGGGCAATGAGTATAACAGATGGCCAAAGTGATTTTGCTCGTCTTGCACTGCTTCTCAAAACAAATTTCTACAACATTGCTCCTGAGGTGAGGATAGATAACATAACAGTAATCTCCCCTTGTCCAGTCTCTTCCCACCTGCATACGGGATTCCTCTCACGCCCCACATCATATCAAAAATTTCCAGTTCCCTGGCCCCAACCGCCTCCTCTTCACCATGGATGTCCAATCCCTCTACACCTCCATCCCCCACCGGGATGGTCTGAGGGCTCTCCGCTTCTTCCTCGAACAGAGGCCCGAACAATCCCCATCCACCACTACTCTCCTCCGTCTGGCTGAACTTGTTCTCTCACTGAACAATTTCTCCTTAAACTTGTCTCACTTCCTCCAAATAAAAGGTGTGGCTATGGGTACCCGCATGGGCCCCAGTTATGCCTGTCTCTTTATGGGGTATGTGGAACATTCCTTGTTCCAGTCCTACTCTGGCCCCCTCCCACAACTCTTTCTCCGGTACACCGATGATTGCTTCGGTGCTGCTTTATGCTCTCATCTGGACCTGGAAAAATTTATTAATTTTGCTTCCAATTTCCACCCCTCCATCATTTTCACATGGTGCATCACTGACACTTCCCTTCCCTTCCTTGACCTCTCTGTCTTAATTTCTGGTGATAGACTGTCCACCAATATTCATTACAAGCCTACCGACTCCCACAGCTACCTCGACTACAGCTCCTCACACGCCGCTTCCTGTAAGGACTCCATCCCATTCTCTCAGTTGCTTCGCCTCCGTCGCATCTGTTCTGATGATGCCACTTTCAAAAACAGTTCCTCTGACATGTCTTCCTTCTTACTTAACCGAGGTTTTCCTCCCACACTGGTTGACAGGGCCCTCAACTGCGTCTGACCCATCTTCTGCGCATCCCCCCTCACACCTTCCTCTCCTTCCCAGAACCATGATAGGGTCCCCCTTGTCCTCACTTATCACCCCACCAGCCTCCGCATTCAAAGGATCATCCTCCCCCATTTCCGCCAACTCCAGCATGATGCCACCACCAAACACATCTTCCACTCACCCTCCCCCCCCCACCCCCCCAACCCGTGGCATTCCGCAGGGATCGTTCCCTCCGGGACACCCTGGTCCACTCCTCCATCACCCCCTACACCTCAACCCTCTCCCACAGCACTTTCCCACACAACCGCAGAAGGAGCAATACCTGCCCCTTTACTTCCCCTCTCCTCACCGTCCAAGGGCCCAAACACTCCTTTCAAGTGAAGCAGCATTTCACTGGCACTTCCCTCAATTTAGTCTACTGCATTCACTGCTCCCAATGCGGTTTCCTCTACATTGGAGAGACCAAACGCAGACTGGGTGACCGCTTTGCCCAGACCTCCCTGTCGCTTGCCATTTCAACACTCCACCCTGCTCTCATGTCCACATGTCCGTCCTTGGCCTGCTGCAATGTTCCAGTGAAGCTCAACGCAAACTGGAGGAACAGCACCTCATCTTCCGACTAGGCACTTTACAGCCTTCTGGATTTAACATTGAGTTCAACAACTTCAGACCATGAACTCTCTCCTCCATCCCCACCCCCTTTCCGATCCCCATTTTTCCAATAATTTATAATTTTTTTCCGCATTATTTTAAAATTTATTTCCATCTATTGTTTTACCTCCACCTTTTAGCCTATTTCGATCCCTTCCCCCCACCCCACCCCCACTAGGGCTATCTGTCACTTGCTCGTCCTGCTTTCTACCTTTAATGTCACCATTAGCACATTCCTTAGCTAATATCACCACCGTCAACATCTCTTTGTTCTTTTGTCTATAACATCTTTGGCAATCTCTTCTTTGCCTCCACCTATCATTGGCCCTCTATCCAGCTCTACCTGTCCCACCCCCCTCAACCAGCTTATATTTCACCTCATTTCTATATTTCCTTAGTTCTGATGAAGAGTCATACAGACTCGAAACGTTAACTGTATTCTTCTCCGCAGATGCTGTCAGACCTGCTGAGTTTTTCCAGCTATTTTTGTTTTTGTTTCAGATTTCCAGCATCCGCAGTATTTTGCTTTTATTATAATAGTAATCTTACTTGACTAATAACCCAAAGACCCTGGCTAATGCTCTGGAGACATGAGTTCATATTCCACCATGGCAGCTGATAGAATTTAAATTTTGTTAATAAATCTGGAATGAAATCTAGTCAAATTAATAGTGACAATGAAAAAACTTATCTGGTTCACTAATAACCTCCAGGGGTGGAAATCTGCCATCCTCACCCAGTCTGGCCTACATGTGACTCCAGTCTCTGAAATGGCCTAGCAAACCACTTGGTTGTCTCAAACCACTACAGGAAAGTTGAATAAGAATCAAACCAGACGGACCACCCAGCGTCGACCTACACACCAGATGACAAAGGTATACCCCACCCAGTCGACCCAGCAAAGTCCACCTCATTAACACCTTGGGACTTATGCCAAAATTGGTAAACCTGTCCAATAGACTATTCAAGCAACAGCCTGATATAATTCCTACCTTACAGCCAAAGTCCCAGACTCCCCCACTCTCAACCCTGGCTATGTCCTGTCCCACCAGCAGGACAGACTCAACAGAGATGGTGGCACAGTGGGATGTGGGCATTGCTGGCTAGGCCAGAATTTATTGCCCATCCCTAATGAAGTCTTATGGTATCAGGTAGAACATGGGCAAGGAAACCTCTGGCTGATTACTCCCTCCCTCAGCTGTTGAATCAGTGCTCCTCCATATTGGACACCAACTAGTGTTCCTCAATTGTTCCACCAATTGTTGGTCCTCAACTATTTACAATCTCTATCAATGACTTAGATGAAGAGACTGAATGTATGGTAGCCAAATTTGCCGATGACAAACCTACCTACCAAGATAGGTAGGAACGTAAATTGTCAAGAGGAGGTAGAGAGTCTGCAAAGGGATATAGACAGGTTAAGTGAGTGGGCAAAAGTTTGGCAGATGGGGCATAACGTGGGTAAATGTGAACTTGTTCACTTTGGCAGAAAGAATAGGAAAGCAATATACTATTTAAATTGAGAAAGATTGCAGAACTCGGTGGTACAGAGGGATCTGAGTGTCCTGGTACATGAATCACAAAGTTAGTATGCAGGTCCAGCAAGTGAATAGGAAGGCAAATGGAATGTTGGTGTTTATTGCAAGGGGAATGGAATATAAAAGGATGGAAATTTTACTACAGCTGTACAGGGCCTTGGTGAGACCACATCTGGAGTACTGTGTGCAGTTTTGGTCTCCTTATTTCAAAAATATATAATTGCTTTAGAAGCAGTTGAGAGAAGGTTCACTACTGGACTCATTCCTGGGATGAAGGGGTTGTCTTTTGAAGGAAGGCTGAACAGGTTAGGCCTATACCCATTGGAGTTTAGAAGAATGAGAGGTGATCTTACTGAAACATGTAAGCTCCTGAAGGGCCTTGACAGTGTGGATACCTTGAGGATGTTTCCTCTTGTGGGGGAGACTAAAACTAGAGGACATAATTTAAAAATAAGAGGTCTCCCTTTTAAGACAGAAGAGGAGAAACATTTCCTCCCAAAGGATCGTTGGTATGTGGAATTCATTTCTCCAGAAAGCAGTGGAGGCTGGATCTTTGAATTTATTCAAGACAGAGTTAGAGAGATTTTTTTAAGACAAGGAAGTCAAAGGTTATGGAGGGGTGTGGGAGGGTGGGGTGGGGGGGGGGGGGGGGGGGGGGGCCAGACAAGAAAGTGGAGCTGAGACCACAACCAGATCAGCCATGATCTTATTGAATGGTGGAGAAGGCTCGAAAGATCAAATGGGCCTACTCCTGCTCCTATGTTGCTAACACCATTTGGAAGAAGCACTGAGGGTAGCAAGGGCACAAAATGTGCTCCTGATGGGAGGCTTTAATGCCCATCACCAAAAGTGGTTTGGTAGCAGCACCAAGCTGGCCAAGTCTTGAATGATATATCTGCCAGTCTGGGCCTGTGGTAGTTGGTAAGAGAACCAACACAAGAGGGAAAACCTACTTAACCTCACCAATCTACCTGTTGCAGATTCATCTTTCCATGACAAGATTGGTAGGAGCGACCACCAGACAGTCTTTACGGAGACAAAGTCCCATCTTCACACTGAGGATACCATCCATCATGCTGTGTGGCATTACCACTATCTTAAATGGGATAGACCCAGAACATGTCTAGCAGCTCAGAACTAGGCATCCATGAGGTGCTGTAGGCCATCAACAGCAGTAGAATTGTCTTCAACCACAATCTATAACCTCATGGATCGGCATATCCCTCATTCTATTATTACCATCAAACCATGGGGCTAATCCTGGTTCAATGGGGAGTGTAGGAGACAATGCCAGGAGCAACACAAGGCATACCTAAAAATTAGGTATTAACCTGGTGAAATTACACCACAGTACTACTTGCATGGTAAACAGCAGAAGCAGCATGCTAGAGATAGAGTCAAGCAATCACACAACCAACAGATCAGATCAAAGCTTTGCAGTCCTGTCACATCCAGTTGTGAATGGTGATGGACAATTGGACAACTAACTGGAGGAGAAGGTTCCAAAAACATCCCCATCCTCAGTGATGGGGGTGCCCAGCACATTAATGCAAAAGACAAGGCTGAAGCATTTGCAACAATCTTCAGCAAAAAGTGCCAAGTGGACGGTCCACCTTGGCCTCCTCCAGAGGTCCCCAGCATCACAGATGTCAGTCTTCAGCCAATTCAATTCACTCCACATGATATCAAGAAGTGACTGAAGACACTGGATGCTGCAAAGGCTATGGGCCCTGATAACATTCTGGCTGTTGTACTGATGAGTTGTGCTCCAGATCTAGCTGTGCACTAATCCAAAATGTTCTAGTACAGCTACAACATTGGCATCTACCGACAATGCGGTAAAATTTCCCCCGTGTGTCCTGTCCACAAAGAGCAGGACAAGTCCAACCCGGCCAATTACTGCTCCATCAGCAGACTGACAATCATCAGCAAAGTGATGGAAGGTGTCGTTGACAGTGTTATCAAGTGACACTTACTCAGCAACAACCTGCTCATTGATGTTCATTCTGGGTTCTGCCACAGGCACTTAGCATCAGACTTCGTTACAGCCTTGGTCCAAACATGAACAAAAGAGCTGAATTCCCAAGGTGAGGTGAGAACGCCTGTCCGTTTCATCAAGGCTGCATATGGCCGAATGTGGCATCAAGGAGCCCTAGCAAAACTGAATTCAATGCGAATCAGGGGGATTTGTTTGAGTCATACCTAGCACAAAGGAAAATGATTGTGATTGTTTTTGGCCTAGATAAATAATCAGTGAATACCTTTGTGTAGCTATGAGGTTTTAGCTAGTTAAACTAGCTAAAAAAAATTAAACAATAGCTAGTGATGCTTTGAAGTAGTTTGTTACTAATCTGTAGAAATTTGCTGGACAGTTGGCGGAGAGTGATGTGATGAAGGTGTGAAATTGGGAAAGGGTTGTTATGAGTGCATTGGGTGACAAAGCAGTTTGAAATGCTGGCTTAGACTTTTCAAATAGTTTGTCCAAACCATTGATCTAAATCAAGCAAACATAATCCGAAAATTGGGCAGTATCTATAACATCATAATTTATGAAATGACAAAAACGCAGGGGCAAAAATCTCCACTGGAAAGAGACAGGAATTCATTTTAATATTAAAATGAACGATGGATGACTCAATTGCTGAATGCTATTTCCTTATGTTCCTGCTTGCAGAGTACTGTGGAATCTCCATAGAGGACTGTGGAATCCAGAGTACTGTGGAATCTCCATAGCCAAAAGTAATGAATATTCCACATTGCTTGGAGATAGGTTTGTACAGAAGCTAATTTACAGGACCAGAAAGAAGACAAACAGCTTGGCCCATGGCACATACAACGTGCAATGCATGTCCTGACATCATGGAATATGATACACACACATCTCTGGACCTAATTTCTGGAACAAACAGTGCACAGAAATTTCAGAAGTTATTTTTCATCATTAGATCTTTCTCCAAGTGTCTTCTACTGTGTGTCTTAGTCATTTTCTCTGGAATTACCTGTGTCTTTTGGGGTCCAATTTTGCCCAGTTTTCTCCTTTGTTTTGACACTAAAATCACAGCTTGGTGAAACAGCCTGCAATTTTCAATTTCTCTACCTTCAGTGGTAACTTGTTGATCATATTGTCACCTGACTGTTGTAGAAACCATCTGATTCTTATTCCTTTGAAATCAATCGGACAAACATTGCAGAGGCTGTGTAAAGGACAGACCCATCTACTTCGCCAACTCAAAGGATAACGTTGAAAATTACTGCCCATGTGTTTTTGAAACAACAATAAAAATCAAGCTTAAAAATCCTTGCAAAGATCACATGCGAAAGCCTGGCTAAACATAATAGCTAATGATTCTCTGAATGCACCAATCACTGTATATCCTGTAGTCTTGCTGCATGAAAGAGAGCCAGGAAATTTGTTGTTTCTTTTTTAGTGTTAATATTGGTTAATTTCAAACCAATGCTAATTACATCCAAACCCATTGGGTTGATATCATGAAAACTATTTCCTGCTGGCTGCTTGATGTGCTGCAAATCAGCCATTAAGAATGAAACTGAAATGTTGCATTTTAGCAAGAAATGGTGTTAGGTATGCCTCTTATGACCTGATACTGTGGGGTACTAAATGTATAATTGACTACTTTATTGATTTCTGAAAGATGCATTACTGATTTAGCTCAAACTTCAAAGATACGAATGATGTGTTTCAAGCAGCATACTCCCAGTTCCTTTTAAGAGGATTGCATGAGACACTCATGTTTGAAAGATCATTATTATTATTATTATTAATATTAACATACATATTTCAAGTCCAATATTAATAACAAAGTTAGCAAAAGCCCCTGCCTGTTCATTATTTAATGTGTTTGAGGAGGAATAGATAGGAATTTGCATAAAGGTTCTCAGTAGGACATAATTTGAACTCTGGGAGAAACAGGATAAACAGTTGCAAAGACCATTAAGATGATTTCTCCAGGGTCCTCACTGAAGGTGTGGTGGGAGATTCCAGTGGAAATTCTACCTCATGTTCTGAAAACTATCTCATTTGTTACCTTTCATAGAATGATGGAATACCAAAGGAGGCCCTTCAGTCCATCATGCCTGCCACATCTTTGAATGAACTATCCAATTAGTCCCACTGCCCAGGTCTTTCCCTCTGTTCAGCAAAATATTCCCTTCAAGAATTCATCCAATTCCCTTTTGAAAGTTACCGTTGAATCTGCTTCCACTGCCCACTCATGCAGTCCATTCAAGATCATAACAATTTGCTGCGTAAATTTTCTTTTCCTTTAGTCGCCTTTGCTAATTACTTTAAATCTATTTCCTCTGGTTACCGACCCTTCTGCCACTGGAAACAGCTTCTCCTTAATTAAGCTACCAAAACACCCCATAATTTTGAACACCTCATTAAATCTTCTCATAATCTTTTCTGCTCTAAGGAGAATGATTACAGCTTCTCCAGTCTCTCCACAAAACTGAAGGCCCTCATCCTGGTATCATTCTAGTGAATAATCCCTGCCCCCTCTCCGAGGCCTTGACACCTTTCCTAAAGCCTGGTGGGCTCAGATTTGGCTACAATATTCCGGTTACAGCCTAATTAGTGTTCGCCAAAAGTTTAGCATAACTTTTTTGCTTCTGTATTCTATGCCTCATCAGGGAGAGATTGAACAGTGGGACAAGTTGACCTGATCAAAGAGAGTCTGCATGGATTTGGAAAGAGTAAGTCATGCTTAACTAATCGATTTGAATTTTTTGAGGTCACTAACATGGTGGATAAGAGAGTATCTATGGCTCTTATTAATATAGATTTCCAGAAGGCATTTCTATGCACCTATGTTTCTAATATACTGTCCTTTTATCTCTGGGACGTACATTACAATCAAAAGAAAGATGCTCTTCAGCCTTTCATACTAGTTGCAGCTCTTCCACCAGAGCCATCTACTTCAATCTAATCACACTTTCCCTGTTCTCTTATTATAATCTTTAATATTTTTCTTCTTCAAGGATGTATCCAATTCCCTCTGAGATATCAAGAGTGATTTTCAGTAAAGGATTTTATATTCTAACAACCATTCATGTGGGAAAAAATCCTTCCAGCCTCTCCCTTTATGTGTCTAGTTTAATTCTAAATTTAGCACCTCTCATTACTGTTTCACCAACCAATGGAATATTCCATTACTTCTTCTCTCAAACCCTTGTATAACTGACCCTCGCATTACCTCTCTATTCTAATTGGACTGAGACTGAAAAGCTCAAAGTCTTTTCCCTCTGTCAAAGAACAAAGTGAAATGAAATTAGACAGGTTAAATCCAGTTGTACAATGTACAATGCACAGCCAACAGGCTATATAGTTCCCAATGAACTGGCACTGAATTGGGCCATATCAGTCAGAACTGGACTGAGATGATGTAATGATTTTCTCTAATGAAGCACAGAAATGTGCTGAAGAAGCTTCACTGTGCATCTGTCCACCATGTCATTCACCTGGAAGGTGTATAAATACAAAAGACAACATTTCAAGTAAAGGTAGAGGGAGAAAAATGAAAACAATGGAGGTGTGGCTGCACTTGTGTATCTCACAACAGAGCAGAAAGCATGATGTTCTGCTGCCCTCTTGTGCTCCAACTTTCTTTAATGGGAGAGTGTTTTGAGGAATATTCAAATTCAAAATCCTGTATATTATACTATACATATTTGTTGTAAAATATGGCTTCAGCCCTTCTTAGAGCTGTTGACCTTAATAAATGAACTAGTGAAAATATATGGCCCATCATTTTAGCTGCAACCATGCATTCCCAACCCCCACTGCTTGTGCCCAGAATTCAACCAGCATGTGACAAAGGAAGAAATGTAAGAACTAGATGATGGACCTGCCAATAGAGAATAGACCCTAGATTATAGTTGATACTATCAAACCTAATACTGTATTAAAATTGGATTTGAAAAATGAGAATATAACTTGAAATATATTTTAGGGAAGCACGAAAGAAGGGGCCATGTTTACATTAAAATAATAATAAAAACAAAATTGCACGGTCATAATACCTTCAATTAGTTTTGTGGGAAAAGCAATGAGAAGAGATTCTTAATGTCCAATATAAGTTTTTAGTATGAACCTCCCTTTGCCTGTGAATGCATCACTGTATGCATAAAGGTGATTAATAGCAGCTGTAATAATGCAGCAAGTTCAATTATGTTCATAGGAGGGTTGGAAATAAAAAGGCTGTGTTCAATTTTCAGCTAATTTCAGAGCCAGTTAAGTGTGAAGTTTTAGATTTTCATCATCCTCCTGCATCATTTTTACTTTCTAACAACTGGCATTTAAACAGCTTCACAGAAGTGCAGTCAATAAAGTGGATGCTGAACCAAAGAAAGAGATATTTGTCTGGTAATTTACGATCAGTGGTGAATCGAGGGCACTCACTGCCGGCCTTAAAGAAAGCTGCTCACGGAGATCCAGTGACCAAAGTGGTGCAGTTTTTCCCTTTTGTGGCGGCAGTTCAAACCTGGCGCCAAATCAAGGTTCAGCGCGCGGCAGCAGTGAGGTCAGCAAACAGGTAATCTAATTTTATTTGAAATGCTAATTTTATATTCATAGAATTTTAAATCTCTCCTTTATTATATTTTTAAAAATCATTTGTTTAAAGAAAAGTGTTTTTTTTTTTCTTTTTCCAATCTTTTGTTTATAGATAGCTGAAAGGTTTCAGGGTGAAATTTACAGGGTTGCACTTTCATTGCAAGAGCCATCGATTGATAGGAGCGAGGATCAGCCATTTGAGTGTGGACTCAATTCACAGCACTCCCTGCCCAAGCTTGCCTCTCTCATGCTCTCTTGCCCAGCCCCTTATTCTCCACTCTTCATAAACTTATCCAAAACTTGTTACCCATACCCTCAGCCGCACCAAGTCACGCCTATCCATTGCCCCTCTGCTTCGGCAGCTCCTAGGCTCCAGTTTCGAATTACTATCTCAGGGTTTAAAGCCCATGATTGCCTTGTCCCTGCTTTGACCACCTTCTTCATCCCTACAAAAATTCTCCCTCACCAACGTATCTCTGTTTCTGGCCCATGGTGCAGCTTCCGCCCCGCCCCCCCTTCGCCCCAACATTGTCAACTGTGCCCTTCATATATCTAGACCCCAATACTTCGAAATTCCCCCTCCTCAGCCATTCTGCTATTCCATTGGTTTCTCATCTGTTACGGCTTCCTCTTTGACCAAAAGTTTAGTCACACCCCCAATATCCTTATTTGTCTTGGTGTTAATTTTGCCCGATGATGATTCTGGGACGTATTTCTATGTTAGAGGTGCTATGGAAGTGCAAGTCGTTGATTCTCTGATCTGTACTGCTATTGAGCAAGGCTCCACGCTGGGAGTATAAAATGTACCCTGTCAAAGTAAGAACTAATGAGTTAGCTAAATGGCGAAGGGTGCAAATTAGTAGCAGTGTTACAATGTTGAAAAAAATTATCTTGAGAATGCAATAATATGGTGAGAATGTTTAAAACCAAATAACAAATGCACCAAGGTTGCATTTGGCACTATCTGGAGGTTGTGAAAAAAATTAGTAGTGTAATTGACTTTAATGTTTACTAAAATAATGTAAGTGAGGAAATTGAATATTTTTATAGCTAAGTGGAAGTCACTGGGGGACAAATTGGTTCTCTACTGCAAGGATGCTCACCAGATGTGGAGCTAAAGTGTTTGTGCAAAACATGAAACACATTAAATGAAAACAGAAAATGCTGGAAAAACTCAGCAGGTTTGACAGCATCTGTGGAGAGGAAAACAGAGTTGACGGTTTGAGTCTGTATATACAGACTGGAAACATTAACTCTGTTTTTCTCTCCACAGATGCTGTTAGACCTGCTGAGTTTTTCCAGCACCTGCAGTATTTTGCTTTTATCTTAGGTTTTACAGCATCTGTGGAGAGAGAAACAGAATTAACATTTCGAGTCTGTATGATCGTATGACGTCTTCAAAGAAGGATCATACGGATTCAAAGATTTAACTCTGTTCCTCTCTCCACAGAGGCTGTCAGACTTGCTGAGTTTTTCCAGCATTTTCTGTTTTCATTTCAGCATCTGCAGTATTTTGCTTTTATCTTAGTGAAACACATGAAATACTACAGGAGCCTACTTGTAAAAAGTGACCAGGAAAATTAAAATTTAGGATTCTTGCATGAAAAGAAATTGGGTATTGGCTATGTTGAAATGTGTTTTTTTCACAAAACACTTTCCTTGACAGGATTAGCTTCCCCGCTGAGTTGTGGATTAGTAGACAGATGAATGAGAATTACAGCAATAGATGGGAAGATGCTTTCCTGAGACACAAACAATAGGCAATTCATTATTCGTTTTTGGTTATTCAAGAAGACACCTTGGTTTTTAATTTCGGCGAGAGAGACGTCTGAAGATCAAAATACCGAACCAAAGCCGATGGTTCCCACCAACCCTCCGCCAAGTTATGGGGTGGAGTGGGGGAAGTCCTGTGGAATTTTCTAGAATCAGTGAGGTGGCAGGATACTGCGAAGGGAGTCTATTGCTGTCCCAGAAGGTAGGGCAGGGTATGGGGGTGTTCCACATTTAAGTTGAGTGAGAGTTTATTTTTGGAATAGTGCAAAAGCCGTGGTTGGGTAGCTCTCTCACCTCTGAGTCAGAAGGTTCTGGGTTCAAGTCCCTGGCTGCAGAAACTTGAGTACAAGAATCAAGGCTGGTACTCCATTGTGGCACTGAGGACAAGTCATCTTTTGGTCAAGTTAAACTGAGGCCCTATCTGTCTTCTTAGGTGAACAAAGCAAAATCCCATCACACTATTTCAAAGAAGAGCAGGGGAGTTATCCCTGACATCCTGGCCAATATTTAGTGTAGCACTAAAAAACAGATTATCTGGTCATGTTTGTGGGAGCTTACTGTGTGCAAATTGGCTACTGTGTTTTCTATGTTACAGCAGTGACTACACTCTAAAAGTACTTCATTGGCTGAAAGTGCTCTGGGACTTCCTGAGGTGCTATAGTGTGAGAGACGCTATTGAATTGCAAGTCTTTTTTTCTTTGCAATTGAACCAAGTGTCTCTCATCATAAACAGTGTTCTGTAAAGTTTTGCCCACTGTGGAATAAGGGCAACCGAGGAATCGAGCAGAACATCATCTCACTTCGTGCTAAGCTGGTCTACCTTCAGAGTGTTTGAAATCAGCTCAGGCTTGTTAAGCTTAGAAATGCAGTTCAGAACACAAGGGAATTTCATTGTAATAGGGCACTCAAGGGTCTCAATACTGTGCCAGTAAGTATCAGACAGTGGAGTCAACTTGTATCAGGTGCCAGATCATTAACAAAACATCTGACAGCTGTGAGGCCAAGTAGATATCTGCAGCGGACCAGAATTCATAACAATTCCCTTACAGAAATGGACCTGTTTCCAGTATTAAACGTTTCCTGGTTTTGCTCCATTACAGACAAGATGGGTGTAAGGAGGCTGTGACAACTTCCAATTTCTTTGATTTTTAAAACAAAAAATAAAAAATGCCTGGAAAAACTCAGCAGCTCTGGCAGCATCGGCAGAGAAGAGCACACAACATCAACTGTGCACTTCTCCGCCAATGCTGCCAGACCTGCTGAGTTTTTCCAGGTATTTTTTATTTTTTGTTTTGGATTTCCAGCACCTGCAGTTTTTTGTTTTTATTTCTATTATTATTGTTTGATTTTTACTCCAGAATGGAATATTTAGACCACCTTTTCTGGTGGGAAAAAGTACAAAATTGGGCAAAGTAGATGAGTAACTAGAAAATGCAGTCAGGGAGGAGAATAATTCAGGGTAAAGAATAGGGTAAGAAGGGGTTACATTCTTTTTTATTAACGCAAATAGTGTTGAAAATAAACAATCAGAATTGGCTGCATCCACTAAAAAATTGATATTTGACTGCGAATTTTGTGAGGATAATTAGCAAGAGATGGAGCTAATGGGGTATAAATGTTTCACGATTATTAAATTAGTGAGGGATTGGTATAACAGTAAACAGTCAATGAGTTGAATTCCTGGGGAGGGTCCTTCCAATTCAGGTTAAGCAGAGCTTTGTGATAGCCAAGTTGACTCAAATTGCCACATGAATGCATCTTTACGTAACACGATATGCCTACAAACGCTTCAGATTCGAACGCCCATTAAAAACACACACAGTAAAACACACTAAAAGAGTGAAAAAAATCCTTATTCCATTTGTTCATATGTAGTTTACATATCCCTGAAAACGGCTGGGGATTGACCTTGAGAAAAGCTGTTCCTTGCTCTGATCTCCACCATGACACGTGTCCCCCTTAAACATCAAAGAATAGTCTGGCAAAAGATGATAAAGCTGTCCAATTTCAACCACATTAAAAATATCTCTTTGTGTATACTCGTTCAAGACTTGGGGCAGAATTTTCCATTTGATGTGTGTGGGGGCGGGCCCCGCATGTCTGTGTGTAAAGTGACGCGTGGTAACGGGTGAGTATCCCGATGTCACCGCGCACCATCGCGATATTTCACTGGGCGGGCGCGCAATGAAGGTCGACATGCGCCCGCCATTAATTAATGAGCCACTTAAGCCCCTTTAGAGTTCAATCGACGCCGATTTTTCGCCGGTGAGATCTTCGGGTCGGTGCACGGGCGCAACGGGCAGGCGGGTAGGAGACATTTGTATTAACCTCATGCACGGGCGGGACAAGAGGGCTCAGTGGGGCCGTGAATCTGCCCCGTGAAGTATTTATTGTTGAAAGTTTTTCAAACTTGCCTGTGTGATCTGCAGTACTTCAGAACACATCCCAGCTGCTTTTTCTGGACTCTTAACCTTCAGGTCAGCACTCTGCAGTGAGGAATCTTTTCCGGGCCTGCAAGTTTCAGGAAGCCTTCACTTGGCCCGGGAATGGGAGCTGAACTCTCCACTGGAGGCAGTCCCTCTGAGGAGGAAGGGAAGACTAGAAGGGGGAGAAGGCCAGGAGTGCTCATTCAGCCTCCAGGGGAGCCACCTTTGGGAGGACAGGCACAGGCACAAGGGGTGCAGGGCCAAGAGGTAGTCCAAGGTGGAAGGGGCCGCAGAAGACGCCACTATCCTGTTGCCAGGATATACAGGCGGCAAAGCAGCTACCTCAATATGTCTGAGCTGCAGTGCCGAAGGAGGCTCCGTCTGTCAAGGGAGACAGTCAACTATATCTGTCAGATGATTGGGCCTGAGATCTCCGCAAATTGTGTGGGTGGACACCCCATTTCAGTGGCTCTAAATGTCACAGTTGCCCTCAACTTCTATGCCTCTGGCTCCTTCCAGGGCTCGGTGGGTGATCTTTGTGGTGTCTCCCAATCAGCTGTCCACACTTGTGTCAAGCAGGTTACAGACGCTCTGTTCAGATGGGCATTGACCTTCATCCACTTCCGCTGGGACCAGGCAAGTCAGGCACAGCGAGCCAGAGGCTTCGTAGCCATTGCTGGCTGCCCCCGCGTCCAGGGTGCTATAGACTGTATACATGTGGCCATCAAGGCGCCAGCAGGTGAGCCCGGTGCCTTCGTCAACAGGAAGGGCTTCCACTCCATGAACGTGCAGATAGTGTGTGATCACAGGATGCTGATTCTACAAGTCTGTGCAAGGTACCCAGGCAGCTCCCACGACACCTACATCCTCAGACACTCCCAGGTGCCGGGGCTCTTCAGTGCTCCAGCCTGGCTGGATGGATGGCTGCTGGGAGACAAGGGCTGTCCCCTCAGAAGGTGGCTCATGATACCTCTCCGCCATCCAAGAACAGAAGCTGAGCAGTGGTACAATAGGAGCCACGCCTCCACAAGGGCTGTGGTGGAGAGAACCATCGGTCTTCTCAAGATGCGCTTCCAATGCCTGGACCGCTCAGGGGGCGCACTCCAGTACCCCCCAGATTGTGTGTCGCTGATAGTGGTTGCATGCTGCGCTCTCCACAATCCTGTGCTGGAAAGGGGGGGACACTGTGGACGATGAAGATGTAGACGCAGTGTTTGCGGCTGCACACGATGAGTCCAGCAGTGAGTCCGAGGATGAGCATGCACAGGGAAATGCTGAGGGGGTAGACGCTGACCCGGGCATACTCCAGGGAGGCAGGGATACCCGGGAGGCTTTAATCCAACGAACCTTCAGCTAGCACAACACAAATGGACCTCCAGGACAAGCCTGGGATGCCACCTCGATACTGGACACCTAAGTGCAAAATCTGTCAGGTCAGCAGCACTAACTAAGGGCCTTGTACATAAACCTGAATGTCCAATAAATAACTCATTACACTTTTGTCTACCATACACATGCAGAAGAAACGAGGCACCTTCAGCCATGGTCAAAAATCTGCATTTAACGTGTGAAGCAAAAGAACTTATCACAAAGAGAAAACAATAGTGTTAACAATGAAAAAGAAATCATAAGGACCTCATCTCGGGCCAACACAAAAGCATCGGTGAAAAATCCGTGGTGTGCCTAAGGTGTCCTATGCTTTTGTTTACGGGTGCTACGTCTTGGTGCTGCCCCATCGCTCAGAGTGGCATCTGAGACAGCCTGCTGACTCTGCTGTCCTGTTGGCCTCGATGACCTTGGCGGTCGTCCTCTGGCCCGTGGAGCCCGTGCTGACCCCGCCTGGGAGGGAGCTGCCAAGTCCACAGCATCTCCCCAGTGGTTGCAACCTCACCGGATGAGACGGTCACTGGGAGAGGGGCGGAGGAGCTGGTACCCTCATCCGGAGCGCCCTGAGAGGAGCCCGCAGAGACAACAGGCAGCTCCTGCACCGACGTAAGGTCGTTTCGGACCTCCCTGCTCACCATGGATGGATGGGCACCGAGCTGGGAAACTTGATGCCCAGGCCATCTCCCACACTGGCAGTGACCAGCTGAGATCAATGCCGATGTGAGGGCTTGCTGGTCAGAGTGCATCCCCAGGAAGCCCTGGCGGGTCTCCTGGAGTAGGCTCTCCACAAGAGTCGCCAATCCCTCTATGGAGGACGCTTGGCACTTGGACATGTGGCTCATTGCTTCGGCGATCGTCCGCGTAGACTCCTCCACCATGGAGACCAAGCCAAGCATAGCCTCATGTATCTCCCCCAGATGCTCCCGCACATCCTGCCACATTCCCTGCACCTGCTGCATCGCGGACGACTCCAGAGGCACATCATCAGGCACCAACTGAGCATGTGCCTGGTCCCCTGCAGTCCTTCGACTGCTGGCGCCATGGGCACTCTTTCTCTGCCAGCTCCTCCAGCGACTGTGAAGTGCCCTCACCGTTGTGCCATTGTTCTAATTCCCACCGAGGTGCTAGTATCTGCGTTGGTGCCTGCCTCGCAGAAATGGTGTGACGCTGGTGAGACTTCAGGCCCTGCAGGTATGAGAGGGGGCCTCTGCTGCTCCTCCTCCCGGCCCTGCTCTGACGATGCTGAAAGGAAGAACAAGGACAGTGGATCAGTTAGTGTGCAGACAATGACAAAGTGCATCCCTGTTTCCTTGGCTCATTATGCGCTCAACCTTCCATAACCAATGGCCCAGCAATGTTGCAACAATAACTAATTTAACAATCATCAGTGCTATGGCTGTTGGGAGCACAATGCTGACCCCACTGTTGGGCATAAATACCTGACCGTGGCACCCCAGCCTCACCGACACCAGTAGACCTGGGTGCATGGCGCCTCTGCAGTTCAAGGGCCTCCTGCTCGAAGCGGCTTAATATGGAGAGCTGTGCCTGGCCGCCTCCAGTCCTCACACGCTCGGCCGTGTTCTGCACATTCTTCTCCTGAAAAAGAGAGAAGAGCATTGATTAGGACAAATTGCACATGGACTCTGCTCACGCACGGCCCACCCCAACCAGAGTGGGACATATCAGGCCTCCAGTGCCTCCTCACCCCGCTGCTGCCGATCACTCAGACCAAGGTACTAGGCCTGCTCCCCACCCCCCCACCTCGGGCTCATGCTGCCTATATCACATTAGGAACCACATGGCATTTCCTCTCATAGCAAGGAGGCGCAGGTATGTGCAGTGTAGAGGGCAGCAGATGGTTCGTTGCCACGCCACCTTGAAGCTCCCCTTCCACTATCTCATCACCCTGACTAGGACATGTCCTGGAGTTCTGAGTCTGCGCCTAGGTGCAGCTCCTCCAGGTTGCCCCCAAACCAGTCATGTGGGACTAAGATCAACACATACTGCAGGGGAAAACTCATCTCTTCATGACCCACTCAGGCTGCCCTCAGCATGGGCTATCTGCTTGCCCACCCAGCAAAGGAAAAGTGCCATCAATGATTCAATGCAGTCATGACACTGAGACTGGGGGAGGGGTGGCCGCAGAGGGTAAGGCTACCTGCTGGGTTAAATGCCCAATGCCAACATGGTACTCACCCTGCCAGAGCGCAACAAATTGTTGAAGCACTTGCGGCACTGGATCCAGGTGCACCGCACCACATCGCCGGAGCTCACCACCTTCGCCACCTCCTCCCAGGCACGTTTGGTCATGTGGGAGGGCCTCCTCCTCCTGTCCTGGGGAACCAGCACCTCCTGCCGTGCTGCCACCTCGTCGAGGAGGGCAACAAGGCAGTCATCGGAAAAACGAGGGGCCACTGGCCCCCGCCCTACCCTCCAGCCTGGCCTGCCCACCTGAACCCCTGTGCTGCGGCCTAGCACTGGCCATTGTGAGCAGTTTACAAAAGGCTGCCACGCCTTCTTTTAAACAGACTGCCAGGTCGCCATTGGACCCAGTGGCCTGTGCACACCCGCTGCCACCTGCACACTCCCGCTATCCTCGGGAGTCGAGAAATTGCTGGGCGGGCCTTAATTGGCCCACCTGCATAAAATGGCGGTGCGGACCCAATTGTGGGCGACGATCGGCTTCACTCCCGCTCCCGCTCCGTGCCCCCACCAGACGGAAAATTCTGCCCTTGGACAAGATAATTTTGGAGCCAATCATCTATCATTGCTGTTTGTAACCACAGCAGCCTCACCATTTACCTTACGGAAGACGATGTTGTGCTTTGTCCTGAATTGGTCCAGCCATCCATTGCTGCAGGTGAACTGCATGTGTCCCAGCTTCTTCACCGCGGATTGGGCTGAAGATGGGAATGTTCTCTGCTCAGGCTGTCTTGAACCACGTTAGCAGACCTTCTCCGACGTGGGGATAGGCAGTCGTTCTCATCCTCTTCCTCACTGGAGAGCATGCCTGTTCGTTGAGCTGTTCTAAGATGTTCTCCTTGGCTTTTAGAATGGCGGACAAACTTGATGGTGGAATCTCCCACTCTTTTGCGATGTCTGCTTTCCGCTTCACACCCACGCTTTTCCGCTTGCTCGATCAACTTCACCTTCTCTCCAATCGACAACACTTTTAACTTTCTCACGGGTTTTGCCAAACTCGTACGCTTTGCAAGTTGCTTCACAGAGAAATTTGAGCGTGCTTAGGTCTAACCACTCTGCTTTGATCGGTCGGCACAGTCACATATCCCTGATTTTGGCATTATTTCTCTTGCTGATGCCAAACAAAAGTTTGGCTAACCTGGATCGATCACTGCAGAATTTTGGATACTTACGGGAATTGTTCTTTCGCTTTTGCTTTTCTGCCAACGGGATTGGTTGATAATTTCGACAGAAACAGAATTTTGTGTCATCCGAGTTTGACTCATCGCGATTCCATTGTATTTATCACAGAAAACAAGGCTAGTATCAAAAGCATTGAAGTAAAGGCAGAAACGTTGTCCCAGAACTTCCATTCCCCAGGGGGATTGTACCCCGGAGGTACCCCTAGGGGACTCCCTGAAAATCCCCAGAAAATGACTGCATGGGAATTGCCCAGGAAGTTCAAACTTCTAATAGGCAATTACCCAGTACCTGGAATCACCTGATACTCTGATTTAAATCGGAGACTTCGGGTGGTTCCGACTCTCTTAGCAGAAGGATTAAAACCACTTCTAACGCCTGGGTAACTATACTAGTGACCTCCCCCCGACACCCCACTGGATGGTCTGACTACCTCCCCACACCTCCACCTCTGCTGATTACCACATTCCCCCTGACTACCCTTCCGACTAACGTCCCATCCCCCTGACTACCCCCAACTACCCCCGCACCCCATGACTACCCTCCCGACTACTATCTACACTGCCCAACTACCCAATGTTACCCCGACTACCCTCCCGCCACCACCCCCCCGATTACCCTCCTGACCCCTCGACTACCTTCCAATACCATCTGCATCCCCCTAACTTACCCCCAACAATCCCTAGTTTACCCCTAGAGCTAATGCCATAAAATGAGGGCATGGCTTCACCTGCCGGACGCTGCTGTCCTGCACAGAAGAGCCCCAGGATCCAGTACGCTGCACATTTCATAGCAGGCCTGATGTTGGAAGGTCAGACGAGAAATGTGCAGCTCCCGGTAAGTAAAAAGGAACAGAGTGGCAATCTGACTGTGATTGCCGCTCCTCGGAAGTTCTGGCGCAATGTGAACTGAAGTGAGCAATAGTGAATGTTGCAACATGAGTAACAATAAATGTTGCAAAGTTAGACTTAAGAATGTGAAATGCCTGCCAATGTCTGGGCTTTGCTGTTCATCTATCAAATGTTTCTCGTAATGATGGGTGAATTAATTTGGTTAGTAACGCATTCAAAAAGAATGTGTTTATAACATCACTGCGCATTCTTTTCCTCAATTGCTTTTTAATTTCCGGTCAGTAATCTCAGTAATATACAATTAATATATATATAAAAATACATATAGTTAAATCGCTTGTGGCAGTTCTCAAATTGTATCCCTCTCACTGTTAAGTGTCTCACTCTATCTTCCAAACTCAGAATCTCTTTCTGCTTGTTTTTCATCCTATCTCTGTATTTTCCTGTTTGCCTTCCAGATTGGAAATTTACCTTTCTCTCTCTGACAGCACGGCCGGAATTTTCCAGCTCCTGCCGAAGTCAGTGGCTGTTTAAATGGGCTCGCTGCATCCTCCAGGGGGGAAACCCACCGTGGGGAGGGGCCGGAAAATTCCGGCCCACATTTTTAAAATTTCCACAGGATGAAATTGAGAAACTGGCCATTCCAGGACAGTACTGTAACTGTGCACAGCCTGCTTGCACACAGCCATGTTTGACACAATGTCTACACTCATCCCTAATTCCATAAGCCTGGTTGAGCCCCTGCCTCTGGAAATGCACCATACACACCGATTTATGGTGTCGAATTTTATGCCAGCGGGATTTTACGGTCCTACTGAAGCCTGTAGACTTTTGAACGGCTTGCCGTTTTTTAGGGCCCATCCCCGCCGCGATGGGACCATGAAATCCCGCCCACCGTTGCTGTTATTTGAAGGGCTGCAGCAGACACTTAAAAGGGACAAAACCCTTTTTGTGGAAGAAACTTGAAATTGTTCCAGAGTTATAGAGCGCCACAGCAAAAGAATTGAACTTACCCATGCCACGATGGGGCTGATGTCGCAAGAGAGATTGTCTTGTCTGGCTGCCCTTTCAGCAGAGAAAAGGAGTGTCGAATGCCTGCAGAAGTGATGGCCAGTGTGAATGGTACATCCACCATCCATTATTCTTAGGAGCAAATACACAGGAAGGTAGCAGCATTTGAGGAAATCAAGTGATTAAAGCTATCTAATGCTTTCAATGCTAAATATGTGGCCCAAACCTTCATACTACAAAGTTGTTCCTCTGAACTTATTACATAATCACTGCTGTGTTATGCAATACGTACAGTTAACCTGCACCTTACAACTGATTAGTAAAAGGGCTTCACATAAAAATGTTTCTAATACCAACTAGCTGCATCACTTATGTTCATTTATACACACATATACACAAACACACACAATGGGATGGAGGATGGGTAGTTGAGTGTCCCTGAATGTGCTCTCGAAAATGGCAACACCTCAACGCTACTTTGCCGCTTGCAGGAAACGATGTTTGTCGCTGGATGGACAAATCCAGATTCCCGTTCACTCGCAACCTTTTGAGCAGGTAACCTTGCCTAGATGAATTATAGTTCATATATAAGGAGGAACAAGGATCCATTGTAACCAGAATGATTAGGTGCTCACTGACAGTACATATACCTCATAGTCAAAGCTTTCTGATCTACAACCACTTTTGTTGATTTATCTGCACAATGCATTGGCCCAAAATATACAATGGTCGCCATTATCATCTTAGCTAGCCATGTATACCCAAACTCCTAAATGCTTATTAAACCTTATTCTATCCCATTAAACATGAACGCTCAGGACAAAGCTAGGATAAAGTGCAAACACTTAATTTTTGTAGAGGTGAGCTACTTGCAGCATTACTATTTTTTATGCTTTATTATTTCCTTTGGTGACAGAATATAGTGAGAGTCTGCAGCCCAAGCTGGCATTTATTCTATCATCCAAGGAGACAGGCTGCATCACAGCCTCATCTGTGCTTACCTGTGTGTAAAGACATGTGTTAAGAACTATCAAAAAGCTGGAACAGTCAGAACAATTCAAAGGCATTAAAAGAAGACAACACAGAGGCAAAATGACATGATACAAACTAAAACAGAAAGGAATCAAGCACAAAAAAACAAAAGACCACAAAGATTCAATAAAAAAATACAGATGCACAGTGAGTGAGAAGACTAGAGAAAGACACATCCAGTGACAGAAAGGCAACCCGGACAGCAGTAAGACAGGCAAAATAGACTTTGCCTTATTGTGAGCAACCAAGTGGGAGATTAGCTAGCACATTCTTATTGTAAAATACTGCCCTTTAAATTTTAGCAACTGCTACAGACAATGAGCTCGGGCCAGTCATGTAGATAGCAAGTAGAGGAATGAGCTAGAGACACTGCAGGATTGTAATGTGAAAATTGAGGACGATTTCAATATTCCAGAACTAAAGTCGATGGTTCCAAAAAAAAAAGATGAGTGCAAGGAGATGCAGTATTAGATTTAGCAAGATAAATTTTACAATGCAGCGCTTCTGCCACAGTCCTTCATGCAATGGGACTGCATAGTGGCAGTTCAGGCAGGAATATTAGCATGCCAGGTCTGTCTGTGGGACGCATTGACCTCTGCAACCAGATTCCTGATTCTTATGATCACTGCCTCAAGCTGTGTGCTAGGTGTGCTGAATTGTAAACTCTGCCCTTGTAGTGTACAAAGAATGCTTAGTAACCTGGAGGTGGTGAGTATTACATAGATTTTCTGTTGTTGAGACTAAGGCCAAAAGAATAACACTACATTTGTGCAAGATCTCAGCTGGAGAACATTTGAGGCCAAGGACAGAGAGGATAACTTAGAGAGACAGCTAATGATAGAGAAATTAAAAATAATGTTGCAAGATATATGGTAAGAAAGATAACTGCTCAGGAAAAAGGCAAATAATAGTAAACCTTGGAGTATATATTTGATGAATATAGTGCCAAGAATAACATCAAGGCTAAGTACAGTCATTTTCAATGTTACCCAAGGATCAGGAAGCAGTTGAGAACAAATGTTACAAGGATTAGATGGGGGAAATAGAAAAATAAAAATGCAGAACTTAGACAGCAGCAAACAGAACCAAAATACTATCTTTACCTGTATATTAACTAACTGTTTAAAGATAGGTTGTTTAAGAGATAACAGGAACACAAGTGAAAATCCAGATTGGTGGCTGTGTTAAATTTTCATTAGCATTCATGGCATATTCCAGAACTCACCCAGCAATCTATAACAAGGATTGAACTCAGTAAAACAGACAGCAGTTTTGATAAGATGTGAACATTTTAGGTGCTGAATGAACTGCTGGCATTTCTAGCACTTTCGGTTTTATTTCAATTGGACAACCTCAAGTTATCAAGAGTAGAATTCTGGGATAAAATCATAGACTCTAGCAGGCGATGACAAAGGTACTGTCAATAGCATTATACCTGAGGAGGAAAGAATGCTCAAACCCTCTCTGCAAAAATTTGGCTCTGTAACAGTGTGCTGGTTTGAATGCAAAATGATACACTTCTGGTAAGGTCCACATAATACGCCATTTTGGTGGGGATGTTAGTGTGGCCATTGGGAGCATGCATCAAGTGTATGCAGAGTAGGTAGAGAGTTCAATGTCACCAGTCAATGAGCAACACTGATTTTACTCTAGCTGTGCTAGTCTTTGCACAGCTGAACACACACACAAAGGAATACCCCTCCCTCCCCACAGTCCCCACTAGTGCTATTTAAAGGGACAATCAACCTCCCTCAGCCTAGTAGCTGATTGATCTCTATCAGCTATTGCTGAGTTTATAGCAATGCTGTGATTTTTCTACTGTTATTATGTAAAGTTGGTGAAGTCTACAGGGAGTGGTGTTGCATGCAGTGAAAGCCTTGGTTCTGACTTGACGAGTTCTGCTCAGACCACTTGCTCCCGTGTCATGGGTACCATAGTTACCATTCCCCCTGGCTCACTGCGTGACATAGAAATTGAGCAGAGACAACACAGAGGAGGATGAGTTACTAGTGAAGGAGGAGGGGAAGAAGGGTTCACAGCAGGAGGCCTTACTCACCTGGGGACTTCTGGGTGCATTTCTCTTACCTAAACTGTCTCCATTTTACTCACTGAAATCTGCCTTTTACAAGCAGACCTGCAATCTCAGAGCAGGGAAAGGACAACATTGGCAGTGGCTGTGAAGGTGTCAGAATCTTTCCAGGCTGGAGCAGACAATGTCTCTAACATGTCCCTGTTTGCCATCCACTGCTGTATAAGAGAAAACACAGATCTTCTTTATGCCAGGAGAGGACTACATAGAATTCTCTTGGGTCAGGGAAAAGCCAGCAGAACATGGAGGTGGTGTCACCAGAAAAGACCCACTGCACATGTGTGGCTTTGTGGGCAGTATATCTAAATGCAGAGATGTAACTCACTGTAAAAGATTCCCTTCCTTGAATGTGCAGATGATGTGCAACCATAATACTGTTGAATGTGCAATATTCTTACAGCAGTCATGGTGCCTTTACTCTGTGCCAATTTGCTGTGCCATCAGTATTTGTGCCACCATGTCAAGCAAGAGGGTGGCTACTGCATACATCCATTGATCACCTGACTCATGACTCTGATGCGCAACACACCACATGAGCAGAATGTGTATAATGAGAGGCATGCAGCTACAAAAGATGTCATCGAGGAGACCATTTGGGTGCTTTAGAAACTCTTTCATTGCCTGGGACTCTCTGGAAGATCCCTGTATATGCGGAGATGACACCAGCTTCTCTATGTGTGTAAAAGGTTTTATTCACAGTGCCTTAAAATGTTTACTCCATGCTTCTATCTGCTTCTTTGTTGTCTCCTTACTTATCTCTGAGTCTACACCCAAGCTTAACCAATCAAGTACGGAGAACATCAATAATAAACAGATTCACATAATCAAACACACAACAATTGAACACTGCACCCTGCAGTACTCTTCTGAGTTCACATCATGATTTGTCATGGTCTGCAGCATCCTGCACAATCTCACCATCGTGAAGGCATAGCCCAGGGATATGATGAGCAGCTGAGGAGGTGCAGGGGGGAGGGAGGAGGCAATCAACACGTTCCCTTTCCAGGTGGCTGACCGTGATCGCTTCACCAACTGTAGTAACAGTGAACACAGCCCTTATTCTCTGTTCTACAATAGTCCCACACCTTCCCTTCCCTTCCCTCTGCTACTGACTATCACAGCATGCTCTTGGCCACAATGCTGAAATAAAGTCCACCATAAGACAACAATTCCAAACAAACTTTATCAAGCAAAGTGCTCGATATTCCATACAAATGTCAACTAATCTCAGTTGTGCATTTTCTTAGTGCATGTCCTGTGTGTGTCTTTGCCTGTCCTGGAGCTCCCACATGGTGCTATCCCAGTGGCTGCAACATGATTGAAGGCAGCTGACTTCCAATGGGGAGAATGTAGATTGCCTTGGGGGATGTCCTTGAGCAGCTCTGGCCCCAGCAGGCCTGGCTTTGGACTGCACCATCCTGGCATGGATACCAGCAGTCTGGACTGGCTGCTGGATAGACAACATCAAGGGCACTGGTGGAGTGGCAGGGTTGTAAGAACAAATGCTGTAATTCTGAGGGTTGTCAGCAGGTTTGTGCTCCACGGAGCCACAGCCACTGCCCAAGGGTGGCGTCTTAGCAATAATAATAATCAGTTGGGGGACAGATCGCTGGACTGCTGTGAGACACTGCAATTCCCTTTGAGCACTGAGATCTAGCAGCAGTTTGAGTCTGCATGGCACCAAACTGAGATTTCATGACTTCAGTCTGAGGTTCCACTGGAATACCCAGAATGAAGGTGTTTTCTGCTTGTTCCGCAGTGGAAGCGGAGACCTTAGCCATCAGACGCTGCCTCATTGGGTCTGCAAGCGTTCTTGTCAAGTTGACCTCCACTTCCATGTTAGAAATGATGGGCTTCAAGCTCTGTGCAAAGCCCTGTGCCAACATGGTGCTGAACTTCTCCATGCTCCCTGACAGTGACAGCGGGCTTTCTGGCAGTTCTGCCAATACACCAAGAATTTCATTTTGAATGCCCATCAACTTTTTTCTGTACACCGCCCATCAATGTCCTCATCTGAACCCTCTGCAGCAGAAGTCGTGTGTACCCTCACTGGCTCCTGCCCTACCCTTTCCTCCTATTCTAGATGCAGGCTACTTGTTTCCTGTTCACTCACTATGCCTAGGTCCAGCTTCTATGCTACCCTCTAAAGTATTTGCAGTGCCAATATCTGAACTAGTGAGTGTGAGAGCAAATGACAGTGTTTCATTATCAGTCTCTTATTCTCTTATTCTTCTTGCACTTCACTCCATTGTCTGGCCAGATGGTTGTTCTTCTGTATCTGGAAGGAGAAGAGCTCCACAAGGATTGCATTGAGGGAAGGGGTGGGTGGACATGCTGGGGTGAGAGGGTGGAAGGTGGTGAAAGTAAATGGTGCATATTTACACCATCTACAGCTTGGGGATCAGAAGAGATTGTGGGATCCTTTCTGCCCCACTGCTGGCCATGGACTATGTCATGGTCATTCCAATGATGGCAAGCCCCATTTCTTCCATGGGTTTGAGAACGTGCAGCTGTGCTTGTCCCATTGCTCAAGTGCTGCTTTTGGTTATGTGCCAACTTCTCCTGCAAGAGAGAGGGAAATTGTCAGTGAGTGTGGCCCAGTGCATTTGGGTGATGTGGCAGTCATGGTTGAATAATTGGGAACGCAAGCAAGGTGTGAGATATGTTTGTAGCTGTGTCGAGTGTGAGAGGGTGAGGTGCTGGCGTATGATGGGTGATTGATGGGGATTGCTGGTAGGCGAGTGGTGGGCATTTTATGCACTGAGCAGTCTGCGAGGCTATTGGTGCAGTTGGTGAGATGTGGCATTTGAAATTGCATTTACTGACCTTGACCACTCATATGAGGTCATTGAACTTCTTTTGATGTCACATCAAAATCCTCAGGGCTACACTGCTGGCATTAATCTGCACAGCTATCTGCTCCCATTTTCCTTCTTATTGTTTATCTGGAGGGCATCCTAGCCCCCTATGGATAGCAGAACCTCTCTCCTCCTGTCCAGCTCCTGCACCAAGGCCTCCTGTGCCACATTGGGAAACTTTGGAGCCCACTCTCTGTCATGTTGCGCTATCCCTGTGTCTTTCCCAAGTTCAAGTCACTTCTGCAAAGAATTCCAGTACTTGCTCCAGCCAAAATGCATCTTCCCTTTAAAAGGTACAGGTTTGCTTTAAGTAGCACTGATGAGCTTGAACTCATGCTAGCCTCTCAAAATTTTGTGCCCCCTACCTAGGCATGCAGCTACTCAATAGCCCAATTAGCATTGTTATCATATAAATGTGAGGGCAGCACAAAGTTTGTGTGGTTCTTGCATGGAACTAACAGGCACTGGTTAATCGAGCATCATGATCCTTGTGTCCATTTTTAAGCCTTATCCAACTTTTCACACAGTATTTTCTTTAAACTACAGAAACAGGCTACAAATGAATGGATTATAGATCTGTTAATATTGGTTTGGGACAGTATCAATAGCTATTTAAAGAACACAGAAGTCTCAAAGGAAAGTTAACAAGCTTTCAGAAGCAGTCGATCAGCTGCACGGGGAACTGTAATACCTTGGATACGAAATTAGTGGATAAATTATATCCATTTGATGAAATGGAGTTAGATTTTCAGAAGATATTTCATTGGGCGCATCCGAGCTATCTAAAAAAAAAAGCTGGAGGTTTTCACAATTGATAGGAAATGAACTGGCTAAATTAGAATGTTTGGTAATAGGAGGTAAAAGATGATGATAAATGCTCAGCCTTGGAAGCAGTGACGAGTGGCTTTGTGCAGCATCCTGTTCCCTCGCTGCTTTTCTATACTGTCCTCTCTCCGCTCCTTGTGTCAGGGGGAAATTGTTATTGATGAACCCCCTGAATCGAAGCCCTTATTGCAAAAAAAAATTATGCCCCGCTATAACCTTCTTAATAATAGTTACCAGCAACTTCCCTGTGACAGATGTTAAGCTAACTGGCTTGTAGTTTCCTGCTTTCTGCCTCCTTCCTTTCTTGAATAGGAGTCACATTCGCTCTTTTCCAGTCGGATGGGGCCTTTCCAGAACCTAGGGAATTTTGGAAAATTAAAACCAATGCGTCCCTGTACAACTGTAGCAAACCATCCCTACTTTTATATTCCACAACCCTTTTAATAAACAACAACATTCCATTTGCTTTCCTAAATAATTGCTGGACTTGCATACTAACTTTTCCTGATTCATGTACCAGGACACCCAGATTCCTCTGTACCTCAGAGTTCTGCAATCTCACTCGATTTTAATAATATGCTGCTTTTCTATTCTTCCTGCCAAAGTGAACAAGTTTACATTTTCCCACTCCATCTGCCAATTGTTTGCCCACTCACTTAACATACCTATATCCTTTTGCAGAATCCTTATGCCATCTTCACAGCTTACTTTCCTACCTATCTTTGTGTCATCAGCAAATTTAGCAACCATCCATTCGGTCCCTTTATCCATGTCATTGACATAAATTGTATATAGTTGAGGCCCCAGCATTGATCCCTGAGGCACTCTGCTCCTCACATCTTGCCAACCCAAAAATACCCATCCCTACTCTCTGCTTCCTGTTAGCTAGCCAATTCTCTATCCATGCTAATGTGTTACCCACTGCACCAGGAGTTCTTATTTTGTAACTTTTAAATGTGCCACCTTGTCAAATGTCTTCTGGAAATCTAAATCCATAGGCTCCCCTTTATCCATGTTGCTTGTTCCTTCTTCAAAGAACTCTAATAAATAGTCAAACATGATTTCCCTTTCACAAGACCACGTTGACTCTGCCTGATTGCATTGAGATTTTCTAAGTGCCCCGCTATAGCCTCCTTAATAATAGTTTCCAGCAACTTCCCTGCGACAGATGTTAAGCTAACCGGCTTGTAGTTTCCTGTTTTTTGTCTTCTTCCTTTCTTGAAAAGAGGATTCACATTCGCTCTTTTCCAATCTGATGCAGCCTTTCCAGAACCTAGGGAATTTTGGAAAATTAAAACCAATGCATCTACCATTACAGCAGCCACTTCTTTTAAGACCCTAGGATGAAGCCCAATGGGCAGAATTTTATGTCCCCCGGGCAGGCAGTGCCCGGCCCAATCTGGAGCAAAATCATGCGAGAAGACATCGGGCGAACATCCTGACATCATTCCCATGTTCACGTGATATTTCGCTTGGCAGGCGTGTGCAAAAGTCAGAAGCACGCCCGCCAACAATTAAGAGGCCAATTAGGCCCATTAACAGTGCAATTGTCTTTGATTTTTTGTGGCCCATCCAACCTTATGGTTGGCAGACGGGTGAATCAGTCAGGTGGACTTTGCAGGATGGGATTTCCATTATTAAATAAAATAAAAATAAAAATCGGTGGGCAGCATTCTATATATTCAGGCGCCTGATTGTGATGCTTGGACATTTTTTTCCTGATTTTCAAAACTTTGCTTCATGGTTTTCGGGTCTGCGGCTCCCTGAGGAGGCTCCCTGCCTTCAGGGAGATTTCTATCAGCGCTCGCCCACGGAAACGCCATCACCTGCCCTCCTCCCGCTTCCACCCCGGTAGCGCTGAGCTTTTCAGCGCGTGTTTCACACCGGCTGGCTGCTAATTGGCCAGCCAGCGTGAAATCGCGATCGGTGGCCGATCGAGGTCAGCGGTCTGTTTCCTGACCGCTCCCAGGCCCACCGATCGCGCCCACCCGCCGAGCTGAAATTCCAGGCCCATCAGGTTCTGGGGCCTTGTCAGCTTTTAGTTCTAATAATTCTCTCAGTACCCTTTCCCCGGTGATTGTAATTGATTTAGTTTTACATTCCTCCCTCCCTTTCACCTTCTTACTCACAATTATTTCTGGGATGTTATTTGTATCATCTACAGTGAAGAGACACAAAATATCTGTTCAATTCGTCAGCCATTTCCTTAGTTTCCATTATTAATTCCTCATTCTCACTCTCTGGATGACCACTGCTCACCTTAGTTACTCATTTCCTTTTTAACTACCTGTAGAAACTCTTACTATCTGTTTTTATATTTCTAGCCAGCTTTCTAATTTCTCCCTCCTTATTAATATTTTAGTCATTCCTTGATGTTCTTTATATTCTGTCCAATCATCTGACCTGCCATTCATCTTTGTGGAATGATATGCTTTTTCTTTCAAACTGATACTATCTTTAACTTCTTTGGTTATCCATAGGTGGTGTGTCTTTCCCTCAGAGTCTTTCTTTCTCACTGGAATGTACTGCAGTCACAATACATCACCTGCCCTGCCATCTCCATTATGTGTTAATTAATTTATTCTCAATTTACAATTAATAAACACTGCTACTCCCAATAACTTTTACTACTGCTAGTAAGCCTTACTACAAAGAATAAAACCTAACAATTACTAATAAATTACATGAGTTTTGAAGATAAACGAGCAAAATATTCACCACCCAATCGCATCTGTTTTGGATGGGATTGGACTGGATTGGATTGGATTGGATAGCTCTTCTTGGTGGTGGTTAGTCCCTCCAGGTCCTCTTTCCGCCAGCTATTCTAGGTGCTGCTGACTGCCTCTGGGTCCTCTTTTGCCTGCACTTCTAGGTGGTAGTCACTGCCTTCAGGTCCTCCTTTCAATTATTCTTCTCTCCCAACCAGTTTATACCAAACATTCTGAAAGTATACTCTGTTTCTCCCCCCTTCTCCCTCAAAGTGCCACTCCCCACTTTTACCCCATTTTGCTCTCCTTTATTTCCAATTATTTTATCCCCTTCATTGTCAGTCATTGCTCCCGTTCCCTCTTCTCCCAATACAGCTCCTAATCATGTACTACTGCTCATGCACCTAACCAAACTGAGTCCCCCTTCACTCAGTGCCACTACTAGCACTTAATGGAGGATATACTGTAGAAGGTTCCCTGTTCTCATGACAATTCCTGCCTATGGTAAAAGGCATCAGCAATCCTTTCCACTATTCGTTTTGAGGAACATAGAGCAAGACTCAGATAGGAGTGGGATAAGGGAGAGGAACTCGATCTAGTTGTGATGTTCCTTTGTTTCTGTCTCCTGTTCATGATAACAAAGCTGAAAATCTTTGATCTCACTCCACTGATGATAGTGTCAGAGATTAGAGTATAAACTGTTATGCGTGCGGGACTTTAGAAGACAATTATGCTTTAAAATGTCTCCTTTAACTGAATATAAAACAGAAGGTTTTGAATAGGGGGGATGGTGGTCATACTAAACATCTGTCTGGAGACAGGCCCATGTGATCTGGTTGTCATGGGAAAGAAACCCAAAATGAAACCTACTGAAATTCAAGTGACAATTTTCACACCTTGACACAGTAAAATGGCAGCTGCTTTTGTGAGAAACAGGCAAAGTGAGAGATAAGGCAGATACTGCTGAGTGGAAGCAGGATGTGGATGGGAATCTGTTTGCCTGTTCAAGAGAAGGGAACAGAGCGGAATGGAACATTTGGAGATTTAAGCAGCAAGGAGTCGTCAAAGTGGGCCTTACAGGTCGAAATTGGATCTGGGAGACTCAGGCTGACTTTCAAAGGATGCTAGAGGTTGCAGCCTGATGTGATGGGGAGAAGTGAACATTCTGGAAAACTGGGACTAACTTGGGGCTCATTCTTGTAATGCTGTATATCAGCCAGAAGTGCAGGGCACAGTGAAAGGAATTGTAAAGCATATCTCGATTGCATTAGTTAGTCAATACAAAAGTCCTTTTTTTTTTGTTCAGTGTATCAGCTGCCTATTAAATAATGTTTGATTTCAGTTGATTTAGTTTGCTTCTTACAGTAAAAGCTTTATAACATGAACTTTTGTCCTTTGGTTTATTCCCGCCGGTCACTGGGAAATTCACTTTGTTTTAAAAGTTATTGGTCTCTGTGGAGATCATGACAAAACGCATTATTTAAATGTCAGTGACAGAACCCTCACCATGGATGCATATTAAGGTTCTCCAGAGAAGGCCCTTCAAATTAGGGCCATAGAGAATCAGATTGCTGGCAATCTTGCATCAGTTAGACATGGACCTCCATGTGGGTCCCATTCAGCTCCTGAGCAGACCAGTGTGATGGCTTCATTGCTCTTTCGAGCTGCTGGGTCCTTGTCACTTGGTAACTAATGAAGCTGCTGCTTCTGGCAAACCTGACATCTGTTATTTGCTCTCTGCTGCTGTGCGCAGCCAATTGGCTGATATCCACTGCTGTGTCCTGGAACTACCCTGCAACATAAAACATTAAGGATGTTCTTACCTTCTTAGCTGCAAATAGTGCCATTACTTTCTGGGAGGTGATCTGCAGATCAACCTGAAGCAGATGGCACCACGTTGTCACTGCCTGTCCGGTGAAGCAGCAGTGACAAAATCAGGGATCCTCAGTTCTGACAGCTGAGAGTTCCTGAGGTGCCTTTGCAGATGTTACCTATGAGACTTCTCATCCAGATCAAGCTGAATGACTGGAATCTCTAAAGGACTCTCAGCCCTCCACCTATCTCAGCTTAGTTACAGCACCAGTAACAGTCAGGCGTAATTTGCAAGAGTTCCTGTTTCAGCATAAACATAGCTGTCAGGCTGTGTGCAAAATATCCAGCACAGCTGTACAACATGATCAGCTCCCTACAATCAAATAAAATTAAATACCCTCTGAAATATCAATAAAAACACAGCGATCTAGCTTTAAGAGAAGTTCCAAACTGCCCATACCGTATGAGTAGCTTGCTATGGATGGAGCCCAATTGAAATTAAATTGATGTTGGACCTTATTACCATGTATAATGTGCATAAAATTTGATTCTGCTAATTTTTGGCTTCCAAATTTTACATTTGGAAATTGGGCATGGGATAAGAGAGATGGACAAAATCAGAGGCCTGATGTTCCAAACTGTATGAATTTCTAACAAGATTCTACACAGGATGAGAAGGCCGCAGACTATCTACTCATAGCATAGAACGTAACAGCACAAAAGGCCAACCGTGTCTGTGCCTCCTCGATGAAAGAACTTAGTCCCAATCCTCCCGCTCTTTCCCCCCATAGCCCTGTTTATTTCCAGTGAAATAATAGAAGAATAATTATTGCCCTGTGTCTGAGGGGACTGAGTAAAGATTTCTTTCCAAATTCTTTCAGTGGAACTGTTTATCCTTTCCCCATGTCCACAGCCAAGCAAGCTGTCCCCTGATGTAACATAACCTCTGAAACATGAGCAATGCCACCTCAAATCTGCAAGTATTCATCAACAATACAATGGTGTGCAGCTCTGATAATACAGCAGACCTGCGGAAGTCACCATTTTATTTTGCCAGGTGGAGGTGAAATCAATAACATTCAAAGGGTTAAGAAAAGGGAGCTGGTTTTTAAATGTTCTTGAAGTGGTGCACAAGGATGGTTCCAGGTCCAATAACATTAGGTTACGGTGACAGGCTGATGGTATCAGTCTTGTTCTCATTAGGGAAAAGAAAATTGAGTGGAGACATAATCACTGCTTAAAATGTTGAAAGGCATCAGTAAATAGGTTATTTAGCTTAAACTGTGATTAGAGGACTTACAGGGCATGAATGCACAATTGCAAAGATCTCAAGTGACCCTTTTGATTCAAATACATTTTATTTTCCAAACAGCCATAGGTATGTTGTCGCGGGTGCAGGCTCAGTGTGGGTAGTGCGTGTCACAACTGTGGGGCCTAAGGCCTCAGCTGCTAGTTTCTGTCACACCTCCACAGGCAGTTTGTGCATTTCACAGAATCACAGAATGTTTACCACACAGAAGGAAGCCATTCGGCCCATCGTGTCTGCGCTGGCTCTTCGAAGGAGCAATTTACCTAGACCCACTCCTGAACCTTCTCCCTGTAGCCCTGCACATTCTTCCTTTTCAGATAACAATTTAGTTCCCTTTTGAAAGCCTCAATTGACCCTGCCTCCACCACACCCTCAGGCAGTGCATTCCAGACCCTAACCACTCTCTGGGTGAAAAAGTTTGTCTTCATGTCTGCATTCTTCTTTTGCAAATTACATTAAATCTGTGCCCTCAGAGGAGCATGAATGCTTACCTCTCTGATACTCATCTGAAGGAGAGTCCTGATTGGGCGGGGGTGTGGTGTTTGGGGTGGCCAACAGGAGAGGAGTGGCGGGGGGGCAGCGTGTTAGTGGGGCGGATTTGGAGCAGGAAATGGGTGGTGGGGGGGGCAGGTTGGAGTGGACAGTGGTGACAATGGTGGTGGGGCAGCTGCAGCAGGCATTAGGGAGATTTGAGCAGGCACTGGGGGTGTTGGAAAAAGCATTGGGGGGAGTTAGAGTGGGCAAAGGGAACAGTCGGAGTGGACAATGGGGTTTTTGAACAAACAGCAAGGGGCTGGAGCAGCCATTGTTGGGGTATGACCAGGCTTCAGGAGTAGAGGAGATGTGATCAGCCATGCTGCTTCTCACTCCGCAGGAGTGTATTATTTAATGCCTTTTCTATTGACCTTATCTTTAGTTGGGTGCTGCTGCTATTGACTATACACTCATGGTGCTCCAAAAGAAGAGCTAGGGTTGAATTTTCATCTCCCTATGGCCATGTGAATTGGGTCGTGAAATGCTGAACTTAGTCTTTTTGTTTTCTGGAAAACAATTTTCTTCTGCCTTCCCTACCCCACACCATTTTCATGTGGCCTTTTTGTGGGTCAGGAAGACTACATGAGTAGAAAGAGATTCCCCTGAATGAATATTCAGCTGGACTTTAATGAGTTGCATTGTGTTAAGCAAGCCTGTGCCAGGTAGCTGCAGTGGCACCTTCATCCTGTGCCAGTCCTCAATCCCTCGTCCCTTCACCTAAAGCATTGGGTCAGAGGCTGGGCTGCATGGAGACAAAGGCTATTCTCTCCAAACCTGGTTAATGACACCCCTTGGGAACAGATGCTGAGTCGAAGCATGATCAGTGTCATGTGCCCAATTAAAACCCCGATAAAACAGACCACAGGTGTTTGAACAGATGCTTCTTCTCCCTAGGCAGGTATCCAGCAGTATAGCCCTCAGAGAGCCTCCGGGGATAAATGTTATCTGCTGCATGCTGTACAACTTTGTCAACTAGAGGCTCAACTCATTGAGCCCACTGCAGAAGATTTGGAGGTGGAGGAGTGAGGCTGTCAGGGAAACGCTGAAAATAAAGATCGAGGCCCACCTAAGCTGCAAGATCTCTTTCAACAGCAGCTCATCAAGACGTGCTTCAGCTAAAAATTTACTCCTTCCCATTAGCCCTTCCCAACATCAGTTCTTGTCCTTCCGCTATCCTTAGAATTGCATTCAATCCAAATATAAGCATGATTGGCCCAATTAGTCTGTTTTAGCATTTGCCGTCCAAATGAGCATTACAGCTCAGTCCATCGCTTTGTTTTCAGCTGAAGGTGAACACCTGGAGTGTCAGTCACGGTTCAGTGGTAGCACTCTTTTCTCTTGGTCAGAAGATCGTGTGTTCAAGTCCTAGTCCTCGAGACCTGACTGTCCCCTCTGGTGAATATGAAAGATCTCATGGCACTCCTTTGAGGAAGAGCAACGGAGTTATGCATGGCCAACATTTATCACTCAATCAACATCACAAAACAGATTATCTTGTTGTTATCATGTTGCTGTTTGTGGGAGTTTACTATGTGCAAATTTGGCTGCTGTGTTTCCTACATTATAGCAGCAACCACACTTCAAAAAAGTAATTTGGGATGTCCTGAGATCATGACAGGTGCTACATAAATACAAGTCCTCCTTTCTGTTTCATTTTATCTCCACGTTACTGAGTTATCTTCGTAGTCAGGTATCTGCCAGAAAATCATTATTCTAAATTAGCCTCAAAAGTTTTTACAGTGACAATTAATACTGCTAATTTAATGTTTACACAAGCATTACATTAACCTAAAAGTAACAGCACTTTGATTTGATAATTACAGTCGCTGATGAATCACATTAAGTAAATGCATGCTATAAGCTTTGCCTCTGATATCAGTGTGTTGGATCTATCATTTATCATTCTTATTTGCACTTGATTTCCAATATTTGCGATACAGCTGTTTAATGCAATAAAAACAAAGGTAGGAACGAATTACAGTAATTATCTAAAATCATCAGTTTCTATGAGACAGTATGAGCATAATACACGTGTTCACTTTCTGATTAGATCTCTTATTCTCATTATTACAGGAAGATAAATAAATTATGTTTTCATGTGTACATTTATCTCTCAACTTACACAACTAATATAAATGCCTGTCGTTGATATCTTTGCTGCTTCTGGCAGTTGCTGTATGCAAATTGACTGCAACCGTAAAAGTAACCACACATCAACGTTAATTAATTGGGGTTTGCTGAAGTCATGGAAGGCACAATCAAAATGTAAGTCCTCTCTTTGCAAGTACAGCATGATGTTAAGTTAAAAAGAAAGCTTTGAATACTGGAAGCCTGAAATTTAAACTGAATGTGCTACAATTGTATAGTATGTGAATTAGCACCTAAATGAGAATGGTGAGTTCATAGTTTGGGTATAACTCCTCATCCAAACTGGTAAGGGAATTGTGGCAGAAGTAGTTTATTTTATTTTATTTCATCCTTGGGGATGTGGCCTCAGTGGTAGGCCAGCATTTATTGCCCATCCATACTTGTCCTTGAGAAGGCAATGATGGGCCTTCTTGAAATGCTACAGTTCACTTGGTGAAAGTACCCCAACAGTGATGTTTGGTAGGGAGTTTCAGGATTTTTGACCGAGTGATAATGAAGGAATGGTGATTATATGTCCAAATCAGGATGGTGTGAGGCTGGAGGAGAACTTGTAGGTGATAGTGATCCCTTGTAACTGCTGCACTTGTTCTTCTGGGTGGTTGTTATGGCACAGCCGATGGTAAATGCTAAGCTGCTCAAATTCCAAAGAGAAACTTGAAACAACTGCCACAGCTGTTTTGCAATTTGGATACATTTTGAGATGTCTGCCTTGAATTCAGTAATAATACTACCGAGTCTTATAGGTTTCTTATAAAACTAAATTAAACCTTTATTAAATAAAAAAAATGATTTTAAGCACATACATGTGTTTACAAATTACTACTATGATAACTCCTAGTTCCTCTAATTAATCTAACTCCCAGTTACACCTCCATTAAGGCAACAGTAAAACATGATAGGGCTGAAGCTTCGGCTTGGCGAGCCCGGGCAGGGCCCGCTCGCCAAAGCGTAAAATGACGTGTGGTGACGTCAGGTGTGTGTCCTAATGTCATGGCGCGCCATTCAAACTTTCAGTCGGCGGGCGCGCACCCAAGTTGGCTGTGCGCCCGCCAAACTGTCAAAGGCCTATTAAGGCCATTTAACTCTCAGTTAAAGTAATTAATGGAGCGGCCTGTCCAACCTTAAGGTTGGCGGGCAGGCGAAGAACCCGGGCGGCCTTCACATTTTTCATGGAACCTCATCCACGGGCAGGATGAGGTTTCATGACTGATTTTAAATTTTGACAAAAATTTTTATTGAAATTAATGCACATGTCCCAGCTCATGTGACAGTTTCACATGAGGGTACGTGTCATAAAAATTTTCTTGCCGCTTTATTAAACTTTTTGGACTTAAAACTAATTTCCCTGAGGCATCTCTGTGCTTGAGGCTTTTCACACTTGTTAAATCTTAGAATGCCTTCCCTTACACACAGCCTTCTCTCCTTTATACATAACTCTCCTTTTCCCCTTTGAATGCAAATTCCCATTGTTTTATGTCTTTGGACTTTACCTCTCTAATAATAAAAATCCACCATAGTACCAATTTTACCAGTAATCTTTGGGAAAAATAAACAAACTGTTTCTTAACTTCTCCTGGCTAGGTGAAACATTTAACCCCCTCTTTTGAAGTCAAGCTAGTCTGGTTTATTTAAATATGCAAATGTTCCCTTTACACCTCACATTCTAAAACTTCCCCATTGTTTACCTACTTAATATTTCAAACCTAGCTTATTTTCTGATACATCAAAGCCTTCAGACCAGCTGCCTTTAATTCAGTTAAGCAGCACACACACACACACACACACACACACACACAGACAAAATTTGATATTCATAAATTTCTTCTGCAGCTGAATATTCTTAAGTACCTACAGGGGGAACCTTATTATTCAGCATGTGCCTCTCATGCGCCATGAGTTCCAAAGTGAATGAGAGCTTGATGCACACAGGCCCCACTATTGCTCTACTTTACAATAAATTCCAATAACATTATGAAAATTACGGGCAGGATATTGAGTTTAACGTGTAAAATGACGCGGGATGACATCGGGCGGAACTCCCGACGTCACCGCACGTCATTTAAATTTTCAGGTCGGCGGGGGCGCAGCCGAATCAGCTGTGCACCCGCCAACCTGTCAACGGCCAATTGAGGCTATTTAAAAACTAACTGAAGTAGTTAAAGGACCTGCCCGTCCAACCTTAAGGTTGGCGGGCAGGCCGGGAGCCCTGGCGGGCTTCAGAAAAAGCGTGAAACCTCACCCACGGGTGGGATGAGGTTTCATGTCGGGTTTTGTAAAAATTTAATAAAAGTTTAATTAAAAGCGACACATGACAGTGTCACATGAGGGGACATGACGTGAGTGACCTCCAGGTGCAAGGCAGGCAGCTTAGTACTGAGTGACGCTAGAAGAGGTTCAAGAAGAGTTTTCATAGCTGGGAACGGTACATTCTACAGGGAGACCTCAGAGCTGGAGAAAATATACAAGATTCTGCTCAAATTTCATTTTGTTTCATAAATAGAAAATTTTAAATTCCTAGAACATTAATTTTTCAAGTGTCACATGAGGGGACATGGCAGGAAAATTTTATTTTTCTATATTTCACATTTTTTAATTTGGCACCGATCTCCCTGAGGCAGCACTTAGCCTCAGGGAGATGAGCGTGTTCTTTCACGCGCATGCGCGAAAAAGCGCACTCTCGGCTTAGGGAATCCCCCTCCCCCCCACCTGCACAGGGAGCGCATAGCGCTTCTTGGCGGGCGTCACGATGGGTGAGCCTTAATTGGCCTGCCCACATAAAATGGCGGCACAATCCCAATCACCCGCATGCGCCCCCTCCTGAACTCCCCCGCCGACAGGGGGAAAGCTCTTCCCTATTATATCTTCCTGACAGTGGTGGAGGCCATGTTTGGGATGAAATTTTGAAAGGGGTGCAGGAACAGAAAGACCTGGATGTATATGTGCATAGATCATTGAGGGTGGCAGGACAGGTGGAGAGAGCAGTTAATAAAGCATATAGTATCCTGGGCTTTATTAATAGGAGCATAGAGTACAAGAGCAAGGAGGTTATGCTGAATTTATATAATACACTTGTTTGACCTCAGCTGGATTATTGTGTACAGTTCCGGGTGACACATTATAGAAAGGATGTGAACACATTGGGGAGAGTGCAAAAGAGGTTTACAAGAATGGTTCCAGGGATGAGAAACTTCGGTTATGAAGATAGATTGGAGAGGTTGGGACTGTTCTCCTTGGAGAGAAGAAGGCTGAGAGGAGATTTGATAGAGATGTTCAAAATCATGAGGGGCCTGGACAGAGCAGATAGGGAGAAGCTGTTCCCGCTCGTAAAAGGATCAAGAATGAGAGGGTGCAGATTTAAAGTGATTTGCAAAAAAAGCAAATGCAACATGACAAAAAACTTTTTCACACAAATGATTCAGGTCCAGAATGCACTGCCTGGAAGTGTGGTGGAGGCAGGTTCAATCGAGGCATTCAAGAAGGTGTTAGATGATTATTTGAATAGAAACAATGTGCAGGGGCACGGGGAAAAGGCAGGGCAATGGCACTAGGTCAAAATGCTCATTTGGAGAGCTGGTGCAGACATGATGGGCCGAATGGCCTCCTTCTGTGCAATTAAAATTCTGTGATTCTGATTCTGAGTTGCTGCTGAAGAGGGCTTAGCAAGTTGCTACAGCATATCTTGTCAATACTACAGTCACAAAACTCTGATGATAGAGGGGCTGAATGTTTAGACTAATGGATGAAGTGCCCTATAAGCGGACTATTTTGTCCCAGATAGTGTTGAACCTTTTGTGTGTTGTTACACCCATCCGGACAAGTGGAGAGTATTCCATCACACTCGTGACTTGTGCCTTGCTGATACTGGAGAGCTTTTGAGGAGTCAGGAGGTGAGTCACTCGCTGCAGAATTCTGAGCCTCTTTTTTGCTCTACTAGCCATGGCAATTATGTGAGTGGCTCTGTTCAGTTTCTTGAAAAATTAATGTTCTAGGAATTTAAAATTTTCTATTTATGAAACAAAATGAAATTTGAGCAGAGTCTTGTATATTTTCTCCAGCTTTGAGGTCTCCCTGTAGAATGTACTGTTCCCAGCTATAAAAAAACTCTTCTTAAACCTCTTCTAGCATCACTCAGTGTTCAGCTGCCTGCCTTGCACATGGAGGTCATTCACTTTCTTATTTTGCTTCTTTCTTCCTCTGAGAAAGGATTTTTCCTGTGCTCAACATCCCACCCTGACAGCTGATTTGAGATCAAGGTTTGGTGTCTTGGGAATCATTGACATGTCAAAAGACTTATTCAGGTTGCCTGCTCTTCCACAGTTAGAAGTTTAATATGAGAACAGCCAAGCTTATGAAAATTTCCAGCCCAAGGTTGCTAACAGTCTCTGCAATTAGCATGTTTCCCTGTAATTCTGTTTCCAGTCCTCGTTATGCAAACACTTCCATTTCCTTAGCTCACACATATTGTTACTAAACTGCCAGCTAATAGTATTCTGTGCCATAGCACATTAATTTGCCAGGGCCCTACATTGCTCCAGGTCAGTGCAGATCTTAACTACGTGCTTACATGTGGACGAGTTAATGAATCTTTCCACAGCAGTAACTTTGGCAGCTTATGTCACTAATTTTATTTCCGAGCATATATTAGCTTCCCTGTTTGCAAGCCAGCTCTCTTACTTGAAATCTTGAATATTTATTGCAAGGCAAAAGAGAATTGCCAGAGGAAGCATGAGATGCATCTTGTTGACCCTGACTGCATCATTGCGCTTGTGTAAAATCTTTATATATTGTACCTCAGTTTCATATTTCTGCTAACCCATTGGGGTAATTTTAACCCTCCCCCCCCACCCGGGTGAGGTGGCGGGAGTGGGTGGGGTGGGGGGTGGGGGGGTCTGGGGCAATTTCTGTGGTTTAAAAATTTTAAAAATGGGCAACCCAACCCCTAACTCTCCAATTCTGGTTTTGATGGAAGCAGGCTACCCGTCCACCTTCAGGAAGCGGATCAACCCTTAAAATGTTTTATGGATCCCAATAAGCAAAGCTGCAAACACCACCCCGCAATCTGTGCATCTCCCCACCAAACCTGAGCAAACTCCTCGCCCCGTCATCTGACGTCACTCCCCTTGATCTCACTGACCCCCTTCCAATGCCTTATCCCAACTGCTGACAGATCCCTTGCTATGGCCTGGAGGTCAACACACCTGACTTTCAGACAGCAGTTAATCTGCATGGTTGAAACAAGGAATTAGGGGCGGAATTGTCCCAGATTTGCACTAAGTGCGGTAGTGGGCGGGGAAAAGAGTGTTTTACCCGTCGGCTGCAATGGCGAATTTTCACACCGCATTGTCGCAATCCCACCTCGTTGATCGTGCATTCCTGGGAAACACGCCATTCGCTGGCGGTCGGCCTCCAGTTCGCCCACCACCTCACTGCTTCCTCACGCCAGGCGCCATATTCAAAGTGCAGCCGTATGGTCACCTCTTCATGCTTCCAGCCCGGGACTGCTGCTCAGAAGACCTGGCCCCGAAAGGTAAGAAGACTGCCGTCCCCCCCGATTTAGTGACGCGTCCCTGGGGCGCCTTCTGGACATAGTTGGAGCACGCCGCGATGTCCTCTACCCCTGTGCTGGCCACAGAGGCCCATCAGCATCACCATTCTGGCTTGGGAGATGGTGGCTGTGGTGGTCAGTGCCAACATTGCACAGGAGAGGTTCCCCATCCAGTGCAGAAAGAGGATGAATGATCTCGTCTGTGCCGCCAGGGTAAGGCAACCATCTTATCACTCTAAACTCACACACTCACAAGGCCATCACACATTCACTGGCATCTCACTCACTGCCAGCTCAAGGAACATCACCACTCACTCTCTCACACACACCCTTACAACTCCTTCTGACCTCATCTCTGGAGACTGCCTCCTCACCCTTCACCATCTTGAGGCCACTTGCACAGATCAACATGTGTCCCCACACACATCCTCGGATACCCACCATCTTCAGTAATGCCCTAGCCCACAGCCTCTTCCCTTGCCTGAGGCCACTCAGCCACCTTCCCCAAGCAAGCCCTAACCCTGCAGTCGTTGAAAAGTACAGACCTGCCTTTGAGTCCCCTTAAAAGTGATATGGAGCCGTCTGTGAAGCCTGGCACTGATGACCGTGAGTCCTGCCCAAAGCAAACAAGCCTCAAGGTCCCAAGTGAAGTGCAGCTTGCCAGGTGTATGTCGCTTATGTTCAGCTGTGAAACACATCGGCGTGCAATCACATCGACGTGCTCAGATGGTCCAGCGTGGGGGAATGATTCTGGCGAGCAGAGCTTATAATGATACATAGATGAATTAAAATGAAGTTCCCGATGTGTGGCAAACTGGTTTCACAACGTCGTGATACTGATTTTTGGCCTTCCCATATATCATCCGCTCATGCTCACCATGACGCCCGATGCCAATGGGCAGGGAAAATTCTGCCCTAGATTTTTTTTCTTAAATTGTGTTCTGTCATTAAGTTCTGCAGGACCTCAGGGAAACATGTACTTCTAGATTTTCCAGCTGCTGAACCTTGCTCCTCACCCACTTCACCTTTCCCCTCACCCACTTCGCCTTTTCCCTCACCCACTTCGCCTTTCACACCTACTGGTTATTACTGGGGACTTTGTGCGCCTCTAGTTTCCATTATTATTCACTGCGTTTGGAGTACAATATTACACTCTAGGTTGTGCACCATCAGACCGAGTGGATTTTTTAGTCTCCAGTTATTTTAACTTGTCAAATACTTCTTCCCTATGAATTTCCAAATACCTAACTATTCATAATAATTACATAGCAAATCAGTTTCTCCCCTCATGATCCCGCTTGGAAAATAGCCAATAAAGAATTCAACTGTTTTCCCTGTATCATCAATCAGTTTTTAACATTTGTTCTTGAGATGTGGCCAGCGACAACTGCATCATATCGCTTGTCCATAAGCTGAGAAGGGAGTAGTGGGCCTCCTTGAACCAGACAGTTCTCATGTTGATGGATGGTGCTCCTGAGGTAATGTTAGGATGATAATCCCAGGATTTTGACCCAGCTATAATGAAGAGATGCAATAAATGTCCAGCAGGGTCGCGTGTGTCTTAGCGGGGCCCTTCCTTTTTCCCATCAGAGAGAGGTAGAACTCAAAGAAAAGAACAAAGAACAAAGAAAAGTACAGCACAGGAACAGGCCCTTTGGCCCTCCAAGCCTGCGCCGATCATATTGCCCGTCAACTAAAATATTTTGCACTTCCGGGGTCCGTATCCCTCTATTCCCACCCTATTCATGTATTTGTCAAGCTGCCTCTTAAACACCACTATCGTACCTGCTTCCACCACCTCCTCTGGCAGCGAATTCCAGACACTCACTACCCTCTGCATAAAATACTTGCCCCGCTCTGAACCTTTATAGTTTTCTCCTCTCACCTTAAATCTATGTCCCTTAGTAATTGACTCTTCCACCCTGGGAAAAAGCTTCTGACTATCTACTCTGTCCATGCCACTCATAATTTTGTAAACTTCTATCAAGTCGCCCCTCAATCTCCATCACTCTAGTGAGAACAATCCGAGTTTCTTCAACCTCTCCTCATAGCTAATAACCTCCAGACCAGGCAGCATCCTGGTAAACCTCCTCTGCACCCTCTCCAACGCCTCCATATCCTTCTGGTAATGTGGTGACCAGAATTGCATGCAATATTCCAAGTGTGGCCTAAGCAAGGTTCTATACAGCTGCAGCATGACTTCCCAGCTTTTATACTCAATACCCCTGCCAATGAAGGAAAGCATGCCATATGCCTTCCTGACTACCTTATCCACCTGCGTTGCCACTTTCAGTGACCTGTGGACCTGTACACCCAGATCCCTCTGCCCGTCGATGCACTTAAGGGTTCTGCCATTTACTGTATAATTCCTGCCTGTATTAGACCTTCCAAAATGCATTACCTCGCATTTGTCCGGATTAAAGTCCATCTGCCATTTCTCCGCCCAAGTCTCCAACCGATCTATGTCCCGTTGTATCTTTTGACAATCCTCTTCACTCTCTGCAACTCCTCCAACCTTGGTGTCGTCTGCAAACTTACTAATTAGCCCAGTTACATTTTCCTCCAAATCATTTATGTATACCACAAACAGCAAAGGTCCCAGCACTGATCCCTGTGGAACTCCACTAGTCACAGTTCTCCATTCAGAAAAGCACCCTTCCACTGCTATCCTCTGTCTTCTATGACCAAGCCAATTCTGTATCCATCCTGCCAGCTCACCTCTGATCCCGTGCGACTTTACCTTCTGTACCAGTCTGCCATGAGGGACCTTGTCAAAGGCCTTACTGAAATCCATGTATATAGCATCCACTGCCCTTCCATCGTCGATCATCTTTGTCACTTCCTCGAAAAACTCGATCAAGTTAGTGAGACACAACCTCCCCTTCACAAAACCATGCTGCCTCTCACTAATACGCCCATTTGCTTCCAAATGGTAGTAAATCCTGTCACGAAGAATCTTCTCCAATAATTTCCCTACCACTGACGCAAGGCTCACCGGCCTGTAATTTCCTGGATTATCCCTGCCACCCTTCTTAAACAATGGAACAACATTGGCCATTCTCCCGTCCTCTGGGACCTCACCCGTAGACAGTGAGGATACAAAGATTTCTGTCAAGGCCCCAGCAATCTCCTCCCTTGCCTCCCTCAGTACTCTGGGGTAGATGCCATCTGGCCCTGGGGACTTATCCACCTTAATATTCTTCAAGATGCCTAACACCTCCTCTTTTTTGATCTCAATATGATCCAGGCTATCTACACTCTTCACTAGACAAATCGACTGCTAAGTCCTTCTCTTTGGTGAATACTGATGAGAAATATTCATTCAGTATCTCTCCCATTTCTTCTGGCCCCACAAACAGATTCCCACCTCTGTCCCTGAGTGGGCCTACCCTTTCCCTGGCTACCCTCTTGCCCTTTACATATGTATAAAAGCCTTGGGATTTTCCTTAATCCTGGTTGCCAGTGACTTTTCATGACCCCTTTTAGCCCTCCTGACTCCTTGCTTAAGTTTCTTCCTACTTTCTTTGTATTCTCCACGGGCTTCATCTGTTCCCAGCCTTCTAGCCCTTACGAATGCTTCCCTTTTCTTTTTGACTAATCTCACAATATCCTTTGTTATCCAAGGTTCCTGAAACTTGCCATGCTTATCCTTCATCCTAGCAGGAACATGCCGGTCCTGAATTCTTATCAACTGACGTTTGAAAGCCCCCACACGTCAGTTGTTGATTTGACCTCAAACATTCGCCTCCAGTCTAGGTTCCTCAGTTCCTGCCTAATATTGTTATAATTAGCCTTCCCCCAATTAAGCACCTTAACTCGAGGACTCCTGTTTTCCTTATCCACCAGTACCTTGAAACTTACTGAATTATGGTCACTTTTCCTGAAATGCTCTCCTACTGAAACTTCGATCACCTGGCCGGGTTCATTCCCTAATACCAGGTCCAGTATTGCCCCTTCCCTAGTTGGACTATCAACATATTGTCTCAGGAAGCCCTCCTGGATGCACCTTACAAATTCTGCACCATCCAAACCCCTAGCTCTAAGTGATTCCCAGGCAATATAGGGAAAGTTAAAATCACCCACCACAACAACCCTATTGCTCTTACATCTTTCCAAAATCTGCCTACATAACTGTTCCTCAATCTCCCGCCGGCAATTGGGAGGCCTATAGTAAACCCCCAACATTGTGACTGCACCCTTCCCATTCCGGAGCTCTACCCATATTGCCTCGCTGCATGAGCCCACCGAGGTGTCCTCCTGTCGTACAGCTGTAATATTCCCCTTAACCAGCAGTGCAACTCCCCCACCTCTTCTACATCCCTCTCTATCCTGCCTGAAACATCTAAATCCTGGAATGTTTATCTGCCAATCCTGTCCATCCTTCAACCAAGTCTCTGTAATAGCAATAACATCATAGTCCCAAGTACTAATCCAAGCTCTAAGCTCATCTGCCTTGCCTGTTATACTTCTCGCATTGAAACAAATGCATTTCAGACCCCCAGTCCCACTGTGTTCAGTAATTTCTCCCTGCCTGCCCTTCCTCTTAGTTCTACTGGCCATATTCACTGGTTCCCAGTCCTTTATTTCACCTGCTGACCTATTGCTCTGGTTCCCACCCCCCTGCCATACTAGTTTAAACCCTCCCGAGTGACACTAGCAAACCTCGCAGCCAGGATATTGGTGCCCCTCCAGTTTAGATGCAACCCGTCCTTCTTGTACAGGTCCCACCTGCCCCGAAAGAGATCCCTGATCCAGATATCGGAAACCCTCCCTCCTACACCATCTGTTCAGCCACGTGTTTAGCTGCACTATCTTCCTATTTCTAGCCTCACTGGCACGTGGCACAGGGAGTAATCCTAAGATTACAACCCTAGAGGTCCTGATTTTTAACTTTCTGCCTAACTCCCTGAACTCCCGCTGCAGGACCTCGTCACTCTTCCTGCCTATGTCATTAGTACCAATGTGTACCACGACCTCTGGCTGTTCTCCCTCCCCCTTCAGAATGTCCCGTACCCAATCAGAAACATCCTGGACCCTGGCACCAGGGAGGCAACATACCATCCTGGTGTCTCTTTCACGACCACAGAAGTGCCTATCTGAGCCCCTGACTATAGAGTCCCCTATGGCAATTGCTCTTCTGTGCTTTGACCCCCCCTGCTGAACAACAGAGACAGCCGTGGTGTCACTACTCTGACTACTGCTGTTGTTTTCCCCTGATAGGCCATCCCCCCCAACAGTATCCAAAATGGTATACCTGTTAGAGAGGGGGACAGCCACAGGGGATTTCTGCACTGACTGGCTGCCCCTTCTAGCGGTCACCCATCTATCTGTCTGTACCTTGGGTGTGACCACATCTTTAAAACTCCTGTCAATGACGCTTTCCGTCACCTGAATGCTCCTAAGTGCATCCAACTGCTGCTCCAAACCATGCGGTCTGTGAGGAGCTGCAATTGGGTGCACTTCCTGCAGATGTAGTTGTCTGGGACACTTGAAGCGTCACAGATTTCCCACATCCCACAGGTGAAGCACTTCACCCCAGCAACTGCCATTTCTAGAACTATTTAATAAATTAATTTAAATCCAATAACTGCTTATTGACTCCTGATTAAGTATATGTTCCCTAGGGCTAGATTTCTGCTATAAATGCTAAATTCTAGAACAGTAATCCCCTGATTCTGGTCTAGATACCCTCTACTTGTTAATTAAGTGATTAATTTATTTGGTTTAATTAGTTTAACAATGTTTTAGTTTCAAATTCAGTGTAGATTCTCTACCAGCCAATAAGGTAACAGATTTACCATGATGCCACTTTTAATAATTTTAAAAAAAAAATCCCCGAGGTCCGTGAATCCCCGAGGTAAGGTTTTTATACTCACCTCTCTGGAACTCCGCCCTCCGACTCTGCTCCCTGGAACTGGCCGCGAATCCCCGAGGTCAGGTTTTTATACTAACCTCTCTGGAACTCCGCCCTCCGACTCTGCTCCCTGGAACTAGGCCGCGAATCCCTGAGGTAAGGTTTTTATCCTAACCTCTCTGGAACTCTGCCCTCCGACTCTGCTCCCTGGAACTAGGCCGCGAATCCCTGAGGTCAGGTTTTTATACTCACCTCTCTGGAACTCCGCCCTCCGACTCTGCTCCCTGGAACTCTTATTAACATCCTACAGTAAAATTGTGAGTGAAATGAATGCTCTCCATGGTAGCTGGATTTCTTAACACCTCTTGTGGGCAGGTGTACTTCTCTCAGGTCCCTCAAGGAAGTCTATGGCCTCCCTCTGCCATGCTCCCCAGCATCAAGCTCCAGCTCTCAGTCCTCCAGAATGTAAGCCTGTCCCCTCCGCTCCCCAGTTGCCAACTGGAGCCTCCCTTCTCCCCGTCCTGACTAGCCCAAATGGACCCCAGCTATGCCTCCTGCCCCCAGTGTTCCCTCCCACCCACCTGCCAGACTGTATATTTGGACGGCTGCCGGCTGGGAAGTCATGCAACTGGATGCAAATGAGGCCCTGCTGTTAAGATCAGCAGGACCTCTGTGACCAGGCCTTGGTTCTTTGCCTGTTTTAGGCCTCACCTGCAGCCTGCCTACTTCCCTGTAAATATTGGGACCACTGGGCTCTTCCCTCAAATGCAGAGGCAATGATTTGAAAGGAGAAATTTCCCATTCTAAACATTTTTTTGCCCAGTCTTCCTAATGCCTGATCACTTAGACACTGTGGTGAGTCAGTTCACTAACAGCCAGAAGTGGGGTCCACCAGGAAGACCTGGGAAATCCAGAAAATGCCTGGTCACATTGGCCCCCCTGTAACTTTTAGGATAAAAGATATAAATTCAGGGCTAGGGACAGGGGGAGCTTTAGGGGATTTTTGGCCTTGTGACTAGGGGAAGGAGTTGGAGGGGGTGGGGGGATGTGACGGAGGCAGTTGATCAGTTGATCTGGATCTTCATGAAAGAAGCCCATGAGTTCCTTACGCTCATTGTCGGGGGTGAGGATGGAGGAGACAGGGCAGAGGGGGTTAAGAAGACGGTTTACATTCCAGAATGATCCTGGAATAGTGAGCAGAATAGTGAACAGGAGGGCCTGATAGTGTTTTATGTGTTCAACCAGGTCTAGGAGTGAATGGCTAGACCAATTGTCTGTTAAACATGTATCCCTTGAACTGGGAGTGGAGAAAGGGCTGTATCAGGAGAACAACCAGGGTGAGGGAGCATAATGGTCCTATGGGGGACTAGGGCACCAAAAGTGGAGGTAAGACTGTGGTTGAACAAATCAGTAGTTGCAAAAACGTTGTGGTGAACGGAGGGCCAAAGACTGGACAGTTGGGATTTTGCAAGTGCATGTATGTAAATTGGAGGATAGCGTTTCCCAGGAGTAGGCAAGAGGAAGTAGAGTTAGGAAGTGGAAGGGAGATCAGGTTGTAGAGTGACACAAGGAAGTGATCACAGATGGCCTTATCTGTGTATGATACAATGGGGGTAGCGAGGCATGTGAGCTGGCAAAGCTAAGAAAATGGCTGTGAATATGCATTGGAAAGTTTAATGGAGGAGAAATTAAGGAGGATAAGAGGGCAGTGAACTCAGATGAGAGAGAACCTGATGAGTTGAGATGGAGATTAAAATCGCTGAGGATGAGAAGCCATTCAGTCCAGAGGCTGAAGAAGGCAAGCAGTGAAGATAGTTTGGTGACACAAGAGGCTATCGTCAAAAGCAACACAAACAACTTGTGCTGATATAGCACCAAAACGGAACTAAATATCCTAGGGTACTTCACAGGAAGGAGAAGAAAAATCTAAATCAAAAGAGGAAAATTAAAGATTTTGCTGTTCTGGTGCCCTGTTAACCCAGTATTATGTCTCTTTTAGGCTTGTCTAACTTTGCAACAGGAGCAGTGAAGATGAAAGCTTACCCCTAAGCAACCAGAGAATCTCATAATGTCTCTCCACATGGATGAGAAAGCAGCAAGTTGCTGAACATTCTGGTTGTTTTCTAAGAAGGGAATCCTGACTCTTTTGCTGCTGACTGTATTTTTACATTATTAAATGGAGAAAACGAAAATGCCTCAAAGTGTTTATAATAGAAGATACTGCAAGGAATAACTGCATTGAAAAGCCAGCAGCTGTGGGGTGTGGAGCCAAACTGAAAGTGAATCCTTTGAGGTAAACGTTGACATTTTAACTTCACTGAAAATAAAAATGGTGAGCAATTTAACACAGGGCTGCTGACTTGCTATCAACTGTTTTACATTATCGCACCAAGTCAAGGTCTACCACTTAGTGTTTCTATAAAGAGCCAAAGTCATTATGTATGGTTTATGTTGCACCAAACAATAGAGCTAATAACACAATCCAATCATAGGTACTAAAAAAACTGATTATGGATAAGGATTTTCATAATCACTTTTTGAAACTGCACCACATTGCTATCCAATTGAAGAGATGTTACACATGAATTAAATCTTTGGTTCCGTGACAAGGGTACTTAATATTCTGATACAATGACCATCTCCAACAAGACAAAATCTAACCAGCTCCCCTTGACATTCAATGGCATATCCATTGCTGAATCCCCCACTATCAACATCCTGGGGGTTACCATTGACCAAAACTGAACTGGACTAGCCATATAAATACTGTGGCTACAAGAGCAGGTCAGAGGCTAGGAATCCTGCAGCAAGTAACTCACCTCCTGACTCCCCAAAGCCTGTCCACCAACTACAAGGCACAAGTGAGGAATGTGATGGAATACTCTCCACTTGCCTGGTTGAGTGCAGCTCCAACAACACTCATGAAGCTCGACACCATCCAAGGCAAAGCAGCCCGCTTGATTGGCACCCAACCCACCCATTTAAACATTCACTGGACCCATTACCAGTGCACAGTGACAGCAGTGTGCTCCATCTACAAATGCACTGCAGCAACTCACAAAGGCTCCTTTGATAGCATCTTGCAAACTGGTGACCTCCGCCACCTAGAAGGTTAAGGCAGCAGATGCATGGGAACACCACCATCTGAAAGTTCGCCCCTCCAAGCAACAAACCATTCTGACTTGGAACTATGGATGGAATTTTCCGTTCCTGCTGGCGTTGGGTGTCATGGCCGCACGTCGGGAACTTCATTGTGATCCATCTGCATATAAGCTCACTCTCCGGAATCATGTCCCCATGTTGGATCATCCGAGCAGCAGCACATATAAGGTGTGCATCTGGCGAGCTGCACTTTGAGGGGAACTCGGAAGTGAGTGCACAGTAACGTTGTGTAGCACTCGCAAGGGTTGCCTGTCAGACCTCAATGTTGAGAAACTGCGCATTCAGGCGAGGGCACAGGCAAGTTGCATTTTCCTAGCTGGCTGACAGTGTGGTGCTGGGGCAAGGGCTGCACTGCAGTTGATGGTAATGCACAAGCACGTGCAGGGTTGCGAGGGGTGGGGGAGTGGCCACGCATTAGGGATACCTTGTATAAAGTGACCATTCCTCCGCAGCTGAGACAGTTCAGGCGCAGCCACATTAACATGCTTGGAGTTGGGCCTCTAGCTTGTCTGCCCACTCAAGCAACACAGAGGCTTGAAAGTGCCATCAAATGCTCCAGAGCTTTTCACCCCTTGAGCATAGGCTGCAAACTAATGAGCGTTTTAGTGGACTGCAGAATAATTGGATGACTGAGCAAGTTGTACAATCTCCTAGTTAAAGATGGCCAAGGAGCAGTCACCACTGGAGACGCTCACAGGCCCTTGCAATGTCATCATCCCGGTTTGGACCAGTCTCCCCCATGGTTCAAGCTAACAGTGCAGCCTTGCAGTGCGGGTTAGGAGAATGTCCACACCTGAGCGCACCTGAGAGCACAGCATGCAGTCCAATGGGCAAAGCTGCTGCCAATCGGTCAGGTGGAGTGAGGCAGAGGTGGGTGGGGTTTCGGGCAGCCATACAGTGCACTAAATTCTGGCCATTTAAGTGATGGCCAGCACTCTGTGGGATGTGTTAAGGGGCCTTCAGACTTAACCAAGAGAGGTTCTTAGTACACCCAAGCTAATCCATGCGTCTCTCTCTTTCACCCTGCAGGAGGGGTACATCAGGAGCATGGAGCTTGGTGACTAGTGACCTAACTGTATGCCTCATGGCTTACAGGGAGCAGAAACGAAAGCAAAGAGAGTGACAGAGGCGCCTGGCTGGGCAGAGGGAGGTGCAGCACCCTCAGGTAGAAGGTGCGGCTGGGGCTCCCGTGCATGCTGCTGAAGAGCCACAGGGAGCCATTGCTGATTAGCCCCTGGCTAGGCTCAGGGTCTACAGACGCCGCCTTTCATTCCTGCAGATGACCGAGAATCAGTGCCGCTGAAGACTGTGCATGTCCAGGGAATTGGTCAGTCTCATCTGCCACCTGCTGCAGGATTTGGTGCCATGGGGACATGGAGAGCATCCACTACCAGTGGCCGTGAAAGTGCCTGCGGTGATCAATTTTTACGCCAGTGGCTCCTTTCAGGGCTCCACAGGTGGCCTCTGTGGGATATCATAAGCCTCCACCCACAAATGCATCCAGAAGCTCATGGACACCAACTTTGTGCATTTCACCTGGGATCAGGAAAGCCAGGATGCAAGAGCGCTGGGATTTGCCCAGATCTCTGGTTTCCCACAGGTGCAGGGTGCCATCGACTGCATTCACATGGCGCCCAGGTCTCCATGGCAACAAGCAGTCAACTACGTCAACCGTTAGGGCTTCCACTCGCTGAATGTTTAGCTGATGTGTTACCAGCACAAAAGCATCCTTTAGGCCTGCAAATGGTTCCCAGGGAGTGTCCACAACTCCTTCATTCTCAGTAGGTCTCAGATCCCTGATATCTTCCAAGATCCACAGAGGCTGCAGGGTTGGCTCCTCAGGGACAAGGGTTACCCGCAGAGGACATGACTGATGACACCCTTGCAGCGGCCTCAGAGTGCTGCAGAGAAAAGGTACAACGAAGTTCATACAGCAGCTCGCATTTTGGTGGAGCAAACCATCGGAACATTGAAAATGAGGTTCCGGTGCCTGGACCGGTCTGGTGGAGCTCTGGAATACAGTCCACACAGAGTGTCACACACCATCGTTGCCTGCTGTGCCCTTCACAACCTGGCACTGCAACAGGGAGAGGAGCTGGCTGAGGAGGAGATAGAGGAGCTGCACGTCACCTCCAATGAGGAGGACATCAAAGGGGATGAGGGTGAGGAGGTCCTTGAAGGTGAGGATGACAGCGATGAGGCCATCGCAGTGACCAGACAAGGCAGGCATGCTCGGGAGTCTCTCATAGCTGCTAGATTTGTGGAGGGTGATGACGACTTGCAGTGAGGAGACACCATAGATCCTCACGTTGCATCTGTAAACATTTCACTCCTATCTGGCTGATGGCAGCGCACATACCCTCTGTGATAAGGCTCCTATCATGGAGACACAGGGGGTGCCAATAGTCCCTTCATTTCAGGAGGATGATGAAGACATACAGTGGGGATACTCCATAGATCCTCACAGAGCTTATGTGAATGTCTGACTCCTGTCTGGCTGATGGCAGGTCACTTGCGCTCTGTGAACTGAGTCATATCATGGAGATGCAGCAGGAAAAATTTAACTTCTCCTGATCCTATGGCATCCTTCGTGAGCTGAACCCTTCAGGACCACACTGTCACCGAGCACAGATGTTGATGAGATGGGGGGGCCAGCCGCACCTCAAAGGTGCTGGGAGCAGACAGAGAGAATGACGGACTCTGTGCCACCGGCCCAGGACATCCTGGCAGTGATGATAAACCCCATCGAGGTGCAGGCATGACTGATGTGACCAGTGACAGTGAAGGTGCACCATCAGTGTGCTGGGAAGGCTGCACAAAGCACAGGGAGGAGGCCCTGGACTGAGACACCTGTCTTTACCTTGTGCAGGGACAGAGGTTTCATATCTGAGCGACACAAACACTGCTCATCAGAACAAGGAGCCACAGGCAGGGAGACATTCTTGGAAGTTTATGTACAAGTGTTTAACACACATGCCCAGGCTGTGCAACTACATCTCCTTAACCTTCCTAATCCTGTCACTACATCTTGTTGTTTCCCCGACATCCACAGTGGAGGTGGAGGCAGCCTGCTGACAGCTACGCCCTGTCTGTGATGACGTCCTCTGGAGGGCTGAGACCTAGAGGGCTCCGGCCTGCTTTCGGGGTCCTGCTGTTTGGCAGTGGCACCCTCCTTGGCTTGTGCTGGAGCTGCTGGGGTCACACGAAGAGGGGATTCGGCATTCCTCCACCAGTCTGCGACCTCTCCCTTTTGTTGTGTGCCAGCTTGTCTTGCATGAAGACAGATGGAGAGAGTGTAAGCAGGACGCCTGACAGGCCAGATGATAAGCATGCCTGGTAAGTGCGGATGGTGAGTGGTCCTATGGATGAGATGAGGACAATGAAGGTGTGTGTGAGAGAGTGAATTGTAATGTCCCTTGAACTGGCAGTGAGTGAGATCCTGGTGGATGTGTGAAGGGTTTGTGACTTGAGCGTGATGAGAAGAGTGACTTACCCTGGTGGAATGGAGGAGATCGCTCATCCTCTTTTGGCGCTGGGTGGCTGTCCTCCTTTGTAGGGCGTTAGCACTGACCACCTCTGCCACCGCCCACCAAGCAGGATTGGTGATGTTGCTGCCCCTCCTGCAGCCTTTGGGGGTACAGGACATCACTGTAGGTCTCCACGGCATCCAAAAGGCGTTCCAGGGACACGTCACTGAATTGGGGGGCTGCAGTCTTCTTGCCTTTCAGGACCATGCCTTCTGTGCAGCTGGAAGCACTGGGAGGTCTGCCCGTGGCTGCACTTTAAATATGGCACCTGGCATGAGGAAGCAGCGAGGTGATGGCGTGGTGGGTAAATCGGAGGCTGCCCGCCAGTGAAATGGCGTGTTTCCCGGAATGCATGATTGGAACAATATGGCGTACAAAGCCGCCATTGCAGCCGGCAGGTAAAACGTTCTTTTTCCCGCCTACTACCTGCCTGAATAGGAGACAGCAGCTAGGCCTCCCACTTGCTCATCTCAAGCAAGTTAGCTGTCTCCAGGATTATGTACTTGAAATTAGGCTTGAGAATGGCCGATAAGTCCCCGGGGCCTGATAATCCAAATCCCAGAGAACTTAAGGAAGTGGCCCTAGAAATAGTGGATGCATTAGTGGTCATCTTCCGAGATTCTATAGACTCTGGAACAGTTCTTACAGATTGGAGGGTAGCTAATGTAACCCCACTATTTAAAAAGGGAGGCAGAGAGAATGGGGAAAATTCTAGAGTCCATTGTAAAAGATTTAATAGCTGAGCACATGGAAAACAGTGGCAGAATTGGACAGAGTCAGCATGGATTTACGAAAGGGAAATCATGCTTGACAAATCTACTAGAATTTTTCGAAGATGTAACTAGTAGAGTTGGTGAGGGGGAGCCAGTGGGTGTGGTTTATTTGGATTTTCAGACGGCTTTCGACAAGGTCCCACATAAGAGATTGACGTGTAAAACTAAAGCGCATGGGATTGGGGGTACTGTATTGAGATGGATAGAAAACTGGTTGACAGACAGGAAACAAAGAGTAGGAATAATCGGGTCTTTTTCCGAATGGCAGGCAGTGACTAGTGGGGTACTGCAGGGATCGGTGCTGGGACCCCAGTTATTCACAATATATATTAATGATTTAGATGAGGGAACTAAATGTAATATCTCCAAATTTGCAGATGGCACAAAGCTGGGTGGGAGGGTGAGCTGTGAGGAGGATGCAGAGATGCTTCAGTGTGATTTGGACAAGCTGAGTGAGTGGGCAAATGCATGGCAGATGCAGTATAATGTGGATAAATGTGAGCTTATCCATTTTGATAGCAAAAACAGGAAAGCAGATTATTATCTGAATGGTTATAAATTGAGAGAGGGGAATGTGCAACGAGACCTGGGTGTCCTTGTACACCAGTTGCTGAAGGTAAGCATGCAGGTGCAGCAGGCGGTAAAGAAGGCAAATGGTATGTTGGCCTTCATAGCGAGAGGATTCGAGTACAGAAACAAGGATGTCTTGCTGCAATTATACAGAGCCTTGGTGAGACCACACCTGGAATATTGTGTGCAGTTTTGGTCTCCTTATCAGAGGAAGGATGTACTTGCAGGAGTGCAGCGAAGGTTTACCAGACTGAGTCCTGGGATGGCGGGACTGATATATGAGGAGAGATTGAGTCGATTAGGATTATATTCGCTGGAGTTCAGAAGAATGAGGGGGGATCTCATAGAAACCTATAAAATTCTAACAGGACTAGACAGGGTAGATGCAGGAAGGATGTTCCCGATGGTGGGGGAGTCCAGAACCAGGGTCATAGGCTGAGGATATAGGGTAGACCATTTAGGACTGAGATGAGAAATTTCTTCACCCAGAGAGTGGCGAGTCTGTGGAATTCGTTACCACAGAAAGTAGTTGGGACCAAAACATTGTATGTTTTCAAGAAGGAGTTAGATTTAGCTCTTGGGGCAAAAGGGATCAAAGGGTATGGGGAGAAAGCGGGAGCAGGTTATTGAGTTGGATGATCAGCCATGATCATAATGAATGGTGGATCAGGCTCGAAGGGCCGAATGGCCTACCCCTGCTCCTAGTTTCTATGTTTCTATGAATACCGCACACTGCCTGACCAGCGCGAGGAGCTTAAACCTGGTGGAAATCAGTCCTGCGTTGTCTCTTCAGGCCACACTCACAGGCATCTTATTGGCCAGGTACAGAATGACAGTGGTAGAAGCTGGGAGAAAATATTTTGTTGAAGGGGCTCCATGTGGCACAAGATGAAGCACAGAATAGAAAGGAGAGTCATTAACAAACATCTCACAGTACGAATAAGCAAGCAATGTGCGCTTATTAATCAGCTCTTAGTAATATAATCGAAGGACGTCCGCCACTCTGCCCTTTAAATGAAGTCCACAATGCTCATCTTTAAATGAAGGTCACGATGCTTCAATTTAAATGAAGTCCACGACCTTACCCTTTAAATAATTAATGGTGTTACCTATCACACTCTTTGATTCATGGTAATGGGCCATCTGCTGAAACTTGAACAGTTAAGATAACTACTGTTATATTACCTTTAACATTTTTTTAAAATTCATTTACAGGATGTGGGCTTCGCTGGCTGGGCCAGCATTTATTTCCCATCCCTAATTGCCCTTGAGAAGGTGGCGATGAGCTGCCTTCTTGAACCACTGCAGCCCATGTGGTGTAGGTACACCCACAGTGCTGTTAGGAAGGGAATTCCAGGATTTTGACTCAGAGACAGTGAAGGAACGGCGATATATTTCCAAGTCTGGATGGTGAGTGACTTGGAGGAGAACTTCCAGGTGGTTGTGTTCCCATCTATCTGCTGCCCTTGTCCTTCTAGATGGTAGTGGTCGTGGGTTTGGAGGGTGCTGTCGAAGGAGCTTTGGTGAATTCCTGCATTGCACATTGTAGATGGTACGCACTGCTGCTACTGTGCATCAGTGGGGGAGGGAGTGAATGTTTGAGGAAGGGGTACCAATCAAGCAGGCTGCTTTGTCCTGGATGGTGTCAAATTTCTTGAGTGTTGTTGGAGCTGCACTGATCCAGGCAAGTGGGGAGTATTCCATTGCACTCCTGGCTTGTCCCTTGTAGATGGTGGACAGGCTTTGGAGAGTCAGGAGGTGAGTTACTTGCTGCAGGATTCCTAGCCTCTGACCTGCTCTTGTAGCCACAGTATTTATATGGCCAGTCCAGTTCAGTTTCTGGTCAATGATAACCCCCAGAATGTTGATAGTAGGGGGTTCAGCAATGAATATGCCATTGAATTTCAAGGGGTGATGGTTAGATTCTCTCTTGTTGGAGATGGTCATTGCCTGGCACTTGAATGTTACTTGCCACTTGCCAGCCCAATCCTGGATATTGTTCAGGTCTTGCTGCAGATTTGAATGGATTGCTTCAGTATCTGAGGAGTCATGAATGGAGTTGAATATTTTACAATCATCAGCAAACATCCCCACTCTGACTTTATGAGGGAAGGAAGGTCATTGATGAAGCAGCTGAAGATGGCTGGGACCAGGACACTACCCTGAGGAACACCTGCAGTGATATCCTGAAACTGAGATGATTACCTCCAACAATCACAACCACCTTCCTTTGTGCTAGGTATCACTCCGATTAGCGGAGAGTTTTCCCCCTGATTCCCATTGACTCCAGTTTTGCTAGGGCTCCTTGATGCCATATTCAGTCAAATGCTGCCTTGATGTCAAGGGCAGTCACTCTCACCTCACCTCAGGAGTTTAGCTCTTTTGTCCATGTTTGAACCAAGGTTGTAATGAGGTCAGAAGCTGAGTGACCCTGGCAGAACCCTAACTGGGCATCAGTGAGCAGGTTATTGCTAAGCAAGTGCCACTTGATAGCACTGTTGGTGACTACTTCCATCACTTTACTGATGATCGAGAATGGACTGATGGGGCGGTAACTGGCTGGGTTGGATTTGTCCTGCTTTTTGTGTACAGGACATACCAGGCAATTTTCAACATAGCCGGGTAGATGCCAACGTTGCAGCTGTATTGGAAAAGCTTGACTAGGGATGCAGCAAATTCTGCAGCACAAGGCTATTGCCGAAATATTGTCAGGGTCCATTGCAGTATCCAGTGTCTTCAGCCATTTTTTGATATCACGTGGAGTGAATCGAATTGGCTGAAGACTGGCATCTGTGATGCTGGGGACCTCCGGAGGAGGCTGAGATGGATCATCCACTTGGCACTTCTGGCTGAATATTGTTGCAAATGCCTCAGCCTTATCTTTTGCACTGATGTGCTGGGCTCCTCCATCATTGAGGATGGGAATTTTTGTGGAACCTCCTCCTCCAGTGAGTTGTATAATTGTCACCACCATTCACAGCTGGATATGGCAGGACTGCAGAGCTTAGACCTGATCTGTTGGTCGTGGAATTGCTTAGCTCTGCCTTTCACTTACTGCTTATGCTGTTTGGCATGCAAGTAGCCCTGTGTAATAGCTTCTCTAGGTTGACACCTCATTTTTAGGTATGCCTGGTGCTGCTCCTGGCATGCCCTCCTGCACTCTTCATTGAACCAGTGTTGATCCCCTGGCTTGGTGGAAATGGCAGAGTGGGGGATATACCTGACCATGAGGTTACATATTGTGGTTGAGCTGATGGCCCACAGCGCCTCATGGATGCCTGGTCTTGAGTTGCTAGATCTGTTTGAAATCAATCCATTTAGCACAGTGGTAGTGTCACACAACACGATGGAGGGTATCCTCAATGTGAAGATGGGACTTCGTCTCCACAAGGACTGTGTGGTGGTCATTCCTATCGATAGTGTCATGGACAGATGCATCGGTGGCAGACAGTTTGGTGAAGATGAGATCAAGTATGTTTTTCCCGATTGTTGGTTCCCTTGCCGCCTGCCGCAGACCCAGCCTAGCATATTATAATTAGTAATGAACGCAGGATTTGTTTGGATAGCTCAACCGGTTGTGCAGTACTGTAATATACTGTGAAGAAAGAGTCTTAATGTGTAATAGAAAATGTTGTATAATTATGCACAGTGAATTTGAACTTTGGCTTCTGCTGTAGGTCTGAAGAAGCAAATTAAACGTTGAAACCAGCAACATTAGTAAGGCAGGTCAAACATGCAAAATTAGCCTGAACACTTTCTTTGCACAGAACATTTAGAACAAAGGAATAATTATTAAATGGCTTTGTCAACCAGAAGTACTTTTAAGTGCAGTATTCTATTTTGTTTTCCATCCACTGAGGTCTATTCTGAAATCAGTCTTGGATGTAATTATGTTCAAAGCATTGCTGCTTTGAATTGTGGTGGGATGAAATCTTCGCTTGTGTGTTCAAAGCTCTAATTCTTTGTGACAAAGGTAGCTTTAATGAAGAATAAAACCTAAATGGGATGGTCCTCTGGAGAATCTGTCAAAGTGTCAAATCAATAAATGCAGTAAGTGAGCTGAGGAGTGAGAGGAGGTCAAATGCAACATAACCTAGCAAGAATAAATATATTATTGAAGCAGAGAAGCATGGTTTAGGTTGGAAGCAACAGGGATTCTTTTTGCCTTTTATCTTGAGCCATTTATAGGATTTGTAAAGAAAGGTTTGTTGGACGTTTGAATAAGAGAATTGTATATCACAGATATTGGACCAATTTCTTGCAACATACAACTAAGAAATGAAATGTCTCTGGTGAATTTGTTGTTTGCATTCTTTTTAATTATCCAATTAAAGACCTCCCCATCTTAAAATTTCAATAAACAATTTGGTTCACATCAGCTTAAATAAATGAAAGAATGTTCATGTAATTTCATATAAGGAAGGGAGAGTGTAATTATGTGTCACTGTGCTTTTAATTACTAACACTGATAGAACATTTTACTGGATAAGTTCATCTAATGGGTGCTGAGGCCAGAGGGAAATCATCATGGCCTATGGAGCAATAGAATCAGAGCTAATAATTTATTTGAATATTCACAAGATATTTGGTTCAGTTCCACATGTGAGGCTTTTAATTGAAATTAACACACAAGTATTCCATGGCGAGTGTGAAGTGTGTGATAACAGGTGACCAGGCTGTTTTACTCCTCTTCTAATTATTATTTCACTTGTTCTGCCACTGTTAAACATCGGTTACCTGAGTTCTCCAAATCTTTTTTCTTCTGCTACTCCTTTTGAAGTGTTGTCATTTAGTATCTATGTTCCCTTCTTATTCATGCCAAATACGTCTCTTTGTCTCCCTCTGCATTAAATTCTTATGATTGTCGATCTGCACAATCTACTAACCTCCGGATGTCATCCTGAAGTTGCTGCCAGTCCTATTCATAGTTGATCATGCTCCCTATTTTCAGATAGTCTGCAAATTTTGAAATTGTATTCCTGCTATGTGTTCTTGTTATCTTTTGGTTCCAAGATATTGGTAATAATCACACTTTAAGCTTGGAGAGATCAGAACACTTTGTCTTTAGCTTGCCATGCTGGCTTGTACACAAGAAGGACCGGTTTGAACTGGTTCTGTTACACATCATAGCAATCTCTCGTGCAACCATAAAATGTGGCCCCCTTGAACACTTGCACAGAACAATTTGTTCCTAGCTTCTTTGTTCCTGGCTTTTTACAGATATTTACAGGTAATGCAACAATATATAACAACCCCATATATGCAAGTCTAGATTATTTATATAAATTGTGAAGAGTGATAGTTCCAACGCTGACTCCTAGGGTTAAAATGGTTTACATTGTTCCTGTTTCAGGAACATCCATGAATCGACAACTCTCGCTTTTTGTACTTGATCCAATTTCTTATCTCTGTTGCCGCATTCCTCAATTTCCATGTACTTTCATTTTATCAACGAGCCTCCTATGTGATATATATTCAAACATTACTCAAATCTGCTGAAAACTTGGAGGAAATAATAATTTTGCATATTAAATGTTTTATGTTCATTCATGCTATTGACTGTTAGCACATTATATGTCTGCTGCATTTTGGTTGCCTTCTTACTGTTACAGTACTGAGAGAATTTCTGACTGCTATGTTTAATGTTCGTAGCTGTGCTCATTTAATTCATAGCCCAGCAGCAATTGTGTGGATGTTACAGGCTCTTAGCTTTAGTGGAAACTTTTAAATTCATTGAGAATTTCTTACATCTGACCTTTCATCTTTGCAGTACTCCATAACTGCCAGCAGATGTCGATGCTAAACTATTAGAAGTTGACATTCACAACAGCACCACCAGCAGATAGTTAGGGAATATTAATTTTAATTCTTGGTCATATGAATCCCATAGAACCAATTTTTAAAACATGGCCATAAGTTTTTGTGAATCATATCATTGTCCACTGTACCTTTTGTATTAGCTTTTAACTCCTGTGCAATACTGAAGGGAGTGCTGCATTATCAAAGGTTCTATCTTTTGAACAGGATGATAAATTGAGGCACTGTTTCTTCAGTTGGTATATAAGGTCTCTTTGGAAAAAGATCACATCCCTCTTGTGTGTTGAAGTGATGAAGAAAAGGAGGGGGAGGTGAAGAGCTTATGTGGGGAATAGGGTTGCCAACTGTGATTAAATGTATTCCTGGAGGTTTCATCACATGACTTGCCCCCAAAGTCCAGCCATTAGTCGGCCAACACATCCATCTTTGTGATCCACTGTGCCAATTGGAAAGCAAACAGGCTCATTACTCAATTGGATAATGCTTGATGGTATCCAAACCCCCTTCCCCCTGTGCCCCCATTTTCAATATTTTTATAGCTGGTAAAGAGAAATGTTCAAAGAAAACGACAAGTAAACAATATTTGTTAATGTCTGTATGATATTTCTCCAGGGCTGTGTCCTGGAAATTGATAATCAACTCCTGGAGTGTCCAGGCCAATCCTGGAGAGTTGGCATCCTTAGTGGGGAACAGTTGGAAGGAAGTAGTTGGGGTGAGGGGAAGAGGAGGGAAGTAGATTTCAGGGAAGGAGGAGAGGCAGAGGAGAGAAGGGGAGGTCGATGGGAAGAGCGGAAAGGGGGGAAGGTAGGAAGGGAAGGTTCTTTTGTTCAATTTATCTGTGTGAGTTTTCTGACAGAAGCAAACAGTTCAGTTTGGGTAACTAACAGAGGCAGTTGCAGCTTTGTTGTGGTGTAAATTTCATCTCACCAGAATGGAGAAGCGAACAGGATATGATAGTCAGTTGGGCCTGCACTCCAAGCAGAGAAAATACTAACTGCATTGTTCATCATGTGGAATTGGAGTGAGGCTCTATCCCAGTTTGGATTTCCTGAGGAAAAAGCAGCTGGAAGGTTTGCTCTTGCTGGCAGCTAGTGGAAGAAATCTATGGTGGTCCTCACAGAGCCTTGTGGCAGAAAGCAATCAACAGAGTTAGCTTGGAAAGCTGTAGGAAAGCAGTTGGATATCTGTTAGCAACCCAATCAAGGAGCTGAGGCATCCACCGTCATGCGGTCTGTAAAAAGATGGAGTGTGGCATTGTCAAAAAGCTAATGGAAGGACCCCCATTCTCTTACCTGAAGAGGACAGCTGGAACCCTGAGGAGAAATAAAGTGAATTGCCGAGGGTTGTGGCATACCTTTGGGTTGCTCCCAGGAAAAGTGAATGAACCTTCAGCATTTAAGGCCAGGGAACTCTTGACAGAAAATAAAAAGCAGAACTGAGTTTGTAGCTTAAGTAGTTATAAATTATAGTGTTAATAGTGTTTGCTTTGTTTAATTCAAATATACAATAAAGTTTGTTCTACTTTAAAAATACGAAATCTTGTGCAAGATGTGACAAGAGCACAAGAAACAGGAACAGGAATTAACCATATGGCCCTTCGAGGCTGCTCTGTCATTCACTACGATCATGGCTGATCTTGGGCTTCAACTCCATTTTCCCGCCTGCTCCCCATATCCCTTAATTCCCTGAGAGACCAAAAACCTGTTTAACCCAGCCTTAAATGTATTCAACGATGGAGCATCCACAACCCTCTGAGGTAGAGAATTCCAAAGATTCACAACCCTTTGAGTGAAATAATTTCTCATCTCAGTCCTAAGTGACTGGCCCCTTACCCTGAGGCTGTACCCCCGTGTTTTAAACTCCCCAAATGACAAAAAAAATCCCTCAGTGACCACCCTATCAAACCTCCCCTGAATTTTGTAGGTTTCAATGAGATTGCTTCTTATTTTCCTGAACTTCAGAGAATATGAGCCCAATTTTTCTTTTTTTTGATTCATTCATGGGATGTGAGTGTCACTGGCTGGGCCAGAATTTATTGCTCATCCCTAATTGCCTTTGAGAAGGTGGTGGTGAGCTGCATTCTTCAACTGCTGCAGTCCATGTGGTGTAGGTACACCCACAGTGCTCTTAGGGACGGAATTCCAGGATTTTGACCCAGCAACAGTGAAGGAACGGCAATATATTTCCAAGTCAGGATGGTGGGTGGTTCGGAGGGGAACTTGCAGGTGGTGGTGTTTCCTCGTGTCAGCTGCCCTTGTCTTTCTAGATGGCAGTAGTCGTGGGTTTGAAGGTGCTGTCTAAGGATGCTTGGTGAGTTCTTGCAGTGTACCTTGTAGATGGTACACACTGCTGCTACTGTGTGTTGGTCGGGGAGGGAGTGAATGTTTGTGGATGTGGTGCCAATCAAGCGGGCTGCTTTGTCCTGGATGGTGTCAAGCTTCCTGAGTCTTGTTGGAGCTGCACGCATCCAGGCAAGTGGAGATTATTCCATCACACTCCTGACTTGTGCCTTGTAGATGGTGGACAAGCTTTGGGGAGCCAGGAGGTGAGTTACTCGTCGCAGGACTCCTAGCCTCTGACCAGCTCTTGTAGCCACAGTATTTATGTGGCTAGTCTAGTTCAGTTTCTGGTCAATGGTAACCCCCCAGGAAGTTGATAGTGGGGGATTCAATGATGGTAATGCCATTGAATGTCATGGGGCAATGGTTAGATCTTCTCTTGTTGGAGATGGTTATTGCCTGGCACTTTTGCGGCCCAAATGTTACTTGCCACTTGTCAGCCCAAACCTAGATATTGTCCAGGTATTGCTGCATTTGGACATGGACTGCTTCAGCATCTGCGGAGTCACGAATGGTGCTGAATATTGTGCAATCATCAACAAACACCCCCACTTCTGACCTTATGATGGAGGGGAGGCCATTGATGAAGCAGCTGAAGATGGTTGGGCCTAGGACACTACCCTGATGAACTCCTGGCCTCCCAGGGACTAGTTTAGTAAACCTTCGCTGTTCCGCCTCCAGTGCAAGTATATCCCTTCTTAAATGTGGAGGCGAAGCTGCACACAGTATTCCAGACATTGTCTCTCCAAAACCCTGCACAACAGTAGCAAGACTTCTTTATTCTTGTACTCCAATCCCCTCAATTAAAGCCAATAGGTCAGTTAATTACTGGATGTTTGGATTTCTCTGTAAACGTTAACCGTCCCTAACAGGATTGTAACATAAGGTACATTGAGGATAATGGTACAACCAGTGACACTATTGCATTGCAAATGTTTTTAACGGATTAATGGTTAGGTCTGATACAACAAGCAAAAGTGATATGAGAGAAAAGTTTGAGGCAGTGAGTGGTTGAGGTCTGGAATGCACTGCTGGAGAGTGTGGTGGAGGCAGGTTCAAAGCATTCAAAAGAGAATTAGACTGTTATCGGAAAAGGAAGAAATGTGCAGGTTTACGGGGAGAAGGCAGGAGAACGGCACTCAGGGAATTGTTCAGTCAGAGAGCTGGTGCCGACATGATGGGCTGAATGGCACTGTAACGATTCTGTGAACAGTGGTCATGGTCTTGGATCAGTTAAAATCCAAAGGTTGAGAGTTCAAATCCCCTCAGTAAAATGAGTTTGTGGCCAGCCTCAAATGACCATGAGAGCTGCTCCATTTTCACTAATGTGCTTCAGGGAAAAGAAGCCCAGGATCATACTATAGTTAGTTCTATTTTCTAGTTTGTCTGAGTACATTAGCTATGAAAAATTGGGTGTGCTGGCTCCTTTGTCTGCCTTCAGTCAATTTGTGATTCTTGGCCCAGGTCCAAGTGTCTGCAGTTAAGTCCTAAATCAAAAGAGATAAGTCTTCTGTTGTCTTGAAGCTTTATTTGTGCGCAGACATTTTGCCTTTCAAATCCCCATGCAGTCTGGCTCCTGTCTCTCCAGGAATAGAAGTTTAGAAAGGGAGCAAAGCTGGAATTTCTCCCAAATATGTAACTAAATCCCACTCCAGGGGTACTCATACTCTTTCGAAATGCTGCACTGGCCCTATTAATCTCGGGTGCAGAGGTGTGTTTCGCACTGTGCCCCATATCTTGATGCACAATGGATTGAATTTTTCACACATAGAGACAGGAAACAGGAGCTGGGACCGTTTTTGGGTCCTGAACCCACAGCTCTGGTGGGAACCTGAATATAGTCAGCATTTTCACGCGAGTGGGGCCCTTAATTAGCATGCCGGGTTCCCTGTCCCATTAAGAGTGGTTGGGGGGTGGGGGGGGGGGCCGAAGGTGGAGGGTCAATCAGATTCCTTCCAGCTTCAAAGGAGCGCCAGGCTGCAGTACAAGGTAAGGAACTGAGAGGGCGCTTCAACAAGAAAATGCCCTCTCAGCCACTTTCTAAAAATGAGAAATACTAACGGCTTAGCCACCGCTTTGGGGATGGGGGGTGAACAGGGGATGAACAGGGGAATGGGAATTACACTGCAGGGAGACCTTGAGGCCTTTGGCTGCACCCCTATCTAGGCTGCCTGACAGGACCCGTAGGCCTGCCTGGAGAACTGACCACCTGGCCTGCTGCTGGGTACCTCTCTCCAGGTAGCTGATCTGCCCCCGGCACACCGGGAAGCAAAAGTTTGGTCTCCTTAATCCTTGGTTAATAAGGCTGTTAATGAGCCTAAATGCATGCCCACTTCGTGGGGGTGGGGCTGCCTTCCTGGGCCTCGATCCCGTGACAACCTAAATGGCTGCCATGAGCAACGGGGTTCGAAAGCTGACACTTCTCGGGCACCCTCATAATTTTCAGGCCCCATCTGCCTCTGTTCCTGATGTCCCCCCAAGGATTCAGGCCTCGTGTGCTGGATGCAATTTGTTGAATGCCTTTTCATCCTGCTGCTGTGCAAATGAGGTCCTAGCACATAACATTCTGTTCACAAACCACCTACTTAAACAGTCTCCAATTTGTATCATTTTACAATAAAAGACACCAGGGACAGTTTGATAAATGCAATGGTGCAATAGTGGTCACTTATTCAACATATTGTGCCATGTTACAAGGCAAAAACAATTTGGCCCTGATTTTATTTCCCCCTCCATATCCCCACCCCTCTCCCTGTCACAACTTTTGTGGAAACCAAGGCTGAAATTTAATGGGGGTGGCTGGGGGCCTGCCATCTGCTGCTAAAACTGGCCCCACCAACCCGATCTGTGGGAGCCCCAAGGCAATTAAGTCCCTACTTGGCAGGAACCTGCTCCTGGGCTCCTGACTCCATGGGGGACATTTAATTGCTGCACTTCCCCCAATAGGGCAGGAATCCCACCATTGAGAGCTGACAGTCAATCAGGGGCTGGAAGCTCTCCACTACTGGCAGCGCCACCAAGAGTGGTGGCTGCTACTGGTAATTCACATGGTCCTTCACCAGGGATCCCTGGAGAAAGGCAAGTGAGGGTGGGATGGGAGTCATGGGGAGGGGTCACTGGCAAGGGGCGGGGGGGTGGGGGGGCGGTGCTGGTGTCAGGGAATTGGTGGAAAGCACAGGGATTCTTAGTAGGCAATCCCCTTTCCAGTGCCAGGTTCCAGGCTTCATAATGTGAGCTTGTTGCAGATTTGGGCCCCTTGCAAGCAACACTCCCACTCTGTGATAAAATCAGGGCCCATGCATTAATGTCGTCTGTTTGGCTATATCTAACAAATTTGATTAAATTTTTCTAGGTGGTGACTAGTTGTGTAGTTGATGGATTTCAGTAAGGCTTTTGACAAGGTCCCTCATGGGAGAATGGTCAAGAGGGTAAGAGCCAATGGGACCCAGGGCAATTTGGCAAATTGGATACAAAATTGGCTAAGTGGCAAGAGGCAGAGGGTGATGGTCGAAGGTTATTTTTGCATTTGGAAGCCTGTGATGAGTGGTGTACCGCAAGGATCAGTGCTGGGACCCTTGCTGTTTGTAGTGTCCATTAATGATTTAGACGTGAATATAGGAGGCACGATCAGTAAGTTCGCAGATGACACGAAAATTGGTGTCGTCATAAATAGTGAGGAGGAAAGCCTTAGATTACAGGGCGATATAGATGGGCTGGTAAGATGGGCAGAGCAGTGGCAAATGGAATTTAATCCTGAGAATTGTGAGCTGATGCATTTTGGGAGAACTAACACAGCTAGGGAATACACAATGAATGGTAGCACCCTAGGAAGTACAGAGGATCAGAGGGACCTTGGTGTACACGTCCATAGATGCCTGAAGCATAGGTAGGTAAGGCGGTTAAGAAGGCATATCGGACACTTGCCTTTATTAGCCGAGGCATAGAATATAAGAACAGGTAGGTTATGTTGGAGCTGTATAAAATGCTAGTTAGGCCACAGTTGGAGTAGTGTGCGCAGTTCTGGTCACCACACTATAGGAAGGATGTGATTGCACTGGAGAGGGTGCAGAGGAGATTCACCAGGATGTTGCCTGGCCTGGAGTGTTTCAGCTATGAAGAGAGACTGGATAGGCTAGGGTTGTTTTCCTTTGAGCAGAAAAGACTGAGGGGGGACCTGATAGAGGTATAATTATGAGGGGCATAGATAGGGTAGATAGGAAGAAACTTTTCCCCTTAGCAGAGGTGTCAAAAACCAGGGGGCACAGATTTAAGGTAAGGGGCAGGAGGTTTAGAGGGGATTTAAGGAAAAATTTTTTCACCCAGAGGGTGGTTGGAATCTGGAAAATGCTGCCTGAGGGGGTGGTAGAGGCAGGTACCCTCAACATTTAATAAGTATTTAGATAAGCACTTAAAATGCTACAGCATACAGGGCTACGGGCCAAGTGCTGGAAAATGGGTTAGAATAGATAGGTGTTTGATGGCCGGCACAGACATGATGGGCTGAAGGGCCTGTTTCTGTGCTGTATGACTATGACTTCTGCAATTCTCCAAGTTAGGAGTTTGTGGGTTGAGGCCCTACTCTTGGATTTTGGCAAATGGGCTGGTACTCTAGTGCGGTGCATCATCAGAGGTGGTGTCAAACCAATTTCTGGTGAAATGTCACAGACCTGAAATGTTTACTCCTGTTTTTCTCACCACAGATGCTAAGTATTTCCAGCATTTTCTGTTTCTATGTCAAACCAAAGAACTGGCTGTCTGTTTATTGGGATGTTATAGATCCCTTGACAAAAGGAAAAGACAGGAGATCTCCCTGTGTCCCAGATATTATCAGTCTCAACCAATTCCATCAAAAAGATGGTTGTTTATCTCAAAGCTCTTTGTAGGATTTACCGAATGTAAAATACCTGCCTCCCTTGCCCACATAGCATCTGCACTCAAAATAGAAGCCATTCATGGGCTGGATTCAACGCTCCACCTCTGGTGAGTTTAGAGTTGGGGGGGGTGGGGGGTGTTGGAGGGCATGTTAAATCCAGCAAGCCCCCTGGGACCATCAGAGGGCTCCTCCCAACGTGTAACCCCCACCGCCCCCCTCCCCCTTCAGGCTCACCTCCCTGTTTCGACCCTGGCCACCCACCCTTGATGCCGGGACTTATCAACTTGGCCCAAACTCACCTGCCAGGCTGGATCCAGTGCCACATGTCTCCTCTCGGCCTCGGATTGGCTGGAAGCTCTGAGGTGGGAACTTCCTGTTTCTGAAGGGCGTAAGTCCGGCTTCAACTCTGGAAGGTGGGCTCCCTCGGTTTTTTTAAATTAGGGTGGCAGGGACTCCTGCACTCAGTTAAATCCGGCCCCGTAAAGTGCTATAGAGTGTCTAGAGTGAAGTGCTAAGGTGCTGTGTGAATGCAAATTGCCTTCACTCTTCTCATGGGACCCTTCAAATGATTATCTGAAATTGTTCCCACCAATATCTGTAACCAGGAGTATTGTACTGTTAACTTAGAGCTCAAAATTCACTTTCCAAACACATCCAAAGTTTGGAAGGACAAAGCTTGAAATCGAATTGTAGTGTTGCGTGTTTTACAGTTTAATGGAAAATTTCACTTGCCCGTCTCTTTACTGAAATCCAATACTTAAGTGCAGCTACAAGGAATTTTCTATGGTCACCATTAGCTTTGCTAAGACCCCAGCAACAACACTGAATTTTAGTGTTACCACGCTGCGTAAGCAAACTTAAGCTGTTAGCAAAAAGTATTGTATTCAAATCACTGCATTCAGTCGAAAAAGAGTGCCATCTTTAGATTAGTAAAAAATAATCCTTTAATTTCCATCATGAATTAACAAGTAGGAAGTTCTAACAATATAAAAGTAGGGAGAGGTAGTATAAATTTAGCAACACAAAGGTAAGGCTGTTTAACAGTCTGGTGCATCACACAGTAGTATTAGGTTCAAGCTCATCAGATTGGAGACCTTTAAGCTGTACCAGCTTTGCTGACATCTAATTGGCAAAGTTAAGTGAACGTAAAAACATCAAATATTCAAAACACACACCCCTAGCAATATTCACAAATCCCACAGCATCTAACAGGTTTGTCATTACAGGATTTTAGAACAAACACTATGGGACACTATTGAGTAAACTAGATTAATTCCTGAATGGATTTACTATCCCTTCTAGAATGCACTATAAAATTCAGTGCATAAATAGTAACTTCATGCAGGTCTTTATAAACTAAGGGTGCAATCTATGTGAACCAGTGTGAGTTCAGAGTTACATTTGCAGGTGTGGGGACTAAACAGACTTGGAAATTGCTGTTGCCATATTAGTGCTCGGACCCGTAATACATTTGCACAATATTTCACCATCTGCTGTTGTAACTGAGGTGTCCATCTGTTTGTTTTGAATGGGATGGGGTGGCCATTAAATGATAGCAGGCAGAGAAACATCATATGAACATATCAAGGGTAAAATTGTCTGGGATAGCTCATCAATGGAAGGGCCTCAGTCGATTTGAAAATCACTTTACCCACAATTTTCCATTAAACCATTCGCAATGTGTTTGTACTCCAATATTGCACACACTTATTTTAAAAGTATACTTTTTAAAAATAGGAAACTCTCCCAGTTATTCTCCCAGTTCATCTTCATTGGTCTCTCTAGATCCTGCACCAAACGCAGCCTGGAGTTAGGTGGATGCTCCATTACCGGGCCTCTTTGCCAATGTGACTCTGAATCAGTTGCTATGAGGTGTGGGAGGCCAGTTTTCAGATAAATCCACTATTGATTATTTTTGTTTATTTGCCCATGGAGATGTACCTGGCTTCAGCTCAGGACTGCCCTGTGGCTATGCAGGTAACACTATCGAGATTTTCCAGCCCCACAAGTCAATGCACTTTTGGCCAGCTCACAAATGTTATATTCCCGCCCACGACGGTTCCCGCTGTGGGTGGGACTGGAAAATCCTGGACTATAAGTGGGGGATGAAATCCCCCATCCCACCTCTCTATAGCACTCTGAACCGATGCCCTGACATATTATGTGATTCTGCCATTGATCCACCATTTCCATGATAGGTGAGCCTCATGACAACAATGCAGCACTGTATAGGCAAAGAGAGTGTATATAGTATATTTTGTTTTGAACTTTGGGACCAGTCACTTGGACTATACTAGTCTTTAGCAATTCTGTGCATTCCTATGTAATGTAAAAATGCAACAGAAATTTCTAACATTGACTCCTCTCTCATAAAAAGGGGAAAAAAGCTTCTATTTTTCATTCTATAACCTCCTTAATAATATTCACTCTGGAAGACGTACACTTCTTCATTTAAGAGTGAACAAACAGTAAAGAAACATGTCCCTGGAGTGCATTATGAGCATTCAAACTTTCTCAATAGTAACTCACTCACACAAATAGCTGACTAAAGTAATTCAAACACTCATTCTGCACGTTACATGGCATGACAACAGAATCAGATACTGTGCATGATGCTATACACAGCGCTCTAAATATATACACAGGTACACACATATGCGTACCAACAGGCATAAATATAAATGTAAATCAGTGGAAAAGTTGAGTAAGGAAAGGAAACTACTAAACTCAATTTGTGATCGACAGAACAGTGAACTTCCATTGCTTAATGCATTAGTATAATGTAAACTATTAAAAGTTGCATTCTTAGCAATAGATATATGGAGTGAAACTACTATCAGATGATAATATGTAAGATCTGAATCTATTAACTAAAGATACATGGTTTTAGCACTTCTTGAAAGTGCATGTTGTCTATGATTTGTTCCAAAACAATTTAACTCTTTGTACCAAACACAACTGTATCACAGTGAGAGTTAACTTCTGGCAATTTAGGAAAATAGTTTGGCAGGTACATATTGACATACTAAAGTTCTCACTACATATGAATATGATAAAGTAATTAAAGATTAAAACATATAGTGCAATTTGCATTGTTACAATTATTTAAATGCAGGCATGGACAATATAATTAGTTTGCTATGATACAAGATTCTTGGAAAATGTTTTACACATTTTCCTATGCAAATGACCACACTCCTCCTGTAGGTCTATTCAGTTACAATTCCGTTATTAATATATGTGCACATTCTCTTGCAGCTAGGGAGTAACACTGTACGAGTTCAACTGTGGCCTTACAAAATAGGATGTCAGGCATCTGCTAATAGTTAATAATGGTGCCAATGATTTCATAGACAGTTAGTTGGGTACTTAATTAACCACATGATACACAATAAGTGTAACATGCTTGGGAGGTACAGGTGACTTTAGGTTACGGTTCCCAAAGCTCGCCACCACTGGGGACTTTCCTCATTTCATGTCTAGGTCTGTTGTAGACTAAGTGATAGTTAATAATTCTGTTATCTTTGTATCATCTGATTACCGAGATGAACAGTGTCTTGTTTTTTTTTCTCTCATCTAGCGATTCTTATGTTCCCAGCCACTGAAAGTCCCGTTGATCCGCACATCCTAAATATCCCGTTTCAATTGGGACATCCTGACATTAAGCAACACCGCTGAGAAGAGCAGCAGCTGCAGCAAGACTCGAGAGCGGATAAAAAAAGCTCAGCTGATTTGCGGATCTAACAAAACAGCACTTCCGCCCCAATGCCAATCAGAACCCTGCCTTGCAAAAAGTACAACCAGCGTTGACGTTAAACCCAAATTGTGAAATGCTAAGCAAACCCAAGCACAAATTACATCCATCACTAGACACATCTGATAAAACATTAACTAATGTGTGTGTATATATATTTCCCACATTTTAGTGTGTCATTTTATAATTTTGTTTCAACAATAGTGGAACTATAATGCAGAATGATAAGTCAATACAAAGATTTAGCAAAACTTGAAAAGCATACAAACATAACTTTTTATAGGTGATCCAAAACATGCTTTTTTTCCAATGCTGCAGAACTCTTAGGAGTTCTCTCAGCAAAAACACTCGTGGATGAATTGAATTTAAATGTATCTGAAAAAAGCGTGTTTGACAGAAGGCGCCAACATTCTCTTCCCTCTCAGTTTTGTTGAACATACACTGCACCCTAACATACAGCACCTCCTGTGCCCTAAACAAATGAAGCAAGTTAATAACGAGAACAATGCTTTAACTATGGCCACATACTAGGAGATATAAAAAGAAAACTGACACTTGCTTCCCACACTGTCCCAATCAGGTAGATCTGGAACATGACAAGAAGCCATTACATGCAGTCTGGAATCTGTATTGCACTTATTGTCTGATCACCACCACAATTACCCCCTCATCAGAATCCGGTGCTGTCACACACTAGATGCAGCAGTCTGAGGAAAGTCCTATTCTTGTTTTTTTACACAAAAACAACAGGATGTTAAGTTGAGCTACGTTTCATCAACACAGGATTCTAACTCATTGTCAGTCAACATTATGGACAGTCTAATGTATGCCCAAAAACTAGCAGCTATGGGGGTCCCAGGTAAAACTTCGAGGTTCCACGTGGAAGTCTACTTGATTATTTGTGGCATGTCACTCCAAGCTTTTGCCTTTTTTTTGGCAAGTTCCATCCATGATGGCTGACTGGACGAAGGAGAAGTTTTATCTTTGCCATATTGATCTCTTCCATCTTTGTCACTGGTATTCTGTGGCATTGCCAATGAATGCTTATTTACTGTAAGTAAAGTAATAATTTTCTTTAAAAAAACATATACACCTGTCAGGCAAAATGGAATTCAGTTATTTACACAGGTTTACAAGTTTCGAGTGCCTTTTCTTTAGTAACATTACGAAGCACCTCACATGCAATGAAATATGTTGACATGCAAAGATGTAGAGTAAGAACAGAGAATTATGTAAATAATGTGCTTTAAAATTTTGTGGAAAATAAACCAATAATAAAAAATGGATTCCCTGACTGTGATTGCAAAGTATGTCACATTACAGCTGTTTATAAAATACTCCTTTAATTAGTAAAAGGGAGTAATGGAAAAGTACAAAATACCAAACAAAATTATGATTTACAATATCAAAACATTGTTAAGTAAAATCAGCTTTTCTTTCCCTATCCTTAATACTGCATTCCCTTAATTATCACTTATTACCCCTATATTAGTCCTGCATTTTTATTCCAGTTCCACTTACCACAGGCTTTAGCAGGAATATTTTTATTTGCATCGCTAGTCTGTATGCACCTACTCTCTGGTGGTGGGAGAATTTGATTTCTGCCCAAAACTGGCACTGGGAGGCCCAAATGATTTTTGGGGTTAGATTTCTTGGCTGTCACCAGTAAACATTGGCGATTGTGGGAAGGTGGGGAATTGGCTGGTTCCCATGCTAAGCCAGCCAGTGGCTCGGGCCTGAGTGGGGAAGGGGTCAAGCATGGGCCAATTGTGGGCTACAGCATTCTTGGCAGCCAATGAGTTACAAGTTTCTCCTGTTCAACATCTTGAAGCCATAGTCTTCACCGCCTGCAACAAACTCCACTTCTTACCAACCACTATATCAGCTCAACCAGACTATCTGCATCTGTGACATCCTGTTCAAGCTTATTTTCAGTACCCAATAGGGGTGAGTACGGAGAAGGGCAGGTGTGCTGTTTTGCCAGCTCTAGCCTGTAACCCAGGCCATTTTCCTGAAGACAGGATTGGCAGGGCCAATCACAAGACCACAAGCAAGATTTAAAGGCCTCTTCAGGCCTATTGTCAGAGCCCGACTGGAGCTTTCCTGTCAGTCTGCAGGTCCCTCGAGGCATTGGCTGCCTGGAGATGGCCTCCCAGCTCCCAGTGCCAGACCTCCACAATGGTGTCCTGGGTGCCGAGTTAATTTTTTACTAAATATTTCAAAAAGTTGTAGAGAGGACATCTCCATCTTGAGGTGCCCTCTCCCTCTCTCACATGAAAAGGTAGCCTGCTGCTTCTGCAATGCTGGAGGCGCCACTTGCCGTACTTAATTGGACAGCGAGCCCTCCCTTTGGCCACTATTTGGCTAATTTGGTGAAAATCACAGCCAGCTGACAGTTCCCCACACAGTGCAAGACTCTGACCCCCATTTGACACTGACACTGGGGTCCCGGAGCTTGCGAGGAAAACCCTGGCACATATCTTTTCCACCACAAGCTGGCTTCCACTCTAATATTATTTACCTCTGCTCCGTCAACTCTTGTACGTCTTCACCAAACTCAAGCATTCTAACGCTCTACTATCCATTACCGTCTGCAAACTAAAAACTTAAGCAAAACAGCTACTGTCCTCATGGATCTGCAATGGTTCCCTGGCCTACAACAGATCAAATTTAAAATCGCTTTAAGCCCAGACAGGTGCAGAGTCTTCTGCCACCAAGGCCCTAATCTCCTCCATCTCTCTTCCCTCCTTTAACAAACTGTTGAATGACCATCTCTTCAACAAGCCTTTGGTTAACTCTCCTAATTGCTCTCTTCCTGTCTGTATTCATTTACAAAAGAACAGAAGAAATAGGAGCAGCAGTGGACCACTTGGCCCATCAAGCTTGCTCCACCATTCATTCAATAATGGCTGTTCCTGGGCTTCAACACCACTTTCCCACCCCCTTCCCACATCCCTTGACCCCCTGACTGACCATAAATTTGTCTATCTCAGCCTTAAATATATTCAATGATGGTACATCCACAACTCTCTGGGGTAAAGGGCTCTAAAGATTCACAACACCTTGAGTGAAGAAATTTCTCCTCATCTTACTCCTAAATGATCAGCCCCTTATCCTGAAACGGTGCTTCCTTGTTATAGATTCCACAGCCGGGCAGGGGGGGAAAACAACCTCTCAGTGTCTACCCTGTCATAATCTTGAACGTTTCAATGAGTTCACCTCCCATTCTTCTAAACTCCATTGAGTATAGACCCAATTCACTCAGCCTCTCATAATAGGGCAATCCTCTCATCCCAGGGACCAATCTTGTGAACCTTCACTATACTGTTTATGCCTATCAGTGATTACTGCCGACAGTGACATGATCTTTATGTTAAATGTACTGTATAAGTGTCTCCAGTTTTACCTGTCACAGGACTGGGAATGGGAGAAACTCTCTGTTGAGGCTCTGCCACACTTGACTTTAGTTCCAGTTTGCAGTCTTGAGCTTTGCAAGAAGACAACGGCTTATGGTGACCGCTTTTGAGTTCAGTTGGTGACTTTAAGGTCTCCTGATAAGAAAAGAAACACATATGAACGCAAATGGAGTTTGCAATTTTGCATGGCAAAGTCATATACTTTGGGCAGGATTTTACGCGTTGGTAAGCGGGCAACGTGTAAAATGACGAGCGGTGATGTTGGGGGGGGGGAACTCCCGATTCACCGCGCTCCATTTAAATTTTCAGGAAAGTGGGGGTGCAGCGAAATCAGCTGCGGGCCCGCCGACCTGTCAATGGCCAATTGAGGCCATTGACAGGATCATTGAAACAATTAAAGGACCTGCCCGTCAAACCTTAAGGTTGGCGGGCAGGCCAGGACCCCGGCGCGAATTAGGAAAAGCATGAAACCTCATCCACGGGCGGGATGAGCTTTCATGTAGGTTTTTTTAAATTTTAATAAAGGTTTTGTAAAAATTATGGACATGTCCCAACTCATGTGACATTGTCACCTGAGGGAACATGTTAGGGAAATTTTATTTTTCTAATTTTAGGTTTTTAACATTTAGAGCCGATCTCCCCGAGGCTGCACTTAGCCTCAGGGAGATGAGCGCGCTCTTTCTTGTGCATGCGCGAAAGAGCGCACTCTCGATTTTGGGATTCCTCCCCCCGCCTGCACAGGAAGCGCATAGCACTTCCCTGCGGATGTCACGCTGGGCGGGCCTTAATTGACCAGCCCACGTAAAATGGCAATTGGGGGCGCCGATCGGAAGCGTGCCTGTGCATGCCCGCCTTTCAACTTCAACTTCGCCCCCGAAGGGGGGGGCGGGGGGGGGGGGAGGAATTCAGCCCTTTGTGTGTAAAATGTAAAAGTAGAAATGTATACTGGTGTAACACTAAGTAGAATTGTATTAAAGGTCATCTCGATCTTCAGCATCAGGTGGAATCTTTCATTCTCTGGAGGTGTCTCATGCGCTGCCTGAAAAAGTGGTGAGACACCTATGTTGACTCTCAGGAGGAAGGCCCACCATATCTTCTGCTCATCAGGCAGTTAAGTGGACAGCAGCAATCCTTCCTCCAGACTGAGGGCCCTGGAAGGCGATGTCCTACCCACCAAGAGCTGCCGGCCAATCAGAGGCCGGCAGCTCTTGCACTCAGCAGCACCACAGAGGAGGTTGTGGATGCTGCTGGAACAACACCCCTCCCCCGGAGTCCCAAGAACATGAAGTGACCCAAGAAAAAAGTAAGTGCTGTTGGTGGGGGTGGTGGATGGCGAGATTTCACGGGGTGGGGGTTGGCAGCAAAGGCAGGGGAGCTGTCAGCGGCCACACCCCTGCCCTTGATCGTGCACAGATTAGTGCAGATCAAAGGACACCACCCTGCTCGTCCCCCACCCACCCCTTTAGCTGACATGAATTTGCGCAGTTTTATCAATCATTCAGGCCGCATGTCGGCAGGCCGGCCTGGAGCTGGGGAGGTGGCAGTGGAAGTGGGGAGAGGCCCTTATGTAGTTGTTAATTGGCAAATCAAGGGACTCAAGTGGAGGCAGGGCAGGAAGGTTGACCACGGGACTTCCCGCTCAGAACTTACTTCCTGTGGAGGCGGGAAGGTGTCGGGTATTGGTCCCAAATTTTCAGGCTTGCCCGCCTCCTTCCTCACCTCCTGCAGGGGCAGAAGATTCCAGACAGCTGCCTGGCCAGCTACGCTTTTCCAGCACTTTTTGTTTTTATTTCAGATTTACAGCATCCTCAGTATTTTGCTTTTGCTGGAATGTACTATTTTTTTCTCACAAGGAAGAAGAAAAAAAGACAAGCAAATACCATCTGGAAACGAGCGTGTGATATTAAGTGTATACTGCATTTCTATTACTAATCCCATGGGTACTTCCTCCTTTAACATGTTAATCAAAGCAGTGCTAAGCAAACACATTAAGTTTTCAAATGCCAACACTGCATACGGTAATTTCTAATCTTAACATTGGATCCCTGTGTGAAGGTTTATTCTATCTGACATGTGCCATAAAACTGGTTGCACACACATGATTTAGAATCCTGAGTCCGCATGATGTACAGGACATCAATGGCCAAAATGATTGGGACAGTTATTAAAAGATGAAGGCATGTTGCTTGTCTGATTATTGACCATTACTAGTTGACCATTTTCCCATCAGGCAGCAAGTTAAAATGTCCTCGTGACATGCTCGATCCTGAGACGACAAAATGAACTTACAGATAACAGGTTTCATTTGCAAACAAGCTGCACAGAACCAAACACTTAGAGATAAGAGGGCGGCCTTCCACAGGACAATAACAAGGTTGTAAGACAGCGATGGCGGTCGAGAAGATTAGGATGCTTCATAGGCAGCTCATCATGAGGTGGTAGTGTGGCCTCAGTCTGATGGGATAGTTAATAACTAGGAGATAGGGACAGAAATGTATGTGTGCCGCCCAAGGCAGCTCAGCAGCATAAAGATAGAAAACCCTCCTTCCAAAAATTAAGAGTTCTTGGGACAATTGGAAGTTCATAGCCTAGAAATGATGGTCAGGCTTAATTAACTTGAGAAAACCAGATTTGTATTAATAGCTTGTCATTTAATATACAATTGCTCTGCAATATTACAAGAACAATATTGTTACAAATCAATATATTATATTATACTCAGTTCTATATTGTACTATACTCAGTTCTGTTGAAGGGTCGTGAGGACTCGAAACGTCGACTCTTTTCTTTTCCGCCGATGCTGCCAGACCTGCTGAGTTTTTCCAGGTAATTCTTTTTTTGTTTTGAATATATTATATCTTCCTGTTTAAAACCACTTGGGCCACAATCATGCAGAAGACTAACAACCATATGCTGCAATAATAACATGAGAAGAAATCCACTAACGCCGCTCGTGTCATCATCATGGGAAGCAGGGCCTCCTTTTCAACCACTCCCTCCCAGTGCCTGGAAAGAGTTGACTGTACACCAAATTTCCCCTATGTTGTGTTCCTCATTAAAAGCTCTATAATGTCAATCAATAATCGTGCTCTAACAAGTTGTGCAGTATAAATGAGAGCCTGCATACTTCAAATGGCTGCTAACCTCGGGCTGTATTTCACTAAAAATGATTGTTCGGAAGCCAGATTCCCTAGGTTAGAGAGAGCTGTTCTGATAGGCTGAAAAGTTCGAGGAGAAAAGGATATTAATCTTCCTGTCCTCATTTTAAAGTGCGGCACCAGTGCCCCAAACCCTAGGAGACTCATATGTGCTCCTGGGAATGTAAAACATTTTTAATCTTGATGGGTTGCCACTTGCAAGCAGTCTCTGTTCGCCAGGAATGAAAGTTAATTTCAAAAGAGCTGTGCAGTTTATAAAGATCAGCAGGGTTGGGAATATTTTGGCTCTGTGATAAATTATTAAAATTTTGCGAAAGTTAAAAGCAATTGTTGTGTGGATGGATTTCCACTTTGCTGCAAGTTGACAGCAGCATTGATTTTATCTCTTTACATTGAAGATTTTTTGTAGGGAGCTGCAGAAATTAACAGCTGACTTTGGAGCAGGCGTCATATTTAATATATAGCAACCACATAAACGAGGTCGGTGTAGTCAACTCAAATTAACTGGAAGGCAAAGCTCCACTCAGATTTGATAGTGCTCCAACTGTCTGGGTTTCTGTTCCTTTCAGCTTCTAATGGTCAGTGACACATGTTAGAAAGACAAAGGACATTTGGGAACTTACCACAAGTACTGTAAGAGATGTACAAGTGTAGAAATAAGTTAAGTTCCCTTTGACTTCAATTTTGTTATGGCTCCTTGATGTCACACTCAGTCAAATGGTGCTTTGATGTCAAGGACAATCATTCTTACCTTACCTTTATAGGTAGTTGTGCTGTATCACAAGCCTGAACCCATGCTAGACAGTGAACTTGATTGAGACATTCAGACAAATATTGTACTACTTGTATTATACAAAACATGGTTTCCATAGAATAGTAGCTTTGTAGAAGACACAAATGCAATAACCTGCTCACTGACGCCCAGTTTGGGTTCCACCAGGGCCACTCTGCTCCTGACCTCATTACAGCCTTGGTTCAAACATGGACAAAAGAGCTGAACTTAAGAGGTGAGCGGAGAGTGACTGCCCTTGACATCAAAGCCGCATATGACCAAGTGTGGCACCAAGGAGCCCTAGCAAAACTAAAGTCAGTGAGAATCAGGAGGAAAACTCTTCACTGGTTGGAGTCATACCTAGCACAAAGGAAGATGGTTGTGGTTGATAGAGGTCAGTCATCTCAGCTCCAGGACATCACTGCAGGAGTTCCTCAGGGTAGTGTCCTCAGCCCAACCATCTTCAGCTGCTTCATCAATGACCTTCCTTCCATCATAAGGTCAGAAGTGGGGATGTTCACTGAAGATTACACAATGTTCAGCATCATTCGCAACTCCGCAGATGCTGAAACAGTCCATGTCCAAATGCAGCAAGACCTGGACAATAGCCAGGCTTGGGCGGATGAGTGGCAACTAACATTTGCGCCACACAAGTGCCAGGCAATGACCATCTCCAACAAGAGAAAATCTAACCATAGTCCCTTGACGTTCAATGGCATTGCCATCACTGAATCCCCCACTATCAACATCCTGTGGGCTATCATTAACCAGAAACTGAACTGGAATAGCCAAATAAATACTGTGGCTACAAGAGCAGGTCAGAGGCTAGGTCCTGTGATGAGTAACTCACCTCCTGACTCCCCAAAGCCTGTCCACCATCTACAAGGCACAAGTCAGGAGTGTGATGGAATACTCTCCACTTGCCTGGATGAGTGCAGTTCCAACAATGCTCAAGAGGCTTGACACCACCCAGGACAAAGCAGCCCGCTTGATTGGCACCACATCTACAAACATTCACTCCCTCCACCACCGACGCACAGTAGCAGCAGTGTGTACCATCTACAAGATGCAATGCAGGAATTCACCAAGGCTCCTTTGACAGCACCTTCCAAATCCATGACTACTACCATCTAGAAGGACAAGGGCAGCAGGTAGATAGGAACACCACCACCTGAAAGTTCCCCTCCAAGTCACTCATCATCCTGCCTTGGAAATATATCACTGTTCATTCACTGTCGCTGGGTCAAAATCCTGGAACTCCGTCCCTAAGAGCACTGTGGGTGTACCTACACCACATGGACTGCAGCAGTTCAAGAAGGCAGCTCATCACCACTTTCTCAAGGGCAACTAGGGATGGGGGATAAATGTTGGCCCAACCAGCAAAGCCCACATCCCGAGAATGAATAAGAAAAAATCTTAAAGCAGTCTTACTGATCATTTTCATTGAGCTCGGACTGCAGGGCAATCAGTGGGAGGATATAAAGCTGCTGAAAAACATTGTCTCATCATTCACGACAGTTTCCTCTATTTAATACCTGGGTCAGCTTCTGCTCATGCCTTTTGAGTTTCAATTTAAAATAAAATGAATTAAAAAGTAATAAAATCTGTGTTTGTAGCTGTGTGGCTCAGTTTACTTGCACACGTGTGTAGATAAGGCAAAATGACCACTTTATGCTGAAGAGAAGTGTAAAATGATAGCGTGTGTTTCCCCACAGGAACCTGAAAACATGTGTACGAATCTGGGTCATTTGGACCCTTATCCAAAATGTAAAACAAAGAAATAAATTAAAATGACAGCCGTTGTTTACCCGTAAGGAATATTTTTTTCAGTATGAGTTGCTGGTGGGAAACCCTGCTTATTCCCTTTTAATGTAGATCAAAATGTTCTTTCTTTTGCTTTTAATTACAAAAGATTATGAATTATTTTGGCACAAAATGTTCTGTCATTCATGCAAACATATTCGCACAATTGACAGTGTGTCTCTTTATTGATCATCGGTTCCATATTTCCCATGAATTACTTATCCATTACCCAAAGACCACGCTCAATTTATGGATCAATGGTGCATTTGGAAGGAATGGTTAATGCCAAATCATGTCTAGCTGGAAAGACACAAAGAGGGTAGGTTTTAGTCTCTTGAGATCAACCTATTCCTGACTGGCCTTTGACATGCTCTAAATCAATCACATTTAAAGTTTTTCATATTAAAAATACAATTTGAATAAATGCTTTATCCCATTAGAGCAGGAATGCAGTCACAGACCCCATTGTAATATTCAAACATAACTAGCTTGAATTCTTTTTAAATGAGGTACATTTGACAACTTGTTGTCCTTGCTGGTGTTTTACATTTCAACTGTAATCTAACTATAACCAGGAATTGCAAATAGATTCACAAACACTGCGCAACACATACAAGTCCAGGATTCAACATTGTGTTCACAGATTCACAACAGGAACCTTTATGGGATTAAATTTGCCCCTGGGATGATTGAAGGACATTCGAATCACAGGATTGTAACAACACAGGAGGCCGCTCCCCTGCACCTTCTTCTCGTTGTCAATGTATAAGTAATCACACTGCGTGGCAACCACCTTGTTAAAGACAATTGCCAGTTAAATAGGTGATGGGCATTGATTATCCCACCTAAACAGAATAAAAAGATACAGCTGGAACACGCTGTGTGGAAGCTACTTGAAAGTCAGTGGCACTGAGGAGCTGTCTTGAAAATAAACCAGCTTGCACCTGAAGACCAGCCTGGATTAATTTTTCTACCACAACCTCTTATTGTGAATAACACCCGTAACCTTGCACATTCTTCCTTTTCAGATAATAATTGGGGCATTCCCTCTTGAATGCCTCCACCACACAGGCAGTGCATTCCAGATCCTAATGCAATCTTTGTGGTATACTATACCAAGTTAAGAATGGAGTGACTGATGATCAATGTAACATGGTATATAAAAGAAAAATGAAGGGGATAGCACCACACAATGTTACCTTGTCCATTGCTTTCCTGTTGGCAATAGCTTTGGCTTCCTGGGCTGGCATTTTATCTTCTTTGCTGTAATGCTGCACATGATACCCCTTCTGCTTCTGTCTGGCCATGGTGACCCAAGCTGGTACAGAAGAGCCTTCAATGGGTGATCCGTTGTCTTGGGTATGCTTTTCAAAAAGTAGCCCCCTTTCTGGGAAAGAAGATATAATCAACATTTCCAACACTAACCCTGTAAACAATTTGTACATAATCCTAAAGCAATTACTCGCGTAAACAAAGAATGGTGGTAACAGGATTTCATTAAATGAAGAACATTTAATTACAAAAAAATTGGAAGAATATATATTTCAAAATATTTTTGATCCAAGGCAGCATTTTTTATCAATTGTTTACCTACTGGTGATTTATTTCAGTGTTGCAATTTTTGCTTTTATAATTGTGTTGAGCGATTTCAAGTTAGAATTTGTGCGTAGATTTGCAAAATTATATTTTCATAATCAGATTTTCACATTCAGCAAATTTTAAACTCTTTGGGGATGTAACAATAACATGCATTTCTGGTGCATCTCTAAAAGGTTACAGTTTTTCACTTACTTGCCATCCAAAAAATGTCCCATTATTTAAGCTGTGCAATACAAAACAAGGCAAACAGTATTTTCAAAGTTTTGTGCCTTTCTCATCAAAATCTGCATTTGCATCTGCAATATCTGCATTTCCACATGCGACTTTTAAAACATTTTTCATTAATAATATACCCAATTTAAATATTTGAAAATGCTCACAGGTGTTTAAAATGATTGAGGCCTGAGGAAATGTTTCCACAATTTTCTAGAAAAAGGACAGCTGTAATGGCTGAGTTAGAGCTGTCATATTTGCAGGTTCATAGCAACAAATTTCAACCAGTTTCGAGATAAACTGGACAAGGTCATTTCCAAGGGCCACCCACGATTAACGGTATGATATGCTATAATGGGGGCAGGGGGGTAAAGGCATCTCCTAGCAACTCACCAAGGCTCATTCAGCACCACCTTCCAAACCCACGACCACTACCATCTAGAAGGACCAGGGCAGCAAATACGCGGGAACACCACCAGCTGCAAGTTCCCTTCCAAACCACACATCATCCTGACTTGGAACTATGTTGCTGTTCCTTCACTGTCAAAATCCTGAAACTCCCTTCCAAAGGGCACTTGGGTGTACCTAGACCATGTGGTCTGTAGCAGTTCAAGAAGGCAGCTCACACCACCTTCTCAAGGGCAATTAGGGATGGACAATAGCCAGTGACGCTCACATCCTGTGAAAGAATTAGGAACCTTTTAAAAGGTAACTTCAAATAGTTGACCCCAACCCCGTCCATGTCAGCTCATGCCCCCCACCCACCCTCAATAGCCCCTCATACCCTCCATGCCAACTCATGGTTCCTCTGTGGCTATTCACCTAGTATATACTATGTACAGAAACAATGAACCCTATTGTACTAATGGCTTGTTTGAAGCTGCTTAGAAGAAAAAAAATCATTACTTTTTGAAAAAGCTGGCGTTCTTACAACCCTATAAAAGTCTCAATCAAACAGACCATTAAAGTATCAATAAAAGAAGCTTTAAGCACTTGACATCCCTTAACCCTGTGCAAATAAATATTGAGACATTGACAAAATAGATCACAGAAAGAATAACTTATTATAACCTCAAAGATGTCAGTCAAGCAATGTCCATACTTCTCTGCACCTGTATAAACAAATTCACTCACATAATCCTTTTATAAGAGTCTGGGCTCTTAACCAAGCATGGATAAATACGCATAATCAACCGCTGCAGTCCATGTGGCGCAGGTACAGTACTTCAGGAAGGAAACTCTTTCGAGTTATCAACAGTCACAGATTGCAACTCTTTCGAGTACAATCACAGTTCTTGGTTTCCGGGAGTGGGACATGAACCCACAACCCTCTGATTCAAAGGTGAGGGTGCTATGAACTGAGCCACAGCTGACACCTCTACTTCAGGAAGGAAGTAGGGCTGACGTTTATAAGAAGATAAATGATTAAATACTGTGGGGGAAGCAGTGGATGTAGTTCTGTTGAGGCCACGAGAATTTTATTTGTGGATTGCAACCAACCAGCATCAAGCAATGTAGGTTGTAATGTTTTAGTGATACGCTGGATTATTTTGAGTAGGGGAGGGAATGGAGGGGGCGGGGGTAAATTATAGGAGGTTTATCTGTTAACTATTCAGCTCCCTCATTCAGAATACAGGGAGGTGGGGTGGGGAGCACAGTAGACAAGAACCCCCAACTGTCCCATGTTGTGCATGATCGGTCAGAAGAAGTGGGCTCAATCGACCAAATGTGGCTTTCTGGGGAAGCACAAGTTTGGGTCACATTCTCCGCTTGCAGAGTCTGCGATCTTAAGCATCAGCTTTCCCATTTATCTACTATGCTTCCTGGCCAGTTGGTAAGATTTACTACCAATCACGCCGGCATTAATTTTATGGCCCTAAGGTATTGTTATCAGTGCTGAAATAGCTACCAAAATGTTATTTTTCTGGAATTGTGTAATCTCCGATTGAACAGTTATTGAAGTGATAATCATGCAGTTGTTTTGCTCTCAAGGATAATGGATCATGAGTTTCCCTGTATATTAAAGTTAAACTTCCTTTGGTTAACTTCCTGTTTTGCTTCTTAATTGTAACATTTGTTCAATCGGTTTGCATTCAATTTGGCCACAGCAGCTTTTAAAAAGTGGCATTTTATCAGCATACATGACGCTAATCTCATAGAAGGTTGTAGCACAGAAATAGACTAATTGGCCCATTAAGTGTTGCTTGCACATGAGCGGCCTAGTCTAATCCCACCTTGCTGCTCACTTCCCTTATCCTGTGATAATCCTGGTTATCAGTAGCCACCTTTTTAAACTATTCTCTGACTGCTTCAATTACCGTTTGCTGTAGAGTATTCCACATTCCTACCACTTTCTCTGCATGAGAATCAGCTTTTGTCATGGATTAGTCTCAGTTCCCTGACTGGTTTGTCCAATTTCTGTGCAGCAATTACATTTTATTTTGCTAAATTTATCTGTCTTATTTGTAACTTGTTATCTCATTTTTCCACACTGCTTCTCAAAAATAGTAGATGTGAATGCAACAGAAGGGAATACATTCTGAAAATTGGGCACTTTGTGGTGAATTGTGTTATGACATGCTTTATTTCTTCACAAGAATAAATCATTGTGTAATCAAATTTTGTTAAGAGTTGATTAAATCAGGTGATTTAGTTGTATAACCATGGAGTTTAGATTTCATGTTTTTGTTTCAACATTCCCAAAATAAATTATGTGTAATTTAATCTGGCCAGAAATTAATGACAAAAGATTAGCAGTTCCATGCTTTCATACTTCTACCTTCTTCACAATAGTCATCTTGCAAAACTTCAACAGATTTCTCTGGAAGAAATTAAATCAATTTACACAATAAATAGTTAATATATCAATTTATTAATCATTTTACTGTCCCGACCCTTGCTTGCAATAGAAGGGAGCCTCATTAATCTATCTAGCTTGAGGGGTTATGATGCACATATGATCCCCCATGACTTTTTTAACTGGGCAGAGTGTGTACTATGGATGCACTGCTCCGAAAAACCTGGTCGAAGGAGGAGGCCAGAATGAGTATGTAGAATTTACCAGTGCACTGGGTTCAACTCCATCAGCATACCCTTCTATTCCCTTTTCCCTCACATGTTTATCTAGCTGTGCATTAAAAGTTTCTATGCTATTTGGGGAGGTGATGGTGTAGTGGTATTATCACTGGACACAGGATAATGCTCTAGGGACCTGGGTTCCAATCCCACCACGGCAGCTCGTGGAATTTGAATTCAATAAAAAAAATTTGGAATTAGAAGTCTGATGATGACCATGAAACCATTGTCGATTGTCGTGAAAACCCATCTCATTCACTCATGTCCTTTAGGGGAGGAAATCTGCCATCCTTATCTGATCTGGCCTACATGTGACTCCAGACCCACAGCAATGTGGTTGACTCTGAACAAGGGTAGTTAGGGATGGGCAATAAATGTTGGCCTAGCCAGTGACGCCCACATCCTGTGAATGAATTTTAAAAAGATTTGCCTCAACCTCAACTTCACGTAAATGTTGAAATTATCTTTGACGTCAGAAGGAGCAGGAGTGTTCCCTCAGACTCCACAAAAAAGGTGGTGCTCTGCTATCCTGGGCTTCCCACACAGGCCCCCCTTGTGCCGCCACTCTATGATCACAACCCTCCCCACCCCTCCAAATATACCCCTGATGAAAGATTACAGACATGAAGTGTCAACTCTGATTCTCTCTCCACAGGTGCTGCCAGACCTGCTGAGTATTTCCTGTTTTTATTTATAAAAAACTTAATACCTGAGCTGGCTTGGCCTCTAGACCATCTGAAATTGTGCCAGAATGGAGCTAGTGGGCTGCATTAGGATGGCCATTTGACACCCACAGAATGTGGCCTGATTCACTGAATGGACCCATTGACACTATAGGCCAAGCAGCTGGTCGACTGCCAGACAATTAAAATCCACCCCTTTGCATCCAGAATATTTAGAATACTGTATCCAGAATATTAGAATACTGTAATGAGCCTGTAATGTTGTCAATTGGTCCATGCCAGATTATAACATTGTTTCATGCTAACCACATTCAACTACAGGGTAGACTTTCAACACTGGGTGCAAAACTGGCGTTGTAAGTTGGCTGCTCATGATAGTAACTGCCCAATGCCCCTTTGCTATAATGGGCAGCCGATTCCTGCCAGTTTCATGCACAGACAAAGAGATGCAAATCTACCCCATCGATCATTCAGATTCCCCCCCAAAACATACAACACAGCTATCTGGGACTGAAATAAAGTTGGCAGTTGGGTGAAGAAAATGATTAACATCAGGGCTCCTGATTCAGGATTGCATTGTAGCTCAAGCTGAATCCACAGCTTTATATTCAGAAATACTTAGTTAAGGAAGGCAAATGGAAAACATCAGCAGACAGCAATCTGACCACAACAAATGGAGCAATTCAAGTCAAAACTATAGCGGTGAGATGGAAAGAGGAAGTGGAAAAGGTTTTAGAGGCAGAGGGGATTAACTGGAAAGCAGAGGAGATAAGCTTTAGGTGACATTGAACAACGCAGAAAAATAAGACCCAAACCATGTAAATCTGAGAGCAACTTTGCAGGAATCTACTAAGATATGTTAATTCCACTTGCATTGATCAAAATGCCACAAAACTTGATATTTTGGAATGCAGTGGTGCTCAGATGGAGAATTCAATAACCTATTCGGGGAGGGGGTCAGTCTCGGTTTCTTTGTTGGAATGTAGCCAGGTGTGACATCCATACATAAAGTTATGATTACACAATATTCAATATTCATACACAATATGTAATCCATTGTTCTTGATTCTCTTTATCTGCTAACACTAACCTACTATAAGAAACGTGTATTTAAATGTAGGATAAAAGCAAAATACTGCGGATGCTGGAAATCTGAAACAAAAACAAAAATTGCTGGAAAAACTCAGCAGGTCTGACAGCATCTGTGGAGAGGAAGACAGAGTTAATGTTTCGAGTCTGTGTGACTCTTCATCAGAACTAAAGAGAAATAGAAATGTGGTGAAATATAAGCTGTTTTAGGGGGGTGGGACAGGTGAAGCTGGATAGAGGGCCAGTGATAGGAGGAGGCAAAGGAGAGATTGCCAAAGATTAAATAAACAAAAGGTCAAAGGAGTGTTGACGGTGGTGATATTAGCTAAAGGGTGTGCTAATGGTGACATTTATTTAAATATGTTCCTTTTGAAAGTTTTAACTAATTTTTATAAGCTTTACAATCTCTCCTCAATACAAAATAATAAGAGTTGAAAGTGTTTCAGGCAATAGAAAATAAAGCTAGTCTCAGTGATGGTAACCATGACAACTATCACTGATTGTTGTAAAAACCCATCTGATTCACTAATGTCCTTTAGGGAAGGAAATCTGCCTCCAGCGCCTTTTGAGGAAGAGAATTCCAAGGACTCACTACCCTCAGAAAACATTTCTCCTCATCTCTAGTCTTAAATGGGAGACCCATTATTTTTAAAAGGGGTGACCTCTAGTTCTAGATTCCCCCACAAGAGGAAACATCCTTTCCACATCCACGCTATCAAGTCCCCTCAGGATCTTATATATTTCACTCAAGTTGCTTCTTACTCAGCTGAACTCCAGCGGGTACAAGCCTAGTCTGTGGCTGTCTCTTAACTGTCCTCTGCAATGGATGAACAAGCTACTCAATTCTAGGGCAATGAGGGATGGGCAACAAATGCTGGCCTTGCCAGCAACACCCGCACCCCATGAAAGAACGAAGGGAAAAAAAAACCCAAATGACAGCAACAGTACAATTGGAAAGTTCTAAGTTTGAATGAGTCTATCCTCCACCACTCACACATTAAAGAAACACATAATTCCCGCTAAACCTCCATCTGCTTTTCACCAGCTGACTGACTGCAGGCATTGAATTTTCCAAGGCCCTTCACCAATGATGCACTTGGAACAGTCAACGGAAGGTGTGTGAGTGTGCTGCAGGGTGGCTGTCCGAAGGGTTTCCCTCTCCTCAACCTCTCTTTCTTGCTAACCTCATGGGCACAGCCACAACTGTGACTGTATAAAAATCAACTGCTCTGCTAATGTGTGTTCTGGCTTTATTTTGATACAACCGGCTGGAGCAGTAACCTACAGAAAGTAATAGAGGCTTCTAAAGCACTTGTGTGTGGCAAGTGGTGCAGGATTCCAGTGTGGAAATATTGCCTGGGTTTCCTGGTTATAACATAGACAAAAACCAAGGTTCCCTAGTTACAGGATTCTTCACTTGGTGCATCCAAAGCTTGAGTTGCAGCTTCCAAGAGATGCATACATATTCTGAGGCACATTCCCAGAGGGAAAAGTGGAAAATTAAGAAACGAATCAATCTAAATTATGTGTTAACACCCTCTTCTGTTCAGAGCAACACAGGCCCAGAGGAGAGTTATTCACCCATCCTCACTATGGGCTGCTCATGATGTAGGACACTGCCAAAAGAGGAAAGTCACAAAACTGAAAATGGGTAGGGAAATAAACTTTTAAAAAATCTTTAATTATAATATAATTAAAGATTTTTATAATTATAAAAAATCTTTAACTTTAATCTGCTATAAGCCTTTAGGACATTATCTTCTCTGTTGCCAAACTAACAAACGTAAATAAACAAGTGAGAAAGGCCAATTGAAAGCAATAATACATTTTCCTTTTGGTTTTACAGCTGTCCAGATTTTGCTCTGGTGTTAAAATGGGTTCACAAGAATTAACACAAAAATTGCTTATTAAGGAGAATTTAGAGACACTGGTGCAGGATAAGATTTCACAGGATAGGATAAAATTTAAAAGTTGAGTTCATTACTTAGAATCATAGAATGCTTACAGCACAGGAGGAGGCCATTCTGCCTGTCATGTCTGTGCTGGCTCTCTGAAGGAGCAATTCATCTAGTGTCACTCCCCTGCGTAGCCCTGCACATTCTTCCTTTTCTGGTACTGTTCCAATTTGTTTTTGAAAGCCTCAATTAACCGTGCCATCACCACATTCTCAGGCTGTGTACTCCACATCTTAACTACTCGCTGCGTGAAAAAGTTTTTCCTCATGTTGCCATTGCTTCTTTTGCTAACTACCTTAAATCTGTGACCCCTGGTCCTCATTCTTTCCACCGATGGGAAGTTTCTCCCTATCTACTCTGTCCAGACTCCTCATGAACACTTCCAGCTAATCTCTCAACCTTTTCTCCTCCATGGAGAACAGATCCAGCTTCTCCAAAGTATCTACATAACTGAAGTTCCTCATCCTGGAACCATTCTTGTAAATATTTTCTGCATGTTCTCTAATGCCTTCATATCCTTCAAAATGTGGTAGCTAGAACTGGATGCAACACTCCAGTTGAGGCTGAACCAGTGTTTTATCGAGGTTTAACATTACTGCCTTACTTTTGTACTCTATGCTCCTATTGATAAAGCCCAGGATGGCGTATGGTTTATTAACCATACTCTCAACCTGTCCTGCTACTTTCTATGATTTATGCACATATACACCCAGGTCCCTCTGCTCCTGCACCCCCTTTAGAGTTGTACCTTTATTTCATAATGTCTCTCTGCGATCTTCTTACCAAAACTAATCACTCCCGCTTCTATGTATTAAATTTCATTTGCCACTTGTCTGCCCATTTCATCAACTTGTCTATGTCCTTTTGAAGATCTACACAATCCTCCTCACAGTTCACAATGCTTCCAAGTTTTGTATCGTCTGCAGATTTAAAAATTGTGCCCTTTACACCAAGGTCTAATATATATCAGGAAGAACAGGGGTCCTAAAACTGATCCCTGGGGAAGTCCACTATAAATCTTCCTCCAGTCCAAAGAAATAACTGTTAACCACTATTCATTGTTTCCAGTCACTCGGTCAATTTCTTATCTATGTTGCTACTGCCCCTTATATTCCATGAGCTCTAACTTTGCTCACAAGTCTATTGTGCACACTTCATCAAATGCCATTTAGAAGTCCATGTACACCACATCAACAGCATTGACCTCATCAACCCTCTCAGTTAACTCATCAAAAAACTTCAGTTAGTTAGTTAAACAAGATTTGCCCTTAACAAATCCAGGCTGGTTTTCCTGAATTAACCTGCATTTGTAGTCTGAGTTCCAGCGTGAAAAAGTATTGCTTGTTGATGGCAAATGCCCAGTGTGGAGCTGTGCCATATAGATCAGGAAAATGCCAGATTCAATTGCCCATCCGTGTTAAGTAAATTAATTTAAGCAGATTACAAATGGCACTGCCATGTGCAATATAACTAGTTACCTATCTTTCATAATCACTTTCTTCATTCCTTTTATTATTTTTCCATTCTTCCTTTCTCTCCTTCTTCCTTTCCATGCTATCCCACCCATCTCAAGTTCAGAAGTTAAGGAATAAAGGAGTGAAAGTCATTGACTCAGGGCTAGTAACACAGACTGTGCTCTACCAAAGGTCAAAGTTCAAGCTGAATGTAGTGGAGATGGTTGATGATGACGAGTTTACTAGTTAGGATCAGATATTAGTTTTAATAAGACAGCCATACTAATAATCTAGGCTAACTAGAGATAACAAATGTCTTATTAGTTTATACTATAGAAACATAGAAACTAGGAGCAGGAGTAGGCCATTCGGCCCTTCGAGCCTGCTCCGCCATTCATTATGATCATGGCTGATCATCTAACTCATTGGCTTGCTCCCGCTTTCTCCCCATATCCTTTGATCCCTTTCGCCCCGAGAACTACATCTAACTCCTTCTTGAAAACATACAATGTTTTGGCCTCAACTACTTTCTGTGGTAACGAATTCCACAGGCTCACCACTCTCTGGGTGAAGAAATTTCTCCTCATCTCAGTCCTAAATGGTCTACCCCATATCCTCAGACTGTGACCCCTGGTTCTGGACTCCTCCACCATCGGGAAAATCATTCCTGCATCTATCCTGTCTAGACCTGTTAGAAAATTTAGGTTTCTATGAGATCCCCCCTCATTCTTCTGAACTCCAGCGAATATAATCCTAACTGACTCAATCTCTCCTCATATGTCAGTCCCGCCATCCCAGGAATCAGTCTGGTAAACCTTTGCTGCACTCCCTCCATAGCAAGAACACCCTTCCTCAGATAAGGAGGCCAAAACTACACACAATATTCCAGGTGTGGTCTCACCAAGGCCCTGTATAATTGCAGCAAGACATCCCTGCTCCTGTACTCGAATCCTCTCACTATGAAGGCCAACATACCATTTGCCTTCTTTACCACCTGCTGCACCTGCATGCTTACCTTCAGCGACTGGTGTACAAGGACACCCAGATCTTGTTGCACATTCCCCTCTCTCAATTTATAGCCATTCAGATAATAATCTGCCTTCCTGTTTATGCTCCCAAAGTGGATAACCTCACATTTATCCACATTATACTGCATCTGCCATGCATTTGCCCACTCACTCAGCTTGTCCAAATCACACTGAACTTCTTGCAGCCGAGCGCAGGTAAATCATTAAAAGGAAAGGAAAATCAGTTCAAAGTATTCCTCCAAGCTCTCCTAATAATACGTACTTCTAAACACATAGATTACCTATGGATTACCTCAGGGCTGATGATTTACTCTTCTGCTTCCCTCCAGAGGGGTTCCAGTAACATATAATACCGGAATACAATCAGATCGGCTCCATTCATTGTGATGGAAGCAATGTTCTGGACTGGTCTGGGGACTGATACAGAGCAACATAACTCCAGAACATCAATACTGTTGGGTGTTGGATGCTCACTTGTCAAGAAAACAAGAAATTGGAATATTTTTCTTATGGTAATAACCCTAGCACACTTTCTTGTGTACTGGAAGTCAGGTGGTATTTGGATTAAGAGCTAGAGTGACTGCAAGGGTCTAAAGCCAACAGTGGCTTTGATATGTTAATGAACCAAGAGGAACTTCAATCGAGTTTTACATGAAATAACAACAGGAATAGTTTTGAACTGAGTTGTTTTAGTTCAAAGGAGGTATACGCAGGTTGTAAAAAGGTGTAAGGAAGTGAAGTAAAGGTAGGGCAAGTCTGTTTTTACAAGTCTAAGTGCTAAAGTAAAGAACAATTTAATCAATTCTGGGAAGAAAGCATTTCTGAAGAGACTGATTGAGGTAATAGAGAGATCAAAGGGAAGGAATTTAAGGAAATACTGAAGGTGTAACTGCTCAGATCTCCCAGAAGACAGTAGGGTAGCTGGTCAGAACTCCCAGAAGACAGTAGGGTAGCTGGTCAGAACTCCCAGAAGACAGTAGGGTAGCTGGTCAGAACTCCCAGAAGACAGTAGGGTAGCTGCTCAGATCTCCCAGAAGACAGTAGGGTAGCTGGTCAGAACTCCCAGAAGACAGTGTGAACAAGGCCAGATTGAAAGAACCAGTTGCTGCCAGCCTCAGTGGACACTCCAAGGAAAAAGCACCGTGTGGTAAAAATTACTGGACTCCTATGGATTCTAAAATCTATAAGGATAGTTGCTGAACAGAAAGGGGAAGGTTAGCTCCAAGGGTAGTTAAATTAATATTTGTGGAACTGTTTACTGTGTGAAGCCATTCTGGCGTTTAAAGGAAAAAATTTCCCCCCCCCCATCGGTGGGAGGGGGTTGGGGGGATGCAGGAGTGGGCAGGCACGCCTGAGATCAGCGCCCCCGATTGGGGGCACGCTGCCATTTTAGGTGGGCGGGCCTTAGCGTGACATCCAACAGGAAGTGCTATGCGCTCCCTGCGCGGGTGGGGGTATTCCCTCAGCCGAGAGTGCGCTCTTTCCCGCACGCGCACGAAAGAGCGCACTGATCTCCCTGAGACTAAGTGCTGCCTCGGAGATCGCCTCCAAATTTAAAAATATTAAAGAGACAAAAACAAAATTTCCCTGACATGTCCCTTCATGTGACACTGTCACATGACTTGGGACGTGCCCATCACTTTTGGTGAAATCTTTATTAAATATTTAAAAACCTTCATGAAACCTCATCCTGCCCATGGATGAGGTTTCTTGCTTTTTCTTAAGCCCACCAGGGCTCCCGGCCTGCCCACCAACCCTAAGGTTGGACCTCAATAGGCCGTTGACCTGTCGGCGGGCGTACAGCTGATTCAGCTGCGCCCCCCCTACCTGAAAATGGAAGTGACGCGGAGTGACATCGGTGAGTGGGCCCCGCCCCTGCTCGCAGTCTGGAAGATCCTGCCCTAAGTGCAATTGTGTTTTCTATTATTCTTTTAATAAATGTTTACTTTACTATAAAATCATCAAAAGTAGTTGGGGGACATCACTTCCTGATTTCAAAACCACTCCTCACACTATACAAATTGCAAAAACATGAAAACTGCGTTGGGGTGGGGGGGGAAGGGGAAATGGTTGGGAAGCAGTTTGTCACCCAGAGATTCCCCCAAAAATAACCACCCTCACCACTGATTTGTCATTGCTAGCCAACTGTTTCTTTGGTGAGCAATGGCTGAAAGACTTTCAAAAAATCATCCCCTACGAATTAGGATTGTTTAATTTAACTGGACCTGCTGCCAGGCTAGGGTTAACATAATGGGCGGATTTTATTACTACATTTTTCTCAAGGTATGATTTTGTCTTTGTATCAGTGATGGTTTCTTTCATTTGAAACTTACAGAATAAATATACCATGATTATATTTAATCAAGCAAACAATTTTGCACTTGAACTTGTCCAAAACATAATGAGGAGATCAATTCAAAATATTATAAATATTTCTGTAAACAGTTTTAATGCTATACTGAGCATACTGAGGCACATAGTGCAATATTACAAGGGATTTAAATCTAATTATTATCTGCTCTCAGTCCTCACAAGATTGTTGGCATTACTTGACTAGATATTGTCAAAACACAAAGGTTACCTATTGTTAATCTGTATCTGCAAAAGATGACTTGTCTCCAGGGATTAATAAAGGATTTCTGAGAAAATAATGCAACCAGTCCTTCAGATGCTATACACCTGTCACTGTTGTGAAGACTAGTCAGCAAACACACACTTGGCAGAATTTTACATTCCCCCGGTGGCTTCCGAGGTGGAGAGGGAGCGTGAAATTGAATGGACGGGATTCCTCCAGGTTCCCATCCATCCCGACCTGGCAGCGATTTTGTACTGGGGCGGGCAGGGCCTCAAATGGGATGCCCGTCCTTGCACCGAATATAAGGCCCTTTTTCTGCCCAGCCTCAATTTTTAGGCTGGCGGGTGGATGACAGCTCGGGGTGGGTGGGAATGGAGGATCTCGAAAATAGTTCGTTCGATTTCGGATGGAGAGTGGGCCGAGGGTAATGGGGGGGCGGCTCCATCAGGAGCCCCCCTTCTGTCTGAGGGGACCCTCCCCTTAAGGCCCGGTGACCCCTCTGGACCTCCCTCCTGGCCCGGCCTGTCCCCCAAGACCCTGTTCACCCCCAGGCATTCCCTACCCTCCCCACCCCACCCTGGGACGTCTGCCATTTGCCTGTCCTCCGGTTCCAGGGACTTGGTGCCAGGCAGCTTCCTGCCAGTGCCTCTTCCAATCATTCTGCAGTGCTGTGCCTGGGGAGAGGGACTTCCTCCTGAGGGAGAGGTGGAAGTCCCACCTTATGCCAATCAACGCTCGTTACAGCATAATATGGCATCGGGGCTGCTGGAGCCCTCGCCATCCTGAAAATTCAGCCCACCAACTCGAATTCATTTACCACAACTGCCCATATTCACATCAGTGATAGTTTCAGGCTTGGTATCAAATGAATTGTTAAATAATTTTACTAATAATGGTATTTATTCAGGCATTATGGTGTTAACTATCCATAATCGCCTTATTGCTGAAACTTGCTTTACTCTCTTAATGGCAGCAGTGTGTACCATCTACAAGATGCACTGCAGCAACTCACCGAGGCTCCTAGACAGCACCTTCCAACCTGCAATCTCTACCACCTCAAAGGACAAGGGCAGCAGATAGATGGGAACACCGCCACCTGCAAGTTCCCCTCCAAGCCACTCACCATCCTGACTTGGAAATATGTCACCATTCCTTCACTGTCACTGGGTCAAATTCCTGGAACTCCCTCGCTAACAGCACTGTGGGTGTACCTGCAACACAGGGACTTCAGCGATTCAAGGCAGCAGCTCACCACCATCTCCTCTAGGGCAAATAGGGATGGGCAATGAAAATGTTGGCCTAGCGAGCGACGCCCAGTTCCCGTAAAAGAATTTTTAAAACTGAGCATTCAGCACTAATAATGAGCCACGAATAAAATAATATTCTCAACCTATTTGACCTGACTGAGGTAATAATGAGGCGTAGAGTACAAAATGATAATGATTGAAAAATGGTACCACTCTGAAAACTGACTATTCCAATCATAAGGACTTTTAGGGAACAGGGGGAAAAAAAAACATTAGCAGAGTCTACAAATATTCTAATTAGGCCTTGTGGATAGAGAGAGAGAGAGAGATGAGAAAAAAGGCAGACAGAAAATATTTTACTAAATGAATATTTCTCAGACTGGCAGATATTGACTAACAAGAGTGTCCAATGATTAGGGTTGGAATCGCTTTTGTTTCTTGCGTATGTAAATAATGCAGACTTAGACATAAAAGGAGGGATGTAAAATGATGATAGAAAACTGGCAGGTATAATGCAGAAGACTACAGGATGACATGAACAGCCTCAAGAATTGGGAAAAATTAGATGCAGTTTACTACAGTAAACATGAGGTGACACATAAGAATAAAAGTATATCTTAAATCATAAAGTTCACAATGCCAGGAGAAACAAAGGCATCTAGGTGTACAAATTCTTAGAAGTCCTTAATAGTGAATTCCTAATAGGTTACAAAATGCCATTAAGAAAGCAAATGGAACTTTGGGATTGAATATGAATGTAAAAAGATCATAACAACTCTATAAAATCATGGTATAGACATATCTGGGAGGCTGGATTTAACAGGTAGCCCTGGCGACCGACACCCCCCACCCACCAACCTCTCATTCTCTTAAATCATGAAGACCGAAGGAGGACTTGGGAGGAATGTTAAAGCAGCAAGAGAATCAGGAAATTAAACTATTTCAGTTAGAATGTAAAGCAAAGGTCATTATCACAAAATAAGCACTAAATACACAATGGAGACGATTAGAAGAATGTTTTTTTATGGAGGAGTTATTGAAATGTAGAATACTTTGTCACGGGTAGTGATCAACGTTAAATCAATCACAGCAAGCAACAAAGTACTGGAAGAATATTGAAGCTCATGCAGAGAGGGAGAGAGAGAGGGAGGGAAGGGGGGGTAGGGGGAGAAAGAGAGAGAGAGGGAGAGAGAGAGAGAGATTGAGAGGGAGGGAGAGGGAGGGAGAGGGAGCATGCAGAACATTGGGATTAGTTTGGGAGAAAGCAGGAAAATGGGACTGTTAAAAATCAGCACCAAAAAGGTCTAACTTCAGTGTAGAGAAAGGTCACATTTAATTTGTTTTTTTAAGCCCAACAAGCATGAAATTTCTCACCAGAGTTTTTATTGACACTTGATTTTTTCTCTGTGTCTTTCAGCTTTTCCTGACTAGGTTTGACTGGCTTGTTTGGTTTCTCTGTGGCTGTTGTTGTAGTGTTCACACTTTGTAGGACAGGTTTTTTAGGTAAGGGTGGCTTCACAGCAAGGCTTTCTGAGGATTTAGTTTTCAGTTTCCCATCATCCTTTAATGTGTCGCCAAGGGCTACTTCAAGTGGCTTCTTGACTTCCATCTTCTCAGCCTTGGGTTGCAAAGCTGAACCACCCGAGTCCAAAGTGGCATCTGCACTGTGGCGTTTTACTGTTTCTTTATGTTCGGAGTGAGAACTCTCTTTGTATTTTAGAGAATGGGAAGTACTGCGGAGCTTAACACCAAACAGTCCTCTTCCATCGTCAACTTTGCCATGTGCCTCCTCGGTCTTTTCTGGTTTATGTGCATCAATTTTAGCCACTGAAGGTTCGGAAAGTGGCATTTCTACATCTTTTTCTTTCTTCTCTTTTCCAGGCAATGCACTGGCTTTCTGGGGGAATTTGTTATGCGAAATGTCTGAATCTGCTGTCAGATCACCTTCATTCCATTTCTTGGTGTCTCTTTTCGACCTGTTCCATGCTGAGGAAATTGAGAATTTGAAGGAGCCCTGATTGTTTTTCTTAAACGAATTCTCTTGGCTTATTGTTTTGTCTTCCGATATTTTAACGTTGGCTTCCTTAAATCCTGTTATTTCCATATTTTCCGGTCCACTATTAACAGTTTCTGAAACAGGCAGGTCCTCGGCTGTTTGAGAAGTTTCTGCAGGTCGGGAATGCACCTCAGTACAAGCCGATGCAATACTGCTGAATTCTTCAGGCACTTCATTAGACCTGTCTTCGTGATCTGAGAGTTCTTTTGCTGCCTGTCTGATTGAACAAGCTTCTGAAAAAGAAAGTTCATTTGATGTCGCTGCCACTTTTGTTTGTTTACAGGATGTTTCTGGAGTTACTTGCACGAATTCTACTTCATTGATTTCTGTCCCTATGGGGGCATTTGAAAGCGGTTTCTCAGAGTCCAGTGACAACATGTCTGATGGAATAACAGTGCTTGTTTGATATACAGTCTCTTTAGCAAAGGAGGTATCGATAGAAACAGCGTGGGTGTCATATGCTGTGGACTTCATTTCAGATCCCGAAAGATTTATTTCCTCCTCTTGTTTTAATGGGTCAATAAAATCAATTTGAGTTGGATCTTCGGACAATGCAATTGTTGACCCTGGTAACATGGGGATTTGTGTAGCAGCCACTTCCACTATTTCAAATTCCATCAGGTTGACATCTTCTTCAGTTTCTGATAGAACAGCAGGTACAGAGCTTGCTTTTAGGTGATCGCTGACATCCAAAACAACAGTTGAGGCAGCAATATCTACGTGGATAAGCTCATCCATTCCTTGTTCTGAGTTATCAACCACTTCTGTGCTACTTGACCGAACCATTGTAGGCTCAGTAAGTAGCAGAGTTTGTCCCCGAGTGAGAATCGTTGACGGAATTTCCGTTCTATCTTTCAAACTTATGTCAGAATTGGCATTCTCAGCATTGTAGTTACTGATTTCTTGTTCATTTTCCTCCCTTAGCTCAGGTACATTGTACATGAACTCACTTGGTCCCTCAGAGAGTAATCGCTGAAAAACAATAAGAGTTGTCCATAATCAATCACAAGTGCATTTTCTGCATTAATGCCTGACTTTAAATGAACTACTTAGGCAAAAAAAAAAGATTAAAACTGGCGTTTTAGTTTGCTTACCTTTTTGAGAATGAGCAAAATTAGAAAGGTAAAATAGGGCTAAGATGTTAGGGGAGGTGATGGCGTAGTGGTATTATTGCTAAACTAGTGGTCCAGTGACCCAGGTTAATGCTCTGGGGTCCCGGACTTGCATCCCGCCATGGCAGACAGTGGAATTTGAATTCAATAAAAATCTGGAATTAAAAGTCTGATGACTATGGAACCATTGTTGTAAAAACCCATCTGGTTCACTAATGCCCTTTAAGGAAGGAAATCTGCTCTCCTTACCTGGTCTGGCCTACATGTGACTCCAGACCCACAACAATGTGGTTGACTCTTAAATGTGCCCTGAACAATGGCAGTTAGGGATGGGCAATAAATGCTGGCCTAGCCAGCGATGCCCACATTCCCCTGAATAAATAGAAATGTGCATTTTTAATTGGAAAATCTAGGTGTAAATTCAAGGTCATCAAGATAGTACAGGGTCTGGTGCACCAAGAATAAATGAATAAGGCAAAAGAGAAGATAGTCAAAGAAAGAATGTGATGAAGAGACCAATTGTGGTGATATGTAAATGTGGAAGCTGCACTACTGGAGAAAAGAAGCAAACATTTTTTAAAAAGTAGGATGAAAATTGAAAAGCTACCAGGCCCAAATGAATTCAAATTAAGGTGCTCATTACTAAAGTAAATGTAGCTTTGCAGGTAACCATGACAGAAAGCAAAATGTAGGTAAATAGATACTTAGCAGGATGAGACTAGTGGTGTGATGCTGGCATTTACATAAATGGCTTGGACACGGGCACAAGAGGAATGATGTCAAAGTTTGTCAATGATAAATTAGGGATATGGAAAATTTGAGACACACAAGTTAGAAGGTGCCAGATGCAGCTTGACGCTGAAAAATGTGATTCTCGTAAAAATAACAGCAATGGGGAACACACCCAAAATAGAGGAGAAAGAGAGAGTGGGGAGAAAGAGAGAGATTGATGATTGCAGATACAAAGATCTTTAAAGGTGGGCGTGCAGGTAGACTGTCGTCTAGAATTTGCTCAATTGGATCAATGCTGCTGCAGAACCTTTACATTATTGTACCGTAACATCCAGCACTGACCGCTGGAGAGAACATACATGGCAGATTCCTGGGTGATAATTGTCATATCTATCGGTGGAAGTATTGGTGTACAACCAGTATAAAACCAGTCAAGTAGCTGAACCAACAAAGCCCCGTGTGGCCTTCTAAATACACTGTCCAGTCAGCATTATTCAGAAGTTCACTGGGGGTGGGGTGAGAAGGTATGGCAGAAACACTGCTTGCCTCTTTCATTTGTCTTTAAAATTATTTCACTGCCTGTCTTGCCATTATTTTTTAATATGTTTGGACATAATTATAAATAGCCATGTGCCCAGATGGCAGCAGGGCATGGCATAAGTCTAAGGACAAAAAGGCATAGAGGAACAAAAGAACTTAGGAACAAAGGGACAGGAGTCGGCCATTTAGCCCCTCAAGCCTGTTCTGTCATTCAGTGAGATCATGGCTGATCTGTGATCTAACTCCTGCAGACATCTATGCCCTAATAAAGAGCAAAGGAGGTAGGACAAACAGAATGGGTACCACCGAGCCACTTACAATTATCACTCTTGCCACCTGGAAGGAGATGGCACTGGTACTGACTGCCAACTCCTTCGCCTCCAGGACTGCAGAGCAGTGCCACAAGATGTCAGGCCTCCAGCCATCTCCCTCAGAGAACCACAATGTTAGGACATGGGAGTTGAGCCCAAGCTATCCGAGGCATCATTTAGAGATGCAGCCAATAGGAACTCCATGCTAGGAGCCAGCTGCCATGGGGCAAAGGCTACCTTGGGCTCATGAGGAGCCAACATTTTCAACAATCCTGGCCCTTAGGTGACATTTAGAAGAAGAATTGGCGCCCGTTGGAAGGTCATATGTCCCCCTCGGTACCTCTGACATTGGTGCTAACCGGTTAGAGTTCTAGGCACGTTCAAAAGTCTGCGGATGCTTTGACCCTTTGAGGTGCAGTCAGAAACAAGTGTGCAGCTGCTAAAAGGCAAAATGCCAAAACATAAAAGCAAAATATGTGGATGCTGTAAATCTGGAATAAAAACAGAAAATGCTGGAAATATTCAGCAGGTCTGGCAGGATTAGTTGGGAGACAGAGTTAACGTTGAAAGTAATATGACTTCTTCAGAAGACACTGGGCTGGATTTTATGATCCCTCTGCCGGGCATATTTTTGTTGAGCGGGGTGGCACATGAAGGCTAGCTTACGGCCTTCCTGCCCACCCCGACCCTGTTCCCATAATACAGTTGGTGGGCAGTGGCCGAAATCAGCAGCCTACCCGCCATTTTGAAAAAAATGGGGTGAAAAAGCAGAAGGAAAAGAGGGGGGGGGTGCATTTTTGGGAGGCGGGGCGTTACCCTGTGCACTTTGGGGGCATCTGCCAAATGATGATTAGTCCTCCTTTGTGCCTTCCCACCTAGCCTCCAAAACTCATCCCCCAATCCCTGCCTAGGGGGGGCCCCATCTCTTTCCACCCTATAAGACCGGGGTACCTACCTATGCCAGGAATCCATTGCTCTTCCTCCTGGGACCTGCTTGCGGTCCGAGCAGCACCCCATGACTGAGATCTGAAATCAGATTGGTCAGCAGCTCCTGAGGGTGCGGCTTCAGCCCACTGAGGGACAGAGGTCCCACTCGCTGTTTGTTAAGGCTGCCAGCAGCGTGTTATCATTGCGGGTCGGCCTTTTTTTAAAAATAAACTCGGGTGGTTTGGGATCAACTTTTGTGATGGGAGGGTGGGGGGAGGTGGAGCAATACACCCGTGCACACCCCCTCCCCCCACCCACCGTAAAATTCAGCCCACTGTGCTGAAAACGTTTCCTTCATTCGCAAACCTTCAGAGATCTCCAGCCACTTCTCATACATCCCCCCAACAGCTTAAAGCTGTTCAACTTCTCCCAAAGGTGCATTACTGGAATAAAGGCAGGAAATTCCCGACCACAGAGTCACAGGCTAACAGGCAGTCCGCAAGGGTGGAATGCAGTTCAGCTCAAGGGCTGCAAGGAAACGCAGAAGAAGCCACTTAAAAACGCAGAAGTTCAAGAAATACCCACACCCACCCCCTCCTAAGATTCGCTCTGGACAAAAACTGCACACGATGTTGTTAGACCAGAATACTGAGTGGCATTCTGGGTATCCTATTATAGGAAGGGTTTTATAGCCATGGAAACGATACAGTGAAGATCCCCTGGTACAAGAGTTGGAATGACAGGTTATAGCTATAAAGAAAGGCCTGAAAAACTGGAGCTTTTCCCTGGAACAAAGAGGGTTGAGGTACATTAGAAGCTAGTGCATATTTGGAAGGGCACAGACTCAGGAATGTCACTTGCAGAGTGCTTGGAACACTTAGAAGCAATTTTATTCCACTAAGAGAGAGTTATTAGAGCATGAAATGCTTCATCAAGAGTGGCTATTGAGCTAGGGCTATAACATCATTTAAGAAAAAATTGGATAAATACTTGAAAAGGTAGGGGAAAGGCTAAAGAAATAGGGTTACAGTGAACAGTTCCAACTAAGGAGCTAGCACCAGTGCAGGCTCAATAGGCCAAATGGCCTCCAGTGCTGTCATTTCTAGATGCCATAATAAGACATGTTCAGTTTTATTTTAAAAAGCCTGTAGACTGTAGGATGAAGGAAGCACTGGGGTAATAGTTGCACAATTTTGACGTTCTATGAAGGAACACACTGCAGTAGGAGGCTGCAGCATACAACCAGCCTCCATGGCCCTGGCTTAAGAGCATTAAGGAAAAACCAGGTTTCTAAATAACTATGAAGTGTTTCACGCAGGAAGCAGGTTGAGAACCAAAAATAGCTTACCTGTGCTTTCCCACACCCATAGCAAATACCCTGCCTAATTCACACTCATCAAAAACCTTCAGGAGAGGAGGGTGAAATGGGTGAAAATAGTCCGTTTCATGTATATAATACACAATACTTACCAAAGGAGGTCTCCTTCTTTTAGAGGAAGAGCGTTGGTTGCGCGGTTTCACTGACAGTTTGTGCCTCGCTGCTGAATTATCGAGACAAATGGGGAATGTAGGTGGAGAGTTAAAATCAATAGCAGGTGAAACAAAGCTGTCAGACGAAGAGATCTGAACTGTTGGTGATGTCGGACTCCAAGATCTTGAGCTTGACCTTGTTGGAACGATCGCGGAGAGGGGACTGTTGGGCCTAGAGGAAGATCCTGGAGAAATCTGTAGGAAAGTAAGTCTACATATAAACTGTACATTGAATATAAAGTACTACATGCAAGATACCATAAGAAATGTTTCATTTTAGCTTTGAATATTCCAGTCAATGTAATAGTCACTAGCAATGCTGAGCTATGTTGCTGATGGTTTGTGGTTTTGATTTTAGCAATCCAGAAAAAATATTTCAATTCTAACATGAGAACATAATCTATCCTGACAATCACAGCAGGAGTGCTGTATTGGTGGCATCCTTGAGAAAGAAAGAAAATAAAGAACTTGCATTTATATAGCACCTGTCACAACCCCTGGATGTCCTAAGGTGCTTTACAGACAAAGACGTGCCCTTGAAGGGAAGTCACAGTTAAATCACTACAAACTCCAATCCTTAGCCACCAGCTCCATCCCACTCCTTGGCAACTGTTTGAGGTTGAACCTGACCGTTTGCAATCTTAGTGTCATGTTTAACCTTGAGATTCACTTTCTGACCACATATCCGCATCATCACTATGACCGACGACTTCCACCTTTGTAACATCGCCCGACTCCACCCCTGCCTCAGCTCATTGGCTGCTGAGAACCTCATCTATGCTTTCGTTACCTCTCGACTTGACGTGTTCCAACACATTCCAGGCCTGCCTCCCACAATCTGCCCTCTGTAAACTTGAAGTCATCCAAAAATTCTGCTGCCTGTGTCCGTCCTAACTCACACCAAGTCACCCATTACTTTTCCCTTGCTTATAATTTACCGGGCAGCAGTGATCTCCACGCTCCTATGTGCTTTGGAGGCTTGGGCAACCTACAGCAGGCACCTCAAAGCACCGGAGAAGTACCACTAGCGGTGTCTTCGCAAGATCCTCTGAACCGGGTAGCAGACAAGGTGGTCCAACAGCAATGTCCTCTCCCAAGCCAACTTGCCCAGCATCGAGGTGCTAATTACTCAAAACCAGCTCGCTGGGTGGGACATGTCGTTCGTATGCCTGACATTAGACTCTCAAAGCAATTTCTCTGCTCGGAACTCAGTCACTGCAGGAGACTCCGAAGGGGACATTGGAAACGCTTTAGGGATGTCTTCAAAGCATCCCTGAAGAAGTCACCACCATGGGAGATCCTGGCTTATGACTGACCAAAATGGAAAAGGCTCATTCGGGAAGGCATGAACACATCAAGAGAATTCATCGGGAGCATGGAGCGACAAAGTTGCGGCGCCAGAGAGAATTCACAAACCTCCAAACAACTCAGCTACCCAACCCTTCAAGCACCACCCACCCTGCATGTGGCAGAGTCTGAAGATGATGTTCTGGACTTATCAGCCATCTCAGAACCCACTGAACCAGAATGGAAGCAAGTCATCACCAATCCTGAGGGACTGCCTTAGCAATGCCTTAACTTTAAAATTCTCATCCATGTTTCCAAATCCCTCCACGGTCTCACCCCTCCCTATCTCTGGAATCTCCTCCACCCCTAAAACCCTCTAAGATATTTGCACTCCTCTAATTCTGGCTCCTTCACCATTTCTGTTACCATTTGGTGGCCGTACCTTCAACAGTCAAGAACCTAAGCTCTGGAGTGCCTTCTCTAAATCTCTCCACCTCTTTAAGATCAAGATTTTAACTTACTCTATACCCATCTACTTACACAGAGTTAAAATTGGGCCCTATCCTTTTTTTCCTTTAAGATGCTAATAAGCTTACCACTTCAGCCAAGCTTTTGGTCACCTGCCCTAACATCTCATGTGGTTTGGTGTCAATGTGAAGCACCTTGGGATGGTTAATTACATTAAAGATGCTATATAAATACAAGTTGTTGTTGTAGTGAGAGAAATACAGTGTAGGAATTGTGATGGAGTGTTAAACCAAGGCCCTATCTAGCTGTTCAGTTACACAGATTCCATGCACATTTTAAAGGACACGGAGTTCTCCAGGTGAACATTCCTCCTGTAATCAATAAGCTATTAAATGGCTTGCCATTTTTTTTTGTTGTCAATGGGATTTTGGTGTGTGTAAGATACATACCATGACCATCTACAACAAAACCCTCTCCTATTCAAATAAAATGCTTCCAATTTTTTCATAGGTGAAATTCTGTCACAAATTTCAAATATTTATATTCTGCAAGATTGATTTTATTAAAATAAATATTCAAATATATTTGTACTGAGTAATCAGTGCTAATTCTAAATTATTACTTAATCACTTTATGTAATGGAACTATACCAATGGCCTAATGGGAACTGACATTTTGATGGGCAGACTGATTCAGAGCAGTGGCTTCAATTGATTGTAATGACAAAGTTAACAGGTTTATTAGAGTAGTGTAACACTTGAAGGCTGATTTTAATTTATTTTGCATTTGTAAAACTTGTCCCTATTGCTGACATATTAGGGTAAATTTACCAATTATTTGTGAAAAGGAACTCATTTGAAAGTGCAGATTGACAAACCGAGCATGGAGGCAGCTCACCACTTCTGATTTTATGGTCTTTAAAGTACTCCTAAACAGTTATATGGCCAGTTTTGTGGTATATAAGTAACAGGACAAATCTAGGGTCATGCCCTAGTCTGAGTTTAACCATGACCAGTGTAACCTGGTACCAGACCTGGGTTTATATGATGGTCTGTTGCGCCCAGTCACAATGAACTCATGCAAAGATTATTTCAATATTTTAAGTATAGACACACCTCTGGACTTGCAGTGCATTCAGGCACACAGATATCAAACTCTCTCTCCTGCTCTTCAGACTTCAATTTGAAGCTTGGCAGCAAAAATAGATTTGGCCCAAGTGGAATTGATTATTTAGCAACTAGTCTGAGGCTGGTAACTGCCATGCAAACACAACCTTTACACTATTTGCTCTGCTCCTCTCAACAACTTCTCTACCTGACCTGGGTGTTTGTCAGCTTTTCTTGCCCCTTCCAGGACAGTGCAAGCCTTCTGGGTAAGGTGGGGAGTGTATATATTGTGATGGCAAAGGCATGTTACACAGGACAGGTTGCATGGATCAGAGGCTCTTTTCCTGTCCACCACTTTTTGTATTACACTTCAGTTAATAAATCACATTGAAAGACTTTAATGTAACTACATAAAGGAAAATAACATACACTCATAGATTCCACCACTGTTCATATGTCAAGCTGACAGTGAGCACTACTGAATCTCAGTTTATGAACTGATCCAGTTCCAAGGCCAGAGATGGAACGTAACACTGGAGTTACAGTGGGAACTCCGTGAATGAATATGTTCAAAGGTAAGACAGTAAAATGATCTCACTGACAGAGAGTTGATGGCAAAATCTAGCATTGTTCAAACTTGTAATGTAATCTATTGAGGTAGAGAGTAAGTAAATGAATACATTCATAACATCTCATTATAAGGTCATCACTAACTAACAAAAGCTTTTCAAAATCTTGTGAAAGGTCTTGCGTTGTGTCTTTGCCAGTAATTACTATACTGTATTACTTCATCTATTCTTTGGAAGCAATATAAATGTTAACATGTTATATACTTAGGAAGGTTAGAAAAGATAAAGTAGATAGTAGACAATAAAGGGGTACATAGACAGTCAATTTGGTTGGAACTCAAACAAAACCGTTGTTATATTGGTAGCAGCATGTTTTAGGTTTCCAAATTTTGGGAAGGGAATTGAAAAGGAATTCTGCGGTCAGATTAGAGACAGCATGTTTGTTCTAGGGAATTTTTTTATCTAAATATTGATTGAGAGATAGAGGAGGTATAAGGAAGTAATAAAATGTGTACAGGACGCCTTTCTCAAGTAATATATTAATAGGCCTAAAAGATTGCTATATCTGGTTATGAGCCATGGAATAGAACAGCTACCATGAGAATAGTGGTCACAATATGACATGACTTACAATGCAATCAAAAAAGGGAACCAGCCAGCACAAAAATGAAAACAAAATTTGAGTACAGAGGACGATAGAGAGAAAGCGTGATGTTGTTTAAAAAAAAATAATTGTAAAGAGTTAGGCCGGGATTTTCCAGGCAGGACGGAAAATTCGGAGAGGCAGCCGAAGGTCCATTGACTTTGGGTGGGAATTTCAGGCAGGACCAGAAAATCCTGGCCTTAGTATATTCTGCTATGAAAGAAGGAAACTGCTCAAAGGGATCAATGCTAATTCCCAGCGGGAAACCACAGGAGTCAGTTTACTGCACACAGCAACATGAGAGCATGGTGATTCTAACTGCTGAACCTTCTTGCCACGCTACAGGCTCATGGCTGGGGAAGGGCATTTGACCCACGTGAAAACCCTGGGCCGACTCTTGACATCTAGGCAGGTGTGGGGAAGGGACGGTCTTCATGGTAAAGAATGGTTGGATCCGGGCCAGGGGTGGCCTAACCTTTCCTTGTGGGGCCTGGAGGAACAGCCTTACATTTTAGGGCACTATCGTGCGTTGGAGGGCTGTAGGATGGTGAATAAAGTACTCATTTTTACACTGGAGGTTAGGGCTAAACAGGGTACACAGACTGCTTAGCTTATTATCAATGGCAGGGAAAATTTTACAACCTATAAATAAGGGTGAAATGACCACAAATAGAACAGTTAGAAGTAGCCAGCTTGAATCTCAAAAGGTAGGATTGTGATTAAAAAGAAAATTAAATTGAACATCCTTACTTTTTAATATCCTTTATGTGTCGCAATGTACATTCAGGACAAACTCTTAATATTATTCAGTTCCTACTCTCCAACAGTTTTCTTTTATTAACAAGCTAACCTCTCAAACTTTCTCTGTTACTGAAACTGCGATTTAGCTTGTACCATTTTCCAAGTGAACTCTCACAACCATACCTCTCAATCAGCAGCCACCAATGCACTGAAAAGGGCAGAATTTGGTTGTGTTTAGGATATACAAGCAGTCCCCTGGTACCATTAACTAAGTCCATTTTGCCTGCTTTGAGTCTTGCACGCAGCTTCCTGCAGCAACACTGATTCACACTGGGGTCTCCTGATTAAAGTGGGACAGTTGAGAGGTATGCTCGCAGCTAATTATTTCCTAGGTTGGCTTTTGAGGGGCCTCCCAAAATTGGGAGTTGCGAATTATTACCTGCTCTTCTTCTTCGCTGCCTGTCCCACCTAAAGTCAAGGAGCTATGATTCTTGTAAGGGTCAGAATACTGTGGAATGGAATTAGGAAAAGGTTCAGTCAAAGATGGCAAATAAAAATGGACAAAATGATACAGAATAAAACTAAGAATCTGCTAATATTAACAATAGGATATAGCTTAGGAAGAACGTGTGAAAGAAATTGGTTAGAAATTAAATTTTAAAAAAAGCAAAAGAAGTATTATATAGTGTGGCTATCGTAGTTACCAAGATAGGCTCAAAGCACTGGTGCTGTACGCTTGAGAAGCAGAGACCAAAGGTGATTTGATCGAGATGTATAAAATGATGATGGGATTAGATTGCTTCAACTAGGTAGGTTAGGGAGGACAAGGGGTCACAATCCAAAGTTATGTAAGGTCAAACTAGGTTGTCTCAGACTAGATGTGAAGATCGTCCTTTTCCCAGAGAATTGTGAAGCTGTGGGACACAAATCCTCCCAATGTGTAACATGAATCAAGGCCAGAGTGGCTTTTAGTGATCTAATATTTAAACTCTCTTTTGATTTATAGTTTCTTAATTTTCAACCCAATTTTAGAACATAAACTTTCTTTGTAACGTGAAATCTAAGTTGCTTTGGAATTGGCTATAAAAAAAAATGAGAACATAAAATAGAACAACCCAAACTGTTTGCTGTTGGTTCAAGAAGTGATTTTGCGAGTGGGAGAGAGTCAAGGGGATGGAGTCAAGGTGCCTTTGGAGGGGATGAAAATATAATACATGCAAAACTGCAATAGAATGTATATTAGCACCTAGAAAATGCAAAACAATTACCTTTCTGCCCTTGTTAAAAAATTTATTACATGGCGACACTAGCACAGTGTAATGTCAAACTGTAGTAAATCTATATATGTGGGGAGCATACCAATTATACTGATAATCATATCTGGCAGTGTGGTTTTGTTTTCATGCAAATGTACAGCAAGCATTGTCACTGGTTTCCAAATATGCAATGCAATGATGCAAATCACATTGAAAGACATTACCAGATTACTTTTTCATTCTGTCATATTAATGTAAATGAGAATTTGGAAATCCTGAAACATTTGCCTTGATAACCATTGTTGTGACAATTCTCGAAGAATCACTGCGAGCAGTTGGACATAAAAGTAATGAAGAACTAGAAAGTGATAGGGGAGCAAGATACCCTCTGCGCATCGCTTACAAAGTATGGGTGTACAATAATGTTACTCATGGTCATTTCCCATGGTGGCAGAGAAGTTTTTATTTTGTTTAATGTGTGGAATCTCAACACCAGTTTACATTTCAAAGCAAACTGCTGAAAAAACCACCAAGGCAGCCAGCTGAATTGTTGCTTATCCTGAAGTCCCATTGCGGGGCCGAATGTCGGAGGCGACTCTTTAGTGGGCTACAGGACCTGGGTTGGCATATTGCTGCCAGTAGCCAATTAAGAGGTGGCCACCAGGGCCGCTGTCCAGTTAAGAATGGCAGCCTGCACCAAAGAGCTACTGGCCCAATCAGAGGGCTATTAGCTCAGCAGTGCCACCACTAGTGGTGGCCATTGTTGAGGCTGGAGCTCCAGGGAGAGGGTCTCAAAAGACACACTTTGAGAATGGCATTTTGAGGAAGCCGGGGCCTGGTAGCCAGGGGCTAGTGATTAGGGCAGGGCTGGGACAGGAGATTGTGGAGCGCCAGCGGTGCCACTGATTTCAGGATACTCATTGTTGCCAGGGATCCCCTCCATGGGCAGGGAGTACCCATCAAGGAGTGCCCTTCCCTCATCCTGGAACCTGCTGGGAGACCATCAGGGATTTACCTGGCGATCTTCCCATGCAACAGCAAGCCCTCCTGAAGTGGACAAATGTACACAGAGGCAGGAGCTGGGCCTTAATTGGCCACTTAAGTGGCTCAATTAATTGCCTAATTGGTGGCTGAGTCACAAAGTTTCCTCCCACCGGTAACATGCAATGGCGCGGGAAGATGTCACACTCCCCTACTGATGCCTCCCCCCGCCATTTTGCCAGCCCTCCTGCTGTTAAGGGAATGTTAACTATGTTGTGAAGATACACAGGTGAAGGGCATTGTTTAATTAAAAAGAGAGACTGCTGGGACACTGGGCTGGTAGGTAGGAAGCAGACACATGTAATGCTGCATTCTGTGAAGCCCATTATCAAAGAACAGAGAAGTGTCTTGTTTCATAGTTTATCAACAGGCTTGGGATCCAAATAACATCTGCCTCCTGGCCTGTCACCAATGGGCCAGAAAAATTTAACCCAGCATTTCTGTCTGTTCAATATGAAGTCCACGCACCACCTCTGTAGTAAAATACCTCACTTAACTAAGTACACAGAGCTGTGGTGCTAGGGAGGTAGGAAGAATATAGTCAACTTAGGCCATGCTGGCCTAACACCTAATGTGACCCTCAGGACTTTGATCAGCTGAGGACTTGGATAAGCTTTCCATCAGTGGGGAATGGTGTAAGCTGCAAAAGAGAGCTTGAAGAAGCAAGAATTTATTATCACTGTTCTTCTGGTATTGCCTCCACCTCATAAGGAAATCACCCAGCTGCTGATTAAAATATTATACTCAAGCAATTTCGTTATTCTTTTCAAGGGCAATTAGGGATGGGCAATAAATGCTGGCCTAGCCAGTGATGCCCACATCTCATGAAGGGAATAATAAAAGCATGTACTCCACCCAAAACACATAGATTCTAATGTGGGAAGCTGAAAGTAAGGTTAGAGATAAATGCTTTGCATTTCATTTGTATTAACCACACAGCAAGCGGTTCAGGTCTGGAATGCACTACCTGGAAGTGTGGCGGAGGCAGGTTCAACTGAGGCATTCAAGAGGGCATTAAATGAATTTTTAAATAGAAACAATGTGCAGGGTTACGGGGAAAAGGCAGGAGAATGACACTAAGTCAATGTGCTCGTTCGGATAGCTACTGCAGATACGATGGGCCGAATGGCCTCTTTCTGCACCCATAGCAATTCTGTGATTCTCAAATCTTATGCTACATTACTTATTCCTAAATCATAGGCTGAATTTTACGAGATGCCAGATATCCCGTGCTGCCCCCTGCCCATCCCCGGCTAAAAAGCCAATTGGAAATTAATAGACTGGAGGGCGGGGGTGTGGGGGGGGTAGATTTCCATCCTTCAGGGACAGGAGGTCCCATTTCAAAGAGCTGCCGACCACACTGCAGCACTTCAGGTGAGCAGCATTGGATCATTCGGGTATGTCTGGGGGTCTCGCCGGGTGCCAAGCCGGCAGGTCCTGGCAAGATGGGCGAGGGGCTGAGGTTTGAGAGGCCAAGGTAGCGGGCAGCCTAGAGAGAGGGATAAAACCTTGATGGTGGGGAGGTGGGGGGTGTGTGTGTGGTGGTGGACCCTTCGATGGCCTCAAAGGACCCATTAAGGAGAGACACCCCACCCCTTGCTTGCCAGCAGCCCATGCAGGGAAACTTGCCGGGATTGCTGTTTGGCGTGGGCCTCTCCTGCCACCATTTAAATCCTGGCGGCAGTTTGAGGCCCTTAAGAGAACATTAATTGTCCGCTTAAGAACCTCAATTGGCCTACGGGTGGGTTGGGACCTGATGTTGCCTCCATCACTGGTATAATTGTGGTGGGGTCAAGGGCACTGGAAAGGTGATGGGTTGTCCACTGGATTTAACGAGCTCCCCAACCTCCCACCTTCAAACCCTCTGGTGAGGCTGTGTTAAATCCAGCACATAATATTCAATGATTAAATTACACCCATAACTTCCTGACATGCACATCAGGGCTCCTCACTGGCATCATGCACATGCATTTGTAAATTCCAGCCTCTTGAATATGCAACTTAATAAATCAATATTAAAAGCTAATAGCTAGGAACGTTTGTTTTTAAACAGAAACTGGAATGAAGCTGAGATCAACATATGTTTTGAGACAATTTTTAGGTAAAGGAGTAAATATGTTAATTGAAAATGAAATGTAATTAAATAAAAGACAGGACACACAACCTCCTGGCTGGAAGGGGAGTAAAGAGAATTGATGGGTTCAAGTATGTTGTACCAAGAAAATATTTAGCAACTCATAACATGATGCTCAGTAGCTCGTCCCCTTTATTTTGTTTAATCAGCATGTTAGCCATATTCTCATGAAAATAAAAAAAATGCCAGAAATGCAAAGCAGCTGTCAGTACCTGACAAGAGAAAAAACGAGTTAATGATGTGAATCGATACCTTCTGTTGTCACGAAAGGTTTCTATTCAGATCTGTGATTTCTCTTTTTGAAATGGACAGGTTGTGAGAGGTGAGAGAGTCCATGTGGCATTTACCCAGATTGTACCATTCTCTGGCATCGTGTGTTAACTGTCCAAGACTCATCTTTGTGTGGTTTTAAAGACAAGCGCTTTCATTTCCTCCCCTCACTGCCTCTCCTTTCCTCAAGGTACTGGGGTAGATTTGATTTTAGACGATTATCAGATCAGCTACCCGTTACATATTTCTCCTCATATTCAGAAGTGAAAATCAGATGCATGACAGGTGGTTGATCAGAATTCATGCTATCATCTAAAATTAAAATGACCCCCACTGACTCCCTGCTGGGAGGGGTTCAGTTCCATAGGTACGTCACTCAATCTCTCATGATTAAACGCTGGAATAGGAGCAGTGATTCCATGATCTGGTCCTCCCAGTCAGGAGTGATGTATACAGCCGCTGATCTTCTGAGCTGCGCTCCCTGAAAGCTCTGTTACCCACTGGGAGTGCTGGATCACCAGAGGCTGTAATCTTCTGTTCTGCAGCCTAAGCTCAGTAGCGGGCACGGTAGTGGGAGTGATTTCCTCTGGGGTTGCACGGGCAGGGGGGTTTGCAGGATGGCTGGCCACGCGCGATATTACACTGTTCAGCTCATTAAATATTCAGCCGTGAGGAGCTCGCCGATTCTCATGGTGGGGCAGGCAATAAGTTGCCGTCCTGCCGTTAGCTCGTGGGATCGAAGGTCCAGGCGCCATATTTAAAGGGGCACCCGGAGAGCCTGCACTATCCCTTTCACCTTTGCCCGGCCACTGCTCCACTCTTCCCGCTAACACTTCCTGCCCTCCTCAGTCATCCTCCTCGCAGCTTGCACTGCCACCACCCGCTCTCAAGCATAGGCTGCCATTTACAGGCACTCCCCAAAGAGGACAAAGCAGCAGCAACTCACCGTTAATCACAGAAGAAGTCTGCCTCACCAGGTGCATGACACTTATGTGCAGTCACAAAAGTGAACGTTGTCATTTCCCGCTGGCAGGGGACTTTACTTGGAGGGGCAACTTATTTCTGGTGGGCTGGCTTTTTAATGAGCATGCATGACATGCTAATGCATACAAAGGGGCTTCCTCACATTGTTAACTTGATTTTAAAGTCCCGAGACCATGATTACTGAAGTTCATCACGCCGTTGAGAAACTGATTTTTGGCCTAATTAAGTTCCCTTGCCAGCAAACTTCCCGCTGCTGGTGGGACTGGAAGATTCCATCCATAGTCACTGTCTAGTTGGCTGTCTATTGCAATTACAATTAGTACAGTAATTTGACAATGAGAGCTCTTACCTTAGCTAAATAGCTACGCGCTAAGATTTCATGTAGAGGGGAGCTTTCTTGAGGACTCCGTGGTAATCCATCATCTTCAGAACTAGCACCAGTATCTTCTGTCTTCTTTGCTGGAATCGACATTGGAGGTGGTCCCAGTTTAATGTTGTCTTGTACCTTTAGCTGTAAAATATAGATTTTTTAGCAAATAAATGTTAGATTATCAGCGAGAACACTGACAGGCTAATTGCTATACACTTCACTACTCTTACAAGCATCTTTTAATCAGTGTTACGGCACAGCAGAAAGTAAATACTGAGCTGCTCAAATCCCAAAGGGAAACTGGAAACAACTGCCACAACGGTTTTGCAATTTGTACATTTATTTCGAGATTCGTGCCTTGAATTCAGTAGTAATAAATCCACCGAGTCTTAGAGGGTTTTTACAAAACTAAATTAAACATTTATTAAAAAAAGAAATAATTTTAAGCACATACATATGCTTGCAAATTACTACTATGGTAACTCCTAGCTCCCCTAGTTAATCTAACTCCCAGTTACACCTCCATTAAGGCAACAGTAAAACACATACATTTTAAAAGACCCTGGCAAAGTAATACAATATTCTGAACAGTCGGATTCAAAGATGAATCTGTCTACGAATTCATGTAGGCAGCAACTGGAGGCTGGAGGCTTTTCACACTTATTAGATCTTAGAATTCCTTCCCTTGCACACAGCCTTCTCTCCTTTATACATATTTTTCCTTTTGAATGCAAATTCTCATTGTTTCGTTATGTCTTTAGACTTTACCTCTCTAATAATAAAAATCTATCATGGTACCAATTTTACCAGTAATCTTTTGGAAAAATAAATACACAGTTTGGTTTCTTCTGGCTAGGTGAAACATTTCACCCCCTCTTATGAATTCAAGCTACTCTGGTTTATTTAAAAGGCAAATGTTCCCTTTACATCTCAATTTCTAAACTTCACCCATGGTTACCTATTTAGCATTTCAAACCTAGCGTCTCTTCTTACATCAAAGCCTTCAGACCAGCTGCTTTAATTCAATTAAGTCCCACACACAGACACACACAATCACGTAGACAGGGACCCCACTATTACTCTACTTTACAATAAATTCCAAATAACATTATGAAAATTATAATATCTTCCTGATATCAGTTACAGTCAGTTGCATGTGAAAGCTGATCAATCACAGGCAGTAAAACTGTTCAAAGTGAATGGTTTCCACTAATACCACTGCCTTGTTAGGTTCAGTGACAGTGGATCAAGAATAGAGTACGCGTGGAGGTGTAAAAGAAAGCACACAGATGTTAAAAAGGTATTTAATGCCTTGATTTGGTAGATCCCACTGGCTATCTTCTGTGGAATGGAGCAAGTGGGGAGATTTGATCAAGTGTTAACCATGATTGACGTGAATGCAGAGCAGTCATGAAGAATGAGAAAGACCGTTGAACCTCATTGGGATACCCAAGTTTCCATTCCTCTTGATATGCTTGGTTTATTGCCTTTGGAATTCTGAAGGAAAATGCACAAACCATTTCACACAATTTCATCTTGTAACAGTATGCTAGATTGGACTGTGACCACATTAGTTTAAGATCATCATACAAGATGCAGCCTGCAGTCTCCCTCCGATCGTCCATATGATTACTTCATTTGGACAGCAATTTAGATAAAAATCAAAGTTGGCAAAAACTAAAACAATGAGCTTACCTGCATTGATTCTTTTCAGGCGTTCAATAGACACCCCTGCCCATTCTCACTGTGAAAGCACCATCGCCACCATCCAGGCCCCAGATTCTTGCAGACTCTTGACGACTCCAGAGCCATTTAAAAATGGCGAGCAGGGCCTGATTCCGGGATTCCTGCCCCATTCCTGGTGCCGCCAATTTTCACTGGTGCAGGGCAAGGGTGCGAGTACCAAGTTGGCACCCTGCTCTCCTGACCGGGCCCAGCTCCATTGTGGGGGTAGGCATCTCCTAGCACCACCCCCCCCACAATTTTTGTGGAGTGAGGCCAGCTTCTCCGTGACCCAGAGGAGTCGTGAACCATGGATTCGAGAATCTTGAAAGATAAGTTCAAAAGGTCATACCAGTGCACCCCAGCCCCTTCCATGCCCCCTCTATTCCAACTCAGTGCCAACTCATGCCTGCCACTCACCCCCATGGTCCCTTATAGTCCCCATTCCAATGCCCAGCAACTTATGTACCTTCCAAGCCCATTCATCCAGTGGGGTGATGGTGTAGTGATATTGTCACTGGACTAGTAATCCAGTGACCCAGGGTAACCCTGGGGACCTGGGTTCAAATCCCGCCATGCACCGAGCTGGTCCAGTCCGAAAGCACGTAGCTGCTAGACTGGGTCTGATCTCATCCTCACCAACCTACCTGCCGCAGATGCATCTGTCCATGACAAGCAGGGGATCAACCCTGGGTCAATGAAGAGTGCAGGAGGGCATGCCAGGAGCAGCACTAGGCATACCTAAAAATGAGGTGTAAACTTGGTGAAGCTATAACACAGGACTACTTGCATGCCAAACAGCATAAGCAGCAAGTGATAGATAGGGCTAAGCAAGGGATCAGATCTAAGCTCTGCAGTCCTGCCACACCCAGTCGTGAATGGTGTTGGACAATTAAACAACTCACTGGAGGAGGAGGCTCCACAAATATCCCCATCCTGAATGATGGGGGGGCCCAGCACATCAGTGCAAAAGGCTACAATCTTCAGCCAGAAGTGCCGAGTGGATGATCTATCGCGGCCTCCTCCGGAAGTCCCCAGCATCACAAATGTCAGTCTTCAGCCAATTGAATTCACTTCATGTGAGATCAAGAAACGGCTGAAGGCACTGGACACTGCAATAGTGCTGAAGACTTGTGCCCCTAGCCAAGCTGTTCCAGTACAGCTACAACACTGGCATCTACCCGGCTATGTGGAAAATTGCCCAAGTGTGTCGAAAGCAGGACAAATTCAACCCACCCAATTACCGCCCCATCAGTCTACTCTCGATCGTCAGTAAAGTGATGGAAGGAGTCATCAACAGTGCTATCAAGCGGCACTTGCTTAGCAATAACCTGCTCACTGACGCTCAGTTTGAGCTCCGCCAGGGCCACTCTGCTCCTGACCTCATTGCAGCTTTGATTCAAACAAGGACAAAAGAGCTGAACTCCCAAGGTGAGGTGAAAGTGACTGCCCTTGACATCAGAGTGTGGCAACAAGGAGCAAAACTCCTTGCAAAGCTGGAGTCAATTGGAATCAGGGGGAAAACTCTCCACTGGCTGGAGTCAGACCTAGCATTAGGAAAATGGTGGTAGTTGTTGGAGGTCAGTCATCTCAGCTCCAGGCATCACTGCAGGAGTTCCTCAGGGTACTATCCTCAGCCCAACCATCTTCAGCTGCTTTATCAATGACCTTCCTTCCATCATAAGGTCAGAAGTGTCAATGTTCGCTGATGATTGCATAATGTTCAGCACCATTTCCAACTCCTCAGATACTGAAGCAGTCCATGTCCAAATGCAGCAAGATCTGGACAATATCCAGGCTTGGGCTGACAATTGTCAAGTAACATTTGTGCCACACAAGTGCCAAATGGTTGGATTCTCTCTTGTTGGAGAGAATCGCCCCTTGATGTTCAATGGCATTATCATCACTGAATCCCCCACTATCAACATCCTGGGGGTTACCATTGACCAGAAACTGAACTGGACTAACTATATAAATACTGTGGCTACAAGAGCAGGTTAGAGGCTAGGAATCATGTGATGAGTAACTCACCTCCTGACTCCCCAAAGCCTGTCCACCATCTACAAGGCACAAGTCAGGAGTTTGATGGAATACTTCCCACTGGCCTGGATGAGTGCAGCTCCTATAACATTCAAGAAGCTTGACACTGTCCAGGACAAAGCAGCCTGCTTGATTGGCACCACATCCGCAAACATTCACTCCTTCCACCACCGACGCATGGTAGCAGCAGTGAGTACCATTTACAAGATGCATTGCAGGAATTCACCAAGGCTCCTTCGACAGCACCTTCCAAACCCACAACCACTACCATCTAGAAGGACAAGGGCAGCAGATAGGTAGGAACACTCCCACCTAGAAGTTCCCCTCCAAGTCACTCACTGTCCTGACTTGGAAATATATCGTCATTCCTTCACTGTCGCTGGGTCAAATTCCTGGAACTCCCTTCCTAACAGTACTGATGGTGTACCTACACCACATGGACTACAGCAGTTCAAGAAGGCAGCTCACCACCACCAACTCAAGGGCAACTAGGGATGGGCAATAAATACTGGCCCAGCCAGCAAAGCCCACATCTCGTGAATGAACTTAAAAATACACTATGTACAGGTCCAATGAGCCATATAGTAACAATGGCATGTAAGGAACTGTTCAAAAAAACACAATTTAAAAAATGCTTAATGAGGCTTGGCTGAGAGTCCAGACTCATAAAAGGATCTCAGTGGGGTTCTCTTTTGACAGCCAGGGAGAACTGTTGACTTTGTTTCATTGACATCTTTAAGTGGTTGCAAAAGTGTTTTTTCTGTGATCTCTTTTGTCAATGCTCAATGTTTATTTGCACAAGATTAAGAGGTGGGAAGTGTTTGAAGCCTCTGTTATTGATACTTTAATGGTTTATGTCATTGACACTTCTGTAGGGTTGTAGGAATAACAGTTTCTTCAAAAGACTTGTGAATGGGAGTTTTTTTATGAGCAGTTCTACACATTCCACTGATACTATGTGGCTCATTGGTTCCTGATGTGCCGTGGTGGGAAACACACCCGCCATTGATGGGCGGAGTGGACAATTGCAAACTGGTTTCAAAACAGCGTAAAACTAATTTCTGGCTTCTTGCTATATTGTCTGCTCATGCCCACCATGACACCCACCATCAACGGGAGCAGACAATCCCACCCTAAAAGAGATCAGACTAAATGCATCTAATTTAGTAATAAAAGTGTATTTGGAAATAAGTAAATGCTGTAAATAAATATAAAATAGATAACAGCCGGACAGAATGTGCGTTGGGATTGCAGAATATGAGAGCTTGTGGACAGAGAGACAGACCCACAGAGCCACATCTGCGGGAACTGACTATGTCTTAAGTCACTCCCGTTCACAACGTGTCTTTGAGAGACCCTGACACATAATGGAGGGTGTAGGGATATCTGGAGCATTTGTTGCTGAACAAAGAGAGAGAGCGAGAGAGAACAGGCACAGGAAAATGTGACCAGCAGTCAGCAGCATAGAGGGGGACTAGTGGAGCAGGAATCCCAGAATTTGGTCCTGCTCAATAGTTATGATGCACCTGTGGTGATAAGGGAAGTAGCTGCAGATGGGGTGGCCAGGGGGTTAACCAAGGCACCATGGAGAAGGAAATAGTCCAAGCTCAAGGGATACTGGGCCAATTGAAATTTTCAAGTCTGAAGTTGACATTTTTATTAGGTGGGGATGTCAAAGGTCTTTCTCAATGATCTTAATCTTACAATCTGCGGAGCAATGAGGAAACTCTGCAAATGTTCCCTGGCCCAAGTAACATAGGAGGACAACTGGAGAGATCATTTTGACTATGGTTTACATCACATCATCTTGAATAAAGCTTGGTTCATTCATCACAGGCTGACCCAATAAAGATCTTTAAAATGACGAAAGGTTTTGGTGGACTGGACACAGAGAGAATGTTTCCTCTTGTGGGGAAGAGCAAAACTAGAGGCCATCAATATAAGATAGTCACCAAAAATTACAATAGGGAATTCAGGAAAAATTTCTTTATCCAAGAAGTGGTGGGAATGTGGAATTCTGTGCCACTGGGAGTGGTTGAAGCAAATAGTATAGATGCATTTAGGAAGAAACTAGACAAGCACGTGAGAGAGAAGGGAATGGCCTGTTTCTGCACCACATATTCTACTTAATCCTATGTTTGTAATCATTTACAGGCTGAATTTACTGCTCATCCTTAACAAATTTGTTCAAAACTTTAACCGCAGTTCCCTCTCTCCATATGTAACTGCTATCGTGAATAGGGAAACATCTGCCATTTAAAACGACTTTATCTCAGTAAAAAGAAATCAAGGTCATTACCCGGCACAAGCTGCTTGCTGGAACTTGTTCCTGATCTCACCACAGCCTCCTACACAATTAATCCTCCCAGACATTTACTGACTGCAACACACAGGTGCTCTGTCAACATGGGAGTTCACTTCTCTTTAAATATTGGGACGTCAATAGGTCTGCTTCTATAGAGCACTGGGTCACTTGAGCTAGTGGAAGACAAATTACAAACTGTGCAATTGCATATTCCACTATACTTTGAGTAACTGCAGATTTGGTATTGGTGGAACAAAATTAGCAGCCCTGATCTAGGTAGATTTAGGTGCACTGGTTCATCCATCTGTTTCTAGTGATTTAACAAATTAATCACTGAGAGTCTATTGGCCTCTGTTTGACATTCTGCTGAAACAGAAATCAATATGAGTCTTACATAGAATTGTGAAATATGCAATCTAGTAGCACTGTATGTTAGCTGTGTAAAATAGGCCAGATTTTGCTTTCAAAATAACGGTGAGAGGCTAGGAATCCTGCGGTGAGTAACTCACTTCCTGGCTACCCAAAGCCTGACCACCATCCACAAGGCATAACTCAGGAGTGTGATGGAATACTCCCCGCTCGCCTGGATGAGTGCAATTCCAACAACATACAAGAAGCTTGACACCCTCCAGGACAAAGCAGTCCACTTGATTGGTACCCCATCCACAAACATCCACTCCCTCCATCGCTGACACACAGTAGCAGCAGTGTGTACCGTCTACAAGGTACACTGCAGGAATTCGCCAAGGCTTCTTAGAGAGCAGCTTCCAAACCCACGACCATTACCATCTAGAAGGGCAAGGGCAGCAAATGCATGGGAACACCACCAGCTGGAAGTTCCCCTCCAAGTCACTCACCATCTTGACTTGGAAATATATCGCCGTTCCTTCACTGTCGCTGGGTCAAAATCCTGGAACTCCCTTCCTAACAGCACTGTGAGTGTAACTACACCACATGGGGTGCAGCGGTTCAAGGTGGCAGCTCACTACCCACCTTCTCAAGGGCAATTAGGGATGGACAATAAATGCTGGTCCCGCCAGCGAAGCCCACATCCCGTGAATAAAAACTCAGTCGTTCAGGCATAAATGCTACAGCAACTTCAGGTGAGGGACAGGTGTACAGTTAAATGTGAATATCCAACAGTTGCTGTCCAAGATGTACTGCTCTGCCATTAACTTCGCCAAAATGGCAATCTTGCTGTCAGCTTCATTATTGGATGGCGTGAAGTTGCAGCATTTACACAGTAGACACAAAGTAAACTTCCCACAGCAAGTTAAGTCTCATCATTTCAAGTTGAAGTATCCTTTTAATGATATAAGTATAAATTATTGCCTGCCTAGCTAATACTGAAAATTAACTATGACGATTGTGAAGTCTCATTGATTCAGGGATTAATTGTTGTTGAAGGTTTTATAAGTGAAAATTTAAAATGCCTTTTTTTTTTTACTTTGCCTTTCTGCCTCTTTTTTTCTCTCTCTTAATTCAATCTTCTTTCCCTCTATTTCTTTTTTTTGTTCCTGATTTGACAAGGAATTCATCCAATTTAATTTACACTTCTGTCTCAGTGGCTGTTCACAATGACCTGGATTTTGCAGGGTTTTTGAGGGTGAACTCTTAGTGTTCATTGTCATTACCCCTCTGGAACTGAGCACAACTTTAAGAATTAGTGATCAGTGACTCAGTGCTCCACCACAGACTGTGCTGTGGAAACCACCACCATCACTGCCCCCCCATCGCTGCCACCCCCATCCCCGCCACATAGCTGGTGATCACAAAAATCAGCGAGAACTCCACCTTCTCCACTCTCACATTGCTGTTAGAAACCCCATAAAAAGTTAAACTTTGTTCAATCAGGTGTAAACTGGGTTTTCAATGGCAAAGTAAGTAATAACTATTGCTGGACAACTGAACTGTCCTTGAAAAAATAAGTTCATATTCACGGAGTGTTGTAAAATGTCTCCATTTGATTAATTAGTGGATTTATGAAACAAAATTTTTTTAAAAAAATTACTAAAAAAACCATAATACTTCAACTTCTACCTTCACCCCATGTGTATGTCCCAATATTTAATTTGTTCCATGTAAAAATATTTTTTAAATTATTTTTATTTTAGTGTTTTTTCTTTCCTGGACGGCGGTCTGTGAAAATCCTTGACTGTGATTGGCTGGTGGACAGCATGATGTCAAAACTGCAGTTTCACACTGGGAATCCAGAGTAAAGAACACTGCAAACAATTTCTATACCACTACACGGTGATAGAAGTGACATTTCTCACCACAGAGATCACTTGATCTCTCAGCTTTCTTCGAGGTCAGTCAAGGAGGTACACAGTTGCTTGCCCTGTGCATCAGGTCCCAGGTCAAAATCCTGGAACTCCCTTCCTAACTGCGCTGTGGGTGTACCTACATCACATGGACTGCAGCGGTTCAAGAAGGCAGCTCACCACCACCTTCTCAAGGGCAACTAGGGATGGGCAATAAATGCTGGCCTAGCCAGTGAAGCCCACATCCCATGAATGAGAAAACAGATTCCTGGTTTCCCTCACTGCACTGTTTTCAGCTTATACTTTCATGAACCTGCAGTGCAAAATAATTAAAAACAGGATGTAAAAGATCCCATGGCACCATTTCGAAGAAGAGCAGAGGAGTTATCCCCATTGTCTTGACCTGGCCCTTAACCAACATCACAAAAACAGACTGGTCATCATCACACTGCTATTTGTGGGAGCTTTCTGTGTGCATGTTGCCTGCTGCGCTTCCTACACCACAGCAGCAACTACACTTCAAAAGTACTTTGAGGCCTCCGCTGGTCGTGAAAAGCGCTCGATAATTGCAAGTTTTTTTTTTATAAAAGAGACATGCAGGACAAGGCTAACAAGCAGCAGACATTGTTGGATGCCCTGTCATTACACAATCAGGGACAGTTTTTGTTCAGTTGCATGGGGAAGTGTGATTTGTTTCACTCCTAGGTATACCTGGCTATATTTCGATGGTGCCATTAATAACTAATCCTTTGGTCAGTGCTGTTTTTTCAACCCTATTGCTGTTTGATTTGTCAGCAGTGTTATGGGAGGCAGTGAGGGGAAGGTAAAACAAAAACAGAATTACCTGGAAAAACTCAACAGGTCTGGTAATTTTTCCAGGTAATTCTGTTTTTGTTTTGGATTTCCAGCATCCGCAGTAGTTTTTTGTTTTTATCTCTAGTGAGGGGAAGGTGCCATTTGTGCTATTGTGATGGTAATTTTCAGACTACAAATGAATACATGCTCAGTGTTTTACAAACACATGAATGTATTTGTTTCATTGCTCGTCAAAAAAATCTGACTTCTTTTATTACAAGTCCCCTTGCATCTCGAGTGATCCTTTAGTCTGAATTCTAAATAATGTTATACGCAACATCTCAGCCATTTTACCCACAGGAGAGAGAAAGGTATGGTGAGCCCTTACCTCTGTCAATAAACACGATTCCAGGAGAACTCTCAGGAGGAAAGCAGCTCTTAAGCAAACACATTGGGAAATTATGTCAAAAGAAAATTGTCAGTAAAGGCTACACTGCATAATGCAATTGAAGTGATGTCCCTGCTTTTCTCAAGTAGGGCAAGAGATTGTGCTCTCTCTTTTTTTTCCCAGCCTGAATACTGGCAGTGCTTGTGTGGCTTTTTGTTTGCAAGCTGAACATAATGCAGTAACAGAAGGATGACATTACTGGGAAGTAGGTCTGCTATGATAAGGATTAATATTGACATACTAATCACAGCAGAGTATAACTAATGTGAGTAAACCGTCTCCTGGTCAGAGTCAAATTCCATTGTTGGACGCCCACTTGCCCTCAGCTCGAATTACAGGTCATTCCATGCTCAGAAATTGTGATGTGGTAAATGGGAAAATAATATGGTAGGATTATCAAAAGTGCTCGGTGTCAGGTTATACCTCCGCAGTGGTAATATTACAACCATCACACAGGCAGTATTGGAATTCCTTGAATTGAGCTAAAAAGCTACTGTTGCAGTATGGCTTTCACTGTAATCCACACAATAATCACACCCCTACACCTAATCACCATCCAATGACCTTTGGTGGAAAGAACGTATGGGAGGACATCAGGCAAGGACAGAAATGGATTCTTCTGTAATGCCCCATGAACCAACGAAGTGCATAGACATTTGCTGCCTATAGACTCACAATGGATTATGACCACTAAGCGTACGAAAAAAATAAATGGCACTTAACCAACCAGGATGATAAAGCACATTTGCATACAGATATGACTTGTTCATTACCTGTAAAGCTTTGATAGGTCCAGATACACTCTCCTGAGAAAACACTCGTACAGGCTTAACAGGTTGTTGCACAGATGTGTCTGGGATGAAGATGCTGTCGTGTGACAGTGCTCGGATTCCCATGATGCTTTTGTAAGTACTGTAAGAGGAAACAAACAAAACCACTGTACCAGAGACCATATGCTGTGGTTACACAAAGAGTCAACAATGTTGTGCTGAGATAATTTGTTCCATTACCGACATATTTAGTGGTCACCAGAAGCTGTATTGTATTGTAGGAATTCAATATTAGAATATTAGGATGAGCCATGTTGCACGCCATTAAACACTTATAGATGAGCAAAAACTCAATGTTTAACTCCCTTTATTCTTGGTATTTTGAACACATTTGGGAGATTAGGGGGTTTTGAACCCAGAAGCACTGGAAATCAAAATATTGTAAGAAACTTGCAAAAACGCCATACAGGTAGCACAATTAGCAGTACGTACAAAAGGAGCAACATCCAAAAGTGATAATAGAAGCAAAATACTGCAGATGCTGGAAATCTGAAATAAAATCAGAAAGTGCAGGAAAAACTCAGCAGGTCTGGCAGCATCTGAGGGGAGAGAAACAGAGTTAACGTTTCAAGTCCAATAAGACTCTTCTTCAGAACTGATAAACGAGAAATCCTCCAAAAAAAGAATAAAGATGATTCTGCTTTTGTTTGCTCTTAATTGCTCTCGTGATAATTTATTAAGGCTGACAGAACCCAGTGGCAACACAAATGTGCCCGGAGAATGAACCTTCTCAATCCACAACACTGCCCTGAGGTGACATCAGAGGATGCCTTCCAGGTGTTTTAACCATTCTCAGGAGGGAGCTTTGTCTCAACCAAGAGATTGAGAGAGGATAGGTCATAGACAGAAAGTTTTCCACCCAATAAAGCACCAGAAAGTCTCTAAGGGAGGGCTATAAACACGAGAAAACAACAGATCACGGAACAGTGGCTGTTTCCAGCATTAACAATTCTTTCACAATATATTACAACAAGCCATTCTCAGAGAGCCAGAAGTTTTCCATATTCAGCTCTAATCCTCAGATTCATGGCTTAATTGCGCATTTCCTAAGTATTCCGGTAAACCGAACCTACTCTGAGCGAGTTAAATCCATTTATCTAAATAGAAGTTTGAACCATGAACCATGCTTGAAAAATTAGATGAATTTATAGATTCACAGAATTGTTACAGCGCAGAAGGAGGCCATTCAGCCCATCGCGCAAACACCAGCTCTCTGAATGAGCAATTCACCTAGTGCCATACCCCCGCCTTCTCCCCGTAACTGTGCACCTTGTTCCTTTTAAAATAACAGGCTGATTCCCTTTTGAATGCCTCGATTGAACCTGCCTCCACCACACATTCATCATTTGCCCAAGTGTATAAATTTCAGTATATGTTCATTGAATGACCATCCACCACTGCCCCTTTGCATAACGGAGGATGCAACTGAATGAAAGCAAATGACAAGCTTACATGAGTTTCAACAGAAAGAGGATAAACTTCAGTTGAAAGGGGAAAGTAGAAATTGGAGACATATCACTCCACTTTGGAGAAAAAGGGGATTTGTTTGGTAAGAATAGCAGAGACTTTATGCAATTTAAGCAAACAGTCCAACTAGATTAAAGTAGAATAGAACATATAATTATTGGTAAGTGCCCTAATTTAAAAAATGCAAATGCAAAGATGTTTCCAATCGGAGGGATAATGAAAAAGAGACTGTTGTATCTAAAATTTTCACCAGTTATTTTTTGCATGCTTCACAGCCCTAATAGTCATAAGAACAGCATTAAACAAATTAATCTTCTGGTCCATCTTAAGAGTCCCTTTGGTTATTGCTTGTCTGTTCAGCTGTCTAAGGAATATGCTTTAGAATGTTTTCATTAAAGAAATTATTTTATTTTGACCTATGGAGATAATAGCACTAAGCTGAAAATACAAAATTGGGCAATAAATTTTAAATAATGTTAAAATTAAAGTCAAATTTCTAAACACAGGGAGTTGGGAGGAAGTAAAATCAGAATTACTTTGTTTGAAAAATAGGTTGATTTGCTTTGTTTCCCCCAAATTCAATGCGTAAATACCCTAAAGGCCTGACAACACATAGCCCAATTCCTCAAGGGGTCCAGCTGTCGACTTTTCTTCTCCTTCAAAGCATGGGTCACTTTCGGAAGCCTCAGAATAAAAGCACTACTCAAATTTTCAGGAAGTGCAGTGAGGTTGGGCTGGATTTTCATCCTTATATTACAGCAGTGACTATACTTCCAAAGTTGTTCACTGGCCTTTTGCAAAGATCTGAGGTTGCAAAAGGCTCTATTTAAATGGAAATCTCCCTTTCTTTGGCGCATTTTAATACAGAACAAGGTTCAGGTGGTGGTAAAGTGTGCGTTATTGTATTCTATTGGTCTTGTTCACTTGCTTGTTCACCATTTTTTTTTCAAATAAATGACAGAAGAAAACACATCCCAATTGTCAGAAGTAACACTAAGGAAGAAATGGAATTGTACTGTTTTTAATTCACAATTTCTATACATAAATGATCATTTCAATTGTTTTCGTACTAAATTCCTATTTTGCTGCATTATTCACATTGCTTGATTCAAATTATCGAAAATCTCCATTTCTTTTTAACCGTAGTGGTATTGTCACTGGACTGGTAATCCAGAGACCCAGGGTAATGCTCCGGGGACCTGGGTTCGAATCCTGCCACGGCAGATGGTGGAAATTGATTTCAATAAATATCTGGAATTGAAAGTCTAACGATGACCATGAAACCATTGTCGATTGTCACAAAAACCCATCTGGTTCATTCAAGTCCTTTAGGGAAGGAAACCTGCTGTTGTCTGGCCTACATGTGAGTCCAGACCCACAGCAATGTGGTTGGCTCTTAAAAATGCCCTCTGAAAAAGGGCAATTAGGGATGGGCAATAAATGATGGCCTAGCCAGCGACGTCCACATCCCACGAATGAATAAAAAAAAACTTTGATTTGAAGGGAGCAGATTGTAAACATAAATTAATTAACAAGCTTGTGGCAGTGAAGCAAGCTCTAATGATATGACCCATTTGTTGCCTGTGTTCTTAATTCAGGGTCCGTTCTTTGTGACAGACTTGACTCTCAGTCATTTTGTTTTAGATATTTGGTGTGGATAATCCCTGTTCCTTGATGCAAGTTACACTGTTGTGAGTTTGAATTCATAGGCAGATCCTTTTGAATTGAAAACAGATTAACCTAGCCCATCAAAACTAAGGGCAAGTCCCTTTAGCGGGGTGAAATTTGTTTGCATTTTGTGCCCAACATTTTGTGTTTTATGAAACTTGAACAAAATCCCTGAGACTCATCTAAATTTCAGACGATTCTGCTGGGGTTATTCGCTCTGAGTGAGGAAGAAAGCAATCCCATCAATTTGCAAGGGCAGTTTTTGCTGTCACATCATTTATAATGCAAAAATCAATGTCTTGGTCATTAACTGAGCGCTTCTTAATGTGATTCCTGTGTGAAGGATGGTGGACTATTTATGAAACTCTGCCATTTGAGGCATACATTAGAGAAATCACACTGATTCACAAACAGTTCTAAAATAAATGGTGCATCAATAGACATCTGAACAATCAACCCTGCTGAACCCTTCAGGAAAAAAAAACATGTTTCGTGCTCTTGCAAAATATACAAATCATTTTCATACTTCAAAGTAATTAGCATGGGTCTTCTGTGAAATGGCGATGATAAATACTACTAATTGGGGTGCTTGTAGGCAGATGTTACTCTAAAAATCATTCCTCAGAATCCAATTAAAGCCCGTCATGTTGATTAGCAGAGTTCACGGGCACTATAGTAGATGTTTTATGCTGTCTTTTCCCTTACGTTTAAATAAATTATTAAAACATTGGCAACACATAATGAAATCAATGGCATGAGGTGTGAAAATGATTTACTGTTGGGTAAAACTCACAAGCACTGGTAATTAAGGTCTGCTAAAATTCACAAGCATTAATGTTAAAACCTCCTACCCCTGATCATTCCCAAGGTCTGGAGTGCAAGAGGCTGGACTCGTGACATCGCTCGTCGACTGGCTCTGCTTCAGGGAGGTCTTCGTCGCGTTGACTACGAACTCTTTTTTTTTCTTTTTAACAAATAGCTTCTTGAAGGATTTGAATTTTGACTTCTTCTTCCCTATAAAGTTCCAAAGCAATGTCACAAAAGAAGAATCTACAAAGAGGCCAGAAAATGCCAGAAAAGCACAGCTGGTCAGTCAGTATTAGAAAGATAAGCTAGCATCTTGGGTGTGTATCTTTCATTAGACACAGGAACCGGATTCTTGTTAAGGTATTAAACGTAGAACATGTGATGTAGTGGGTGGGTATGGACTTGAAAATCTGCCACCAGGTGGGCCGAATGGACTCCTCCTGTGCCATAATGACTCCATGGCTAAATACATGCTATGTCCAAAAAAAATTATTTTTAAATTCATTTACAGGATGTGGGCATCGCTGGCTAGGCCACCACTTATTGCCCATCCCTAATTGCCCTTGAGAAGGCAGTAGCCAGTTGCCTTCTTGAAACACTGCAGTCCATGTGGTGTAGGTACACCCACAGTGCTGTTAGGGAGGGAGCTCCAGGATTTTGATCCAGCGACAGTGAAGGAACTGAGATATACAGCATTTTAAATTGCAATTTCCCAGTGTTAAAGACTAAAACCTTGAAATGATCAAGCAAACTACCTTAGGTTGCTCACTGGTATGAACTCAAAAGTGGCATTAATGGAGAGCAGCATAACTTAAAAATGGGGCAGAAACAGACTTGTATATTATAAAGTTGCTGTATTGCTATTTTCACTTTTTTTCCTTTGTAAATTTCCTCAGAGTTCATCTGATGAATAAATATGACCAACAGCCACTCCCTATACTAAATATCCTGTTATAACCGACTTTTAATACTGTGTTTGTGTCACTCTGATAGTAAATGGGCCACTAGTATCTGACTAGAGCTGTTGGTGCATTTTTGCTTGTCACTGTACCAGTGAAGAAGAGCCTTCTCAGAAGGGTAGTCTCAATGAATTAGGATTACACTGCAGGCAAAACAATAGCCATACCCACTGCCCTAGAACCACCTTTTACTTAAATAAAAACATAAAATGCTGGAAAAACTCAGCAGGTCTGGCAGCATCTGTGGAGAGAGAAAAAGAGAGTTAACGTTTCTACTCTGTTTCTCCCTCTGAAGATGCTGCCTGACCTGCTGAGTTTTTCCAGCATTTTATGTTTTTATTTCAGATTCCTAGCATTCGCAGTATTTTGCTTTTACCACCTTTTACTTGCCTGTTTCTCAAACGGCTCTGCATATTTGCTTTATATATTTAAAACTAAGTATTTAACTGGTCATGCTACTTGTCTTTTCAATTCTAAGTTGTGAATCCCTGTCCAGCACACTGAGCCAGGCAGTCTATATCTAGTGCCAACTCAAAGATGTGGGCTTACAATGTTTTGCTATCTCTAAACAATAACTGGTGTAAAGTTAAGTTCCCAGGAACTTTTGAAATTTTACTTTCCACCTTTTGAACTTTAACAAGGAAATTCAAGGGCAAAAGGGATAGGGTATAGTATGCAATTTAAAACTTTGGGACTAGCCAGGTGAACTGCAATGGTCTTTTCAATCCTGTGCATTACCTATGTAGCAAGTGACAACTGTCCCATCTCCCCAATACGATTAAAATGGAAACATTCAGGAGTGAATGGGGAGCTCTAGTTTGTCCAGGCCGAAGCGTGGTACTAAACCAGCAGTATAACTTGAGTCTGTTGGTTTCACTGCACTCTCAGCAGGTACTTGCAGTGCAACAGCAACCTCAAGAACTTTTGGGAAAGGAGTGCTTGATCTTACAGTTCCATAACTGTAAAAGATCAGTAGAGAGATTTCAGATTGAGAACGATCCACTTAAACAGATAAGGTTGCCTGTGTTTTTGGAGATTGAAATACATTCAGACATGGTGTGCCTTTGAACCAAATGAGACTTGTCAAGGCAATAATTAGGAGGATGTAAAATGGATCTTTGACAAATGTACTTTGTTTGCATTAGGTTGTTGATTTGAATTATTTATTACTTGTAGCAGTATACACAGGGCTATGATTGGTTATTGATAGCTTTCTACACAACAGAGGAAATCTGCGTTACAATCAGACTAGTATTTTCACCTCAGGGAAAGGGACAAACTTTTATCTACTTCTGGAGGTTTTAACATTGCCTGTCTGATTGTTGCTATTGTAGATGCACATTGCTCCGCCTGGCAAGTCATTCAAAATATTTGAGACGGATGAATGAAACTGGTCACTTAAGAAACAGAAGTTAGGCCAATTCGAAGTTACAGTTTCATTGCAATTAACGGAGTCGCTCCTGAGCACCCAGCACTGCTCAATATCAGTAACACCACAGGATATCACAGCCTGTTCGATTATTAAATTAGATCACAGCTAACCTGTACCTCAAGTCAATTTGCCCACCTCCAAATTCCTTAATATTCTTACCTAACAAAAAATGCATCAGTCTCAGAATTAAAAAATTTAATTGACCAGTACCCACAGCCTTTGGGGAACAAATTCCAGACTGCCACTACATTTTGACCCGAATTTTTGCTGAGTCAGAAGGGCTCTGCGCCTGGGCCAAAATGGTGCCTGGGCCTGATTCCACAAGTCCCACTCCCGCACTTGGCACCCATCATTTTCATGGGTGGGGGAACACGGGCAGGAGGTATTTCCCACATTCACGGTCACAGAGGCAGCAGCACATTTAAAAGCGCAGACGCCTTGAATCAGAAGCAATTATCTTCACTCATGTTTCTGAAACATGACTGCTGGGCTTCAGACATTTCGGGAAAAGGTTTAAACCTACTGGGGTTCTTTGGAGAGGTCAGGTACCCTTTCAGAGAGCTCACGTTCCCTTTTGTAGAGGTCCAAGTACCCTATTGTACAGCTACAGGTACACCTTTGGGATTGTTAACAGTAGATGTTAATGTGTAAAAGGTGGATAGGCTCTGTGGAACTGTCAATCTGTCAAGTCACTAAAATCCCCTGCCTTTCAAATTTTGAAAGAAAAAAAGCAGCCTGCTGTGACTCAGTTGAAAAAAAGTACTTGTATGTTTTTATAAGGTATTAAGTACTTGAAGGGATTAAAATGTATTTTATGGGCTTTTATCCATGAAAGTGTTATATTTAATATGGTGAAGTCTGTAATAGATACCTAGAACTTTATTTTATTTCATCTCACCATGGCTCCTGAGGTCTGTGTGAGTTGGCATGGAAGGTGTAAGGACAAAGGCTGGTAGTTGGGCTGTCATGAGTTGGCAAGAGGTTGGCATGGAAGGCATGAGGGACTATGGGGCAATGGGTGGGCTATATGGGTGAGGGGGTGTGAGGGCTACAGGGCCTTACTGTTTTTATTATAACAGGGACGAAGTCCCAGAGCACCGAAGCAAGCCTTTTAACCAGTCCATCTTGGTATTTGGCAGCCCCTGTGGCCTCTTGTTCTGGATTCCCTCAACAGAGGAAACCATTTAAATGTTTCTACCCATCGAATCCCTTAACAATTTTAAATATGTCAATTGGTTCACCCCTCATTCTTGTGAATTTGCACTGCGCCTCTTCCAAAGCCAATATGTCTTTAAGAGGTTTAGTGCCTAAAGCCGAAGATAGTACTCCAGGTTGGGTCTGACCAAGCATTCGTACGAATGAAGCATCACCTCTCACTTTGGAACGCTAATCCCTTTGAGATAAAGGCCAGCATTCCACAAGCCTAACTGTGCATTAGGTGGGCCTCTTCAGGCATTGAGGGGCCGATGGTTTTCAAAAACATTTTTTTTAATATAAAAATGAGGCGTGAGATAGAAATTAATATACGCAAATAAATATCAGTTTTATAATTTAATGCACTTCTATTGCAATTGTGTTGCTGCACACACATGAATTGCATCTGGGAAAATGTGCAAGAATCAAACAGCATAAAGCATTGAGGTGATTTGAAATGTCTATCTAATCTGGATAATGAATCTGTAATTATATTCTCATTAAGTGCTGGGATGTAAAGGTAGCCTAGATGCTTTACCATCTCAGGACTGCAGGCTTGTTAGCACATGGCTGAGAACAATGAGCTACACCCAAAACACACACAAAAAATTAATGAGACATCTTATGCTACATTAATGGTCCTTTTCCTGTTGTGGCTTCATTCTTTAAATGGTGCCTCCTAGCTTTATGGAAATTGCATTTATTACCCACCCTAGTTGCCCTTACAGGTATGGTGGTGGCTCAAGATGGTGTGCGATTAGGACGGGAACTTGGAGTTGCAGGTTGGTGTTCCCAGACAGCTGCTGCCCTTGTCCTTCTAGGTGTCGGGTGGAGGTCATGGGTTTGGGGGATGTCACTGCAGAATCTTTAGCTGGAATTTTCCACTCTCGTTTGCGGCGGGCATCATGGCCGGCAGGAGTGGGAAATATCAGATCATCGCAAAATCATATCGTTATAAAATCAGTTTGCAATTGTCCACTCCACCTGTCAATGCGGGGTGGGGGGGGCACTCAAGATAGTGAGGGCTGAAGAGGCAGTCTCCAGAGGAGATGAAGACAGATGGAGATGTGAGTGTGTGTGTGTGGAGAATAAGTGGTGCTGTCCCTTGAACTGGTAGTGGTGAGGTGCCAGTGAATGTGTAATGGCCTGGAGTGTTTTTTAAAATTCATTTTACGCAATGAGGGCATCACTGGCTAGGCCAACATTTATTGCCCATCCCCAATTGCCCTTGAGTTGATGGTGGATACCTGCTTTCTTGAACTGCTGCAGTCCATGTGGCATAGGTACATCCACCATGCTGTTAGGGAGGGAGTTCCAGGATTTTGACCCAGCGACAGTGAAGGAACGGCGATATATTTCCAAGTCAAGATGGTGAGTGGCTTGGAGGGGAACTTGCAGGTGGTGGTGTTCCCATGTGCCTGCTGCCCTTGTCCTTCTGAAGGTAGTGGTCATGGGTTTGGAAAGTGCTGTCTAAGGAAGCTTGGTGAGTTCCTGCAGTGCATCTGCTACCACAGTTGGTGGTAGAGGGAGTGACTGTTTGTGGATGGGGTGTCAATCAAGCGGGCTGCTTTGTCCTGGATGGTATCAAGCTTCTTGAGCATTGTGGGAGCTGCACTCATCCAGGCAAGTGGAGAGTATTCCATCACACTCCTGACTTGTGCCTGGTAGATAGTGGACAGGCCTTGGGGAGTCAGGAGGTGAGTTACTTGCCACAGGATTCCTAGCGTCTGACCTCCTGTTGCAACCACAGTATTTATATGGCTAGTCCAGTTCAGTTTCTGGTCAATGGTAACCCCCAGGATGTTGATAGTGAGTGATTCAGTGATGGTAATGCCATTGAATGTCAAGGACCAATGATTAGACTCTCTCTTGTTGGAGATGGTCATTGCCTGGCACTTGTGTACATGAATGTTACTTGCCACTTGTCAGCCCAAGCTTGGATATTGTCCAGGCCTTGCTGCATTTGGACATGGACTGCTTCGGTATCTGAGCAGTCGCAAACGATGCTGAACATTGTGTAACTATCAGCAAACATCTCCATTCCTGACCTTATGATGAAAAGCGGGTCATTGATGAGACAGTTGAAGATAGTTGGGCCTAGGTCACTACCCTGAGGAACTCCTGCAGTGATGTCATGAGACTGAGATGATTGATTTACAACAACCACAACCATCTTCCTTTGTGCTAGGTATGAGTCCAACCAGCAGAGAGTTTTCCCTCCGATTCCCACTGGCTCCAGTTTTGCTAGGGCTCCTTGATGCCACACTCGGTCAAATGCTGCCTTTACGTCAAGGGCAGTCATTCTCACCTCATCTCTGGAGTTCAGCTCCTTTGTCCATGTTTGAATCAAGGCTGTAATGAGGTCAGGAGCTGAGCGGCCCTGGGGGAACCCAAACTGGGCGTCAGTGAGCAGGTTGTTGCTAAGCAAGTGCTGCTCAATGGCACTGTTGATGACCCCTTCCATCATTTTACTGAGTGTGTGAGTGTAGAGTGATGAGGTGGTTGCTTTACCCTGGCGCGTGGATGAGATCATTCATTCTCTTTCTGCACTGGATGGCCAACCACTGCTGTGCAGCGTTGGCACTGACCGCATGGCTACCGCCTCCCAAGCCAGAGTGGTGAGATTGCTGGATCTCCTGCGGCCAGAGCAGGGGTGGAGGACATTGCGGCGAGCCTCCAAAAGGCGGATCACTGATCTCTTCTTGGCTTTCAAAGGTCATGTCTTCACTGGAGCAGCCCTGGGCTGCAAGCATCGAGAGCTGTGTAGTTTAGATATGGCACCCGGAGTGAGGAAAAGGTGGGGTAATGGCATGGCGGGCAATTCAGAGGCCGCCCACCAGCGAGACAGCATGTTTCCGGTGGCTGCATAATTAATGAGGCGGGAAGCAGATGACACAGCACAAAAACCCACCCTTGCGGCTGGTGGGAAAGACGTCTAATTTCATGCCCGCTACCTCACTTAGTGCAATTCTGGGACACTTCCACCTTTCGTTTACTTGCTGCAGTGCATCCTATAGATAGCACATACACCGAGGGAGGTAGTGAATGTTTACATTAATATTTTGCTGGATATGTTCTTTTTACAACATTTACAATATCATCCCATATAACCGAAAAATTCCTATCTCTCTGGCATTTCGCTTTAGCAGAGTTTAATTGCCTTTTCCCAATCTTCAATTTTGACTCTATAAATATTAGTATCTATAATCTTAGGGCAGTATGCAGAACTAGAATGAACATACAATATTATTAATGTGCACAACCATTTGTACAGTATTATTCTATCCATTATTTTAACAGAGTAATTCACCTATTTATTGTAGCCAGGCTAATAATTGCTGACTTAATGGCTAAGATTTTGCAATAAGAAGGGCGACAAGGCTTTGAGCACTCACTGGTTATAAAGAGCGAAGCAGAAAGCAATTTCCAGCCTCCGCACATGCGGTTAAATACAGAAATCTGTTGTCTGGTTTGCCCTGCTCCTACACAAGCTTCACTACACTCATACCTCGCTGAAAGATTCTGCATTCAAACATATGAAGGACATGATGTTATGGTACTAATCCACTAGATACCAACTAACACCAGCAAAAGTTTGGGTAATTCAAGTAAAAATTAAGGCTTACTAAATGGTTAAAAATTGATTACTGCCAAACAATCTCTCTGGCACTGAAACTTTACTTTTACAAGTGTAGGGTCTCATTTCTTCAGATTCTATCATTGGAGATGTAAAAAAATATATTTTTCCCTTTTCTTTCTGTTTCAAGTGTCCCTCTTCCTTAATCCCTTTTTCCCTCTCTCTCTATTTCATTCTATGTACATGATTTCACACTGAATTAAATATTCTAATTGACACTTCCTGGTTTACACTCTGGTGTTGCAGTAAGGGTTCTTCAAACTGAATGGGTAAGGAGACATGGGACTAGATTTTCACCGCGATGGAGACCCTCTCCGTCATTGCAAAAATGGCAGAGGAGGCCAAAATCTAGAAGTCCTGCCCCTGAACACAGAACATTTCATTTTTCCAATAGATATTTAGAATTTTATTTTATTTCAGCATGGCTCCTCAGATCCACCCATAGTGGATACTGGGTAAGTTGGCATGGAGGGTGTAAGGGCAAATGGTGGTGTTTTGGCATTAAGTTGGCATAGGAGCTGTAAAGGACCATGGGGATGTGGATGAATTTTAAAGGAAACATTGAAAGTTACTGTTGTAATGTAGGAAATGCAGTAGCCCTTGTTCTACTGTTAACACATTCTGCTATCTGACTTTTATGCCACAATTAGCCCCTGCCTCAATCTTTAACACCATCATAGGTTGGCATGGAGGGTATGAGGGGCCATGGAGGACGGGTAGAGTGGCATGGGTTGACATTGAAGGTATGCAGGGCCGTGAGAGGTGGGTCGAGTGCCATAGGTTGGCATGGAAGGTAGGAGGGTCTATGAGGGTGGGTGGAGTAGCATGGGTTGGCATGGATATGGCATGGGGAGCGTATGGGGTAGGGATGAGGGAGTGTGAGGGATGAGAGCTGTTTTTTTTTTATTTAATGCTTTTCAAAAAAGAATCTTTGACAAAGTGCCAGTGTACTGGGGTAGGCTTTCTGTCCAGCCAACACCCAGCAGCTTCCGCACTCGTTCCGAGGTCACCTGGACCCACTCCAGAGAACCTTACAGCCCAGAATGACAATCCCAACTTCCAGGGCACCTTTCTCCCAGGTCGGTTTTGCGGAGCTGGGAAACGTCCCGACTCAGCGCTCCTGATCAGGGAGGGAAAATTCGGGTCATGCTGTTGCTTGCCTTGTTCACACAGATTCTAGATCTGTTGTATGGACATGTCTGGCAATCACAAATCACAGTTCTGAAAGCCCACAGAAATTCGGGGGCAAGCGTATGCATACCCAATGGCGAGTGCCATTCATTCACTGAAGACAATAAAATCTGGGCCAATATTTTTTTAAATTTTCAGTTCTCACTGAAAATAACCCCTCATCACTTCAAATCTCTTTTGATTATAAAAAATACACCTAAATATTCATAAGCATCCACTGTAGATTGGTATTGATCTATTTACCTGAGCCATCGTCACTAGGGCTTTCAGTTTCATGTATCTTGCTGTCGGTTAAACCTGTAGCCATGATGATGTTCTCACTGAAATAGAAACATGTGGAGGATTGTTAATATTTCTGAATCATATTATTTTAGGATCATATGAATCATTAAAATATAGCAATTACTCTCGTATATTCTTGGCACATTCTGCTCTTTAAAAGGTGGTTTCCCACCTTTCCCACAGTTTCTGAAGGTGATGAATCATGCTGGATATGCTTCTATGGAGACTGGAGGCACTCTGGTACCTCATCCAAATCACCATTCTTCATGTTTAGCTATTTGATCAAAAAGAACACGTTTACAGTTTCACTAGAAATACTGATGAGATACAAACTGCTTCGCACAATGACCAGAGCAACACTCTCATCACAATGTTCAAACAGAACCCAACCAATAAATGCTCTTCAGGATACAATGGCCTCACCCTAGTACACTACCACTCCTTGGAATAAGTTCTCTTGGTGAACCATAAACTCAGCCATGCTGTACAGTTCACTCCTTACAACAATGCACCATTGTTTCAATATTCACCAAGTATATTACACCATAATGTGAATGTAAATGTATTAACGAAGATTGAAATTTGCATTTATATCGCTTCTTGTGTTTCATAGCCAATTGACTACTTTTGAAATGTAGTCATCGATATTCCCACCAAGCTGCACAGGTGCACAGTCATGCAGCAGCCTGAAAGGTTCTGGGATTAATTAAAGCTGCACAAAAACTAAAATTAAAAGGAACACAGACTAAAAAGCAGAGCTGCAGACAGCAACTACATTTTAAAGGGAACATTGAAAGTTACTGTTGTAATGTAGGAAATGCAGCAGCCCTTTTTCTGCTATTAACACATTCTGTTATCTGACTTTTATGCCACTATTAGCACATGCCTCAGTCTTTAACACCATCATTACGCTGTGGCTCAGTCCATTGCACCCTCGCCTTTGAATCAGAGGGTTGTGGGTTCATGTCCCACTCCCGGAAACCAAGAACTGTGATTGTACTCAAAAGAGTTGCAATCTGTGACTGTTGATAACTCGAAAAGAGTATCATTACCACTCCCTGTCTTTTGTCCATGACAAATCCCTCCTGAGCTCCCACCTATCCCTGCCCTTGTATTTTACTCCAGCTGCTCCACTCCCTCTCTTCCACAGTATAAAATCCATCACATTTCTACCTCTCTTCGGTTCTGGAGAGTCATACAGACTCCGAACGTTAACTCTGTTTCTTACTCCACAGATACTGCCAGACCTGCGGAGCTTTTCCAGCATTTTCTGTTTTTATTTCAAGCATCCGTTGTATTTTGTTTTTAATGTAGCAGCCAGCTTGTTGTTTGTGGGAACTTGTACACAATGTGATAATGACAAGATAATCTCCTTTAGTGAGATTGGTTGTGGGAGAAATATTGGCTAGGATACCAGGGAGCACTCCCTTGTCCTTCAAACACCGTTCTGGGATCTTTAATGTCCAATTGAGGGGGCAGACGGGGCCTCCTCCAACAGTACAGCAGTCCCCCAATGTTGCACTGGAGTGTCAGTCGACATTGTGTGCTTGGATGGGGGCTTAAGCGTATTACATTCTGATTCAGAGGCGAGAGTGCTACCAATTGATTCCGGGCTGACAACTGTTCCAGAGAAGAATCATATTGGACCCGAAATGTTAACCCTGCTTTCCTCTCCACCGATGCTGCCAGGCCTGCTGAGTTTTCCCAGCACTTTGTTTTTATTTCTGACACTTTGCCAGCTGGCAGTTACCAGGCAGAGTGGATGGTCCGCCTGTTATGGAAATGAGATGGTATGTTACTAATAGGTTAATGCTCAGGTGGCAAAGTTGAAAATTACCCCCATTGAGCCCAATATCCTTCACTTTGAAGGTGGCAATATTTGCATAAAATTACAAATTTCTTGCTGGCACTGTCAATACAGAAAATGAAAGAACAGTGTTTAAAATAAAGCTCGACACTCTCTGCAGTCCTTATTGACCAAGTTTTTCCACTTGTGACCATTTCCTCATCTAGACTGGGCTCAATCTGACCTTGCAAATGATCGGCTCAGAATTAAACCCAACCCATCACTGATGTTTCTGAAATAAATACTTCTAGTTTGCACTGCACAAATGTCTCCATCGTGAAGAAGCTGAATTGCAGCATTTAAATTGATGTTTAAACATATCTTTGAGAAAGTTGCACTATATCGACATGTTTAATCATTTACAGTTGAATTAGATTAGCTGAAGGAAAGTTCTATTTTTTGAATTCCAAGTAACTCTATGTGGCCAGAAATTCCCCCTCCCCGCCCACCGGTCAGGGGGGTTGTGCGGGGGTGGGTGGGTGCAAACCCGATTGGCGCCCCCGATCGGGGACGTGCCGCCATTTCAGGTGGGTGGCCAATTAAGGCCCGCCCAGCGTGACACTAGCCTGGAAGCACTGAGCACTCCCTGTGCGGGCGGGCGGGGGATTCCCTGAGGGGTTCCCTGCGCGTGAAAGAGCGCAGAGATCTCCCCGAGGCACGGATGTACCTCAGGGAGATTTGTTTCAGTGCTAAAAAGTTTGAAATAAAAGGTTTTTAACACTTTTAAAACACGTCCCCTCATGTGACACTATCACGTGATCTGGGCCACGTCAAAGAATAAATGTATAAATTTTTATTAGATTTTAAAACAGTTCATGAAACCTCATCCCGCCCGTGGATGAGGCTTCATGTAAAATGTGAAGGCCGCCTGGGCTCTTCGCCTGCCCGTCAACCTTAAGGTTGGACGGGCAGCTCATTAAATTGTATTAATTAGGTTTTAAATGGCCTTGTTAGGCCTTTGACAGTTCGGCGGACACGCAGCCGACTCGGCTGTGCACCCGCCAAACTGAAAATCTAAATGACGCGCGGTGACATCGGGACACCCGCTTGACATCACCCCGCGTCATTTTATGCGTCGGTGAGCGGGCCCCGCCCCCGCTCGCCGACAGGAAAATTCTTCCCTAGGTGTTTGAATTTGCTTCCTGTATGAACGTATAAATATACGTTAAAAAATCTAAACGCTTACATATCAGCTCTTATGATCGTTCATGCAAATTAAATATTGTGCTTTGGCAAACTCACATGGTGGTAACGATACTCACTGAAGCCTAGCGAAAAAGATATGCAAATGTTCAAATGTCCAAGCAACTGACACTCATCCAATCTCATGCACTTCCTGCATTTCAATTTTTCATTTAACACATCCAAAAGGGCGCAAAGGATATTGAAGAGCTACGAAACAAAAACAAAAATACCTGGAAAAACTCAGCAGGCCTGACAGCATCTGCGGAGAGGAATACAGTTAACGTTTCGAGTTTGTAGGACTCTTCACCAGAACAGAAGAGTCATTCGGACTCGAAACGTTAACTGTGCTCCTCTCCGCAGATGCTGTCAGACCTGCTGAGTTTTTCCAGGTATTTTTGTTTTTGTTTCGGATTTCCAGCATCCGCAGGTTTTTGCTTTTATATTGAAGAACTAACCTGGTCAATGCACCAAATGGAATACCTGAGACGAGATTTTCACCATGACGGAGAGGCTCCCTGTCATGGCCAAAATTCCAGAAAAGGCCAAAAATTCTAAGTCCCGCCCCCGAACATGGCATGTCCCATTTTTGTGGGGGGACAGGAGTGGAGTCGGGCTGGAGTTCACAGATGCGTGGTTTACAAAGGAGGTTGGCCGTTCAAATCACCAGCTGCCTCCACCGAAGTGGGGTTTTGGAAGGCCAGGAGTGCGAAAGCCGGAGAATGCAGATTACACCAGATAAGAGGAGGTCTGAATTTGGTGGATTTGTTTGGATAGCCAGGGTACATCTTTGTAAGGTACCTCTTTAGATTTGGAGCCAGGACACCTTTGGGAGAGGTAAGACACCTTTTGGGATTGTTAAAAGCGAACATGATTATGCACTTTTTATGCACAAACTCATTGGAACTGTCAAGTTGTCAAGGAACTGTCAAGCTGCAAAAGGATACTAGGTGAGTTGGCATGGAAGGGGTAAGGGCAAAGGGTGGTGGGTAGGGGCATGGGTTGGCACAGGGGCTTTAAAAGGCCATGGGGTTGTGGGGGGAATAATTAGCATGAGGAGGGCATGGGGGCAGGGTAGAGGAGCATGGGTTGGCTAGGGGGCATGAGTGGACATGGGGTGGGGGGCATGTGGCAGCATAGGTTGGCATGAACGGGGCATGGAAAAAAAAAGTGTCTGTGGGGTGAGAGTCGAGGGCTGAGGAGATGTTTTTCATTTTATTTATTTCAACAAAGTGCCAGGGCACAGAGGCAGGCCTTCTGCCCAGCCCACCTCCACACCCAGCGGCCTCTGCACTCGTTCTGGTGGTAGCGGGCCCGGCCCGAATTCCAATCCAGCCCCTCCCCCTCCCCCTCCCCCCCACCCCACCCCCAGAACAAAAATCAGAACTGCGGGTGGCCATTTTTAAAGGTCGGGTACGCAGAGCTGGGAATTCTACTGCCTCTGCATACCTGACCCAGGAACCAAATCTAGGCCCTGGTGTCCTAAGATTGCTAAGTCAGAGGTGACAGGTGAACCAAAGCAAGTTGTTAATTACCGGTGAGTCAGTGTAAATTGAAGAAAATAGCAGTGAAACAAGTTACTGGCATAGGTTTTATGCCTTACAAGTTCATTAAAGACCAACATAAATTGTATTTGCATCACACTGTTGCTATGTGGTGGAAACACATCATGCTGCTACATGCATGAAGTCCAAACAGAACAACAAATTACTGTGCGTTCAGCTGTTTCTTGATGACTTACCTCGTCGACAAGAATCAGAACCTTTAACCTCGGAGATCTGGGTTTAAATTTTGAGTCTCACAGGAGCGTAAGGTAAAGCCGAAACTTGCCCTCTGGTACTGCAACTCACTCAGCCGTGAATTTAACACATTCCAAAGTTCAAATATCTTTGACAAAATTTTGCAAATCAGCTGTCAGCAACCAGGCCTGCAGAGAGTGTGGCTTTTGCAGACATGGATATTTTGTGGCTACAGTTTTGTGCTGTGATGCTCGTTTGCTTCAGTAATTTAAAAGGTTACTCATCTAATTAGAACACAGGCCATCTGGATTATATTTCATTTGCTTAAAGTCTCTGAACAGATCAGCAGGAATCCTCTAGGTCTATAATAAAATAGTATGCTTTCCACGTTTGACCTCTTAACTATTGCCAATTTGGTAAATTTAATTCAAATTAGTGACATATTGGATTGAGCTTGTCTTTACAATTTCTATTTACTCTCAAACCTCCATCAGTCATCCTGTCTTTTCCAGTTACAGCCGATGGCTGACCTGCTTTTTAATTCTAGCACTTTCTCTTTTTATTTCAGTTTTCCAGCAGAATTAATGGCCAGTTAAGTGCCTCACCCCTGCTCTGCCACTGTTTTTACCTGCGGCAGAGAGACCCCCAGGCTAAGCGGGTAGCCTGGCAGCTTTTACTGGATGAGCTGGTGTCAGGCAGGAAGTTTGGTCGGGGTGGGGGGGTCGAGTGTTCCTTCTTTGTGGGGGTTCCCCTGTGCCAATTGGAAGCAACCCCCCAACAAGATGAAACCACCCGCCCCCCCACTCCACTGACTGTTTAACCCTCCCTCAACCCCTCCCTGGGGTCTGTCAGCCAGACCCCGCTAACACCCGGTACTTACCTTCAGTCCAGCTTCCATACCCTCCTCTTCTTCAGGTCCTACCTGTAGTCACAGCAGTGGCCACCACTCGAACCTGGCGCTGTTGGGGTTTCACAGCTGTTGGCCAGTCCAATTGGCCCGCAGCTCTCTAAGGCGGGACTTCCTCAACAGATGCGGCCGAAAGTCTTGTTCTGAGCCAATTAACGGCCCGCCGGAGTGTAAAATGGCTGCAGGGCAGCCAGCTTTATCGTGGGTGGGCACCTACTTTTGAGTTGGCGGGGGGCGGGGGGGAGGGGACATGAACATGGTGCCTCATAAAATCCAGCCCTTTAATTTGTCCTGTTAGGTACCATGACTAACCATTGAAGCAGATAAACAACCACTACCACAGCCGCCTTAGCTCTGTGGCTCAAACAGCTGCCATTACGCTCGCTGTGTAGTTTTATACAGATTTAAAAAGCTATTTTTCTTTCAATCTGTTAGAAATGACTGCAAACTTCCAAGTTAATTTGCAGACATTTATTTTGTAATACCATATCCCTGTACAAGCATTGAGTGGTTTTAATGGCGCCTTCAAGTGTCATACTTCCTCCTCCTGCCTCATCCCCAAGCTAAGGAAGGTGCTTGGGATCAACAGCTGCAGTGTGGAGATAAAGGCAATTTTTTTTTGATTTTTAAAAAAAAATATACATGTTGTGTATCATAGATAATGGGTAGGAGAAGAAAATGTCATTATGTGTGGAAATTATGTTCCTAACATTTCTCAATGTGAACTGCACATTGGAATTGACGGAAGCGATCAAGGCCTCAACTGAAGACTTCAGTTTGGCATCAAAAATAAAATCCACAGTATAACCATAAACGGAAAGGAAATGGAACTGTTAGAAGTGCAAGTCCATCAACATGTGAAAAAGATAGATATACTAATGTGCTGAGCTCACAAGAATCACAACCAAAACCTTCATTTGTCTTTTCTCTTTTGGGTGCTGATTGATTGGATGTATATTTTCAGCATTTCCTGGTTATGTTTGACCAGGTGTTCATGGTTTTTCTCTTTAAACGATTGATGTGTGTGTGTGTGTGTGTGTGTGTGTACACATCATAATATATATAAAAATTGCCAAATATAACAATGATATTTATATTATTCTTTCAAATTTCCCCACTAACAGGATAAAAATATGGCTTGCTCTACAAAAAGTGGCTGGTCTGCACCATCAGAACAGCACCCAGGTGATGAAAGGGAAAAATTTCCCCATCCATCAGAGAGCAAGTTTTCACAGCTCTCCTCTCCCCTCAAGATCCTAGCCAGCATAAAGAAAGAAAAATCACTTGGATTTCTAGAACACCTTTATGACCTCAGGCCAAATCAAAGCACTTTATTGCCAGCAGAGCACTATTGTAGTGTAGTCACAGGGGGGGTGAGATAATGACCAGACAATCTGTGTTATTGATTTTGGACAAGAGATAAATATTGGCCAGGGTCCCAGCAGGAGGGGGGTTTGTTTTATGAGGAGATACTGAGTAGACTAGGAGTATATTCCCTTGAGTTTAGACAGATGAAAAATAATCTCATTTAAATATATAAAATTCTTAAGCAGCTTGACAGGATAGATGCTGGGAGGCTGTTTCCCCTGATTAGAGATTCCAACAAGGGGTCAGCCATTTTGAACTGAGATGAGGAGAAATTTCTTCACTCAGAGGGTTGTGAATCTTTGGAATTCTCTACCAGAGAGAGCTGTGGATGTCGAGCTGTTAAATATGTTCAAGATAAGATTGATTTTTCAATATTAAGGGAGTCAACGGATATGAGGATGCTGCGGCAAGGTGGAATTAAAGTAGATCAGACAAAGACCAGATATCTAGAATGCTGTGAACTTTGTCACCGATGTTGATGTGACAGCTCTTAAGATTGATCATCTGTGTGTCAAGGCTATGGCATGATGCACAGCAAAGGAATGTGGAAATGCTACTCCAGTTGACTACAGATTACAAGAAAAACCATCAGCTTCGAGAAGATTTTGGAGAATTTATTTGATGGAATTTTAAATTCCGTTTAGCACATAACTGAATGAATGCCGTATGAATGATTACGTTCTGCAGAATAGCATTTTCAAATAAGCAGCAGCAGTTTATCCTGCAGACTGAAGAACGTATCGCACATTATATCGAGTATGCTAAATTTGAGTATTGTTGAAAAGAGAGACATGTCTAAGCTTTTCATCTTGCACTCATCAGGACACTCACAAGAATACCAATATAAAAGAGGGAAAAACAACAATTTATACTGTAGTGGACAATATTTGCTAAATAATCCTCAGCATGCTAAGAATTACACTGACAACTAATTTAAGATTGTCACTTGGGCTCGCAATGTGGCGCATCTACGTGTACTGGAAGCTACACATATTAATACACAGGGCCCTATTCTTTGCAGACAGAAAGAACATGTACATACATTGCACCTGTTTTAGCTAAACAAAGTGAATGACAGCCATTTGCTGACTCATTCCTCAGGGTCAAGCTGGCTGGTTTAAATTTCAAACAATGCTTGGCAGTTAACTGTCAGTCACCACCACTGGTGCAATCTCCATGGCAACGCCACTTGCCAACCAATCAGCACTCTCTTCACGTACAGCATAAATTGATGTTTTTTCCCCCTTATTTTGGTATTCTTGCAAGTGTTCTGATGAGTGAAAGATGAAAAGCTTAGGCATGTCTCTTTTTGTCAGCAGTATGCCAAATTGTTTTCACGACTGTTATTTTGGCTTTATTTTCAGATGTTGGGATGGACATTCAATGTGCTAAGAACATTGCTCTTTCACCCTTCAGTTGTGTGGAGTAATGAGTTAAAAAATGTATTTTGACATTCTGAAGGGTTTTTGGTTGATGACATGTCCGCATTGAATAACGGAGCAGGCTTGAAGGACCAAATGGCCTACTCCTGCTCCTGGTGTTCTTTTTAAGAGCTCACCTACTCCCGTTCAAAATTGTGTTATGAAATATTTTACATTCACCCGAGAGGGCAGATGAGGCCTCGATTTAACATCTCAACCGAATGATGTTATTTCTGAGTGCAGCACTCCCTGAGAACTACAACAAACTGTCAGCCTGGATTATGGGCAGAATTTTACGGTCCCGAAGTCAATGAACTTTTGAATGGCTCGCCGTATTTTATGGCCCCGGCCCCACCCTCACCACTATGGGGCTGTAAAATTCCACCCTATGTGCTCAAGTCTCTGGAGTGGGACTATGAAGCCATAATCTTCTGAGTTAAAAGTGAGAGCCCTGCAAACTGAGCCACAGCGTGGGTTATCTCACATGGCAGTTCATTATAGAAGTGGCCATAACAATTGCACCTGTGAAGGGTGGACAGGAAAATGTCTGGAAAGAAGGCATCACTTGTTTGTGAAGGAAGTTATCTAAATTCTTCCAAGGAAAAAAATATACAGATTGCAGAAGGCTTGTTGAGTAATGCATTCAAATTGGTATTTCATTTAGCTAGTTAAATGCTTAAAACTGTACATGTAAATACCATTCTATTATAGGTTTCACACTTAACAATTCCACTATAAATGTAGAAAGTAATTTAGGCATTATCCCTAAGTTTGATGTAATTTGCTCAATTGCAGTTAATTACTAAATGACCAGGGCATCAATTAAACAATTATTATGCAAGGACTTGATTAAAATTAGCCAACTAATAACTCTGCGCACATACACAAAAAAATCTTTTTAACCATCTGGCAAATCAAAACAATTGACTAATGTGAAACAAGACCTGGGGAGATAAACAGAGATGTCACAAATTTTGGAAATGTGAAATCAAACGGAAAATGCAGGCTCATTTGTTTCTTCTGTTACAGGTTTTGATCCATCTTTCCCGCTTTTAGTGAAAATACAGGAGGTCACCCTGTATAGGTTTATAATAAGGGAGTAGGGAAAGCAGAACAAATTTGACAAATCTCTCCAGGCAGTGAAAGGACAAGGCAGAGGGCCGCTCTGCAGTGATGTTTCCAGGAGTTTTATCTGGAAGTACAACATTTATTTTAGAGCACTGAGGAAAATCAGAGTAATGGTAGAAGAGACCAGAAACTTCTTTTTTCATTTGTCATTCAGGTCTTTGTAACAGATTGCCTTAGCAAAACAAAAACTCCTATACGACTTGCAGTAAAACATTAGGATACACAAGAATTAGAAGTAGGAGTAGGCCATTCGGCCCCTTGAGCCTGCTCTGGCATTCAATAAGATCATGGCTGATCTGACTGAGGCCTCAACTCCACTTTCCTGTCGCCACCCTGTAACCCTTGATTCCCTTATCCATCAAAATTCTTTTTAATTCAGTCTTGAATATATTCAAGGACCCAGCCTCCACTGGAGAAGAGAATTCCACAGACTAATGGCCCTCAGCGAGAAAAACATTTCTCATCTCAGTCTTAAATGGGTGTCCCCTAATTTGTATACTGTGTCTCCTAGTTCTAGACGCCCAAGGAGAAACAAGGATAAGCTGTCATTATAAGCATCCTTCCTACAACAAGAGGCTGAGAGAATCCATTCAACTACTCCAACAGTCCAGCTGCATTGTTCCATAAGAGTCACAAGCGTGTCCGATTGCTGATATTCTCGAGCTGCCCAAAAGAAAATGGCAACTGGTGTGGCAAGAGATTGAACCATTCATTGTGCCCAGTTAACTTTTATATTGCAATTCAAGCTAGTTAAAGCCAATCTTCTTGGTCAAAGAAGAATATGGCAGAAGGAATATGATGTGAATAAGTGTGAAGTTATCCACTTTTGTAGAAAAAAAAACAGAAAGGCAAAGTATTTCTTAAAGGGTGAGAGATTGGGAAATGTTGATGTCCAAAGGGGCCTGGGTGTCCTCGTTCATGAGTCACGAGAAGCTAGCATGCAGGTGCAGCAAGCAATTAGGAAGGCAAATGAAGTCCTTCATCACAGGGGGATTAGAGTCCAGGAGTAAAGATGTCTTGCTGCAATTGTATAGAGCTTTTGGTGAGACTGCACCTGGAGTACTGTGTACAGTTTTGGTCTTTGCCATAGAAGGAATGCAACAGAAGTTCACCAGACAAGTCCCTAAGATGGCGGGATTGTCTTTTGAGGATAAATTGAGGAAACTGGGCCTGTATTCTCTGTATTCTGTAGAGTTTCAAAGAAGTGAAGGGTGATCTCATTGAAACTCAAAATTCTTACAGGGCATAACAGGGTAGATGTGGATAGGATGTTTCCCCTGGCTAATAGATCTAGAACCAGGTGGCACAGTCTCAGAATAAGGGGTAGCCATTTAGGACTGAGATGATGAGGAATTCAGAGGGTACTGAAGCTTTGGAATTCTCTACCCCAGAGGGCTGTGGAAGCTCAATCATTGAGCATGTTCAAGACAGAAATCAATAGGCTTCTGGATACTAATGACATCATGGGATACGGGGATGGGGGTGCAGGGGGAATGGTGTAAGAGGTAGATGATCAGCCATGAACTGTTTGAATGGCAGAGCAGGCTCAATGGATCAAATGGCCTACTTCTGCTCCTAGGTTCCTATGTTCAAAATTTTAAAGGTCTGAAAGGATGAAGGGAGGATAGAGGGGTGGACAGTTGGAAAGACTTAAGGCAGGAACTCCAGAACTCAGGATATGGACGACCGAAGGCATGAATGCCAATGGTGGGGTGAAGGGGGCTGGTGGAAATCCCAAAAGGATGGATTTGTAGGAAGGAATTCTTGGAGAGTTTTAAGGTAGGAAGAGATGACACAGAGATAAGGAGGGTGAGGCCAAGGAGGCATTTAAACATGACAATAGGAATTTTAAATCTGAGGCACTGGGGTAGATCGGAGGCCAATGTACATCAGCAAACATGGGCCTGATGGATGGAATGGGAATAGGTTAGAATATGGGCAGCAGAACACTGAATTAGCTCGAGATTATAGAGAATGAAATATGGAGGATGGGCTGAAGGGCATTTGAATAAATCAAACCTGGAGGTGACCATTGTATGGTTGAAGGTTTCAGTAGCAGGTGGGCTGAGCCAGTGACAGAATCAGGTGACGCCATGGAGGTGGAAGTAAGGGGTCCTCATGAGGAAGAGGATATGGGGGTTGGAAGCTCAATTCAAGTTGAGACAGGTCGGCAAGGTCGTAAACAGTCTGCTTAGGCCTGAGACTATGGCTAATGAGGGGGGCAAGGGAAAGGAGTTTGTGGCAGGAGATGAAGACAATGGCTTTGGTCTTCCTAATTTGTAACTGGAGGAAATTGCGGCTAATCTAGGATCGAATGTCAGGCAAGCAGCCTGACAACATCAAGATGGTGGAGGGGTCAAGTGAGTTGGTGACGGAGTTGGGTGTCATCAATCTAAAAGTGGAAGCTGATATCATGTTCTTGGGTGATCTTGCTGAGATGCAGCATGTTGATGAGAAATAGAAGGGGCTAAGGATAGATCCTTGGAGGACTCCAGAGCATTCATTTCTTGTTCCTTTTGCTACATAACTTCCCAATCGGGAACAGTAAATACATTCATAATACAGTTGTCCAGCTCTGGAAACTTCCCTATAGGGAAGTAATCAGTTCTCTGACTAATACTACTTTGCTTCACCTGAGATGGTGGGTTGATTTGAGTTGCCAATGACATTTTTACAATCCAGTGACTAGCAGTACTCCAGTAAGAAACATTAAGGACAAATAGGCTATTCGGCCCAGCGAATTTCATCTGGTCTCTCTCTCGCTCCTTCTCTTCAGATACCATGCCCTAAGAGGACACTGCCGACTATGGATTTCCAAGTGTTGGTCTGTGATTATGCTTGGCTAGGTGCTATAGTGGTTTGCCATTACCTTCTGCAGCTTCTGGCCGGGAGAATCTCCTGCTCTAACCACCTGCCATTAGGCATATCAGAAGGATTTACAGGTTGACAATCATCCTATTAGGCCACACTATGAAATGCACTTTCCTTGGCTATCAAGTCCTGGAGTGGGACTTGAACTCAGAGCTTCCGGCTCAGAGGCAGGGATACTACCCACTGATCCGCAATACCCTCTTCATTTCATCGCTGGACAGAAACATACCCGTACAATTTGTACTGTACCTGGTATCTTTTTCTCTTCTCTCCCAATCCTCAGATGGAAGGCTCCACTACCACGAAGTGCTCAACGGTTAGATGATAGCAAGTAACATTCAATGCTGTGGTCAACGGAGTTTGAATCGATCCAACATCATCTGAGATCAGGCAGAAATCAGGCCCCAAAAGTGCAACTCATACTCTGCTGCTGGAACTGATGGCTTTCCCCAGAAATATCTTCTTGAAGTCTTGATTTACAATAGTATCTTAGACACATCCAATGTGCAAAATGATCATTTAGTATTTTGTTACAATATGAGATGACTAGATTTCTTGACCTCTTTCACATATAACTGGTATTATAAACGTATTTACTGTTAAATACTGCTGAATGCTACAAGCAAATCTTAAAAATATAACTCCCACAGCATAACACTCAAAGCATTCTAATACATCCGGTTTGAATTACAATGTATTTATCTAAGGCTATAATTAGGTCAGCAATAAATGTACAGCGAGAACACACGGAAACAACTTCTTGAATTCCTGTAGTCCTTGATCTGATTGTGTTTTCACAAACACAGTTCGATAAGAAACTCTAGGATATTGACCTAGCTACACTAAAGTTTAATGATATTTATCCAGGAAGTGGCTTTACATTTTAAAAGTTACCCACCCAAGAAATCAATGTCAAGTGTATAACTTGGACTGTTACAACTCCAAGTCTCCCTCAGTGAGTTCAAGTAGACTCAGTGAGAGTAGGAATCCACTGCGTGAGCGAGATGATGATTTAGAAGCCTGTCCAATCATTTCGTGGTGAAGGGCCAACGTCAATTGATCAGAAAAAAGCCTTGAAAATAGCACAATGGCAAACAGCCTAAGGTTACCTATAAATACCATTCAATTTGCAACTAACTTCTGGAACTGAAGAGAGTCTTGTGAGGGTTAAATTTATCGGGTGCTGGTGAATTAGCAGTCCATTCTACACTGCCCAATTCTCCTTTCCATTGAAATTAATCAAAAAGATAAATCAGATGGGGTGTAAAGCAAGCCTTGAATTCACTATCGCCCCATTTTATCCTACATCTCAAGGCAAATTTCGGCAGTTCCTTGGGCTAAGGGTTTGGTTCTCATTTTGGGAATTCCACATGGGATGTACGCAAGACCCTGGGATCAAACCCCAACAGGTCCTGCCTTTTAGGGGCAAGAGTTCTACTTACCAAAAACAGACAAGTGAAGAGGGAAGATAAAAGAAACAGCATAGAAAAATGTAAAAAAAAAAAATCACAGGTCATGGGACATGGAAAAGATGCAAAAAAAAACAGTAAAGGATGACAAAACAGTGGGAGCTACAAAAAGCGAGTGTAAAAAGAGACTTGCAAAGGATATCAAAATAAACACAAAAAGTTTACAATTGTATTAGGGGAGGGGATGGCATAGTGGTATTCTTGCTGGACCAGTAATCTAGAAACCCAGGGTAATGCTCTGGGGACCCAGGTTCAAACTCCTGCCATAGCAGATGGTGGAATTTGAATTCAATAAAAATGTGGAATTAAAAGCCTGATGATGACCATGAAATCATTGTCGATTGTTGTAAATACCCATCTGGTTCATTAATGTCCAATAGCGAAGGAAGTCTGCTGTCCTTACCTGGTCTGGACTCCAGACCCACAGCAATGTGGCTGACTCCGAGCTAGGGCAACTAGGGATGGGGAATAAATGCTGGCCTAGTCAGCGACGCCCCATGAACAAATTTTAAATAAAAAGGAAAAAGAGGGTGTTCAGGCCACTTGAGAACTAATAATGGTGATACGGTAAATGAAAATAAAGAAATTATTTTGTGTCAGTATTTACAGTAGAGGAAGTATGTCAGACCAGAAGGAAGCTAATATTGAATTAGGAACAGGGACTCCTCAAAATTAACATAAGAGAAATGAAGATGATAATGACACTAAAGAGTGACAAATAACCAGGACAAGATGGTTTCCATCCCAGGGTTTTAAAAGGTAGTAGGTGAGAGCATTGCTAGTGCCCTAATTATAATCTTCTAAAGTTCTCTCAATGCGGGTGTTAAATGGATCCATGTCAGATGGCGAAGTATAAAACAAGAAAGGGTTTTTTTCTCGTTAGTAGGTTTATTCACAAAATCCAGCATCACTGATCTCTGCCTCCCAACTCCGAACCCATTTTCCCAGCTGACTCCCTTTATATGTGCTCTCAGTACCCCATCACCTGTGTATCTTTAACATAAATCAACCAACCATTAACAGCAGGAACCATTCCTTTAGATTGGAAAATTGTGTATGTTGCGCCGCTATTTAAGAAGGGAAACTAGGGAATTCTGGACTAGTTAGTCTTACATCCGTTGTCGGGAAATTATCGGGGTCTATAATAGAAGATAGTGTGACTGAGCATCTTGAAATTTTTCAGCTAATCAGACAGAGCCAGCATGGATCTGGAAAGGGTAGCTCAAGCTTGACAAATCGGACTGAATTTTTTTTTTGAAGAGGTGATTAAAAGCGTCAAGAGAATGTCTTTGGATGTTATTTATAGGGACTTCCAAAAGGCATTTTATAAAGTCTCTCACAAGCTGAAGTTCATGGAATTGAAGAAAAACTATTGAGCTGGTTAGGAAATTGGCTGAGCAGCAGGAAACAGAATCTGGATAATGGGCAGGTGTGATTAGCAGCATGTGACAGTGATGTCCCACAGGGATCTATGCTGGGGCCTCAACTATTTATTAATGAACTAGATGATAGGATAGACAGCCGCTAATTCAAATTTGCAGATGGCACTAACACAGAGCTTGTTTGCAGGTCAGCAATGATCGCGTTTTATGGAGGAACAGGCTCGAAGAGCTAAATCACCTATTCCTCTTCCTAAATGTTCCTATCTTCACCTCCCTCCATTCATTTAAGAATGATCGCTTTTAAATTCAAAAATTGAACTTTGTTCTGCTAAGGCCTGCAAGGCTCTGCATTGCATTTTGTGAGCACAATAATTGAAACAAAAATAACTAGGACTCTTTTTTACAAACACGAGAACGGCCTTCAGTCTCTCAAAGGATACATTTTACCATCAGCAACATTCTGCCACAGCTCTGGAGTAATCGTTACACAGATATATGTGCACGCACTGGTGAAAATGCTGGCTCATTGAAAAAGTAACAAAGGAAAAAAGGAAATTAAAATTTCCCGAGTTTGACAAGATGTTAAGACAACAGTAGTTTTGTTAACAGGAATATATTCAGATTCAGTTCAGTTACTTGTTGTGGGCTGCCCCTCAATTTGAGGGTGATGTCTACTCAGGGTCGAGAGTTTCTGCCGTGGGTCTTCGTGTGACTGTACAGGTTAACTGCCGACCCACAGGCCTTTGATCACATGGGGCAGGATGTCACTCAAGGTAGTGGGATCTGGAGTGCAGCATTTGCTTCTTTTTTCTTCCTCTCTGGCATTGCTCTGCCTCATTATTAAGGCGTATGGACACAAAGCATGATGCAGCTTGATAAACATGTCACCATTTTGAACAATTGGTATCAAGCTCCTCCCAGTCATTAATGTCAATAGTACTGTGCTTCAAGGAGAGTTTCAGAGTGTCTTTGAAGTGTTTTACTTGGCCCCCTGGAATGCTGGCCATTTGAGAGTTGAGAAAACAGGACCTGGCAGGGGAGATGCTTTTTGGTCATCTTGACAGTGTTCAGTCCATTGTAGTTGGTTTTGCAGGAGTTCTACCTGAATGCTCATGGAGCTGGCTTCAAGATGATACTAGCATTTGTTCGATGATCCTCCCATTGAATCCGGAGGATATGGCAGAGGCATTGCTGATGGAATTTCTCTAATGCTCTTATGTGCCACTGATACACAGTCCAGGTCCCAATGCAGTACAGGAGTGTGGTGACGATAACTGCTCCATACATTAGGACTTTTGTTGACTTGCCGAGGTCTTTGTCGCCAAAAAGTCGCTGCTGTAGTTTGTAGAAGGCTGAGCTGTCACAACAGACCTGGTGTTGGATTTCCTCATCAATGGTGACCTTCAGAGACATGTGGCTGTCAAGGTATGGGAAGTGCTCAAAATATTCCAGAGTGAGTGTCTCCTTCAACATATATGGAAGGTGGAATATTTGGCTGACCTGGTTGCTATGGGAGTTTTGCTTTGGCAACATTCAAGGACAGGCCACATTTCTTGTATGGTGAATAGAAGAGATCGAGAGTGGTTTGCAAATCTGGTGCGAAGGGGGCTACGACACTGCATTCACCCGCAAACTGTAGATCATATATGTCTTATGTAGTCAGTTTAGTTTTGGCACGGAGGTGACTGAGGTTAAAGGATTTCCCATCTAGGTGTATTTAATACTAATACCAGAGGGCAATGGATCTTTGAAGTTAATAGCCACTGTCAGATAGGTTGGGGGCTATTACACAGCCTTGCTTAACACTGATCCAGATTTTGAAGGCATTTGTTTGAGATCTCTGTCTCAACACAGTTGTAGTCATATGGTAATAAAGCAGTTGCAGGACTTTTAAAAATTTTTTATTCTCGTGATGTGGGCTTCGCTGGCTGGGTCAGCATTTATTGCCCATCCCTAGTTGCCCTTGAGAGGGTGGTAGTCAGCTGCCTTCTTGAACTGCTGCAGTCCATGTGGTGTAGGTACACCCACAGAGCTGTTAAGAAGGGAGATCCAGGATTTTGACCCAGCGACAGTGAAGGAACGGCGATATATTTCCAAGTCAGGATGGTGAGTGACTTGGAGGGGAACTTCCAAGTAGCTGGTGTTCCCATCTATCTGCTGCCCTTGTCCTTCTAGATAGTAGTGGTTGTGGATTTGGAAGGTGCTGTAGAAGAAGCCTTGGTGAATTCCTGCATTGCATATTGTAGATGGTACACACTGCTGCTACTGTGCATCAGTGGTGGAGGGAGTGAATGTTTGTGGATGTGGTGCCAATCAAGTGGGCTGCTCTGTCCTGGATGGTGTCAAGCTTCTCGAGTGTTGTGGGAGCTGCTCTCTTCCAGGCAAGAGGGGAGTATTCCACCACACTCCTGACCTGTGCCTTGTAGATGGTGGACAGGCTTTGGGGAGTCAGGAGGTGGGTTACTCTTCGCACGATTCCTAGCCTCTGACCTGCTCTTGTAGCCACAGTATTTATATGGCTAGTTCAGTTCAGTTTCTGGTCAATGGTAACCCCAAGGATGTTGATAGTGGGGGATTCAGTGATGGTAATGCTATTGAACATCAAGAAGCAATGGTTGGATTCTCTCTCTTGTTGGAGACGGTCATTGCCTGACAATTGTGTGATGTGAATGTTATTTGCCACTTGTCAGCCCAAGCCTGGGTATTGTCCAGCTCCTGTTGCATTTGGACATGGACTGCTTCAGTATCTGAGGAGTCGCAAATGGTGCTGAACATTGTTTGCTGATGATTGCACATCCCCACTTCTGACCTTATGATGGAAGGAAGGTCATTGATGAAGCAGCTGAAGATGGTTGGGCCGAGGACACTACCCTGAGAAACTCCTGCAGTGATGTCCTGAAGCTGAGACGATTGACCTCCAACAACCACAACCATCTTCCTTTGTGGTAAGTATGACTTCAAACAGCGGAGAGTTATCCTCCCCCACCACCAATTCCCATTGACTCCAGTTTTGCTAGGGCTCCTTGATGCCACACTTGGTCAAATGCGGCCTTGATGTCAAGGACAGTCACTTTCACCTCACCTCTGGAGTTCTGCTCTTTTGTCCATGTTTGAACCAAGTCTGTAAGGAGGTCAGGAGCTGAGTGGCCCTGGTGGAACCCAAACTAGGCGTCAGTGAGCAGGTTATTGCTGAGCAAGTGCCGCTTGATCACACTGTTGAAGACCATTCTATTTCTTTACTGATGAGCAAGAGTAGATTGATAGGGCAGTAGTTGACCCGGTTGGATTTGCCCTGCCTTTTGTGTTCAGGACATACCTGGGCAATAGCTGGGTAGATGCCAGTATTGTAGCTGTACTGGAATAGCTTGGCTAGGGGCGCGGCAAGTTTCTGGAGCACAGGTCTGCAGTATTATTGCCGGAATATTGTCAGGGCCCATGTCCGATATTTAATATCCACTGCCTTCAGCCATTTCTTGATATCATGTGGAGTGAATCGAATTTGCTGAAGACTGGCATCTGTGATGCTGGGGGCCTCTAGGGGAGGCTGAGATGAATCATCCACTTGGCACTTCTGGCTGAAGATTGTAGCAAATGCCTTATCTTTTGCACTGATGTGCTGGGCTCCTCCATCATTGAGGATGGGGATATTTGTGGAGCCTCCTCCTCCAGTGACTGGTTTAATTGCCCACCATTCATGACTGGATGTGGCAGGATTGCAGAGCTTAGATCTGATCTGTTGGTTGTGGAATCACTTAGTTCTGTCTATCACTTGCTGCTAATGCTGTTTGGTGTGAAAGTAGTCCTGTGTTATAGCTTCACCAGGTTGACACATCATTTTTAGGTCTGCCTGGTGCTGCTCCTGGCATGCCCTCCTGCACTCTTCATTGAACCAGGGTTGATCCCCTGGCTTGGCAGTAATGGTAGAGTGGGGGATATGCCGGGCTACGAGGTTACAGATTGTGGTTGAGTACAATTCTGCTGCTGCTGATGGCCCACAGCGCGTCATGGGTGCCCAGTTGAGTTGCTAGATCTGTTCAAAATTTGTCCCGTTTAGCACGGTGGTAGTGCCACACAACACGATGGAGGGTATCCTCAATGTGAAGGCGGGACTTCGTCTCCACAATGACTGTGCGGTGGTCACTCCTACTGATACGGTCATGGACAGATGCAAGTGTGGCAGGCAGGCTGGTGAGGATAAGGTTAAAGATGTTTTTCCCTTTTGTTGGTTCCCTCACCACCTGCCACAGACCCAGCCTAGCAGCTATGTCCTTTAGGATTTGTCCAGCTCAATCAGTAGTGGTACTACAGAGCCACTCTTGGTGATGGACATTGAAGTTTCCCCACCCAGAGTACATTATGCACCCTTGCCACCCTCAGTGCTTCCTCCAAGTGGTGTTCAACATGGAGAAGCACTGATTCATCAGCTGAGGGAGGGCGGTACGTCCAAATTTGACCTGATGCCATGAGACTTCATGGGGTCTAGAGTCGATGTTGAGGACTCCCAGGGCAACTCCCTCCCGATTGTATATCACTGCCGCCACCTCTGCCGGTGGGACAGGACATACCCAGGGTGGTGATGATGGAGTCTGGGACATTATCTGTAAGCTATGATTGCGTGAGGATGACTATGTCAGGCTGTTGCTTGACTAGTCTGTGAGACAGCTCTCCCAATTTCAGCACCAGCCTCTAGATGTTCGTAAGGAGGACTTTGCAGGGCTGAGGTTGCTGTTCCCGTTGTTGTTTTCGGTGCCTATTTTTGTGACTTTGTAGCTGTTTGATACAGCTGAGTGGCTGGCTTGCTGGGCCATTTCAGTCAACCACATTGCAGTCACATGTAGGCCAGAGGGATTTCCTTCCCTAAAAGGGCATTAGTGAACCAAATGGATTTTTGCAACAATCAACAATGGCTTTTAATTCAGATTTGTTTTACTGAATTCAAATTCCACCATCTGCCATGGCGGGATTCGAACCCGGGTCCCCAGAGCATTACCCTGGGTCTCTGGATTATCAATCCAGTGACAATACCACTATGCCATTGCCTCCCCAAACGGGTGCCTCATGAAGATGTTTCTTGGACATCCAAATTTTTGGAGCACCCAATCCACAAAACTTTGCAATTTACTGAGTCCGATGCTTTGGTCAGGTCACTGAAAGCAATGAAGAGTTCCTGGTGTTCTCAACATTTTTCTTGGATTTTCCCAGTAAAAAAGACCATATCAGAGGTTCCTCTGGAAGGTCTACAGCCTCGCTGTTTCTCTGGGAGGATTTCCTCAGCGACAGGAAGTAGGCGAATCAGGAGAATGTTGTCAGAATTTTCCCTGCTTTGGAAAGTGGGAAATACCTCGATAGTTTCCACAACAGGATTTATTTCCCTTCCTGCAGATAGTTACAATTGTCACATCTCTGAAGTTAGGGGAGGTTTGGGAGAATGATTTTTCCTCCCAAATCCAAAGAATGAATTCATGGAGTCTTGATATGAGCACATGCCCACCAGCTCTGGAATACTATCCAGACCCCAGGCTTTGTTGTTTCTCATCCATTTTTTTTGCTTGTTGCAGCTCTCACATCAATGGCGGTTCACCCATGGATTCTACCCCAGGGTTACTGGGAAATAGCCTGGAGAGTATCAGCTGCCACTGTGGATTCACAGTTGAGGTTTTGTTGAAAATGCCCTTTCCAATGGTGACAGATGTCATTGTCACATCCTTGAGAAGAGAAACACCATCCAGTGAGCGATGAGGATTTTGTCCATTTGACCTTGGTCTATAAATGGCCCTGGAGGATGTCTTGAGCTCTCTCTTCTCATTACATGTCCTTCATCTTTTGTATTTGTCTCTGGGTGTCAACCTTGAGCTGTTGGAATGCTGCCATCTTGTCTTGCAACCTTGGGTTGTTTTGACAGGCGATGAAGGTTGCTTGTTTTTGTTCCAGGGAGGTCACATATTCCAGCATCGTTTTCATTGAACCAGCCCTGGTGATGACTCAACACATGATGCTGCTCGATGTCGCCATGTTGTCATTTTGAACAATTTGTAGCAAGCTCCTCCCAGTCATTAATGTCAATGCTAAGACACTTCAAAGAGAGCTTCAGAATGAGCACAAGAACCTAGTCGACAGCTGACTTTATTTGATCCCATTGTTCTGGGACTGAGTTGGTTGTGTGAAGATTTTCCAGATTGGTTGCGAGTTGCACTTGGAATTCCTCCCTTCAACCGGACTGCTTTAAGGCTGAGGCATTGATCTTCTTCCTCATGGACTTTTGGGGCTTGCGATATCTTGGTGCTGGGGTGGATGTTCATCACCCATTGAACAAGTCGATGATCTGTCCAGCAGGCATCAGCCCCTCGCATGGATCGAGTGATACAGACATCACTTAGTTCTTTGACCTGAACAAGGACATAATCCAGGAGGCGCCAGTACTTTGATCCAGGGTGCCTACATGTGATTTTGTATTTGCCCTTCTTGGGGAAGAGGGCGTTTGTTACAATGTTCAGTTCATAGAAAGTTACATAAAAAATCGGTGTTTTAGCAAAACAACACAATTATTATCAAAGCTATTAATTAACTCATAATGCCATCCTTAGGTCCTAAGAGAGTTTTCAGATTTTCAAAATAAACTGCTGCTCTGCATCCATACAGTGCATTTATTAATCAAAGACATTTAATAACTGTTATTCCTGGGTGTTAAAATATGTACCTGGTGGGTCTCCCAATTTACCTGTGAGGTACCCAGATCATTCCTCTTGGTACTGATGTTTGAATATGCAGGCCTAATCCCCAACTGGACTGTGTGATGGGCTGAAGCCTGTAAACTCACAGGCAAGATTGACAGTGATAAACCAAAAAGCCTCCCAGGAGACTTGTAAGGTATAAAAATAATATTTTTCAGAATGTTGAGGGTGACAAAGTGGTTGAAACAATTGGGTTGTGGAGTTTTTAACCCAAAGCCGTCAAAATGATCCTTATTTTTAGGAGTTGATAGTCTTGCCCTCTCTACTAATTTGTCCATTAAATTAAATGATTGGAGCATTAGGTGAGCTGCTTAACACCCAGACTACCCACCTCATCCAATATTTCCGATATGCACTCCCAGTAATGCCCTGCACCAGAATCACCAAAGAAAGAAATTGATCCTTTAGGGTTTTGAGACTTAATAAGGCTATTACATGAACTACATTTGGAATGAAATACTTTCTTGCTATTGAATCACAAAATTGTAGAATGGCTGCAGCACAAAAGGAGGGTATTCGGTCCATCATCGTGTCCTGCTGGCTCTCTGAAAGAGCAACTCAGCTAGTCCCCGCTGCCCTGCCCTTTCCCCATAGCCCTGCAAATCTTTTATTTTCAGGTGCTTATCCAATTCCCCTTTGAAAGCCACAATTGAATCAGCCTCCACCACATTCTCAGGCAGTGCATTTCAGGTCCTAACTATTCAACTTTATAAAAAGGTTTGCAATTGGTTCTATTGACGTTCACTTTAAATCAGTGCCCACAGGTTCTCAACCCTTCAGACATTGGGAATAGTTTCTCCCTATCGACTGTCTTGATGCCTCATGATTTTGAACAACACTATCAAGTCTCCTTAGATTGGTGAAGCCAGGGTTATTCTCTTCTCAACCTTCTCTATCAACGTAATTGAAGTCTCTTATTCCTGGAACTATTTTTATAAATTTTTTCTACACCCTCTCAAAAACCTTCACATCCTTCCTAAAAGTGTAGTGCCCGGAATTGGACTCAACTGAGGTCAATCCCATATTTTCTAAAGGTTCACCCTAACTTCCTTGTTTTGTATTCTGTGCCTCTACTTATAAAGCCCAGGAACCTGTAAGCCTTCTTAACCACTTTCTCAATCTGCTCTAGCACCTTCAACGAATTGTGCACATGTATCCCCAGTCCCTCTGCTCCTCCATCCCCTTTAGAATTGTACCTTTTGTTTTATATTGCCTCTCCCCATTCTTCCCACCAAAATGAATCACTTCACACTTCTCAGCATTAAATTCCACCTGCCACTTGTCCGCCCATTCCACCAGCCTGTCTATTATGTCTCCCTGAAGTCTATAACTAACCTCATCACAGTTCACAATGCTTCTAAGTTTTGTGTCATTCTCAAATTTTGAAATTTTACTCTGTTCACCCAAGTGTAGGTCATTTGTACATAAGAAAAGCAGCGATCTTAATGCCTACCCCTGGAGAAACCCACTGTATACCTTCCTCCAGTGCAAAAAAAACACACCATTCACCACTACTCTCCGTTTCCTGCCCCTTAACCAACTATATTTTACCATTGACGAGGTAGTGGTGGGTAGTCTGTCTGCCCTTAGGCCAATTGAGGCTCTTAAGTGACTAATTAATGGCCATTTAAAGGCAATTTTGCCACTTTTACCAGTCGTGGGTGGGAATTTCACCACCTGGAGAGGCCACCCAGTAAAAGCTGGCAGCCTCCCTGCAACCTTGGGGATGGGGGATGTTCCTGTTTGATCAGGCACCCTGTGGCCCTCCCAGCAACAGGTCTGGCAACACTGGAAAACCTCCCTAACCGCACTCACGACTGATTCCCCACCTCGCCAGGGCCTGCTTGATTTGCCCCAGTGGCCTTGGCCCAACTTAGTTGCACTCAGGGACTGCTCCATCATCGCTAGTCTAGGGACTGCTGCAGTCCAGCAGCCGCGCCCAGTGTCGCTATTGGGACTGAAGAGTGCCCACCCCCTGATTAGCTGGCAGCTCTTGGAGGTGGGACATCCTGCCTCAGGGGGGCAGAAGCCATGACTTCAGGCAACTAATTGCCCGAACAATGTAAAATAAGTTTGTGGCTGACAAGGGCTAGCAGAGGCAGGCTCCACCTGACTTTCCAGAGGGTAGCCAGGGCCACCACCTCCATGTATAATCCCTTTCAGATCATAACTTGCTGCGTAAAATAAATTCTCTTCATCCTGCCTCTGTTTTTTTGCTAATTACTTTAAATGTGTGTCCTCTGGTTACTGACCCTCAATCACTGGAAACAGCTTCTCCTGATTTACTCAATCAAAACCTTTCATGATTTGGAACATCACTGTTAGATCCCCCCATAACCTCTTGGCTCTGTTTTGCAACCTCACTATATTGCCAATGTTACGTACTGTTCTGTTCTCCGACAGGATTTCCGCCTGTCTCTTTATATTTCACCTCTCTCCTAACTATACTTCAGTTCTGCCGAAGGGTCGTGAGGACTCGAAACGTCAACTGATTTCTTCTCCACCGATGCTGCCAGACCTGCTGAGTTTTTCCAGGTAATTCTGTTTTTGTTACTACAAGTTATCATTATTTTACCCACCTAGGTGTCACACAAAGTTGGTGTTAAATCTCTTAACAGATCCAGGCTATTGTGTTAAACATTTTTTGTCACTTGCTGCAAATTACTTGGTTCAATCTCTGAATGCATTAAGCCATTGAATAATGTGGCAAATTTCAGAAAGCTCTTCACAGAGTATTTAGCAAGTACATGTGAGAAAAAGTATTAACTAAATGGTCTTTAATTAAACACTTTTTTTAAAAAAAATGGTAACCATTGCAACTTGACTCTGCTTATCAATATAAATGAGGCCTTGAGTTGCCAGATTCTCTGGCCTACACTACACCTTCCTTTTGGTACTTGCTGCCTATGAGGATGGTGGAAACACAGATGATCAATGATTTCAAAAGGAAATTGGATTGGCGCTTGAAGGAAATAAATTTAGAGGGTTATGTGGATAAAACAGGAGAATGGGACTGACTGGATTGCTCTATAGAGAGCCAGCATGGATTCAATGGGCCAAAAGGCCTCCTGCGCTGTAATGACTTTATGAATTGAGTAGTAGGTAGCAGCCTATACGAATGATGCTTGACACCTGCAAATGGAGTGATTTCTGTTGTTGGCAATCCCAGTTGTAATGACGTTAAATATATTCAGTCAAGAAATGGAAAAAGATCATGAGAACCGCGACGGTATTTTTATTGAAACTGAATCAAATTGACGTCACTGCCCAGTGATTACTTTTTTTTTTGAAGATGTAAAGTCACAAACCTGTAACGTTAACTCTGTTTCTCCCTCTCCAAAGGTGCTGCCAGCCCTGCTGAATATTTCCAACACTTTCTGTTTTTATTTTGGATTACTTTCTTTTCCCCCTTCTAATTTCTTTTATTACAACACTTGCGTATGCTTTTGGGCATTTAAAGAATGCTGGAAGATTTTGTTAGAGATTCTATCAAATCTATCACCGGGATTTTCTGGCCCAGCCAGAAGTCCATTGACTTGCGATGGGACCGGACGATCCCGGTGGTGGGTGGGTGGGGAAAATCCCACCCTACATTTCAGTATCTGCCCAGAGCGACTCGATGGGTAAAACAAGAGGCACTGTGCATTATCACGCCTCAATTATTCTGCAGCCTTTGACATGCTTGATCACACAATCTTATTCTCTCGTTTGTTTTCCAGTGGTAGGTTCCTTAGCAATGGCTTCTCCCTGGCTTGCCACCTTTTGAGTCTCACAAGGATCCATCATTTGCCCTCTGCTTCCCCTTATCCATGTCTGCTTCTTGGTGACATCATCCATCAACACATGTATGCTGATGGCATCCAATTCTACCTCCCTACACCTTTCTTGATACTTCCACTTAAGAGTCATTATGGCACAAAAGGAAATCAATCAGCCCATCAAATCTACGCTAGCTCTCTGTAGATCAATCCAGTCAGTCCTGCAAGTTTATTTCCTCTACAGCATCTCCCTTTCCCATTCTGAAATGTACCCTAGTCATACGATCCCCCCTTCATATGTGCGTTCCTCTGACTTGGTCCTTATGTGTACATCCCCTCACCCCCACATTGTTCCACAATTGGAAACTCTGCCTTTTAGAAACATGGGTCCTATGCTCTTGAATATTTCTTCCTAACAACTCCTCTTCATCATCTCCCTCCTTAAAACTCAACTCCTTAAAGCACCTTTAGCATCTTGTTTGTCTTAAAGTCCATTTTACCTTGTGCCTCCACATGCTATTGTTGGCTCTTCTTCAGTTTGTCCTTTCAGGTCTTTTTACTATTTGCCCGAGTCCAGTGTCAAGTTTCTACTGAGTGGGTCCCAAAAGATTGTGCCCTTTTTTTGTATCAATGTCAGTTAAGTGCTCAAACCACAAGTGAACAATACGATGATGTACATTAGGGACAACGCAGATTCCAAGTGCAATACGATGTCTTCTAACAGCTGGATTGAAGTTGCACAAAATAAACCTAGAACTTCCCACCTAATAACAGCGTAGGAGTACCTTCACCGCACAGACTGCAGCAGTTCAATACTGAGAACCACCATTGGGCATTAAATACCAGCTTTGCAAACGACACAGACGCAAATGCATCATTAAGTTGTAGTTGCCAAAAAACACTAGATTTGGATAATATTTTGACTGCAAAATTTGATAAGGCCCAAAAACAGGCGCAGGATCAGGAGATGCAATTAACCTATACCTCCGGTGTAGGCAGCACGCAAAGCTTGTGCTGCCTGCTTATCATGACTGTAGAGTGCAGGCAGCGGCTAACACACTAATAAGTGGCTGCGTGCCTGAGCAGGGGCTGCAGAATCATCAGAGGCCAAGCTAGTCTGTGCTGCTTAAACTCAGTTACACCTCTTGAATGGGAGGTGCATTTTGACTGGAGCAAGCGTAGGGAAGGAGACAAGAATGTCACAGCATGGCAGACAGGATTTCAAGATTTTGCAGCACTGGAGATCTCACTGGAGATGGTGGACAGAGGACCAGCAAGCCCTGCAGACAGACATGCAAAGGCAGTAGAACTTTGGTGGTCAATGCCAGCAGTCTAGCCCCAAAAAACTGGATGGTGTGCTGCAAGAAGTTCAATGACCTCACACAAGTGATCAAGGTGAGTGACTGCACCTTCAAAGGCCATATTCTTAAACTGAACTACTAGCCTTACACACTGCTCAATGCACCACTTACTTACCAACAATCTCTATCAACTCCAACTCACACTTCACCTCACCCTTACACACATAGCACTGCCACCAGCTCAGATACTTACAAAGTATGTACCTTAGACGTGAAATTAGACACGAGATCTGCATGTGCTGAGACAAGTAGGCTGCAGCCAAAGGCAGGGGGAAAGGGTAGTTCAGGTGCCAGCTTACTGGTTGGTGAAGTTGCACACAAATTCCACTAGCGGGGACTCAGATGAGGACTTCGATAGGGTGGTGTACAGAAGGAGGCTGATGGCCGTGCCAGAAATGCTTGGATCATTAGCAGGCCTGCGTGAAAGCCTGCTGTCAAAATCAAGGAGCATGGAGGAGTCCAGCAGCAACCTGCACAAGGACGTGCGCAGTGCTTGGAGTTACGCTTTCCAGTGTGGAAGTGGGGGCCAACCCCATCGCCAAGCCCAACCATGATGCAATGTCTGATGGCCGATGTCTCAGCTCCCACTGCAGCATGAACAAAAGTCATCCAACGTCTGAGTGCTGCAGTGAGAGCTCAGGTCACTGTCAGCTAGGCTGCAAGTATCTGAGTTCATAGGGGCTTGCAGGGTCTCTCAGAAATCCAGCAATCTGTCCTCCAGCAGGATTGCTGAGGTATTGCCCTGGGGCAGTGGCAGTAGTTCCATGGAACATAAACCAGTCGCCCTCTCTCATCGCACCACTTCCCCTCCGCCAGTGCCCTTGGTGTTGCCAGCCCAGACTGCTGCCGCCGCCAACACTGAGATGGTGCTGCCCAAAGCTGGGCCTTCTAGGGCCACATCTGAAAAGGAAAAATTTGCAGGGCTACAAAGAAAAGGCAAGGGAGGTAAATTGCTTTCGCAGACAGCCATCACAGACACAACAGGCCAAATGGCCTCCTTCAGTGCTGTAACCAGTCAAAGAAATTCAAAGCTGCTCGAGGACATCCAGCAAGGAGTCGGCAGCCTTCAATCAACCATGCTATAGTCACTGGAGTAGCACTGCGTCGGAGCACTAGGACAGCCAAAGCCTCATGGAAAACAGGCACTGCAGGGTTACAGCACAAAAGGAGGCCATTTGGCCCATCATGTCCATGCCAGCTCTCCACAAGAGCAACTCAACTAGTCCTGATGATGTTTTGAATGTGGTTGTACTCTGGCTGGATATTGAGGGACTAGAACACTTTGTGGTTGTGATACATGTGAATTTACATGTGACACCTGCAGTGTGATGACCCCCTCTTTGGGAGTCTGCTAACTTGGCATGAAGCTGCATGTCCATCCTGTCTGCTTCTCTCGGCCAGACAGAATGCAACATACTCCCCGTCTCTTTGCATACAGTGCACCTGTGCCTCCCTTACACAGCAACGGACATTGAACTGCAAAATGTTGAAGACGTCATCTGCTCCAGCCAGGAAGGAGCCCAAGGAGAAGGAGTTGAAGACCACAGTCACTTTTACAATCACTGGCAAAGTTATTCTTGCCCCGCTCTGAGGCTGCACGTCTGCCTGCTGGAGGTGGCAGATTACAACGAGCACCTTCCTTGTGGAACAGATGCCTCACATGCATTGTTTCTCACTAAGATTCATATAGGAGTATTGCTCCCTAAAGATTCTTGCCTCCTGCTTAGAACCCTTCTCCCCTTCGCTCCTCCTTACTGTCCCCTCTCCTCATTCTCCCTGTCATGTTGCAGGGCGGGGCTGAAGTGCAATGGGTGGGGAAGATAGAAACTACAGCACCCATCACTGGGAACAAGTTGTGGGGTTGGGGGGGGGGGGGGGGGGGGGATGGGTGAGAGCAGAACCCTTGAAGCAAGAATCAAGGCCTTCAGCATGTACCACACCACTCCCTGTAGACTTTACTAACTTTAAGTAGCAGTACAAACCTCCAAACACTTCTAATTCAGTAACTAACCTGAAAGTGGTTGATGATCCCTTTAAATAGCACTGGTTTGTCAGGGGTGCTGTGTTCCTTTTGCTGAACATATATTCAGCTGTGCAAAATTAAGAGATGGCATTATTTGGATTGAGATCAGAAGTGGCACCACTAGAGTCAAGCCAGCATTATACATTGACCAAAATCACAATCTGCCTATTTTACATACTTCCAGTACTTGCTCCCAGCACCCGTGCTAATGACCTGCTTAAAATGGCGTCTGCTGTGGCCAGAACCACAAGTCTGGATGCCATAGCAGCACCAACAGCAGCGAAAATAAAGCGAAATAAAGCAAAAATAAAAAAATAGGCCACTGAACTTTCCAGCCTTTAGCGCTTGCAGACTGACAGGATTTGTCCGGGTTAATTTGCAGTGGTATGCTGCATAGATTATTCAGATTACAAGGATCAAACTGCATACGTATCTGTCAGTTTGGTCTGTGCACAATCACCAGTGAGTGAACTGAGCTCATCGATTTTTACAATCTTGCCAAGTGCTTCAATGCAATTCAGTTCTGTATTATCCTTCAGGGCAAATGGTGCCACTTTGTAAAGTTCAACTACTGCATGTCCATTGTATAACAAGTTGATGCTGTGTTCTCTTGGTAAACAACCAAGAGCTTGAAGCAAATCACTGGAATCACTGACATCGACATAAAGGTTTCTCTCTTCCCCTCCGTTACAGTATTAGCTTTTCCACAGCAGCAACAGCTAATACTTGCTTCACCTACCACATTCTTTCACATTCACTGAAACCTAGGTAACAATAAACAGTGTCTTATGCTTTGTATTTAATTGGTGTTATAATCTCGCCCATTTCCAGTCCATCACCACAGGAATGTGCTTTCAGTTTAAATGACTTGGGTCTCTGCCGACACAGACAAAGCCCAAGCTATCATGATCATGATATCCTCTGCGGTGTCTGGTATTAATCTTCAGGAAGGAAGCAGAAGCACGAAAGCTGGAAATGAAACAAACACTGGTGGAAATGTTCAGCAGGTCACTCAGGGTCCGGGGAGAGGACAAGCAAGTAAATGTGTCCCGTGTGAAACCTTCAACAAAAACACCTGAAGAGTTACATCTGAAGCATTTAACTTGTCTGTTCACTGTTGCTGGCTAACCAGCTTGTGTGTAAACTTCAGGGGCCTGAGGCTTTCATTACGATTCATGAAGACTATATACCGACAGCATCCACTGCTTTCACAAAATGCTGCTCTTAGTGATTTACCCTGATTGAGTCAGCACCCACACAATGAACTTGTGATGCCTATGACATTTGCTGTGATTTACAGACACACTGACAAAAGGATCTTAATATTTTTTCTTAATAGTGGTTGCCATACATCCGGCAGGGTCTCGAGGGAACGCTTACATATATTTGGTCACGGCTTTTCTTGCTTGCTGGCATGGTACTTTGGAACAAAAATACTTGCAGGTCTATTTTTCTACCATTTGCTGCCAAGCAAAAAACAGTGTGAGTTTAAAGTGGTGTTCCCCATCTAATAATCAAACTTACTTCCAACACCAAACAAACAACAACAACAACTTATATTTATATGGTGCCTTCAACATAATGAAACATCCCAAGCAGCTTCACAAGAACATTATAAAAGTATGACATTAAGCCACATGAGTTATTTGGTGAGATGGCCAACGGTTGGTCAAAGAGGAAAGTTTTAAGGAGTGCCTTAAAGGAGGAAAGCGAGGCAGAGAGATGGAGGAGTATAGAGAGGGAAATTCAGAATTTGGGGCCAAGGCAACTGAAGTCACAGCCACTGAGGGTGAAGCAATTGGGAATGCACAAGAGGCCAAAATTTGAGGAGTGCAGATACCTCAGAGGGCTGTGGCACTGGAGGAGATTACAGTGATAGGGAGAGGTGAGGCCATTGGTGGGGGGGGGATTTGAAAATAAGGATAAGAGTTTTATAGTCACATCAATTTCTTCCCAAAATTAAGAGTTACATGAAGATGATTTCTTAACTTCAATACTTGGGACAGGCTTCATATTACAATTAAATAAAAGCAAAATACTACAGGTGCTGGAAATCTGAAATAAAAACAAAAAATGCTGGAAAACTCAGCAGATCTGGCAGCATCTGTGGAGAGACAGACAAAGTTAACATGTGGTTGATTTTATATTGTTTAAGAGGAGATGGAGCAGGTGGAGCAAAATAGAAGGTCAGGGATAGATGGGAGTCAAGGTGAGATTGACAAAGATGTCATGGACACAGGACAAAGAGAGCATTAATATAAATGGTAAAGATGAAAGATGATGCTGATAGTGGCATAAAAGGTCAGATAGCAGAATGTGTTAATAGCAGAATAAGAGTCAGTGATCTGTGAAAGCAAAACATAAAAATGAGCAACATATGGCAGATGGCCCTGTCGGGTTGCGGGGGTGGGGGTGGTGAGGGGGTTTGGAGAAAAAGGATAAAAAATAAATTTTTTAAAATGAGTAAATAAATAAAAATTTAAAAAGTTATTTGGATTAAACAAGAGGTAAAAATGGAGGAGAGAGTCAAGAAGTCACTTGTGGGAGTGGTGTACAGTCCTCCTAATTGTAACTACACAATAGGGCAGAGCATAAAAGAGATAATGGGAGCTTGTCAGAAAGGTACAGCGATAATTATGGGGGATTTTAATCTACATTAGACTGGAAAAATCAGATGGGCGTAGATGGGGAGTTCATAGAATGTTTTCAGGTAGTTTCTTAGAACAGCACATTTTGGGGCCAGCCAGAGAGCAGGCTATACTACACCTGGTATTGAGCAATGAGATAGGATTAATTGATAACCACATAGTAAGGGCACCCCTAGGTAGCAGCGATCATAATATGACTGAATTTTACATTCATTTTGGAGGTAGAATCGAATACATCCAAGACTAGTATTTTAAACTTAAACAAGGGCAATTATGAGGGCATGAAAGCAGAGCTAGCTAAAGTGAACTGGCAAATGAGGTTATGGGATAGGTCAACAGAGGTTCAGTGGCAGACATTTAAAAGGATATTTCAGAATGCACAGAATATATATATTCCAAATGAGAAAGAAAAATTCCAAGGGGAGAGAGCCCACCATCCATGGTTAACTAAAAAAGTTAAAGACAGTATCAAACTTGAAGAAAAAGCATATAATTACGCAGGTCAGGAGATTGGAAAGAACTTAAAGAACGGCAAAGAATGACAAAAAGATTAATAAGAAGGGAAAAATTAGAGTACGAGTGAAAGCTAATGAATAATGTAAAGACGGGTAGTAAGAGTTTCTATAGATATTTAAATAAGAAAATATTAATAAAGTGAGCATTGGTCCTATAGAAAGTGCATCTGGGGAATTGATAATGGAAAGTAGAGGGATGGCGGATGAATTAAACAGGTATTTTGTTTTGGTCTTCACCATAGAGGACACAAGTAACATCCCAGAAATAGCTATAAATCAGGAAAAGGAAGGGAGGGAGGAACTCAGGAAGTGGTATTGAGAAAATTATTGGGGCTGCAGGCTGACAAATCCCCAGGTCCAATGGACTTCACCCCAAGGTCTTGAAAGAGGCAAGTGAGATAGTTGATGCATTGGTTTTATTTCCCAAAATTCCCTAGATTCAGGAAAGGCTCCATTGGATTGGAAAATAGCAAATATAACTCCTTTATTCAAAAAGGGAGGGAGACAGAAAGCAGAAAACTACAGGCCAGTTGGCCAAATATCTGTCATAGGGAAAATGTTAGAAGCTATTATTAAAGATGTTATAGCAGGGCACTTAGAAAAATTCAAAGCAATCAGGCAGAGTCAACATGGTTTTGTGAAAGGGAAATCATGTTTAACCAATTTATTGGAGTTCTTCGAAGAAGTCCCATGCACTGTAGATAAAGGGGAACTGGTGGATGCACTGTACTTGGATTTCCAGAAGGCATTTGATAAAGTCCCACATCAAAGGTTATTGTGGAAAATAAAAGCTCATGGTGTAGTGGGTGACATATTGGCATGGATAGAAGATTGGCTAGCTAACAAGAAGTAGAGTTGACATAAATGGGTCTTTTTCTGGTTGGCAGGATGTGACATGTGGTGTGCCACAGGGGTCAGTGCTGGGGCCTCAACGTTTTACAATTTATATAAATAACTTGGATGAAGGGACCAAAGGAATGGTTGCTAAATTTGCTGATGACACAAAGATAGGTAGGAAAGTAAATTGTGAAGAGGATATACGGAGGCCATAAAGGGACTTAGATAGATTAAGTAAGTGGGTACCAATTTGGCAAATGGGGTATAATGTGGGCAAATGTGAAATTTTCCATTTTGGCAGGAGGATTAAAAAATAAGCTTATTATCTAAATGGTGAGAGATTGCATAGCTCCGAGATTCAGAGGGATCTGGGTGTCCTCGTGCATGAATCACAAAAGGCTAGCATGCAAGTACAGCAGGTAATTAGGAAAGCTAATAGAATGTTATCATTTATTGTGAAGGAAATTGATTACAAAAGTAGGGAGGTTATGCTTTATTTGTACAGGGAACTGGAGTATTGTCTACAGTATTGGTCTTCTTATTTAAGGAAAGATGTAAATGCGTTAGAAGCAGTTCGGAGAAGGTTTACTAGACTAATACCAGGAATGGGCGGGTCGTCTTTATGAGGAAAGGTTGGACAGGTTAGGCTTGTATCCACTGGAGTTTAGAAGAGTAAGAGGCGACTTGATTAAAACCTTTACGATCCTGAGGGGTCTTTACAGGGTGGATGTAGAGAGGATGTTTCCTCTTGTGGGAAATCTAGAACTAGGGGTCACTGTTTAAAAATAAGGGGTCACTCATTTAAAACAGGGATGAGGAGAATTCTTTTCTCTGAGGGTTGAGAGCCTTTGGAACTCTTCCTCTAAAAGCAGTGGAAGCAGAGTCTTTGAATATTTTTACAGCAGAGCTAGATAGATTCTTAATTAACAAGAGGGTGAAAGGTTATCGGGGGTAGGCAGGAATATGGGGTTGAGGTTACAGTGAGATCAGCCATGATCTTACTGAATGGCGCAGCAGGCTCAAGGGGCCTACTCCTGCTCCTATTTCGAGTTTGTGAGTGTAAGTTCATGGTCTGAAGTTGTTGAACTCAATGTTAAGTCCAGAAGGTTGCAAAGTACCTAATCAGAAGATGAGATGCTGTTCCTCCAATTTGCATTGGGCTTCACCAGAAAATTGCAGCAGACCAAGGATGGTCTTGTGGACATGAGAGCAGGATCGTGCGTTGAAATAGCAAGCAATGGGAAAGTCTGGGTCATGCTTGCGGGCTAAGCGAAGGTGTTCCGCAAAGCGGTCACCCAGTCTGCGTTTGGTCTCCCCAATGTAGAGGAGACTGCATTGGGAGCAGCGAATGCAGTAGGCAAAATTGAAGGAGGTGCAAGTGAAGCGCGAGGGGAAGATGTGTTTGGTGGTGGCATCATGCTGGAGTTGGCGGAAATGGCGGAGGATGATCCTTTGAATGCGGAGGCTGGTGGGGTGAAAAATGAGGACAAAGGGAACTCTATCATGGTTATGAGAGGGAGGGGAAGGGGTATGAGCAGAGCTGCGGGGACGGGTCGGACACAGTTGAGGGCCCTGTCAACCACAACGGGGGGAAACCCTCGGTTAAAGAAAAAGGAAGACATATCATAAGCGCCATTTCGGAAGGTAGCATCATCAGAACAGATGCGACAGAGGCGGAAAAACTGGGAGAATGGGATAGAGTCCTTACAGGAAGCAGGGTGAGGAGCTGTAGTTGAGGTAGCTGTTGGAATCAGTGGGTTTGTAATGAATATTGGTAGACAGTCTATCACCAGAACTGGAGACAGCGAGGTTAAGGAAGGGAAGGTAAGGGAAGTTTCAGAGATGGACCATGTGAAGGTAAAAGGGGGGTGAAATTGGCAATAAAAATTGATAAATTTTTCCAGGTCCAGGCGAGAGCATGAAGCAGCACCAAAAGTCATCGATGTACCGAGAAAAGAGTTGTGAGAGGAGGCCTGAATAGGACTGGGACAAGGAATGTTCCACATACCCCACAAAAATACCGGCATAACTGGGACTCATGCAGGTACCCAAACCACACCTTTTATTTGGAGGGAGTGAGACAAGTTAAAGGAGAAATTGTTCAGTGAGAGAACAGGTTCAGCCAGATGGAGGAGAGTGGTGGTGGATGGGGATTGTTCGGGCCTGTTCACAGTGCCATGCACCTCAATATGTACACACTTGGCCTCACTTTCCAGCAGCACCAACTCACCCTATCTCAAAGTTGATCTTGTTCCAAGTTTCATTATATTCTTCTTCTCAGCCTACGCCTTAACAGGAAACCTTTTCTCTTCCTTTCAGGTGTTAAAGGACACAAGCTCCAACAACTGATTGATACCAACGTCCGTCTGGGACCCTCCACCCATTCCCGTCCTCTGACCTCATCCCTTCTTCTAATCCCAGCCCTTGCCATGTATTCACCGTACCCTCTGACCTTCCCCTCTCTATGCTGATCGTTCTGTACTCAGCAAAGGACTCAGTTTCACACCCTTACGCCCTCATCTCAATGAATTTCGGGCTTGGAACAATGCTGAACTCTTCTTCCGTTGCCTTCATCTCCGTGCTCACTTCTTTGGGCAGGAGTCCTCTCCCCCCGTTCAATGGATCCTTACACCCACCTCCAGTATTCTCCCTCTGGCCTCTTACCTGCTCTTGATCTTTTCATTGAGAACTGTCGGCGTGACATCGGTCGTCTCAATTTCTCTGCTCCTCTCACCCTCTCCAACCTGTCTCCTTCTGAACTTGCTGCACTCATTCCCTTAGGTCCAACCCTGACTTTGTTATCAAACCTGCTGACAAGGGTGGTGCTGTTGTTGTCTGGCGCACTGACCTCTACCTCACAGAAGCTGAGCGCCAACTCTCAGACATTTCTTCCTACCTGCCCCTAGATCACGACCCCACCACCGAACATCAAGCCAGTGTTTCCAGGACTGTCACTGACCTCATCTCCTCTAGAGATCTTCCATCCAAAGCTTCCAGCCTCAGTCTCCCAACTTCAGACAGCCCGCTTCTACCTCCTACCTAAAATCCACAAACAGGACTGTCCTGGTAGACCCATTATGTGAGCCTGTTCCTGCCCCCTGGAATACATTTATTTCTATCTGGACTCCATTCTCTCCCCCCTTGTCTAGTCTTTTCCCACATACATTCAAGATTCTTCTGACACCCTACATCATATCAACAATTTCTACCTTCCTGGCTTGAACCACCTACTCTTTAGTATCCAGTCCCTCTTCACCTCCATCCCCGCCAGGGTGGTTTTTTTTTCATTCACGGGATGTGGGCTTCGCTGACTGGGCCAGCATTTATTGCCCATCCCTAGTTGCCCTTGAAAAAAAGTGGTGATGAGCTGCCTTCTTGAGCCGCTGCAGTCCATGGGGTGTAGGTACACCCACAGCGCTGCTGGAAAGGGAGTGTCAGGATTTTGACCCAGCGACAGTGAAGCAACGGCAAAATACCTCCAAGTCAGGATGGTGAGTGACTTGGAGGGGAATTTCCAAATGGTGGTATTCACATCTATCCTTCTAGGTGGTAGCAGTCGTGGGTTTGGAAAGTGCTGTCAAAGGAGCCTTGGTGAATTCCTGCAGAGCTGCTACTGTGCGTCGGTGGTGAAGGGAATAAATGTTTGTGGATGTGGTGCAAACCAAGTGGGCTGCTTTGTCCTGGATGGTGTCAACCTTCTTCAGTGTTGTGGGAGCTGCACTCATCCAGGCAAGTGGGGAGTATTCTATCACACTCCTGACTTGTGCTTTGTAGATGGAGGACAGGCTTTGGGGAGTCAGGAGGTGGGTTACTTGTTGCAAGATTCCTAGCCTCTGACCTGCTCTTGGAGCCACAGTATTATATGGCTAGTCAGTTCAGTTCCTTGTCAATGGTAACCTCCAGGATGTTGATTGTGGGGGATTCAGTGATGGTAATGCCATTGACTGTCAAGGGATGATGGTTGGATTCTCACTTTTGGAGATGGTCATAGCCTGACACTTGTGTGGTGCGAATATTACTTGCCACTTGTCAGCCCAAGCCTGGATATTGTCCAGGTCTTGCTGCATTTGGACATGGACTGCGTCAGTATCGGAGGAGTTGCGAATGGTGCTGAACATTGTGCAATCATCAGCGAACATCCCCACTTCTGATCTTATGATAGAAGGAAGGTCATTGATGAAGCAGCTGAAGACGGTTGGGCTGAGGACACTACCCTGAGGAACACTTGCAGTGATGTCCTGGAGCTGAGGTGACTGACCTCCAACAACCACAACCATCTTCAATTGTGGTAGGTATGACTCCAAACAGCGGAGAGTTTTCCCCCTGATTCCCATTGAGTCCAGTTTTGCTTGGGCTCCTTGATGCCACACTCGGTTAAATGCAGCTTTGATGTCAAGGGCAGTCACTCTCACCTCACGAGTTCAGCTCGTTTGTCCATGTTTGAACCAAGGCTGTAATGATGTCAAGAACAGAGTGGCCATGACAAACCCAAACTGGGCGTCAGAAAGCAGGTTATTGCTAAGCAAGTGCCGCTTGATAGCACTGCTGATGACCCCTTCCATTACTTTACTAATGATGGAGAGCAGACTGATGGGCGGTAATTGGCCGGGTTGGATTGGTCCTGCTTTTTGTGTACAGGGTATACCTGGGCAATTTTCCACATAGCCGGGTAGGTGCCAGTGTTGTAGTTGTACTGGAACAGCTTAGTTAGGGGCACGACAAGTTCTGGAGCACATCTTCAGTACCACTGCTGGAATGTTGTCAGGGCCCATAGCCGTTGCAATATCCAGTACCTTCAGCCGTTTCTTGATTTCATGTGGAGTGAATAGAATTGGCTGAAAACTGGCATCTGTGAGGCTGGGGGCCACCAGAGGAGGCCGAGATGGATCATCCACTTGGCACTTCTGGCTGAAGATTGTAGCAAATGTTTTAGTCTTATCTTTTCACTGATGTGCTGGGCTCCTCAATCATTGAGGGTGGGGATATTTGTGGAGCCTCCTCCAGTGACTTGTTTAATTATCCACCACCATTCATGACTGGATGTGGCAGGACTACAGAGCTTAGCTCTGCTCTGTTGGTTGTGGGATTGCTTAGCTCTGCCTATCACTTGCTGCTTATGCTGTTTGGAATGCAAGTAGTCCTATGTTACAGCTTCATCAGGTTGACAGCTCATTTTTAGGTATGCCTGGTGCTGCTCCTGGCATGCCCTCCTGCACTCTTCATTGAACCAGGGTTGATCCCCTGGCTTGATGGTAATGGTAGAGTGGGGGATTTGCTGGTCCATGAGGTTACAGATTGTGTTCGAGTACAATTCTGTTGCTGATGGCCCATAGCGCCTCATGGATGCCCAGTCTCGAGCTGCTAGGTCTTTTTGAAATCCGTCCCATTTAGCACTGTGGTAGTGGCACACAACACGATGAAGGGTATCCTCAATGTGAAGGTGGGATTTTGTCTCCACAACGACAGTGCGGTAGTCACTCCTACTGATACTGTCATGGACAGATGCATCTGCGGTAGGCAGGTTGGTGAGGATGAGGTCAAGTATGTTTTTCCGTCTTGTTGGTTCCCTCACCACCTGCCACAGACCCAGTCTAGCAGCTATGTCCTTTAGTACTTGGCCAGCTCGGTCAGCAGTAGTACTCCTGAGCTACTCTTGGTGGTGGTCATTGAAGTCCCAGAGTACATTCTGTGCCCTTGCTACTCTCAGTGCTTCCTCCAAGTGCTGTTCAACATGAAGGAGCAATGATTCATCAGCTGAGGGAGAGCGGTACATGGTAATCAGCAAGAGATTTCCTTGCCCATGTTTGACCTGATGCCCTGAGACTTCATGGGGTCCAGAGTCAATGTTGTGGACTCCCAGGTCAGCTCCCTCCTGACTGTATACCACTGTGCCACCACCTTTGCTGGGTCCGTCCTGCTGGTGGGACAGGACATACCCAGGGATGGTGATAGTGGTGTCTGGGACATTATCCGTAAGGTATGATTCCATGAGGATGACTATGTCAGGCTGTTGCTTGACTATTCTGAGACACAGCTCTCCCAATTTTGGCACTAGCCACCGGATGTTAGTAAGGAGGACTTTGCAGGGTCGACAGGGCTGAGATTGCCATTGTCATTTCCGGTGCCTAGGTCAATGCCGGGTGGTCCATCCGGTTTCATCCCAAGATGGTCTGAGGGCTCTCCACTTCTTCCTTATTTCTCTCTCCACAGATGCTTCCAGGCCTGCTGAGTTTTTCCAGCATTTTCTGTTTTTATTTCATGTTACATTTGTTCCTTATGTAAAGCTCAGCCACGTTAGTAACATCTAAAACTTTGTGGAACACTAAATAACGCTGTCCGAAGTCTGATCTTAAGCCACCCCCTTTCTTGTATCGAATTAAGATATTATGCAATTCTCCAAACTTGTGTGATTTATGTCAACATTACTGTTGCAAGCCAGAGATCCCTTTTGACAAAGTTAGCCCTTGTTGTTCTGTTGTTGTTAGGCTAAACGTTTCAGCAAAATCTTATCTGGAGATGAAGAGTCTAAAATTTGTTAGGTTGCACAGTTAAAAACAGCTTCCACCAATCTGTAGGATGCACACACCATTATAGTGTTAGCTATCTAATGAAAACACTTGAATTGACCATTAATGACCATCTCCAACAAGAGAGAATTTAATCATCACCCCTTGACATTCAATGGCATTCATATTGCTGAATCCCCCACCATTAACATCCTGGGAGTTACCATTGACCAGGAACTGAACTGGACTAGCCATACTGTGGCTAAAAGAACAGGTCAGAAGCTGGGTATTCTGCAGCGAGTAACTCACCTCCTGACTCCCCAAAGCTTGTCCACCATCTACAAGACACAAGTCAAGTGTGTGATGGAATACTCTCCACTTGCCTGGTTGAGTGCAGCTCCAACAACACTCGAGAAGCTTGACGCTATCCAGGACAAAGCAGCCTGCTTGACTGGCACCCCCTCCACCACCTTCAACATTCACTCTCTTCACCACTGATGCACAGTAGCAACAGTGTGTACCACCTACAAGAAGCACTGCAGGAACTCACCAAGCCTCCTTTGACAGCACCTTCCAAACCCATGACTTGTACCACCTAGAAGGACAAGGGCAGCAGACGCGTGGAAACACCACCACCTGGAAGTTCCCTTCCAAACCCCACACCATCCTGACTTGGAAATATATCACCGTTCCTTCACTGCCCCGGGATCCAAATCCTGGAACTCCCTCCCTAAAAGCACTGTGGGTGTACCTACACCACATAGACTGCAGCGGTTCAAGAAGGCAGCTCACCACCACTTTCTCAAGGGCAACTAGGGATGGGCAATAAATGTTGGCCTAGCCAGTGATACCCACATTCCAAAGTATAAACTAAGAACATTCTCACTTGACTCCAGGGAAGCCAGCATAGTACAAAGATCCACCTACAATCTGTTTCCTTTAAAGCTCATTTCTCTCATCCCAGGGATGGACTAACAATCCTAGTTAGTCACTAAAAGTTATCAACAGGGTAATTGTGATCTCTTTGTTTTTTTTCTTTGGTCCCTGCCACCAGTTCCATTCCTCTCTCTTGTCATGGTCTCATGTTGATCTAGACAGTTTGCAACCTTGGGGCGTTATTTAATCCTGGATTGAGCTTCCAATCCTATACACTCTCCTTCACAAAGGCTGCCAGCCTCCACTTCAGAAACATCACTTGTATCTGCCCATCTCCAGCTGCAATTTTCTTCTATACTTTTGTCACCTCCACATTCCAATAATGCTATCCCTATGTTATCTCCTGCCTGTCTCCCATCTTCCACGCTCCTTAATCTTCCGCTCATCCAAAACTCTGTTGCCCTTATCCCTTCCTGCACCAAACCCCCCTCACCCACCACCCTTATATTCAATGACCTACACATGTTCCCAATCGCTAATGCCTCTAATTTAAAATTCTCACCCTCAAGTTTTTCCCTTCATGGCCTCGATACGCTCTCTGTAACCTCCTCAACCCAAACGTTCTATTCCTCTGGCTCTGCCCTCTATTGCCTCCTACTAATAATAAATTATTAATAATAATAATAAAGTACCTTATTAATATATTCTGGAAGGGAGCACTTGAAAATGCAGTATATTAGGGGTAGGTAGGCTGGCTGGATTCAGTAATCAGCCCTAACTACCGTGTTGCGTTGCTGTAAATTCATTCATCCACAGAATTGCTATTTATGTCCATCATGCTATTGAGGTCACTGTATTTCACCATGGCAGATATTTTATTTTAAGTTGCTCGGAATTGCTTTTACAAAACAAAGGCTTGAGGGCCTGAATGGCTTAATCCTGCTCCTATATTTAGGCCCTCTCTGAGCATGTAGATCTAAAGTGATATGACTGTCCGCCCAGAAGAAGCCAAATTTTGAAAAAGGGTGAGACTGCAGACTTTTACAAACATATGAACAAGGAGCAGGAGTCGGCCATTGAGCCCCTCGAGCCTGCTCCGCCATTTAATGATCATGACTGTTCTGATAGCAACCTGAAACCTGCATCCCACCTGCCCCCCCCGATAACCTATTACCCCCTTGCTTACCAAGAATCTATCCACCTGCGCCTTAAAAATATTCAAAAAAGATTGGAGTGAAAAAATTTCACCTCATCTCGGTTTTAAATGGGCGAGCCCTGAATCAAATGGATCTGTCCAGTTGCTCAGCGTCCAGCATTGTCCCACCCAGAGCGGGACATCCACCCGTCATTTGAGTCACCATCGGAATCCAGATCCGGAGTGGGGGGGATGTGGGGGGTGCATCCCAGTGTCATTCAGGAGGGAAGCTGCCATTGCCAAGTCGGCCAATCGAGACAGCTGGACATGTAAGGCCAGTAGCACCTCTTACATGGGAAGGCCAGCTGCTTTGCAGAAACCAAGGTCTGCACAAAAAAGTAAGCGGGGGCCAGAATGAATGGAGACGAGGTCTCTGCAAGACTCTTTCCATGCCTCAGGGTCGTTTAACAGTATTTCCTCTGATCCACCACTTCATTCCACACGGTAAGCAGGGGCAGCAGCAGTAACTGGGCTGGACTGGAAGGAAATCTGCCAAAATCCAGGCCTTGCTCTCCCCTCCCCCAACATCTATTTCTTGCAGGCACTGAAGGAGCGGCCAGCTACGGTCCGGGGACAGGTAATTCCTAGCCGGGGGCAGTAGACCTCATTTGCTGTCATTCTTGACATGATTTTGAGCAAGATCACACAGGAGGATCTGATCCCAGTCCATGTGCTTGATTTACTGTTTTAATCTGTCGTGGTGATTGATGCCAGTGTTTATTAGAAAGTAAGTTAAAATCCTGAGGCATTGCTCCTGAGTGGTCTGGATTCTGGTGAACAGTTTTGATGTTAGTTGCTAATTTTGCCCATCCCTTTAAGGCGATTGTTCAATTATTCCTGTGGGAATCAAGGCGATTGTGGCAACTTGTATTTATTCAATTGTTAATTGAACCTGAGGTCAGTGAGAGGTCAAATTGCTTTCAGGTTTCAGGTCAATGACAGAACATTCCCTTTTTAAAGACTCTTTTTGTACCTATAACAAAGTGCGACCCATTGAAGATGTGCGTCATAGCTACTGTATGACATCTGGAGCGTGACAGACTATAATGTTAGATGCAGGTCTATAGATACACGTATGGATCTCCCATGTCTTTGATCATGGCAAGTTTGACAATACTCTGTCTTAAGGACAGGAGCTTTCAACCTTGTAATGCACAAAGTATTATTCTGCTGCTAAGTTGAACTCATGTCACTTTAAGTTCACAAATTCGAATTGTTATTGCGTGGTGAGGCTAATTTGAACATTGAAAAATGCTTCTAAATTTCTTGCCCTGGTTAAAAAGTATCAAAAATTAAGTTTGTTTTTCACCTACAACAATTTGATATCTTTGATGTAATATTGGGAGTTTGCCAGCTGGATGCATGCTAAATGCAGATCACCCCTGGCATTGCTCAAAGATAGAGGGTGTGGCTCTCTGGCTCTTACACCGGCGGGCATCGTCACGGGCAGGGCAGAAAATTTGGAGAGCTGTTGACTTTCCAAATTTTCCCAGCCCGCCTGCTATGATGTCCCCCAGCGCCAGGGCCAGAAAATCACACCCAGTGCTTCTAATTTTGCCAGGAGGTCCTTGGATCTAGAAACAGAAGGAAGTACGTCTTCAATGAAAGAATTTAGAAGGAAATTTGTAAGAGGGTTCCCAGAGGTAGTGAAGTATTTGTGATCTAAAATTTCAGTCCGATCCAGCTGATTGAGCCCTCCCTAATCCAGGTCAGGGTCTATCTATAAACAAGTGACCATGCCAATGTTGCCACGTGGTAGGTGCCCAGTGGAGGAGAAGATCAGGAAATGGGGCTCCAGTTAGCTTCTTAGAAGGGATTCATGGTGGTGGGGTTGCCTACCCTCCTGGATTGCCCTGATGTCTCTCAAAATAGGGCATGGGTTTTCCAGGCATGTCTGCTAACAGCCTGAGAAATAGCAACCCCTGTCCCCACCCCCTCCCAAATGATGCACCAGCTCACTTTACAGAGAAGCAGCAACCACCAGGTTTCACATAAATTCTATAGTGAGCATTACCTAAAAGGTATCACAAACAGAGGGTTAGATCGGACACCACTCGGGCATATGGCTTTTAATACATTATATATCTAGATAATACAAACCTTATTTCCAGTGCTGTCTAATTTGGAGGTAGTATAACAGAAGTGCAAAAGGTGTTCAAAAAAATATTTGGATCAGCCTCATTGCTCCACTTTCCTTTAATTATCGGTAAATTTTGCCAACTGCTCATGCTCCATCAGTTGACTTCATAGGTCTTTTTTTGTATTGGTACTTATTGCATTTTCTTTGTGGCTGCTGATTACAGTCCTTAACTCTTCAGTTATGGTGTGTTGTCATTTCTGAAAGTTGAGCCAATCAGTAGCAAAAATGTTAAAAGCTTAACTCAAGTGTGTTGTGATGGATAAAACCTGTGGGAGATAAAATGAGAATTCTGTGGTGTCCGAGTGATTTGAAACATGACATGTCATAAGTGCGGCATGTGTTTTAAGAAAATGTGATTTTAGACCTATTGTTCCCAAAGCTTGACAGCACTGATGGTTTTCCTTGTCTCATGCCTGGGTTTGCTGTAGACGAATTGATAGAGATCGGTTACCGTGATTAGTCAACAACTAGTATCATGTGACTACCAGGATAGTGGAAGACACATTAGAAGAGTCTTGGTCTTCTTGTGTCTAACAATTTCTGTTTTCCTATGAGGTGTTGCTCACAATGAGTGAGAAGATACTGTATGTCAAAATGATAGTGAACCAATTTGAGAATAGTTAATTCTGCGTAGACTACAGGTTGAACCTGGGTCCCTCCTTAATAATACACTTATTAATACTTAATAATAATACACTGGAAGGCATATTCAAAAGTTCATAGAAAACCTACATCCAACTTGTGACTGTTCCCTACAGTGACTGAATGCACTGACACCATTGGTGATAATTAGCAGTGAAAGGAGATTCTAATACATTGTACACAGTGTATAAAGGATTAGCATTAGGGTTTATCCACAGGCACAGGCATTAAGTATGGAGTAAATCACCCAGGACCTTCCAAGCATTGAACATTCAGGTTACAAATACAAATGCCAGCTGATACTTACTAACACCTGTCTTACAACAGATAGAAAGCAATAAACAGAAACTTCTGGCAAGCAAACCAAACTATTCCCAGGACGCCCGCAGAGTGCAGATAATCAACTATTTTTATTGCACCTTCTTATGAGGTCTTGTGCTTCAACCGGTTTATTTTTGTCAGTGTCTCTAAGAGTGCCGTTAATTAAAAAGCTGGATTTTCAGTGAGGCTGGGTGACACTGCCATTTGCACAGGGTGGAGGTAGCTTGAGAAGCACGTTATGTGGCAATCAGCCAATTGACTGCCATCAGGCAGAGGTGGTGACCAGTATGGCAGTCAGGCAGCTGGGAATGCTGGTGTCATCTTTACAGGGCTGCCCCGTAAAGGAATTGTTGCAGCAGTAAACAAGCCTGGAGAGGGGCAGCAGCAAAGAAGAGGCCTGTGCCACAATGGCAGAGGCAGTATCTCAGGTGGCCCTCAGTTTATCAACGCCTCCCAGCAGGTTCTCCCCTAGGCTCCTTGGGCATGGCGAGAGGCCCTCATCCCCGGGTTGGGAGTGAAGACCTGTCCGCCAGACCCAAGAAGCCTGGACGAAGGTTTCAGGGGAGGTCAGCAATCGTGGAGTCGCTCCTAGAACCTGCTACAGTGCCGCAAGAGGGTGAGTGACCTTATAGATCCCCCAAAGTAGATGCACCACAAAGCCTTATGGGCTTACACATGGCAACGCGTGAGGATTAGCTAGATAGAGAAGGAATGCCAACCCAGTTCGAGGCAAGGGGACCAGGCAGCTGCACTGGCTGTGGCAGACATGATGCAGTTCAGTGAACAGTGTTATGATCTCAGTGAAGACCAGTAACTTTAAAATTTTTTTGTTTGGCAATCTGAAAATTCGGGTATTCAATAAAAGAATGAAGCCACAAGGAGATTCACGGTTTAAAACCAAAGAATTTTACTACACAAAAATCAAAGAACAAGAATACTAACAACTACACTATATCTTAACTAGTCGATTATGTTAAAGATATTAAAAGTACAATGACCACAGTCACATATTCTCTAAAACCTAACTGCTTAATTCAAATTTCCTTCTACACCCATTTGACTTTCACCCCAAAAACTCAAGTCAGACAGCTATGAAAAATTGGAAGATTAAACACTTGTTCTGTCTACTGCTTCAAAGATTTGTATACAGGTTGAGATTTCTTGGGCCCTCGGCTTTCTTCCAGCAAGGCTTTCCCTTCAAATCTCCCCCAACTGTTCCACAGTTGTTTACTCCCAGTTCAATACGGGTGTCACTAGCGTCTTAGGCGTAGCTACCTCAGGTCAGAACTCTCCTAGTTCTAATATTCTTTAACTCTGGAGTTTTGCATCTAGAACTCGCTCCCTCTTCTCAGCTTGGCTATCCCAGAAGTCCAATTCACTGGATGGGATTTTCCGGTCCTGTTGTGGCGGGACCCCTGCTGTGGGAGATTCGGCAGCCCAGCCAGAAGTCCATTTTGTGGGACAGGATGATCCTGGCGGTGGGGGGGGGGGGGGGGGGGGGGGGAATCCTGCTGACTGTTAACAGAAGGACTCCGCTAACAAAGGTTTTATACTCTTTTAGCCAGCACCTAGAATAACAACTGAATTCTGCTGGAAAGATATATGTGCTGTGCTCTGCAGCCTATATTTTGTAAAGTCAAAAAAGCCAGCATGAAGCAGAGCCGCGCGCACACGCATACACACACACGCACTCCACTCCCCCTATAATTAAATTCCTCAGCCCCGTTGTTGGTGACACCATTGCCTCGCTCAGCCACACTTGAGGCGGTGCCAGGGGCCTCCAGGCCTCAGGCAGCCAGAGGATGTTGGCCAAGGTCACTGCAAGCCACAGGGCAGCAAACCTTGGCGTCCTGCCTCCACCTCAGTCAAGAGTGCGAGGTGAGCACCGTGTAGGAGCACACAAAGATTCAAGAGGAGCATTTAACTGCACTCAGGGTTAATGGGGGTGTTTTTGGGTTCATAAATCCTAGAAAATTGATGTAATTAAATTTCTGATGTGGCAAAGCCCAAGTTCTCCTTGTATCTCATGGACGGCTGCTTGGACTATATGGCACTGTCAAAGGTTTCGATAGGTGGCAGTACACCACCTGAGATCCAGGCATTTGCCACCCAGTGTTTACTCTAACTGGGAAACCAGATAAAGGGTAAGGTTAAGGAGGCAACACCAGGCCTTCAGGGAACTGGAGCTTTATTGGATTGCATGGATCTGCCACAAAGGATCCTGTGAACCATACTTTTATTAGCAAGTCCCATGCATCCCTATCGCGTAAAGCATGGCACCTTGGCTGCAGTCCCTTGGGCTCCACAGTATGTTGTATTTGGTCATCATCATCCCCCATCTCCGCATTGTCGGAGGAGGCATCATGCTTAACTGCTCTTCCTTCTGGAGCACCCAGGTAGTTTAGGGTACAGCACACCACACCACAATGGTAAGGGAGACCCTTGCTAGGGGCACTGTTGGTCTCTGCCAGATCTATCAAGGCATCTGACCCGTGACTGCTCGAATTGCCCTGTCTCTGGTGTAGTACCTCTCTCCTGCATGAGTTTCAGGGTTCCTTACAGGCATCAGTAGCCATGTCTTCAGTGAGAAGTCCCTGTCACCCTGTATCCATCTATGAAGGCGGCTGGGGATCCGAAAAGATCTGCCATCTGGGGATGATTTAATATGTAGGTGTTGTGACTGCTTCCTAGGGACTGTGCACACATCAGATGGAACAGTGCACGGTGGTCGCAGACCAGTCATACACTGAGCAAGTGGAAGCCCTTCCTGTTGACGAAGGCTGCTGCCTGGTTTGTGGGAGCCTTAATGGCCATATGTGTGCAGTTGATAACACCCTGGGGGAATCCAGCAAAGGCCCAAAACCAATGGACCTCTCAGTCTGACTGTCCTGGTCAGCCTGGACCTCTTGAAGGTGCCATTGGTGACCATCTTGATGCAGCGATGAGCCAGAGTGAAAGATCCCACAAATATCTCCAGAAGATCCCTGGAGTGATCCAGAGGAGTAGAAGTTCACCTTCAATGTCACATGGAATTCTGCTTGACCTCTGGCATGGCAAACAGCTCTGTGACCACCTCCCTGGAGAGGTGCAGGCTTCGGTGATACTGCTGCAGTGACATCTGATTGTAGCTGAGCCACAGTCTGTAGACCTTCTCTGATGGGTAACTTCTTCTCCATGCAGGAGGCTGGTAGCATGCCCCTCTGTACCCTTCCCCTCCTACGCTACGCTCCCACCCCCAGGTCTTGGTGCTCCTGCTGCCTCACTGCTCTCTCTGTCTCTCTTTCTGTCTGCAGCTCGCCCCCTCTCTGTTGTCCTTCCTCACTGGGGGAACCTAAACTAAGCGAATGACGCCCTTAGCCTGTAGATTCACTGAGTGCCCAGAGCCTCCTTCCACCTACACATGTGCCACCATCCAAATGCCACTCTGGCAGTATACCCTCCTTCAGCTCTGTCAGCTCTTCCCCCTTCTCCCCACTGTCTATGCCAATGCCCATACTGTTTCACCCTCCCTGCTCAGTGTTCACAACAGCTGCAGTTTGCAGCTGGAACTGAACTCCCACTTGCTCACCACCCTGTTACACCTGGCAAGGTTCTGAAACCCCGTGGTTTACGTGCAGAGCTGGGGAAATCCATTAAGTCCACGTAAAATACAAGGTAACAGCCTTCTCATGGAGATTAAATTGCCTGCCTGTCTCGAGGAAGCACACCATCCATGCCGGCCACCCTTCGCAATATCCAGATCCAGATGTGAAGATGGATGAGCTTCTGCCCCGACATCTTCCCATTCGATATTGCAGCCCCTCCCCATAAGGCTGGGAAAATTCAGCCCATAGTAACCAGAGTTGTTTAATCCAAATATTTTCAATAAATCAAGGTGCCCTATGTGAGGCGTGGGTCCATACACCCACTAATTTACTTTGTTAATCTAATTCCAATGTTTGTAATTCCCTCAGACCAAAACGCAGCCTGTCTGTCTGTCTGTCATGGATCTTTCTACTTGCCCCAGCGAGGACAGTGATACTTTCCCTATTCAGTTTGCATTTTAATCAGAACACTGCTAACAGTTTCATCGAGCTTGGGCTTATTGAAGGAATGCCGGACATGCATACAGTTAAATTCGCCCACCAATCAAAACAGGACGAAAAAAAAATTAAACATCGGAAACAACAGCCGAAAAGTCGCATTTGCTCAGAATCCACTTCACCTTTACAAACACGGCAAAGAATGTTCTGATTATAGAACAAAAGTTACCATGTCCTGTTCAGTCAGCATAATCCCAAACTCAGTTTGCTTCTGGCGATAGCATTAATAAACCATGTTTTATAGCTTTTGACAGCTCCTCTATACACAGACAGCACTGATTTCAGTTTGCAAACTGGGTTCGCAACTAGAATACACAGCCATTGTCAATTTCCCCTTATCGGGGAAGGTGCTGCTCTTCAGCTCAGCTTTTGCTTTATTCCAAACCAAACAAAACACTTTGAGGAAATGTATTTCTGAGCATGTACTTATCAGTCAATCCAGTTTTATTGTGTGGCTCGGTCGAACTATGATTCTGATGATACTGCAGAAATCGCTCTCAGCGCCCTCCCCGTTTTATACAAAACACAAACTGTCAGGAAAGTTCCTCCTGCTGAAGCGCTTTAACATACCCAGATTCTGGCACATTACTCCCGTCAGATTTCGCTTACCTTGAATCACCTCGCAGACAGTGGTAGAATCGAGCCATGTTATCCTATGCAAACCTCCTCCCTCTGACACAGGCTCGCGCAAGCTACACACAAAAAAGCTGGCACGGTGACTGCAATGTGTCTCTGCGAGGGCATGCAAATGCACGGACTCCTGCATGCCTTTAGTAACTAGCAGCCGGATTGGGTTACCGCTCTGTTTAAAGGGGTGCAGTGCTTTGGGAGGAAGGTGCAGCAGCAATCCTGCACCGAGTCCAAGATGAGTTTTGCAGTCTCAGCTTTATTCCTCCCCAAAAATGACACTCCCAACTTTAGGCTTCATTTTAAGAAGGAATGAATTCGGTGTTTAATGGACCCATTCAACAACAATCATTTGGAGTAAATCACTTCTCCTCAACTGTCGCCAAAACAATTTTCCCACTGGCTCCACTTATTTGGCCTTAAATTTTAGTAAACACAGTGTGTGATTTTTGCAGTTCCAGTCTCCTGTTCATTATGAAATAATATTTTTGATAAAATCTCCCTCCACCTTTGTCCCGAGGGTCGCAAAGTTTGCTTCCTTAAACCAAACAAGCTCAGCTTGACAATAAGAACAACGTCTTTAAACTAACCAGTTTTCCCAGTATTTTTCTATTTTACAAGAAACATGTTTCATAACTTGGAAAATTATCCCAACACTCAGCAGTTTATACTTAGCAGCTCTAAGCCTTATTACCGTACTAGTCATGCCACCTCTTGAATTGAAATGGTGCACTTTTCACTTTGTCAGAGGTGAGGAATCAAGGCAGAGCGCAGTTCAGAGTACATACTGCTTGTGTGTTGCTGATAGTTTTATACCTCAAATCGGCTTGTCTGATGGAGATAAGCTGCAGTAAAAGAAAAGACTTGCATTTATATTGCACCTCAATATTGCACAACATCAGCACACCCAAAGTTGCCTAACAGCCACAGAAATGCTTTTTCCTAAACTGTAGTCACCATTGTAATATAGGAAACAAGGCAGCCAATTTGTGCACAGTGAGTTCCCACAAACCGCAATGTCATAATGATCTGTTTTTAGCGACGCTCACGTTCTCCTTTCAATAATGCTCGGGATCTTTTACATTCACCCGAGAGACTTGACCTCGGTTTAACGTCTCATCTTGAGATTGTGAAAAGCATTCAACACTGCTCAAGACCAGAGAAGAAAAGAATAACAATACTCACAATCCCTCACAATAATTGACTCTTCAACTCTAAAAACAGAAGGATAATAACAGGCAAGAGGTATGTAAGAGATAACTGGAAGATTTGAGCAAATTATTTCATTGTATTGACTTGAAATTCAAGTCAAGTCTTGTGTGTTTATAATGTGCAGTACTCATAATTCTGTCGCTGTAAAAGGAGGCTGGCCAGTAATCAGATACTAATTGCAAACATCTTAAAAGATTGTACAAAGGCGAAAGACAACAACAGACTAATACACCTGAGCACACTTTTGATACTTTTTATCTAGATAAACTGTTGTTTAACAGCCCACATTAGCAGCTGCGTTCAAGAGTCCCAGGTCCCTAGTCGGTGTAGATACAAAGGCTGATACACATCCATGGTATTAGCATAAACAGGAGGGGCGGGGGAAGGGGAGCGTATTTGGAGATTCCCAGCACCCTTCCTGTCTACCACCATTATCACGGGTTCTGGCCGCCTATCCTAGACAAAGGGAGTCTCAATTAAAAATGGCAAAGTTCACTGATGTCATTCCCACCCCCAGTGCAATTTAAATCAAAATGGTGGATGCCTCTCCCAGTCTTAGACCTGTCAACAAAGTGTAGCGGGATTGGTACCTGAGGGCATTATGTTAGCGGTATAGAAGGGGGGCTCTCAGCTGGAATTCACTATCGGAGGAGGATGGTTTGCTGTCTCAGTTGGCCAGGACAGTTTCCAGCTTTCCAGTTTAGTTCAAGGGCAATTAGGGATAGGCAACAAACGTTAGCCTTGCCACTGATGCCCGCATCCCATGAAAGAAGAAATAAAACACTATACTATCTTCCCATTGTTCTAAGTGAGAAGCGTGACAGGATGGGGGTCAAGGGGTAACCCCTGAAGACCTGGCCGATCACATCCCTGCATAACCCCATCAATCCAGAGCAGCATTGATACAATTGAAGCCAGGGCACAACCAGGAACCTTAGAAAAAAAAAACAAAATAGGAATCCAAACAGAGGTTTAGGTTTCTGGATCCCTCAGATGGGGTGGGGGCTACCTGCAACATGCCCCAGGATACACAGTGTCACGTATGGTTGCGGCTTGCTGCACATTGTACAACATCACATTGCAAAGAGGCCTGCACTAAGGATAAGCAACAGTCACCATCAAAGAAGAAAAATATAGGGGAAAGAGAGAAATCAACAGAGAAAGGGTCAAATCAATGCCTTGAAGATGCGAGGGTTTAGCTATTCCCTCAGTGGTTCTGCTAAGCTTCTCACACTCCTGTGCAGAGAATTTAGACAGAGTCCCTCCACATAACAGGCCTCATTACATTCTTCCCCACTGCATTGAAGAACAATCTAACCATTCAAACGTCTTCTATATCATCGACATTCTGACAATGCAGATTCAGAAGATTATTGCCGAAGTGCCAAACTTGATAAAGGTGATTAATTTAATGCCAAATAAAATGCCTTCCACTTATTTATCACCCACGGTGATCAATCTATCCATAAAGTACCTCTCTATAAAAGTTTCCCATCTCTTTTACTCCTACAAGGTGTTCACATAGTGACTTGAGCAGAGCCGGGGGGAGGTGGGGGAGACCTGTTGTTCCTCCTGTGGGGACTCTTGATGAGCTCATGGATAGTGGCTTTCCTGTACTTTAGCTCAGAGACAGTCAGCTGCCACTTGGGATGGGGACAAATACTGGCCTTGCCAGCAATACCATCCAGATAATGAATAAAAGAGTTAAAGATGAAACCTCAGAACATTCTTCTTAGGGAGTCCCTCAGGATCGAGGATGACTTGTTTCCACTCCAGTTCGATGAGTTCTGAAATGGCTGATAAGTCCAATGCGCGATCTGCAGTCTCTTCCACGTGTCACACATTAAGTATAAGGATGGCTGAACTGAGCATATAATCTAGAACATAGTCTAATGTTCCATTCAAGCACCGAGGGAGTGCTGCACTGTCGGCGGTGCCGTTTTTCAGTTGAGACATTAAACTGAGGTCCGATCTACCTTCTCAGGTGGATGAATAGTCCCTATGGGGCTACTTTAAAGAAGAGCAGGAAAGTTATCCTGGGTGCCTTGGCCAATATTTTTTCTTCAGCCAACATCGCTAACACAGATTAATTAGCCGTTACCACATTCCAGTTTGTGGGATCTTACTGTGCCCAAATTGACTGCCGTGTTTTCTGCATTACAACAGTAATTACACTTCAAAAGCACTTAATTGCTATAAAGAGTTTGGGAGCATTCCAAGGGCGTAAAAGGTGCTATATAAAAATAAGGCTGCCTTTTCTCTTTGTATTCACTTAATGGAGGACACAGATTGCTGGCAAAACCGTATTCCAGCTGTGAATAAAAGACAGAAGTGTTGGAAGGAAGCCCAGACCTTAACTAGGCAGCCAAAGTGGGGTAAATATCAACCACAGAAGCTATTTGAGACGTAAAAAGCATTTATCAGAAATGAACATTAATTAGTGTGAGCATTAGATTGCAGAAGGATATGGTTACAGATGTAAAATTGGCTCATATCGCAGTGGAAGAAAGCAAGTGCCTTCACAAAACTAACCATGTAGATAGGGATTACAGCGAATAGCAGCAAACGTCGAAGAAAAGGAGAGATACCACCGACATGAGGAGGGGCCGCACTAATATCAAATGTAAATGTCCCAGGAAAGAGGAAGGAGAAAAAAATTACTGGTGTCAGCACAAGAAAGAGGAAAGAGTGTAACAACCAATGGGTATTTCATCAAATTGGTAGAAAGTGCTTTAGGTTACTCTCCCAATCTGATCTTCAGTTTAGTGCACATTTTCTTCACACCTCTCAGGTATTATTATATATTAATATGCAGTCTTAAGTTGTTGCTGTTAATGACCATGAGATCAGTGAGCACATCAGAAAACTTGACACAAAATAACTTTATTATGGGCAGAATTTTTCCCACGTTGGGCGGGCTTGGCAGGAGTAGGTGGGAGCCCGCGATCGGCTCCACACCGCCATTTTACACAGGCCAATTAAGGCCCGCCCAGCATAATACGCGAGCGGTAGCGCTGAGCGTTACCTGTGCGGGCAGGGGGAGGAGACAGAGTCGGGTCCAGCGCTCTTTCGCGAGCGCTTCAATCCCCCTGAGGCATGGGGCTGCCTTGGGGAGACTGAAACACCTTTTAAAGAAATTATTCAAAACATTAAAAAATTTAATGAAACATGCCCCCGTGTCACATGAGACGGGACATGTTTTTATTTTTAAAAAAAGTTTTCATTCAATTTGTAAAAGCTTTTGGAAACCTCATCCCGCTGGTGAACGAGGTTTCCTAAAAAATGCAAAGTCCGCTTGGCCTTTTCGCCTGCCCGCCAACCGCTAGGTTGGATAGGCAGCGTAAATTTCAACATAATGAAGTTGCTAAAAGTTTTAATAGGCCTTTTAATTATCAGCGGGCACGCAGCCGATTCCGGCGCGCGCCCGCCGAACGAAACATCACGAGACTGTGCGATGTTGTTGGGACGCACGCCCGACGTCGTCGCGGGTCATTTTACGTGCCTGCGTGTAGGGCCCGCCCCCAAACGCTGACTGAAAAATCCTGGCCTACATCTTGCACTCTTCCAAGTGCTCTGATGGTTTCTTAAGGGGATTGGAAATGTTAGCGCATCAATACAAGAGGTCGGAGATGGAGACAGGCACAAATTTTCAGAGGCAGAAGGGGTCCGTGCCTTAGCCAAAATGGCGCCAGAGCCCTAACTCAGCAAGCGTCGCCCCCGAAACCAGCAGCCACCATTTTCACTGGGGTGGTCAGGTGGGAATGGGGGTGGGGCGGAGGTTTGCAGTTTGTACATCTGTGGTTCACAGTGGCAGTTGTACATGTATGAGCTGCATTCAAACAGCTGCAATTTCCATCAGGGAGATGTCCGAAACACAACTCATGGGCTTCAGCCATTTGAACAAAAGGTCTAAAGCTGTCGGAGTTTTTTGGAGAGGTAGGGTACCCTTTCGGAGATGTCCAGGTGCCCCTTTTGGAGAGGTAAAGTGTCCTTTGGGAGAGGTCAAGGGAAAAACGCAACTTTGGTACTTTCTAATAATCTTCTAATTAGTGCTCAGAGTCTGACCAGCCCTTCCTGTGATATGGCATGGAGCGATCCCATATGTTAGAAGTGCTGGATAAGTGTAAATGGTCAGTTCAGAACACTACCGAACATGTATTTCCATCCATTGTTTTATCTCTACCTTTTAGCCTTTTTTGATTCCTTCACCCCACCCCACCCCCACTAGGGCTATCTGTACCTTGCTTGTCCCGCTTTCTACCCTTAATTAGCACATTCCTTAGATAATATCACCACCTTCAGCACCTCTTTGTCCTTTTGTCTGTGCCATCTTTTGGTTATCTCCACCTATCACTGGCCCTCTATCCAGCTCTACTTGTCCCACCCCCCCTCAAACCAGTTTATATTTCACCTCTCTTCTATTTTTACTTGGTTCTGTTGAAGGGTCATTTGGACTCGAAACGTTAACTGTGTTCCTCTCCGCAGATGCTGTCAGACCTGCTGAGTTTTTCCGGGTATTTTTGTTTTTGTTTTGGATTTCCAGCATCCGCAGTTTTTTGCTTTTATCATAGTGAATTATCAGTAGAGTTAGAGATTTGGTGTGCATATGACGAGCTGCAACAAATCCTTCAAATTTCTGGACTTGCCACGATAGTCTGCAAACCAGCTTTGCTTAAAAAGTCCTGTAGGTAAAAATAAATAAAGCCACAACAAATCAATTACCACAACAAATCATTTGTCTCATTATCTGCCTGCCACCGACCTTGTAATCACAACAGCAATTGAGAGAGTTTCTTCCTGTAAGAAACAGTGCAAAATGCCATTCGGCCCTGCCTTTAACTCATCGAGCACAAGTTCAGTCTGGTGAACCCCACTTCTTAATTTGGAGCTTTTCAATTTAGTTTGAAGTTTGGAAACAGATAGATATTCTGGGGCTAATGCAAAGTTATCGACCAGGAAGGTTAACTCCATTTCTCTCCCCACAGAGACCTGCTGAGCATTTCCAGTATGTTCTGTTTTTACTTCAGATTTCCAGTATCCGCAGTAATTTACTTCTGGATTAGATATTCTGGGGCTTTGCATGATTATGTTTTGGGAATCAGCTTAACATTCCCTCAAGACAAGAATGTCTAATGTCTTGGAACTCGGGGCTGGATCTGCAGGTTAAGACAAACGAGTGAGCCAAATGAAACAGAATTACCTGGAAAAACTCAGCAGGTCTGGCAGCATCGGCGGAGAAGAAAAAAGTTGACGTTTCTAGTCCTCATGACCCTTCAACAGAACGGAGTAATATTAGGAGAGGGGTGCCAAATGATTAGGCAGGAATACATACACAGGAGGTAATTTTCACCTTCACTGCCTAGGTGATAAGCTGATGGGAGTCCATCTCTTGTTTGCTGTGGAACGCACCAACTTTACTGTCCTATGTTTTCAACGGGATAGAAATCAGCTCGGTTCTACAAAGGTTGGGTGATCTGGGTTTAGATTATAATCCTGACAACCAAGGAGAAAGTGGCTCCTATAGAAAATTCAAACATCCCCCCCACCCCCATACACTAAAGTTACAAGACCCTTGAGACAAAAAAAAGCAGCAAGACTCACCATACACCAAAAGAAAATCTAACACCACCCAAACCCACCGGCAGTAGAAAAACAGAGGTCCCCTGATTTGCAAAAAGACAAATCCTCCTCCACAGAAATTACAAGACAACATACACAAAAATCAAGACCCTCCCATACACACAAAGAGCCTGGCCCCTATAAATACAGAATATGAGCCCCCATCGGCAACAGTTCAAGCTGCTATACACAATATAAACAAACCGCCTCCCTCTTCCTACCATCCTTGCCCTGCATTCCTTCCTTTCAACACCTATTCTTCTCCCCTAATCCTTCAGCTCCCTCAAAACACCGACTTTATACCCTGCTCTTTAAATTATGGGACTAAAGAATGCAACTCCTAAGGTAACTAACTACAACTGATATCTTACAAGAAGCAGGACTGAGTAAAAGGAACTCATGGGCCATGTTTGGCCAATGAACCAGGCATTGCATATGGGTTAAATAAACGAGGTACAGTCCATGACAAGATAGATTGTGGATAATTTTTTGTCACTGGAAAATGGGATAACAGATACACTATTAATGGTCTTGTAACACAATCAGAGGAATGCAGGCAATTGAAAAGTAGATTTCCTAAGAAAGCAATTACGTTATTTAGACCATAAGACGTAGTAGCAGAAGTAGGCCATTTGGCCCATCGAGTCTGCTCCGCCATTCAATGAGGTCATGGCTGATCTGATAATCCTCAACTCCACTTTCCTGCCTTTTCTCCATAACCCTTGATACCCTTACTGATTAAAAATCTGTCTATCTCAGTCTTGAATACAATTAATGGCCCAGCCTCCACAGCCCTCTGCAGTAAAGGATTCCACAGATTGATTGCCCTCAGAGAGAAGAAATTCCTCCTCATCTCTGTCTTAAATGGGCAGCCCCTTACTCTGAGATTATGTCCTCTGGTCCTAGACTCTCCCACAAGGGGAATCAACCTCTCAGCATCTACCCTGTCAAGCCCCCTAAGAATCTTACATGTTTCAATAAGGTTGCCTCTCATTCTTCTAAACTCCAATGAGTCCAGGCCCAACCTACTCAACCTCTCCTAATAAGAAAATCCCTCCATATCTGGGATCAACCTAGTGAACCTTCTCCGGACTGCCTCCAATGCCAGTATATATCTTTCCTTAGATAATGGGACCAAAACTGTTCACAGTACTCTAAGTGTAATTTAATGAGTGCCTTGTATAGTTTTATCAAGACTTCCCTATTTTTATACTCCATTCTCTTTGAAATAAAGGCCAACATTCCATTTGCCTTCCCTATTACCTGCTGAACTTGTATGCTAGCTTTTTGTGATTCATGCATGAGGACCCCCAAATCCCTCTCTGCTACAACTTTCTTCAGTCTTTCTCCATTTAAATAATATTCAGCTCCTCTATACTTCCTGCCAAAGTGCATAACCTCACACTTTCCCACATTATATTCCATCTACCAAGTTTTTACCCACTCACTTAACCTGTCTATACCCTCTGTGGACTCTGTCATCCTCACCACTTACCTTCCCACCTATTTTTGTGTCATCTGCAAACTTGGCGATAGTATATATACTTCCTTCATCTAAATCATTAATATATATTCTAAATAATTGTGGTCTCAGCACTGATCCCTGTGGCACTCCACTAGCTACAGGTTGCCATCCCGAAAATGCCCCCCATATCCCAACTCTCTGTCTTCTATTAGTTAGCCAATCCCCTATCCATGCTAATATGCTACCCCAAAACCATGGGCTCTCATTTTATTAAGTAGCCTTTTGTGTGGTAGCTTATCGAACACCTTTTGGAAATCCAAACATATTTCTTTCCATCACATGGATGGCTGGCCAGGAATCTCTACTGCTCTTACTGCCTGCCATTGATATATGTTGGAAGAATTTACAAGTGGACACTCAGCCTGTTTGTCTGGGTTATGAATGCACCTTCCCTGGTCATGAAGTCCTGAAGTGGCACTTGAACCCAGAGCTTCTGGCTCAGAGGCAGGTACACTACCCTTTGCGCCACAAGACTCCAAGCTTTACCTATAGTGAGAATAAAAAGAGTCTTTCAGGTTTAGTGAAAATGGATGTGGCAGCAGAAAAGGTGCGGTTATTAAATGTGGCTAAAGGTCTACCCGGCAACAATAAATTGTATAATTCAACCGCCTTACAATCAACATGGTCAACATTTTCAGTGCAGTTATACTTTTCACCTTCATCTTTCTTTGCTCCAAACAGCATGGACTGAAAACAAACAGAAACGGCTGGCTCATTGATGTAGATCCATATCATCAGTGAACAATTTAATTGTCAAATACACAAAAGGTTTAGAACCACCACCACCACCCATCCCCCATCCTCAGCATTTTCCCTTTTCCCTCTTCTTTGGATCACCTCATTTGCTTCTTAGGGAAAAGAAAATTACTGACAACATAAAATCGTTTTAGCACATTAGAAAGCCTAAAAGTAAATAACCTGACTTAACTCCGCCTAGCCACCATAGATTTTCTTCTCACAGATGAGGACCAGGAAAAGAACCTTGCGGCAAACCACAACACAAAACAAAATCCTGAAAAATATGCAAATTATACACACATAGGCGACAGCTTGCAGCACAAAAATAATGTAATGTTCCCCCCCTGTCAGTGCATTTGAAATACTAAGTAAGCCCCATTATAAAGTAGAACAGTCATGTGGCTACAATGCAGAGATTTTAATCCTCTCATGACAAGCAAAAAGGAAATCACCAGCTCTCTGTCAGTTTTCCCAGCTTTTGGATCTACAAGTTCATCCACTGTGCAGCCGGTGACATCCCAGCATGCCAGTGCAATCTCAACACTAGCATCAAATAACCAACTGCTTAAATTAACATCCTCGGTTGTAACAGGCCACTTAAAGTGCCAAAGCATTGTGGAAGCAAGTCGGGTATCAACTTGGCAGCATAAGACCCACTGAATACCCGCCTCTTTCTCCCATTTCCCCAGCCCTGGTTCAAAACAACATGATAAATATACCCACCAGGGAGACATTTCATGCTGGTTTGAGTTTGGAGACACTTCCAGTGCAGACAGCTGAAGCGTAAAGTCGGTATCAAGATGACATCCATCAGAAAGTGTAAGCTACAAATGAATTATTTTTATCTCGGGGTTTTTACACAACAGCCTTTCAAGATGTGGAAACATGCCATGCCGTTCAGATTTAATCAGAAACGATTTCTGGAGCTAGTGTTTTAAATGAAAGACGGGTGCTTATAGGCATGGATGTTTCACAGGACTCCCATGTTATAGGCTGCTAATTTGCAATCTGATAATAACCTGCTTCATCCTTCTCTTTTCTGGAAAAGCCTGATGTAATTAAAAGAGATGCCACCAGCACATGCATTGTTCTCAGTGCAACCCATGGCCTGGTACTTATTGCTTTCTTTTTTTGCTGCATATTCAAATGATCCTCAGCAGGCTAAAGGCTAATTATGCAAATTACCTGTCAACGTCTCGGTGGCCTTTTCTCCAACTGCCTCCGATTCCACCCCGCCACCCATTCCCGTGACGCCTGTGTGAGCGTCCCCACCTGCTCTCTGTCACCACATGTAATCCCCAGCTGCCCCATTGTAGCAAGGGAGATTTAAATGAACACTATTAGGATGTGGAGCAGTTTCGCTCTCACTACTGGTGGCCCCGTTTCTTAATGGCACCTTTTTTCATTAAGTTCTTGTTCTAGTAAATTAGGCATTGGTGCTTGCTTTAGAATTCCTCATCAATAGCTGTCACGTGAAAATGATATATTTTGTTATTGGAGCTTACTGCTGTGCACAAGCCCTTTCTGAGGACTTTTCTTGCAGTATGCCTTAAACAGAATTTTACAGAGGCAGATTGTTCACCGTACGCTGGAGGATAAGGAAGGGCAATCCACATTTATAGTACTATGGGTGAACAGTGTGATAAAACGTACAACATCCTTTGTGTCACTTTTGCTTTACTTGCAGCATCGATACCAAAAGCAGAGTGTAAGATGTGCAAATACGTATTTGTAAAGCAGCCCAGATTATGAAGGCAAAAATTTCTATGCGCTGATTCTCGTTGGAATTGTATCCGTTTAGAAGTCGTGTAAAAGTAAGGATTGGGCTTGGATCCAATGGACTGAAATATAAGAGGTGATGGATTCCCCACATTCCCCCCTCCCCCCAACCCCGGGGCTAGAAAGTTATGGGGGGGGGGGGGCGCCCGAGGGGAACATCGGCTGCCTGCAGCCATTCGGGGCAGAGGTGTGCGGCATTAAAATCGGGATTTGGGTCAGTGTTTGGGGGCCTCGTGCTGGGTACGAAGTTGGTAGGCCCTAGCGAGGAGGGCCAATGGAGGGAGGGCAGCCTTGTGGGTGAAACCTTGGGGTATGTAACCAGAGGATCTATTACGAAGGGAGTCACCCTGCCAGCCGCCAGTCCATTCAGGGAAACCAGCCAGGCTGGCCACTTGGCGCGGGCCTCTCCCGCCACTGGTTGTATCCTGGGGGCATCAGGATGAGGCCCCTTAAGTGGGAATTAATTACCCACTTAAGGGCCTCAATGGACCCCCTTGTGGGTGGACCGCCCAACTCCATCTCCATCTATGATTGTGGCGGGGGCAGAAATGAGCGGGTAGGTGGCGGGCAGGCTGCCCACTGGATTTAACAAGTCCCTGCCTTCAAACCCATAGCGGGGGAACAATAAATCCAGCCCAATGTCTCCGTGGTTGAATAGCCTTTCTCAATGCATTATGAAGACTTGCACATAAAGAAAGAATAAATGAATTTGCCTTTACATATCATGGCCAGAATCTTCCTTTCGGTGAGCGGGGGTGGCCCCTGCACACCGACACATAAAACGACGCATGGTGACGTCGGGCGTGCGTCCTGATGTCACCGCGCATCATTCTGATCTTCAATTCGGCGGGCACGCACCGGAGTCGGACTGTCAAAGACCTGTTAAGACCATTAATTAACTAATGAAACTGATTGTCAGGGCTGCCCATCCAACCTTAAGGTCGACGGGCAGGCGAAGAGCCCAGGCGGCCTTCGCATTTCTCATGAAACCTCATCCACGGGCGAGATGCGGTTTCATGAAGTTTTTAAGGACTAAATAAAATGTGTTCTGGAAATTCATAAACATGTCCCAGCTCATGTGACAGTGTCACATGAGGGGACACGCCTGAGTAATTTTATTTTTTCTTTTTTGCGATGTTTTATTATTAAACTAATCTCCGAGGTAGCTCCGTGCCTCAGGGAGATTTCTGCGCTCTTTCACGCGCATGCACGAAAGAGCGGAGGCCCCGACTCTCCCTCCTGCCCCCACCCACATAGGTAGCGCTAAGCGTTTCTGGGTGTGCGTGAAGCTGGGCGGGCCTTAATTTGCCCGCCCGGGCAAAATCATGGCGATCGGCTCTACACCCGTTCCTGAGCTGCCCACCCGGCGGGGAGAAAATTCTTCCCCATGACTTTAGTTCATTTCAAAATGCTTTACAGCCAATGAAGTACTTTTGAAATGTAATAACTATTGTATTGTAGTGTAGAAAAATGCAGCAGTCGATATTACACACAGCAAGCCGACACCCACAAAGCGATATATGACCAAATAATCAACTGTAGAGGAATAACTGTTGGCCAGGGCACCAGGAGAGCGCCCATGGTGCCCGTGGATGAGGTTTCATGAGAAATGCGCAGGCTGCCTGGGCTCTTCGCCTGCCCACCAACCTTAAGGTTGGACGGGCAGCCCTGACAATCAGTTTCATTAGCTAATTAATGGTCTTAACAGGCCTTTGACAGTTCGGCGGGCACATAGCCGACTCCGGTGCGTGCCCGCCGAAGTGAAGATCGGAATGATGCTCGGTGACATCAGGAAGCTCTTTTTGGAAGACTGGGTGATATTTTATGCCTACGAGAGGGCAGACAGGACTTTCGTTCAACATCTGATCTGAAAGATGGCATCTTCCAAAGTGCAGCACTCCCTCAGTGCTGCAGTGGACTGTCAGCTAAGATTACATTCTCAAATCTCTCGAAAGAGGCTTTAACCCTCACTCAAGATTGAGTGCTATCAACTGAGCCAAGGCTGTCATGTAACACTCATGTGAAGATACTTAATGGGATAGAGAAAATGAACAAGAAACTACTGTGATGTCCCTAAGACGTGAAGGAGATCATAAATTGTTTAAATCAAACCTTACTTTTTTGCTTATTTAATAGGTAGACTTTGCTGAATCAAAAGATGACTGCTACAGGTCACATGACTCAAGTTGCCTACATTTTTGGGAAATTTCCAACAGCAGTTACCAGACAAAAGCTCAACCCTCATCCTTGTGGAATCTCACACTTCTCATTGCGAGGACACACTACAATCAACGAAACCAGGGACCGCAGATGGTCTGTCTCCCCAGCCTGGTCGTATAACAGAGGGAGAGCCATTGAAAATCTGTTATATCTGAAAAGGCACTAATAGCCACCAACCTCCTAAGGCAAACAATGGATTTTGACCAGAGGCGCAGAAACTGCTCATTAGCCTGCAACTGACTCATTAATGGACAACATCACATGGCCCAAGCTTCTGGCCTTTGCAAAGTTTTAATATTACAGTTCTAGACTCACACAACTCAATCTGCCATTTAACCTCCAGCCTGCAAACACCACAGCAGGAGTCCAGGCTGACCAAAAGCCTGCATCGCGTCTAAGCCTCCTTGAAGCCTGTTTCTCTGGAAGATTACTGCCATTGCCTGCCAAACAGACCAAGTCCCTGTATACCAACCTCACCTCACTGCATCACCACCAACTTTAAAGGAATTCTGCAACTCCTGCTTCAGCTAGCTGAACCCACCTGAACTGTAACTCCTCTGTGAAGGAACCCTTACTGGATTCTGACTAACTGGGCTCTGGCAATGATGTAAATTGATATCCATATCTGTGGTTCTTTATCTTTTATCTGATTCATTGTAATAAAACCCCTTCTTTCCTCTCTTATTGTGTGTGTATATGAAGTTTCAAACCCAGGGTTGCATGTGTGAGTAAACTACACTTCTGATTTAACTCTAAAGAGAGTTTGCTGTGAGTCACTTTAAAAATTTACCTCACAGAGGGTTTGGGGAAACACGCCACAGCCTATTTCATAAATTAAAACACCACTGCTTATGGATAGAGAGCAAGAAAATAAAGGAGTTTAGATTTATCTGTCTCCCGTCCTTAGCACGATACTTATAGATACACCAGCAGAGCAGACCAAGAAAGCAAAATGTTCCAAGTTGTAAGAGCCATATTTCTGACAGACATCAGGGAGTTTTATTTTGACAGAGTGTGATCCAACAGCTGGAACAGGTTCAGATTAGGAGACTGTAAGGGACAACTGGATGTCAAAACAATAAATTAATAAGGCTGGTATTGTGGACAGAGGAAATCAACTTAGCTGACTGGCCTTCTTCCAAACCCATGTTGTGAATAAATTAGAAATAAACAATATTAAAGAGAGGAAAGAGGAACATCTCAGCTGACTAAATGCTACTTGGAGGAGGGGAGGATGCCCTTGGATAAAGGGGGAGGGGGACAGAAGAGAGAAAATTGTCAAGAATTTTTTTTTTAAAACATTGAACTAAAGAAGAAAAAAAAAACAAATTTTAGTGACCGTTGTGCCACAATTCAGATTCTAACATTTGAAAATGGCTGACTGCTCCAGCAGTTCCTGTCATATCACTAAAGGTTTCACAGACAGTGGGAGTCCAAATGGACAGTGTTTTTTTACACGGAGCTATGCAGAGCTCCGTCATCTCGTTCTTTACAGTAATGTGAAGAAACAGCAAATACATAGTTCTTCAAATTAATAGTTGTGGAATAAGCTCTGTACTGACTACTAGGGTAAATTTAAGGTGCACACTTGGGGAAATATTTCCTCATTTGACTTTGTGTGTCAGCTACATTAAAAGCTAAACACTGGCTGAAATTTTTCAGCCCATTTGGTGTTGGGCGTCATGGTGAACGGAGTTGGTTTGGGGGGGGGGGGGGGGGGGGGGGGGGGGATGGGGGACAATGACAATATGGCGGGAAGATCAAAAATCAGTTTCACGCCAGCGTGAAAGAACAGCGGGATCATCCGATGGTGTCCGCCATGGCGGAACGCAAATCCCGCTGGAGGGATCCTGCTAATGGGATGCAAAGTAAGGCCCGACCAGAATCCTCACTCCCAACTCACCATTAAGCCAGCAGGAAAACACGCCGGCCCAGAACACATCTGGACAAGTGCGACATGCAGAAGGTGGGACTTACCGTTAGGGCCTTGCTCAGATCTCGGGCATCCGAGATGATGCTGGAGCCCTACAGCTACTGGACCCTGGAGGAACACATGCATTGCGTGCTGGGTGGGTCCTCATTGACATGGCTCCACTGCAAAGCAGCTCTTGGAAGGTGGGAGGTTTGACTGGGAGAGGAAGGTGTAATGGGGCTGGGGGGGGGTTTAGTTTGAGAGGAGGGGAACTAAGGTGTCAGGGATTGAGGTTGAGTGGGGAAACAAAGGTGTTGGGGAGTGAGGTTGGAAGGGGGCAGGAGGGGGTACAGGAGAAGGAAGGTGTAATGGGGAAAAAATGCGACAAATGGGGAGGAAGGTGTAAGAGAAGGAGTTTGGGGTTGGGGAGGGGGTTAGGAGTCCAGTGAGGAAGAAGTCGGGGGGGGGGGGGAAACGTGCAAGGGTAGGGTCTCTGGAGTCAATGACTGCCTCCTGGGGAGCAAACTGAGGGTGGACATGGTAGGAGGGAATAGGGAGTGAGAAGGGTCACAGGGAGCCGGAAGGGTGGGAGGGTGAGGGTGCGTTGGTGGTGGTAGAAGGGGGCGAGGGTGACTGTTGGGGACTCGGAGGCAGACACGGACCCTGTGGGTGGGAAGGAGTTGGTCGTGGAGGTCAATGTGGATGGGGGTGGGATTCAGAGGAAGGTAGGGAAAGTGCACGTTCACCTGGACATCCTGGAAATAAAAAGGTTCTGGTTGGTAGGTGACAGTGGGGAGGTGGAAGGTGATGACAAGGGGGTCAGCAGTGATGGAGCAAAAGGGAATGGGTGACTGGGGTAGGGGAAAGGATGGGGAAGCTGAGCAGAAACGTGATGACTACCATTTTTCTCAAATCAAAAGTGAGCGGAGCCTTGTGAGCAGGGACATGTTATAAATGAGATTTAAAACATTTTTATTTTTAATTCCTGTTGGAAAACCCATCCCGCCTGTGGATGAGGTTTCATGAAAAATTCAAAGGCCGCTTGGCCTTTTTCCCCCGCCCGCCAAACGGTTGGGAAGGCAGCGAAAAATCCGATTTAACTAATTGATTAAGGGCCTTAATTATTGGCGGGCATGCTGTTACCTCCCACGCACACCCGCTGAGCGAAATATCTCTAGAGTGCGCGATGACGTCGGGACACTCGCCGACGTCATCGCGCGCTAATCTACTCTCGCTCGGGTCGGGCACGCGCCTGCCAGACGAAGGAAAAAATGCTGCCCCAAGGCTTCCCACATGGAGGGACCCCTGAGCTGCTGCTGAAGGGCCTGAATTGGTGGCGGGTCGGGATGGCTCTCCACAGACTGAATCAGTGCGGTGGGTGGTGGGAAAGTGGAGGGTCCCCACCTGCCCCTCTCCCTCCTGGTTAAATGCACCCCCTGCCATCAAAATCACCACGAGGGGAACAGCATTCAATTCTGTCCTACAGCACAGAAACAAGCCATGCAATTCAACTGGTTTAGGTTCCACATGTGTCTCCACACACATTACTTCATTTAATCCATCAGCATTCCATCCTCCCTCATGTACTGGTCTAGCTTCCATGCACCCAATGCTGTTCGTTCCAAGGGAGTGGGCACAAAGTTGTATTACTTAATGCTGAAAAACAACTCACCATTATTCCCTGGGTTGGACCAGTTAAAGAATGTCACCTCATGAGGTCATATAAAAAGAAAATACTTTGTACAAAAGGTCTGTTGCCAGGCGGCCTATAACCACAGCTCAGGAGAGCAACAAGGGATGACTGAGGGAGCCAACACGTGTACAGAAAGCACTGCGAGATTCAAGCATTTCAGCGGGCTTCAGCTTTGAAGTTTGATCGAACTGACATTGCCCACTAAAAATACCACAAATAGAATAAATGTACATATAAAAAGGGCAGAACAAATAAAAATGAAGGGAAAGCCAAGCTGCAGTACACACAAGGAGCGTTGCAACGATATATTTTTACATACTACAGCACAGCTACAGAGGGCACATTTTATTGTCTTGCACCCTACATCACAATTGACTTATTTAAACATCTTATTATATTGGAACAAGCGTGTTCCTGTCGACTGGTTAGTCAGTCAGTGAACAATTACGCTCATCTCTGAGCTAGCACGTTACTTAACTCAATCAAAGTTCTAGCATTGGTCTATAGTTAAGAGAACAAACTGCTCATCTGAAATGAAATGGTGGCAAGTTTGATTATGTCGAAGAGAGTAAAGCATTCTGCAATTCAAGTTTGAGTGTTATCTTTTGAATAAAAGGTGAGCAGGTGGATATCATTTTAGTCAAGTAAGTTTAGCCAATTCCTTTGGGGAGATCTAGTTTCTTTCCTCTTATGTTCAGAGTGGCTCTCTCTTGGCTGATGTACAAGAAAATATGTCATAACTAATTAATGATCTTTGCCTATAAAGGAAGAAATAAAACACTGGAAGAGCAAATGCTCAGAAGTAATTAGTACTTTACCTTAATTGGTTTATTCAGTGTGGCAATCCTTCCTTAACTGATATAGCAGAAATTTAGCCTAATGGTCCCACCTTCCCTCTATTCGACTGTGACTATTAAACAAACCTCAGAGCAAACTGATGGCAAAGTAAATGTCCACATGAACAGGGTTCCCAATAACAAGGCCTCCACTGTGTCCTTGTATCCTTGTGATTCCTTTGGCTGCACTCCAACAACTGCCCCCAGCAAAGGTTTATTGTGAGCGGAATGAATGATGTACTTTTAGCCTGCCCCGTTGAGAAAGTAAATTAAAGCGACTGAAATATCTTTTTGATTGAGCACAAACCTGACCCTGGAGTGCTAGCAATCCCCAGTTCCCATCAAAAAATGATTCTAGAACATTTATAGCTAAAGTGTGTGTCTCAGATCCTGGCTGTTCCCGACTTCCCCATTAAACCCGACCGTGAAGGGTTAAAACCAAGGTTGCACTGCTGTCCATTTTTTATATGAAATGTTGCAACAAATGCTGCACATGAACGCCTAAGATTGAATCTATAAATAGGACACAAAGGACAACATAGATGAGAGCAAAATTGAAGAAAAAAAATATTCAAAAGTTGTCAGAATTATTAATACATCTTCTCATAGTGATTTAGGTGAGTGGTTATTTTTAGATATGAGTAAACATGACAATTAGTAGATAACCTTCAACTGCTAAAAGCAAAATGATTGTATCAAATACAATAGGTACTTTTTATGAAACAGCTTGAGGTATAATGAGATATTAAATTGATGCATTGTGTACTTTCACATACAGAAGTAAATCTTCACAATGGATCTCTTAGTGAGCTGTTACTGATATGATGTAGAGAATTTGTTCAAACTACGTAATAGGTATAAATCAGAATGATAACAATTGAACGGCTGTTTAGTTGAACTCTAAAACTGTACTAAGCCTCATCATGACCACAAAGGGTTGGGCTGTGAGTTGTTGGAATTGTAGGTGGGGAAATTGAAAAGGGGAGTTGGATATAGAAACCTGGAGGTTCTGGCAGAGATAGACCAAGGTGGCGATACCACTGGCCCAGAGCAATGTTTATTTTTAATTAAACACACTGTTCTACATGCAACTTTGTTTTTGAGTTTGTTTGGAACAAATTGAAGATCTTATTATGTGGTGCTGCACACAGGTATTAACAGTGGGAATTATATTTCAGAAAGAAACGTGCTTTTCCTCTTCTGAATGTGGGTTCCAGTTCTATGACAAGTGACAACCTAGTAGTACCTTTCCAAATTTGCCATTTGTCTTGCAGACCCTGCTGAGGGTCAGTGGATCGTGGATGTTCCAAGGGAGGAAGCTACTCCACAACTTTCTGCCTTTTTCTGAGATCGGGTCCTGTCACAACATAGCATGTCGGCCCATGTACTGGATAACCTAATCGAGTTGGATGCTAGGGAGAAAGCCATTTCCACAGTTGCAACGCTGGATGCAGGGGCTATCTGTTCCAGAGTCCAAAGGTCGAAGATTGATGGGAGGGGGACCTTGATTGGGACTTGAGAAGTGGAGCCTGTACAAGCACTCTCAAATGGGCCTCTGTAGAGGACCCACAACAAATTTTAAGAGCGCAGAGTATTTTAAATACAGGCCTCCCTCCAGCATTGCAATCATGATACCTTAGCTCTTGTGTCAGCTACAAGATTGTACCAGCTTCCCACTAGGAGAACTAGTCTATCATCACCATTAAAAACACACTGGCTCTGAAAATCGGTAGACTGTGGTCCTGACAGTTATAGAGGGATTCTGACTGCCATTATTGACCAGTGCTCAACCCACCAGAGCTTGTAAGTGTGGTGCACACCTCATTGCGGGGGGGGGGGCAATGGGTCACCGCACAACTACAGGTCATCTCTGACATATGCCTGTCATTGATGGGTGCGTGGCTTGCTGAGAGACATCTTGTACACCAATTTCTTGAGAACAGAAACAATGTTGTCTTCCCTCAGCACACTCAGCTCATGATCATTGTAGAGTTGTTCTTACAAAGCTAAAAGCTGAAACTAAAAGAGAGAACATTGGGAATACTGAGCAGGTTAGGCAGCATCTGTGGAGAGGGCAAGGGCCGTCATTTTGGATATAAAGCCTCAAGGAAGAATTGTCCCCACCTCACTCTAGCATGTCTCGAAGCTGATGGCTGGATACAAGACTCTTCCCTTAACATTTGTCAGAGGCAGGGAGGGTGCAGCGATTGTGCATTAATAGTAAACCATGCCCGTCATTGTTTTCATAATCCGCCATTTCATTTGTAAACGTTTTGTTACATAAAATATGTGCTGTCCAAACAAGAGCACTCAATGGAGAATTGTGGAATACATAATTAATTTGTCTTGCGAGAAGGATTTTTATAATTCACCAATGACTTCATGCCTCTTTAAGCAAGACTGTCTATTAAATCTAATTAGTGCAGGAATTGAAAGATTTTTACATCCACTAGAGACTGATGGGGACTCACTGCCAAAACTCATTGCATACAAAACAGCCATTGGAGCAAAGAGACCTTCATTCCATTGTATGTAGATCCGTTTCTAACACCAGTCGCACTGGTGTCAGGACAGCATCGCTTAAATGATGTAACTGAGCCAGACTGCTAATCTTAATTGATCTAGATTGGACTAATTTAATGAGTCCTAATCACACGTGGGCCCATTTGTACTGGTTATTACAATAATTACTGTGGAAGAAAGAAAACCGAGGAAAGTCACAATGGGAACCCACGCTTTCTCATCCTGATCCTCTCCTCCTGCATTTTGATTTTCCCCTTTTTTGCTTTTTTACTTATTTCTCTCTTACCACTTCACTCTGACTCCATTTTATTCTTCAGCCACCCTCTCCCCCCACTCCCACCAACAAAAAATGTGGCATTTATGGCATTCAAAAAACCTTCCAGCTTGCAACCATTTGGAAATGGGCCCAGGCCACAGATATCATCGATGTCCCTTAGTGCTGGGCTTTAAAACAGTGAATCTTTGAGTTCAGCACCATTTTGCTGCTGCTGCTCCTGCTTCTCTTTTACTTTTTTCTAAACCCCTGTAATCCTGTGTTTTTTTTACACCAGACTGTCATGTTCCTGTGGCGTGTACAGCCATTGTAAATGATACATTTCTGCCTCATCTCCTTTGCTCTTGCTCTTTGTTCCCCATCCTACTCAAGATTTCCCTCCAGTTACTATCCCTTTTCGAGCGCACTGCAGTAGGTCTCGACATTGTGTGACAATCCATCGTCGACTTCATTGGAATGTAAAATGGGGGAGATGTTGGGCTGGATTTTATGCCCCATTGCTGGCATGTTTGAAGGCTGGGAACATTCAAATCAATTTACACGACACCTAAAGTCAATAACAAATAAACTCCCAACGGGCTGTAAAAGGAGACGTCTGTCCTGAACCACCAGTTAGCTGCCTGACAGGTTAGGTTAAAATTATCCCTTGGTTTGGAGTGCCCCCAGTGACTCAATAGTAGCATTCTCATCTCAGAGTCAGAAGATCGAGAGTTCAAGTTCCTGATCCCAAGTCCTATGTTCTCCAGAGATTTGAGCATGAAATTTAAGCTGACAGTCCAGCACAGTACTGAGGGAATGCTGTACTGTCTGAGGCAATGTCCTGTGCATGAGAGATTATAGTGAGACCATGTCTGCCCTTTCCAGTGGACCCCATATAAAAGATTCTGTGGCAGTATTTCAAAGAACAGGGAACTCTCCTGGGTACCTTGGCCAAAATGTAACCGTTAACCAACATCACAAAAACACATTATCTTACCATTATCACATTTGTGTGTGTGGGAGCTTGCTGTGTATAAATTGGTTTCCTCCATTGCAATATGACTACACTTCAAAAGCACTTCATTTGCTGTAAAGTGCTTTGAAGTGTCCTGAAATTGTGAAATGTGCTTTATAAAATCTAACGGCGGAATTTTCCACTCCTGCCAGAAGTGGGAATCTTGGCAGACAGGGGAACAGGATCTGGTGGGAAGCCAAAAATCAGTTTCCCGACGGCAGGAAATTAGTTTGGAATCTTGTTCTCCTGACTTTCACGTAGCTTAAAAGCGGGTCGAATGTCCAGTGGAACTATGTTGGGAACCCCATTTGCATTTCACTGCCCATTAAAAGGCCAACACACTGGAATCTTGCACCCCCCTTCCACATTTAGCACCCAGCCGGTGGGAATTTAGAACGTTCAGTTTCACGACTGTACATAAAAGTGGCGGGCACCTGGCGAGGTAGACTTCAGGTCAGTAGATGCTGCTTTCGCCTTCCTTTCACACCATTGCTGAGATATATCAGCTGCCTGTAGCACAAGCTGCGCCAAAGCTGGGGACAGGGGAGGAGTGAGACTGAGCCAGGACTGCAGGTGGGGGGAGTCAAAGACCAGAATGAATGGCTGGAGCCCATGAGCTAACTGCAGGGTGGGCCACTTCCGGCCCATCACCTCGAGATTTGACGTGCTCCTCGCGGCTGCATAATTAACAAGCTGAACAGCACAAGAGCTCGCGTATTCAGCCGCCCCACTCTCCAGTAGAAGTCACTCCAGCTTTCGTTTCTGCCATCGGGCTTAGTCTCGGGAGTGGAAAATTCCACCCTAAGTCTTTTTCGCTCTAGGTTATTCAGAGGGATTGTAACTCCTTTAATTGACTCTTAAGTGACCAATTAGTGACCACTTAAGGTCCTCATCCACTGCCACTGGTATTAACCCAGATGTAGGTGGGCCAGTCACCACACACATACATGGCAGCTAAAAGCATGTGGCCAACTTGTCACCTCCAGGTTGCCGGGGGTGCCTTGATCAAAGGCATTTGGTGCTTGTCCAAGGGACTGGATTTCGGGAAGGGGCGGGGGGGGGAATCCGCTGAGAGCCACACCCCTGCCTTGCTGCAGACCCTCTCTACACCCCTCTCCCTGTGAAACCACATGCCCTGGGTTGCTCTGTCATCCTAGGGCTCCGGTGGGTGTTTTTTTCCTGCAGCAGACACAGCCTCCCTTGTGGTGCTGCTGAGCACCAGAGCTGCTGGCCTCTGATTGGCCAATAGCTCTCAGTGGGCGAGACTTCCACCCCTGGGGTCTTAATTCAGAGAGAAGGCCCACCGAAGACCTCACCATTACCTGGTTGGTTTGGCGGGCCTTCCCAAAAAGAGGCAGCGCGGGTTTCTCAACAGCTCTCCAGCCAGCAGGTGAGACCCCCCCCAATGCTTCAACAGGATTCTGTCCTTAATTTCTCTTTCTATACCTGAATTGACATCAAATTCACCTATTCTAATGTACACTTTCCTTCTCAGTCCCTATGCAGTTAATTTCACAACCCTTCAATCTGATTGGTTAAGGAGATATACAGTCTCTTGCCCAGAGTCACTCAGTTCCCAGATGCCCGGTTTCCCTCACTCCAACACTATCTCCTCACACTTACAGCAACTTGTCACTCAAAAAATTTAAAACTCAAAACTCACAAGTGCAAGTCTAATGAATTTGATTCAGCACACACTATTAGGTGACTTGAAAGGAAAAAATCTGGACCATTCTATTTTTGGTCAGATTTTTTTGGATAAATTAATCAGATAGGTAAACCTTTCTGTGTTCCATTTCTCAGGAAATCGCATAATGTCTACAAAATACTTATATTAAAACTCCTGCAAAAGACACTGTCTAGTTATTAAAAACAAACCGAATTTGATCCAATCGTAACAAAGTCTGAGAAACAGACACAAATAAAACACCGGCTGTTGTCTCCCTCTTTCTATTGTCCGCTCATTACCTAACCCCCAGACAATCCCCCTCTGGCTAGTCTCCTGCCTGCTGTGCTGCTACATTGTCCACAGCCATTCATCTGGTATCACATTCATGACTTGACTAGCTTTTAACTCAAATCTGTTTTTATTTTTCATTTCACTGGCCATGGGGAAAACAGAAAGTCAACTTTAAAAATTCTTTTTTCACATTTGTCTCACAAACTTTCCTGTTCACCTTCTGCTTAAAAGGTCACTGGGTAAATAGATTTGGCCAATTTTGGAGCAATTCCTTTCAAGTCTCACTAGAAAATAACCGTTTTTACTGCTGATGTAGAATAGAGTGGATTTAATGTGGGGGAAAAAAGAGTCCCTTTCAGTTGTCATTTGTTAGCAACATTGTAAACAAAGATTTTCTCAGGTTGTAGTTTCTGGCAAAAACTTAACTGCATCGTTCTAGAATGTATTTATGCTTCTATCATAAATAACAAAGGAAACTGCCTAACTAGGTTTATAATGTTGTTAATAACCAAAAAAAAACTACCACTGGAGGGAGAGGGAGGGGGCCATGCTGGAGTTACTACCTCTGAAGTATCTCTTAAGTTTATGTATCATGCAAAGGATGAGAAGCAGAGAAAAGAAAAGTGAATAAGCAATGGCATGTCTCCTCAACCAGTCATATTGAAGAACCCTTACTGGAGCATGCAGAGCCTAAACCAGGAGTGGTAAGAATGGTTAATTCAATGTAACTTCATATACAGAAAGTGAAATAAAGAGATGCAGAGAAAGTTGAGATTAAGGGAAAGATAAAAGAGACGAAAAGAAAAATTGAAAACATCATTTTAATTTTAAGATTGAAAAGAAATGCAAACAATAATTAAAGTCTGAAAGAATGAGATTCCACTCTTGCAAAATTAAGGTTTCAGTGCCTGAGAGTTTGTTTGACAATAATTAAATGTTGTCACAGATGAAAAATTCACTTACGCTTAAATGAACAAGCTCTAACTTTTTCTGGCATGTTTGGTGGGTATCTAGTAGGTAAGTAGCCAAACTTCAAGGCATTGAATGTATTTGGATGGTGAATCTCTCAGCGAGATACTGTTAGGCAAAGTTTCTGGAGGAGCAGGGCATCTCAAGCGACAACTTCTTATTTTCCATTCTTATTAATGGTGCATGCGCAGACACCAGAAGTTGATGTCCAATTTACTTACTCCTTAATAACTATGAGCACTGATAGCCTCACCATTAGCCCAGATTCTGCGGTAAGACTGTTCGCCCTGCAGGAGGTGTCATGTTGTCCTGCCTTTCCAATTAGCATAGATCAGTGTAAAAGCACACTGAAAGTCACGTGTATGTGTAATGAACTGCGAGGCCAGTCATTCGCTGCTGACCACAAAAATCTGACCAAATATACAGATAGTGAAATTGGTCTACACCGCAGCACGAAATGGCATTGTAGTAAATCGGCAGCCTGTTACATACTGTGCCAGTTTTAATTTCCCCATTTACCTGGAAAATATTGCCAGGATTTTTAATTTCAAAAAAGTAAAGGTGACAGTGAGACTAGGTGACAAAAGAATCTTAACCATTCTGTGAACTTCAATGGAAAGAAGATTGGTAGAGGTGAAATATTGGTTGCTGATTCACTACAAACCCATATTCCACTGCTAGCATAGACCAATGTCTAGAATATGATGACTATGGAGTTCATACTGCTTAGTTTTTTTTTTAAGTAGCGAATAGGTGTATTGGCTATATGGAGAGTCGCACAGAATTATGCATAATTTTCTTATATAAATTGCATACTTTCTACCAGAATTACCTGCATCATAACTTCTACTATAAGAATATATATTTTCTGAAATATACATTAATGATGTTTTTGGTACAGGTCTTAAAAGTAACAAGCTTCTCTTTGGGCACCAATGACACACAACTATAATTCTCGGTCACTGTAATTACAGCTGTTGCTGTACTATCTAACTGCTGGTCAATTTCAAGTCCTGGATATGTTGAATGCAAAGTCTCACTCTCTCTCTTGTATGCCTGCATTCCAGCGTAATGGTTTTCATTGATAGAAGAGGTGCCTGCTCAAGCTGAGGAGCGGGGCTCCTGACTTAGGTAGACCCAAACACTGGTTCCACGCTCTGTCGTCATCTTCCTTGTAAACAGTAGATGTAGGTTTTCCAATGAGGTCTCCACTGTTCTTCTGAGAGTTCTGCTGGTCTCCCTCTGAAGTTATGGGGAGAGACTGGCAGAATCCCTGAGGAATTTTGGGAGCCTCATGATTTTCTTTTGCATTGTTAGCCTTGATTTTATCATATAACTCCCTTTAATAGTGCCGTAGAGGTCTACAGCATAGAAAAAGGCCCTTCAGCCTATAGAGTCTGCGCCAGTCAAACAAGTACCTAACTATTTTAATCCCATTTTCCAGCACTAGGCCCATAGCCTTGTATGCCATGGCATTGCAAGTGCACATCCAAATACTTCTTAAATGTTGAGGGTTTCTGCCTCTACCACCCTTTCAGGCAGTGAGTTCCAGATTCCCACCACCCTCTGGGTGAAAAAATTCTTCCTCACATCCCCTCTAAACCTCCTGTCCCTTACCTTAAATCTATGCCCCTGGTTATCGATCCCTCCACCAAGGGGAAAAGTACCTTCCTGTCTACCTTATCTGTGACCCTCATAATTTTATACACCTCAATCAAGTCCCCCCCTCAATCTCCTCTGCTCCACGGAAAATAACCCCAGTCTATCCAATCTCTCTTCATAACTAAAACTCTCCAGCCCAGGCAACATCCTGGTAAATCTCCTCTGCACTCTCTCTAGTGCAATCACATCCTTCCTATAATGTGGATTCCAGAACTGCACACAACAGTCTCGCAGTGGCCTAACCAGCGTTACCTCCCTGCTCTTATATTCTATGTCTCGGCTAATAAAGTCAAGTATCCCATATGCCTTCTTATCCACCTTATCTACCAGTCCCGCTACCTTAAGGGACCAATGGACACGCACACCAAGGTCCCTCTGATCCTCGGTACTTCCCAGGGTTCTACCATTCATCATGTATTCCCACCATGTAATAATCGGTTTGGTTCTAATACCCCTCCTTCTCCACAGAATTACAATCATTGATATTGCCCTTTTGCCAAAATGAAACATATTTATTCTGTACTTCATCCACCTCATAATTTAAAGCTGTGCTTTACCTGCTCTCCTCAAATTCTGGCCTCTTGTGCATCCCCAATTTTAATCGGTCTGCTATTGGTGACTGTGTGTTCAGTTGCCTAGGCCCCAAACTCTGGAATACCCTCCCTACACCTCTCTGTCTCTCCACCTCACTTTCCTCCTCTAAGATACTCCCCCAAAACCTCCCATGACCATCTGGCCACCTTATGTGGCTTGGTGTCATACTTTATTTTATAATAGTCCTATGAAGTGCCTTGGGACCTTTCATTGTGTTAAAAACGCTATATAAATCTAAGTTGTGTTATTGTTATGCCTTTGTTACATCCAGTCTCAAATAGTCCATGACCCTTGACAAACAAAACACTAGTTCGCTAATTATCCTTGCGCTTGTCAGTCATCTCTGGATTCTCCTTTATATTTATTTTCATCTACAAATCCATACGCGGCTTTGCCCATTGCTACCTCTGGAACCACAGGCAGATGTTCCTGCATGTATATTCCATTCTCTCCATCCTGGCCACGGTTAGAAATTCTTCAGGTCCCCACCCACCTTCTTAGCAGACTCTTCAGCCAGTACAGCAAGGCAATCTGGAAAACTCCCCCTAAATTCCCGTCTGCCCCCTCAGCCCTTTCCTGAACAGTTTCCTCTTTTGATCTTTCCTTCAGTCCTCCCGCCCCCTCAGCACTGCTCAGTGTCTCGATTATTTTCAGCTCCTGTGAAGCGCTTTGGGATATTGTATACAGTAAGTGTGCTACTTAAATACAAGCTGTTGCTGTTTATGGGAGTAAAACAAAATCCCATCTTCTCCTTTGGAAAAAAAGCCCATAAGGACTGAAGTTTACACTATTTGTTATCGCAGTTGCTTTTCATTGGAAGTATTCAGTAAACACACTGCACGATGGATATAAGCGAAATTGTAAGTGCTCCAAAGGAATGAGACACTGATATGAGACTATATTTTACAGAGCAAGTATAAACCCTTACTATTATGTACGTCGCGCTGTGTTGGTTCCATTCGGCACTTTAGCTTTATTACAGCTGGGAATGTAGATCTATTATTGCTTAGAATTAAGATAGAATGCAATTATTCAGCGTTCCTGTAAACTCACCAAACCTTCAGAATGAGAAACATTACTTAGTTTAGTTACCACAGCAAACAGAGATTTTCCAGCTTTAAACCCCCCACAACAGACTAGCCCTTTCAGAGTACATTTCAGTTCAAACAACAGCATCTGTTTCCAAGTCGTTCAATAAAGAAGATTTGTGCCACATAAAAATTTTGTTCCTTACCAGATTCTGTTGCTGTAACTTTAATGTAGCTCCAAAACACCACACGGGGCACCTTTTTTTCCCCCCAAAACAAAACGCAATCCCCCTCATCTGCTGGCCAGCTGAAAGCAATATAGTGGAAGATCAACGTTGGACACAGTTCCGAAGTGACAACAACTTTTCAGATGTGAAAGTGAATGCACATTGCTAAAGCTCCTCACGGTTCCCGGGGCAGTTCAGCAGACAAAGCTGCCCACGAACAGTGTACAGTTCACATTGCCTTGAGCGCTCCACCAAATGATCCCATTTCTGCCACTGGATGATTCCGTCTGAACGAAAGCCACCGCTATCCCCAGTGTTGCTAGGAAACGGGGTGTTTCTGACCTGAATTCTTAGATAAGTTTGCTGTTGCCCAGGACGGCGAGGCGGCACAAGGCTGCCCTTCATTAAAATGCAGCGCAAGAGATCCCAGCAGCAAATGCAAACTTCCAACCAAATGCAACTATTTCACTTTTCATTGTTTCCAGACCACGGCGCCGATGTTTTTTTGGAGTTTCCAGTAAAGGTCATGGTTACCATGGGCCAATTAGTCCCTTTGCTGAAAATCCCAGATTGCACCAGCTGATACAAACTCCCAAAGGACTTTCTCGTATTGACAGGCTGCTTCCTTCCAGTCTGTAGCACTGACAACCACGTTAAGTATTTTCAATTAGTGTTTTTATAGTCACTCTCTTCCAATACAGTTCATTCGGGACCATGATTATTCTTCAAACTCATTTCCATGGATGACATGAATCCATCTCAGTCATTAAAACAACAATCTGATAGTAAACTCCTTCAAAGCAAGAGATGAATACACAATAAATCCTCTCTAAAACGGTGAAAATAAAAACTACACCAAAATTGTGTTACAGTGCAGCATGCACTAGATAGATACTTATGGGAAAAGGATAGAAAGATAGATCAGTTTAACCAGATAGAGAGCACAGGCATAATAAACAATGCATGCTCAACCAAACTCTAGTGTATAAGGACTATATATAGAATAAGTAACCCTGGAGGGAGTTACAAAACACTCGCTTAATTGAAGGATTAAAATCATGAGAGTTTTGCCCATGTTTAATTATACAACTCATAATTATAGTCACTGTCATTTTGACTCTGGTGTTTTCTTTTTAATTGGTCGTATACGTGTAAATTACATTTTTAGTAGGATATGTGGATAGTTCCCAGTGCCTTTGTTCATTTTAGAATGATGTAAATGATGTGTGCTATTGACGCAAGCAAATGTGTGACACTGTACCACATCTTAAGACTAGTTAAAAGGGTATTGAAATATTGTGTAAATATAGAATTTCTAGATTAACTGAATGCATAAAATATCTTAATAAGACCACTGTTTTAAATGTTGCTTTCAGTTCAAAAACTGATTTCAAATAAAGGCTTTGTTCCTACTTTTTCTTACCTCATCGGTCTGTTAGAGTTGATATGTGGAATATTTTCCACTTTAGGTACCCACCTTCAGCATCCAGCATTGCCCAGGTTAGCGAGAGCACAGTTGAAGACAAAATGAGGCTGCCTCTACTGCACTCCAATAACATGTCTATTCTGAGGAACCTTGTAAATACCAATATAGAACCGACACACTTGGCAAATATCAAGCAGAGTGGGGGAGGGGAATTCCTCTTCATCGCAGACAATTCACAGAATGGAAATCTATCTTTTCTCACACATAACAATTCCAGATGTATTTTTCTGTTTTTTGTTACCAGTCGCCACCAAATATTAAATTGACTGCCAATGACTGATCCGAATCAAATGGAAATTATCCATTGATGCTAAATGAGGGAAATGAAAGGGGGTCTTCTAGACTGCTCAGTTTACACTGACCTCCGCTCAATTTTTAGCCCTGCTTCTCCAGTCTTTGTAAAGGAGACTCAAGACGATTGTCTAGTTCTCTGTGAATATTTACTATATAAAACTTTCTATATGTTTAGGTTATATGTTTATGGCTCGAGGGGTCACGCCCAGAAACAGGAAGAATTGCTGACTCAGCCTGATTATAATCCACACTGTACCACAGATGTATTCACAAAGCAGCAATCAGATCTTTGGTGCAAAGTGATAGTAGCAGTTTTTCTACCCATGTTCTTTTCAACACCTAAACGGTTTGCTAACATTTCAAAATCTCTTAAGGAACGGTTTAAGTCACCACCTTCCTTTAAATGTGAACGAGAATGGACAAAATTAATTGGTACAATGTGCTTAATTAACTGGATTTCCACTCTGGTCTTATGGTCCTTAAATTTCCTTTGTCAAATTATGGGCTGTATCACTCCTTTTCCCCCTGGTTTGTATTTGCACTGAAGTTCCGGTTCTCCTTTCTAGTACTGGCACAGTTCCTCTTGTAACAAAAACAGAATTACCTGGAAAAACTCAGCAGGTCTGGCAGCATCGGTGGAGAAGAAAAGAGCTGACGTTTCGAGTCCTCATGACCCTTCAACAGAACTGAGTATAGTTAGGAGAGGGGTGAAATATAATTTATAATTTATATATAATTTATATTTCACCCCTCTCCTAACTATACTCAGTTCTGTTGAAGGGTCATGAGGACTCGAAACGTCAACTCTTTTCTTCTCCGCTGATGCTGCCAGACCTGCTGAGTTTTTCCAGGTAATTTTGTTTTTATTTTGAGTTATCCCTGGTGCTCTGGCCAATATTTATCCTTCAACTGACATCATAAAAAAAGAACAGATTATCAGAACATTACCACATGAGTGTCTCTGGGAGTTTGCTGTGTTGTACATTGGCTACAGCATTTCCTACATAACAACAGTGACTGCACTTCAAAAGTACTTCACTGGCTGCAAAGCGCTTCGAGACGTCCGGTGGTCATGAAAAGCACAGTGCTTTTTTTCTGGACTCTTGTGCTTATAGCAACTGCTGTTTTCCTCTGGCAACTTATATAAAATTAGACTTAAAACTTAAAGTCTGCAAATGATATGGATATTTTATGCCACTTTTAGCTGCCCCCAATTGTTAGGGTTTCACTTTTTGTCACTTTTAGTTTGTGACCATAAAAGTTCCATAAACAGAATGATTTCTTACAGACTATACCTGTTTTTTTTTATTCATTAGATGTAGGCATCGTTGGCTAGGCCAGCATTTATTGCCCATCCCTATCAGCAGGCATTTTAAGAGTTGACCACATTGCTGTGAGTCACATGTGGGCCAGATCAGGTAAGGACAGCAGATTTCCTTCCCTAAAGGACATTAGCGAACCAGATGGGGTTTTTACAACAATCCAACAATTGTTTCATGGTCATCATTAGACTTTTAATTCCAGATTTTTTTTACTGAATTCAAATTCCACCATCTGCCATGGCGGGATTCAAATGCAGGTCCCCAGAGCATTACCTCTCTGGATTACTAGTCCAGTGATAATCCCACTATGCCATCGCCTCCCCCTGAGTGTGAGATGTGAATAATATAACATGCCATAGGACAGACTATCAACTCTTATCTAATGTTACCGTATTGGTAATCATGTTAGATATTTAGCACATTCTCCTGTCTTCAATGACTGGTGATATATATCACACCACCAGACTAATTTGTTCAGGCTAAACTAATGGTTATACTTATTTGTAGGATAATGCATCAAAATGACAAGTCACAACAGGGAACCAGAGGTAGAATATTTAAAATACTAAAAGGTAGAGCCCAGTTCACAAACAGCTAAAACATTCATTTTAAAATGTATTCCTCACAATTTGATAATCTGCAAAACATTTGGACTAAAAACTATTCCGTATATTTTTCAGTGCAATGTCCTTTGTGGCTGAAATATCAATCCCACAAATTCATCTTCACAGGTGAACTAAAGTTGGGCAGCAATAGCAGGATTAGTTATTCCAAAAGAAGTCGGGCATAGACAATTAACTTTCAGATAATTCCTGATCTTGCTCAGCGTGTGTTCTGTTGACCAAGCACAGGGTCCCCATGGAAATGAGGTGCCCTCCCATTGATGCTGCAAATCCTACTGTAGTCAATGCTGGAGGTCATTGGAAGTGTGAGCACAGGATTGCATACTGTTGTTTTGGTGGGCCATATTCTTTCGCTTATCACTGAACTGTTTATTTATATGCGAAGCAAGATGTTGTTGTTTTTGTATTTTGCTTCATTTTGTTTTCTCTTAATGCACTCGAGGAGAGATTTCCTTCAATTAAATATCGGGAAACCATTGTCTTCGATGCCCATCACAGCCCCATTCCCTCACCATCGATTCCATCCCTCTCCCCTGCCATTGTCTCAGGCTGTTCAAACTCAGCTTCCCCTTGGACCCTGAGCTATGTTCCTGAATCCATTTCCAATCCTTCACTAAGGCTGCCAGCTCCTACCTCTGTAAATTACCAGTTTCTGCTCTGCTCAGCCTGAAACCCTCACCTGTGCTTTTTTTTAAATATACCCAGCAACAGTGAAGGAACTGCAATATATTTCCAAGTCAGGATGGTGAGTGGCTTGGAGGGGAACTTCCAGGTGGTGGTGTTCCCATGTGTCTGCTGCCCTTGTCCTTCTAGATGGTAACGGTCATGAGTTTGGAAGGTGCTGCCTATGGAGCCTTGGTGAGTTTCTGCAGTACGTCTTGTAGATGATACTGTCCGTCAGCAGTGGAGGGAGTGAATGTTTGTGGATGGGGTGCCAATCAAGTGAGCTGCTTTGTCCTGGATGATATCAAGCTTCTTGAGTGTTGTTGGAGCTGCACTCATCCAGGCAAGTGGAGAGTATTCCATCACACTCCTGACTTAGGCTTTGTAGATGGTAGATAGGCTTTGGGGAGTCAGGAAATGAGTTACTCCCCGCAGGATTCCTAGCCTCTGACCTGCTCTTGTAGCCACAGTATTTATATGGCTAGTCCAGTTCAGCTTTTGTTACATCCAGACTTGACACATCCAATGTTCGCCTGGTCATCCTTCCATCTTCCACAGTCCATACATTTGAGCTCATCCGAATGTGTGCATCCCATATCCCACCTCACACCATGTCCCATTCATTGATCACCCCTGCACTCCCTGACCTACATTGGTTCCCAGTCTACCAACATCTCGAATTTATGTTCAAATTTTTCCCTGGCCTCACCCTTCCTCACTTTTGTAACCTCTTCCTACAACCTCCTGAGAATCCTGCGGCCCTCAAATTCAGGCCTGTTCTGCCTTCCAACTTCTTTGGTCCCTTTGAAAGCATTGGCAGCCTTGACTTCAGCTTTTTAGAGTTTTGGCTCAGGCATTCCCTCCCTAAACCTCTCCATTTTCTCTCTCTTCCTTTAACACACTCAGAGAAAAAAACCCTCCTGGGAGGTTGTTGGGGCCATGGAGACTCCCTTCCCTGCTCACAACCCCCTTTTGGGGCAATGAACCTCTGGCTCTGATGGCCCCCCTCACAGGCTACCACAGGAGGCCGCCTGCATTAAGTTGATAGCTGCCCAAGGCGGCAGGTCATCACCCCATCGTTGGTAAAATGCCAGTGACCCTGTAAAAGGATCCTTAATAATGCCTTTAATTACACTAATGGGCTGCCTGCATCCTGGGAACAGGCAACTGCTCCACATCCAGTTCCACCACTGGGAAAATGCCCTGGTGGTGCATCTGCTTCAGGGAGCTGTCCCAATATTTGGCTTCCTGTTGTTTTGCCAGCCATCCCACCTCCCAGCCCACCATTCGGGGGTGGGGGGCAGGAAAATTCTACCCATAAAACCTTGCAGAAAAGAAACAGTCCATTAGACCCATTGGACAGAATTTAATGGTTGCAGTGGTGGGCCTGTCCATTGGCTGGAGAGCCAGTAGCAAACCCTCCACAGCCATTCCGAGCCCTCCCAACTTGACAATGTCAATAAGGCACTTACCTGGTTAGCAACAGAGTCCTTATTGCTTTTCGGGAGAATTTCCCGCCTCTGGGAGCTGCCAGCCAATCAGAGGCCAGCACTTGCAGCGCCACTGGGAGTAGTGGCTACTGCCAGTACTACAGGAAGCTTGAGGCTGCAGATCACTGCTGGAGTTCTGGAGGGAAGGTAGGTGAGGCAGGATCACCAGGGCCAGTCAGCGAGGCTGGGGTCTTCCCATGGGGGCAGCCCTTGCCACTGGCGAGTCTCTCCCTTGGGCATAGGCTACCCTAGTAGTAGGGACCCCGCCCCCAACCAGGCCGCAGGCATACCTGCCAGGATTCACCTGGTAGTTTTCCCACGTGCTGCAGCCCCTGCCTGCCACTGCTTGAATACCTGTGGCAGCAGGATTAGGCCCTTAAGCAGCAACATAAGGGCCTCAATTGGCCAAGGCTGTCCCAAAACTTCCCACCCCAGACTTAATCGTGGGAGTCATGAAGACAACAAGGTTTCCACCCGGCACATTCCCATCTTATTATACGGCCCCCCCCCACCTCCTGCCGACCTCGAGGGCAGTATTAAATTCTGCCCATTGAGTCTTTACCTACACACTAATCACTGAGGTTAAAACCCACTTGCTCGCTCCCTGTTTCCTTCTATATTCCTCTGTCACAAACATTTCCCTTTCAGGAGAGTTTCTGGCTCTGCTTCAACAACAGTTGGTGACAGAAATTCCACAATGTAACCACCCTCTGTGTCAGGAAATTATTTTCTAACCTCTTCAATCATTTTTAAGGTCTGGCATCAAAGGGCATGCTTCGGGCACAGTTGGTACTCATAGTAAACTCTGGGATTTCGCATGTTTGCCAATTTAGCCTTCATTTGCATAGTTCTCAAAGGTGGAATGAGGTGGTTGCAGAGAATGTGTATGAACAAAGAATGCTCTTTAAAAAAAAAATCAGTTTCAGATGGTGGATTATTGGACAAGGGGCCTGGGTATCACTTATATCCCAAATTCTGAACTCTTGGCTTCTCACGTCATGACAGAGATGATTTTAACCCCTTTCTGTGTTTACAAAGAAAGCAAAATATGGAGTGGTCTTGAAACTACAAAGATGCTATTAAGGTGCAAATGCTTAATGACTTCACAAAATTATTAACGTTTATAGCATAGAAGGAGGGCATGTGTCCCATTGTTTCTGTGCTCCTTGTTACATCATTCTAAAAGTTAATCCCATTGTCTCTCTCTCTCCACCCCCCCCCCCCCCCCCCCCCCCACCCACCCAAACCCCGTGGCACTATGTCTTCCTCTGCCAGAAGTGTTAATCACAGAATCGTTATGGTTATTTGGCCCATTGTGTCTGCACCGGCTCTCTAAATGAGCATCATGACTCATGCCATTCTCCTGCTCTTTCCCCGTACCCTTGCACATTCATAATCATCTAATGCCCTCCTCTTGAATGCCTCGGATTGAATCACATTTCCAGGCAGTGCATTCCAGACTTGAACCACTCGCTGTGTGAAAAAGTTTTTTCTCACATCACATTTGCTGCTTTTGCAAATCACTTTAAATCTGTGCCCTCTTGTTCTCGATCCTTTTACGAGCGGGAACAGCTTGTCCCTATCTATTCTATCCAACCCCCTCGTGATTTTGAGCACAACTATCAAATCTCCTTTTAGCCTTCTTCTCTCTAAGGAGAACAGTCCCCAACCTCTCCAATCTATCCTCATAACTCAAGTTTCTCATCCCTGGAACCATTCTTGTAAACTTACGCTCTCTCCAATGTGATCACATCCTTCTTATAGTGCGAAGCCTAGAACTATAAACAATACTCCAGCTGAGGTGTAACTAGTGTCTTATATAAGCTCAGCATAACCTCTTTGCTCTTGTAATCCATGCTGCCATGAATAGACCCCAGGATACTGTATTCTTTATTAACTGTTCTCTCCACCTGTCCTACCACCTTCAATGATCTATGCACATAAACACCCAAGCCCCTCTGCTCCTGCACCCCCTTAAGAATTGTACCCCTTATTTTATATTGTCTCTCCATGTTCTTCCTATCAAAATGCATCACCTCACATTTCTCCGCATTGAACTTGATCTGCCACCTATCTGCCCACTCCACCAACTTGTCTATGTCCTTTTGAAGTTCTACACTGTCCTCCTCACAGTTTACAACACTCCCAAGCTTCATATCATCCGCAAACTTTGAAATTGTCACCTGTACGTCATTAATATATATCAGGAAAAGCAAAGGTCCCAATATCAACCCCTGGGTAACTCCACTACAAGCCTTCCTCCAGCCCAAAAAATAACCATTAACCATTACTCGCTGCTTCCTATTACTTAGCCAATTTTGTATCCACATTGCTGGTGTCCCTTTTATTCCATGAGCTATAGCTTTTCACAAGTCTGTTATGTGGCACTGCTTTGAATGCCTTTTGAAAGTCCATGTGCACCACGTCAACAACATTACCCTCATCAACCCTCTCTTCAAAAAAACCCCAGCAAGTTAGTTAAACATGATTTCCCCTTTAGAAATCTATGCTGGCTCTTCCTAATCAGCCCACATTTTTCCATGTGACTACTAATTCTATCCCGAATAATTGTTTCTAGAAGCTTCCCCACCACTGAAGTTAAACTGACTGGTCTGTAATGGCTGGGCTTATCCTTACAACCTTTTTGGACAAGGACGTAATGTTTGCAATTCTCCAGTCTTCTGGCACCTCCCCTAAGTCTAGGGAAGACTGAAAGATTATGGCTAATGCCCCTGCAATTTCCATTCTCACTTTTTCGATATCCTTGGATGCATCTCATCTGGTCCCAGTACCTTGTCAACTTAAGTAGCAACAGTTTATTCAATACTTCTTCCTTATCAACTTTGAACTCTTTTAGTGACAGCGTTTCCTCCTCTGTCACCATGGCCTGGGTAGCTTCCTTGGTAAAGGCAGATGCAAAGTATTCATTTAACACCTCAGCCATGCCCTCTGCCTCCATGTGTAAACCCTCCTTTTGGTCCCTAATCGGCACTACTCCTCCTTTTACCATCCTTTTACTATTTATATGCCTATAGAAGACTTTGGGATTCCCCTTTATGTTGGCTGCCAGTCTTTTCTCATAATCCCTCTTTGCTTCTCTTATTTGCTTTTTCACCTCCCCTCTGAAACTTCTGTATTTCACTTGGTTCTCAATTGTATTTTCTACCTGTCACCTGTCATAAGCACAGCTTTTCTTCTTTAACTTAACTTGTATCTCCTTTTTCATTCAGGGAGCTCTGGATTTGTTTGCCCTACCTTTTCCTTTTGAGGGAATATATCTTGACTGTGCCCAAACCATTTCTTTTTTGAAGGTAGCCCATTGTTCAGCTACAGTTTTTCCCACCAACTTTTCATTCCAGTCTATCTGGCCCAGCTCTGTTTTTGCCCCATTGAAGTCAGCTCTTCCCCAGTTAATTTTTCTTACTCTGGATTGCTTATTCTCCTTTTCTACCATCATCCTAAACCTTATGATCACTATCTCCTAAATGTTCCCCCACGGACACTTAATCTACTTGGCACACCTCATTGCTAAGAACCAGGTCCAACAGTGCACCCTTTCTTGTTGGATTGGACACATACTGCTGTAGAAAATTCTCCTGAACACAATCTAGGAACGCTTGCTCCTCTCCGCCCTTTACACTACCACTGTCCCAGTCTACATTCAGGTAATTAAAGTCCCCCATTATAACTACTCTATAATGTTTGCATCTCTCTAATTTTCCTGCAGATTTGTACCTCTACATACTTCCCACTAGTTGGCAGTCTATAGACTACACCGAGCAATGTAATTCCATCCTTTTTGTACCTTAGCTTTAGCCAAATTGATTCTGTCCTTGAACCCTCTGGGACATCCTCTTTCTCCAGCACTGCTTTCCTTAACGAATACCAATTTTCCTGGTAGCAAAACATTTCATGCTCTGCCACAGAAGCAAAATACTGCAGATGCCAGAACTCTGATGTAAGGTGATTAACCGGACATGTTAACTTTGCTTCTCTCTTCACAGATGCTGCCTGACCGGCTGAGTATTTCTAGCCTTTTCTGCTTTTTATTGCATGCTCTAACAATTGTATGTGTAAATAAATTTCTCCAAAAGCGTCTTCTCAGCCTCTCAGTGACATTTTAAAATTGATGCTCCTTGTCTCTGGCTGAATGCTTTGAGTTAATGACTATTAATTAAGCAGACAAGAATTGTACAAAGGTGTTTTAAATTGTTTGAACTTAGTAGACCTGCTGCGTTACAAATCATCTGGTAACAATGACCTCAAGGTGCACCACTGGGCATAAAAATGTTTGTCACTACCACAAAAGTATGATTGGCTTAGCCCAGTCAATAAACAACAAAAGGGTGTACTTCCATTTGCGCAGTATTTTTATTGCAATGTAACTAACCTCAATGTTGATTAGGCACTAGTTCACCAAAACAGTTGAGGGACCACTTGGCACCATGAGAAAGAATTTCTGCAGAGCTCCCTCTGATCTTGCTTATAATTTTGGTGGAAGATTGGTGAAAACATGAGAGAAGCTATATTTTACACAGTTATTACACATTGCAAAGCTGAAATTAAGCCCTTTTGTTGTTTATTAACTATGGTATTTCTGTGCTAGTGACAGAATAAAAAAAACAACTTTACATATGAGGGAGGTGGTGGTGTAGTGGTATTGTCACTAGACTAGAGATCTAGGGTAATACTCTGGAGACCTGGGTTCAACTCCCACCAAAGCAGCTGGTGAAATTTGGAATCAAAAGTCTGATGATAACCATTGCCAATTGTTGTAAAAACCCATCCTAGGTTTTGCTAATGTCCTTTAGGGAAGGAGATCTGCTATCCTTACCTGGTCTGGCCTACAATGTGGTTGACTCTTAAATGCCCTCTGAAGAAGCGCAATTAGGGATGGGCAAAAAATGCTGGCCACATCCCATGAACGAATATGAAAAAAATAACATGCCAAGAAGCCGTTGTTACCGGATGATTAAGAGAACAGCAATGTTTAGTAAGGTTACTGCAATAAGGAATGAAACAGTGTTGGTTAATGTTTTTAACCCCAACAATCATAAATAATGAAGTGACACATTTTCTTTTCTTTCTATTCCAGACAGGTTGCTCCAACAAACCAGTGTTTTGTAGAAATATATTATGAAGTAATCTTATATTTTTATTTAACTAAATTATGATGTTGCAACATTCAGAATCAAGATTTTAAAATTGATATTGCAGCTACAGAAGGGATTCCGTTGCCGTGAGTGTCAAATTTATCTCTGTTTGTACTCTGGACTTTGAGCTCGTGAACCTGCTCATTTGTGTGAGTCAAGCTTTAGCTCTCACAATGGCTAGGCTTACCTTGAAATATATAGACTGGATGAACCTTTTGTGATAGTTTTATCTCCTCGTGATTCAACTAAAAATTGCTTGTGTACCATCCAGCTATATTATAGGATTTTATGCAGTCTTCACCGCTTACAAAGTATTTCGCCGCACCTCTGTAATCCATAGGTGCTTTCTTGATTTTGGAATCCTATCGGAATATCATTAGTAATTTGCTATTTGTGGTTAATTTTGTCATTGTGCCTTATAAACAGAAAGTGAATAAAGGTGGTTAGTCCAAGAAAGGTCCAGAGCTCTTAAAAAGAAGACAGCATTTATATAGCACTTTTCACCACCACCAGACATCTCAAAGTGCTCTACAACCAATAAAGTATTTTTGAAGTGTCGTCGCTGTTGTAATGTAGGAAACAAAACAGCCAGTTTGCACACAGCAAACTCCCAGAAGCATCAATGTGATAATGGCCAAATTATCTGTTTTTGTGATGTTGATTGAAGGATGAATATTGGCCAGGACACCAAGGATAGCACTCCTGATCTTCTTTGAATAGTGCTATGGGATCTTTCACCAGAAAGAGTAGATGGGGCCTCAGTTTAATGTCTCATCTGAAAGACATCACCTCCAAAAGTGCAGTACACCCTCGGCGCTGCAGTGGAGTGTCAGCCTTGATTTTGTGCACAAGTCCTGGAGTGGGGCAGCATTTTGAAAAATAACTTTGAAAAACGATTTCTCCTAATATTGTCCCTTCCTCACCTGAAGTCACTGACTCATGTTGGGAAATGGTTTCAAAACCCAAACACAGTGGATATCAGTGGCTTTGTTCCAGTGGTTGATCTCCATGTAAGAGCCTAGACTGGGAGTGCTGGCAGGCTATTTGACTATGCTGGGCATCACAAACAATCCTACCCTCACCAACAAAAACAGAAAATGCTGGAAAAACTCAGCAGGTCTAACAGCATCTGTGGAGAGAAAAAAGAAACAGTTAACATTTCGAGTCCGTATGACTCTTCTTCAGAGCTAAAGAGAAGTAAAGATGTGATGAAATTTATACTGTTTAAGGGGGGATGGAGCAGGTGAAGCTGGATAGAAGGCCAGCGATGGGTGGAGGCAAAGGAGAGATTGCCAGAGATTTCATGGACAAAAGGACAAAGGGGTGTTAATGATAGTGGTACTGGTTAGAGGAGGTGCTGATGGCAGCATTAAGGTAAGAAAGCAGAATGTGATAATAGCAGAACAAGGGTAAGCACTCTGGAAAGAACATCATGAACAAGTGACAGATGGCCCTTGTGGGGATGGGGTGGGGGGAGGAGATGTTGGTGGGAAAAAAGATTGAAAATAGGATACATGGTGGGGATATAACAATTAATAAAAATGAAAATAAATAAAAACAAAAATAAGTGGATAAAAAATAAAAATGAAAATGAATATTGAAAAAAGGGGGGTAGGATGGAGGAGAGAGTTCATGGTCTGAAGTTGTTGAACTCAATGTTAAGTCCAGAAGGTTGTAAAGTGCCTAGTCCGAAGATGAGGTGCTGTTCCTCCAGTTTGCGTTGAGCTTCACTGGAACATTGCAGCAGGCCAAGGACAGACATGTGGGCAGGAGAGCAGGGTGGAGTGTTGAAATGGCAAGCGACAGGAAGTTCTGGGTCATGCTTGCGGACAGACCAAAGGTGTTACGCAAAGCAGTCACCCAGTCTGCGTTTGGCCTCTCCAAAGGAGAGGAGACTGCATTGGGAGCAGCGAATGCAATAGACCAAATTGAAGGAGGTGCAAGTGAAGCACTGCTTCATCTGAAAGGAGTGTTTGGGCCCTTGGACGCTGAGGAGGGAGGAGGTAAAGGGTCAGGTGTTGCGCCTTCTACGATAGCATGGGAAGATGCAGTGGGAGGGGGATGAGGTGTTGGAGGTGATGGAGGAGTGGACCAGGGTGTCCCGGAAGGAATGGTCCCTATGGAATGCTGACAGGAAGATGAGTTTGGTGGTGGCATCATGCTAGAGTTGGCAGAAATGGAGGAGGATGATCCTTTGAATGCGGAGGCTGGTGGGGTGAAAGGTGAGGACCACAGGGACCCTATCATGGTTCTGGGAGGCAGAGGTGTGCGGGGGATGGGTCGGGCATGGTTGAGGGCCCTGTCAACCACAGTGGTTTGGAAACCTTGGTTAAGGAAGAAGCAAGACATGTCAGAAGCCCCGTTTTGGAAAGTGGCATCATCGGAACAGATGCGACAGAGATGAAGGAACTAAGAGAATAGGATGGAGTCCTTACAGGAAGCAGGATGTGAGGAGTCAGTAGGCTTGTAATGAATATTGGTGGACAGTCTATCACCAGAAATTGAGACAGAGAGGTCAAGGAAGGGAAGGGAAGTGTCAGAGATGGACCATGAGAAGGTGATGGAGGGGTGGAAATTGGAAGCAAAATTGTTAAATTTTTCCAGGTCTTGACGAGAGCATGAGAGCAAGGTCTTTTGCCCTGTTACTTCTCTTTAGCCGTGAAGAAGAGTCATACGGACTCGAAACGTTAACTGGTTTTTTTTCTCTCTCCACAGACGCTGTCAGACCTGCTGAGCTTTTCCAGCATTTTCTGCTTTAGTTTCAGATTTCCAGCATCTGCAGTATTTTGCTTCTACCCTCACCAAAGTGGAATGTCCTTTGCTGCAACGCTGCTCATTCATAACAGAGACGTCATGTGGTATTTGCAAAAGATCTGTACTTGTGCCTCAGCTTTTCATCTTATATAAGAACATAAGAACTAGGAGCAGGAGTAGGTAATTCAGCCCCTCGAGCCTGCCCTGTCATTCATTACGATCATGGCTGATGACTTGAAAGGAGGGACAGAGTTGTATAGTCAAGTTTGCAGATGACCCTAAGTTACAAGGCACAGTAAATTGCCTAGGTTGGAACAGGAAGTTCCAAGGAACAGAGACAGATAACTGGGCAAAACTATAACAGATGAAGTTCAAGGTGGGGATATGTGAGGTTATCTACTTTGAACCTGAGAAAGACAAGTCAGCATTTTCTGTTTTTATTTCAGATTTCCAGCATCCTGTAGTACTTTGCTTTCGATTATTTTCTTATTGGTAAGAGATCAGGAGCTGTGGATGAGCAAAGTGATTCAAGTGTGATGTGCACAAATCGCTAAAAGTGAGGCCACAGTTACAAAAACCAATCAAAGTTGAGCTTTATCTCAGGGAAATAGGAGGACAGAAGTGAGAAAGTGATGTTTCAGTTGTACAAAGACTTGGTTCAATTCCATCTGGAGAATTATGTTCAGTTTGGAAACCGACCCTCAGGAAAGATATAGGCCTGGATTTTCCATTGCCGATAGCACTGAATGCTGAGGCGTTTGTTGCTGTGCATGTAGGGACCCATTGGAAGTCCTCACCCGCTCACATGCATGGTAACTGCCCAGAAAGTTTAACCTTCCGATGGGCAGATTTCACTGCCCAGGCCTCTCTGAAAACTTGGGCCTGCTGCACGATCTTAGTTGGTTACTTATCCTAGTATTTCCCCCACTGTTAATCACTGATTCACCCCAGAAATTAACAGTATAGCCCACCCACTCTGCACGCTCCTCCAACATCCCCATGCATCCCCACACACCCACCCACAATCACCCCAACCCATGACTACTGCTGCCCCCAACCCGGTTACCCATTCTGCTGACTACCCACCCGTCAGCCACTCAACACCACACCCACCCATCACCCCGACTATCCACCCCTGACTTCCAACCCGACCCAATTACCAAGCACCCTAACTACCCATCCGCCCAGCCCAATGCCCACTCTCCTCAACTACCCACTTCCTCACCCCACCACCCTCACACCCACCACCCCCACTAACCCCACTCAAACCTTTGAGACCTTTAAAAACTTACCTGAACACGGAGGTATGCTCGTAATAAGAAGGTGTGACCTCTCCGCTGCTCCTTGTCACCACTGCTCTCTATGGATGACTGTGCTGAGGGATGGTTACTGCCTCCAGGACAGTAAGACTCAGCTGAAAGGACCAGAGAAAGTAGGGCCGGAAGTGTCTTTGCACTCAACAGCGATTGCCCCTGCATCATTGCTGACCGGAAGATCTGAACCATATAGGTCTTAAACAGTCCCTGGAAAAGTGCCAGGGCTTAAAGCGTTAAATTATGAGGCTAGCTTTCTTAAACAGTTTGTACTCCCTTGAATATAGAAGATATCTTTCTTGGCTCCAGGAATGTCAGAGTTGCTGGCAAGGCCAGCATTTGTTGCCCATCCCTAATTGCCCTTGAGAAAGTGGCAGTGAATTGATGGATGGTCTAATTGAGATCTTTAATATGATAAAGCGATTCAACAGGGTAGACATAGAGAGTCTTTTCCCTCTGATGAGGGAATCCAGAACAAGGGGGCTATATCTTACAATTAGATCTAGGCGTGAAAGCTGGAAGCACTGGGTAGTGGAAATCTGGTACACATTCCCCAAAAAATTGCAGATTCTGGGTCAAAATGAATTTAAGGCTGAGATCGATTTTTCTAGGTAAGGGAGTTAAATGGAATTCAGGCACAGATCAGCCATGATCTAATTTAATGATGGAACAGATTCATGGGGCTGTTTGCTCCACTTCTGCTCCCATGTTTCTATGATTGCCACTGAGAAGAGCCATAGGTCTGACACAGATCAACCATAATATAATTGAACATGAACCCCACCCTTCATTACACCAGTGCATCATTTCCACTTTCATAGAAGCTCACAGCGCAGGAGGAGATCATTCAGCTCTTTGGAAGTTCTATCCAATTAGTCCCAATCCCCTACACTTCCCCTATTGTCCTGCAAGTGTTTCATTCTCAAGTTTACATTCAGGTACAGCAAGCAATGAAGAAAGCATTTTGTATGTGAGCCTTTACTCTTATGCTCCAATGCCTTAGTCATAAAATTTTTTAATTGACATTATGGAGTCCTTGGTGAGACCACACCTGGAATATGGTGCACATTTTTAGCCTCCTTACCTGGGGAAGGATATATTTCCCTTAGAGGGGCTCTGACAAAGGTTCACTGGACTGATTCCTGGAACGAGTGTATTGTCCTATGAGGGAAGATCGAGTAGACCAGTCCTTTATTCCCTGGAGTTTTTAAAAAATTCTTTCACAGGATGTGGGTGTTGCTGGCAAGGCTGGCATTGTCGTCCATCTCTAATTGCCCTTGAGAAGGTGGCGGTGAGCCGCCTTCTTGAACCGCTGCAGTCTAGCTGCTACCTATAGCAGTTTGGATGAGAGCTGATCTTATTGAAATGTACAAAATTCTTAAGGGGCTTGACAGGTGGATGCTGGGAGGATGTTTCCCCTGGCTGGGGAATCTAGACTCAGGAAAAGGCGTCAGCTATTTAGGAACAAGATATGGAGAAATTTCTTCAGTGAGAAGGCTGTGAATCTTTGGAATACTGTACCCCAGAGGGCTATGGATGTTCAGTCCATGAGTATATTCACGTCAAAGATCAACAGGTTTTTGGATTCTAAAGGAATCAAAGGATATTGTGAGAGTGCCAGAGGTGGAGTTGAGGTAGATCAGCCATGATCTTACTGAATGGCAGAGCAGGCTTGAAGGGCTAAATAGCCTGCTCCAGCTCCAATTTCTCATCTTCTTACATATTCAAACTCTTTTGAAATTTGCTAATCTTCCCCCAAAGGGCATTAGTGTACCGTTAATGGGCTTTTACAACAAACAATGGTTGTCATGGTCACCATTACTGAGACCATTACTGAGACTACACCATTACCAGTTTTCAATTCCAGTTTGAGTTCAAACTCCACCATTTGCCACAGTGGGATTTGAACTGCTGTCCCCAGAGCATTAGCCTGGGCCTCTGGATTACTAGTTCAGTGACATCACCACTTTGTTCCCCTAAATCTGGGTGCTTTGGTTATTGATATTCCTGCTAGTGATTGTGACCATAGTCAAGAAGGGAGACAAGTCCGATTGTGGTAACTACAGAGGAGTCTCTCTGCTGTCTGCTACAAGGAAGATCATTGCATGGATCCCCCTGAACCACCTCCTCCCAGTGGCTAAGGAATTCCTTCCACATTCGCAGTGCAGTTTTCACCCAATCGAGAGGCACCACAGACATGATATTCATTGCACAACAAATCCTAGTAAAATGCAAGGAACAGCACCAACTGCTGTACATGGCCTTTTTCAACCTCACGCAAACATTTGATTTTGTCAACTGCAAAGCCTTATGGAGCATCCTCCTCAAATTTGTTGCCATTCTCCACCTGCTCCATGATGACATGCAAGCCTTGATCCTCACCAATAGAACCACCACAGAGCTTCAGTGAAGAATGAAGTCCAACAAGGCTGTGTCATTGCACCAACTCTCTTCTCTACCTTGCTGCAATACTGCATCACATCTCCAGCAAAGGCCACAGGCACGGAGATCATTTACACAACAGACACTGCCTTCAAAACAAAAGCCAAACCCCAACCCCAGTCTTTGAGCTTCAGTATGCAGATGCTTGGACATGTACTCAGTCAGAAACTGAGTTCCAGGTCATTGTCCTTCTCCGAAGTACATGAGAAAAAGGGCCTTTCACCAAACACTCGGCAAAATAAGGTCCCCTTCCAATCAGCTCCCACAGCACAACACGTCCCTCTATCAATTAAGATCAGCAGCAAGATCCTGGAAAATGTGGACCACTTTCCATATCTTAGGAACCTCCTCTTGATGAAGGCATAGATGTCGACATTCCTCATCGTCTCCAATGTGCCAGCTCAGCTGCATCGACTTTGGTAAAAGTATTTGAGAGCCAGGATCTCAAACCAGAGACTAAGGTCATGTTTTACCAGGCAGCAGTGATCCCTGCACTTCCAAATGTTTCGGAGAGTTGGACAATCTGAGCTTATACCTCAAAGCGCTGGAGAAGTACCACCACCAGAGCCTTCGTAATATCCTCCAAATCCGATGACAAGAAAGGCAGGGACTCCCACGAGTTGGCAGCATCCTTTTCCAAGTCAACTTGCCCAACATATGGCACTAAATCACTCAAAACCAGCTCCACTGGGCAGGATTTGTAATTCATATGCCTGACACCAGACTTCCAAAGCAACTGCTCTACTCAGAACTCGGTCATGGCAGGAGAACAAGATAAACAATTTAGGGATGTCCTCAGAGCATCCCTGAAGAGGTCAAACATCCCTGCTGACACATGGGACACCATGGTTTGTGACCGACCAAAATGGAGAAGGTTCATCCAGGAAGGCACTGAATACATCGAGAGACTTCATCGGGAACACACAGAGGTGAGGTCGAGGCATCGAAGAGAGTGCACAAACCTCCCAACAACCTCCAATGACCCTCCAAGCTCCACCTGATGTGGTGGAATCTGCAGATCATGCACTGGACTTATCAGGCACCTCAGAACCCAGTGAACTGGAGTGGAAGCAAATCATCCTCGATCTCGAGGAACTGCCTATGAAGAAGAGTGGAAATAGTTTCCCCCTATCAACTCGATCAAAACCCTTCATAGCTTTGAACACTTTTATTTAACCTCAAAGGAGAACAGTCCCAGATTCTCAGCCTTTCCATGTGTAATTCAATATTGTGGTTTCTCAGGCTAAGCTTGAAAATTTGACATGAAACGAGCACAATTTTGTATTGTGGAAATTATACCAAACAGGAATTGGACTCAGGCTGCCCCTACAGTAATTTTCAGCCCAGGCCATAAACAGACTCCGAGCTGCCTCTTACATGAGTTTAAATGTCTGAGAGACCTAGCTAACTGTTTTTAATTTATAGCACTTCCTGATTAATTATAATACCTGGTGATCCAGCATAATTGGTTTAACACTACAGGAAGCACCGAGAATGATACAACTACGTAGCACATTATTATGGGGTAGATTTTACAAATTAGCACTCCTGACACAGGGTTGTGTGTGATGGGAGCACAGAATAGAAATTCATGCATAGCACTGAATAGACAATTTCCTGTTCATAATGGCACGTAATTCAGGCATCCGTGCCTGAATTTCCAATATGTCCACACATTGCCTGAAGCCTGTGTGGGTGCTAATTTGTAATATCTATTATAAAACGCATAGAATAGTCTTGAAATATATTGCACGCCTATGGCAAAATGCTACTCTAACATTTTGGACTGAACCAATTTTGATAATTCCAATGTTTTGAGGCCAGACAATGAATACATTCCTGGAAATAAAAATGATAAGAGGGATATGAGCCTACTGGCAGCAAAAACAGCAACTTCAAAGATAATCTAGGATAATGGGCTGGTAAAATGAGGAATTGGCACAGCATACATTTCACAATCACTGAACACTACCTCCCAAATGACTCAACTTGCCAAGGGCATTAGGAGTTAACGAGCATAACCCGTCTGTAAATATAATTAACCTTAGCAAGGCTTGTATACTTGATGTGGAAGTGGGGAATGAACCCAGTTGAACCCACATTGTACTTGTGACATATCCCTGCTGCCCATGCATATTAATCATTGCATCTGAGCCAGCATCTTGCTCAATAACAACTTACATTTATAAAGTGCCTTTAAATGTCCCAAGGTGCTTCACAAGAGCATTATAAAACACAATATGACACTGAGCCACAGGAGGAGATATGAGGTCAAATGACCAAAAGCTTGGAAAAGAGGAAAAGGGATATGAAGCCTTGAAAACCAATTTTAGGGAGTTAGAAAGGGAATTAGAAAGGGAATTAAAAAGCAGGACCTCAAGAGCAGTAATCTCAGGATTACTCCCAGTGTCACGTGCTAGTGAGCATAAGAATAGGAAGATAAAAGTTCAACACATGGCTGGAGAAATGGAGAGGCAGTAGGGGGATTGTCTCTCCTCTCACGCTGTTTTCAGTCAGGAGTGTGAAAACAGCGTGAGTCCTAAAACTCATACCTGTATAATTAAGAAAAGGATAACTTCTAGTTGTATTGGTGGGTGATACTAACCTTTAATAAGCACAGTAAAATTGCAGTATACATAGGAATTATTCTAAATTAATTAAGAAAATATTTAAAATAAATTAGTAAATAAATATTGTAAAGTTTAAGGTATGTCAGTGCAGCTCGGCCATGGAATGTGCATCCTGCGGGATGTGGGAGTCGTACAGGCACAAAGTGCCCTCAATGACTGCACCTGCAGGAAGTGTCACCAGCTGCAGACACTTGAACTCTGAGTTGCGGAGCTCAAGCGGCAGCTGGAGTCACTGTGGTGCATCCGCAAGGCTGAGGATTACGTGGATAGCACATTTAGAGAGGTGGTCACTCCGCAGCTAAGAAGTACACTGGCAGAGAGGGAATAGGTGACTGCCAGATTATTTAAGAGAAACAGGCAAGAAGTGTAGGAATCCCTTGAGGCTATTTTGCTCTCTAACCGCTTTTCCATTTTGGATACTGGTGAGGGAGATGGGTCCTCAGAGGACAGTAGCAAGAGCCAATTTCGTGGCACCACAGGTGGCTCAGTTGCACAGGAGGGGAGGAGGAAGAGTGGAAGTGCTATAGTAGTAGGGGATTCCATAGTTAGGGGAGCAGACAGGTGTTTCTGCGGCCGTAGATGTGACTTCAGGATGGTATATTGCTTTCCTCGTGAGAAGGTCAAGGATGTCACAGAGCAGCTGCAGGACATTCTTTTGGGGGGAGGGTGAGCAGCCACAGGTCGTGGTCCACATTGGGACCAATGACATAGATAGGAAAAGGGATGAGGCCCTGAAAGCAGATTTTAGGGAGTTGGGGAAGAGAATTAAAAAGCAGGACCTCAAGAGCAGTAATCCCAGGATTACTCCCAGTGCCACGTGCTTGTGAGCAACAGATAGGAAAATTGAGCAGTTCAACACGTGGTTGGAAAAATGGAGTAGGAGGGAGGACTTTAGATTCCTGAGGCATTGGGACTGGTTCTGGGGCAGGTGGGACCTGTACAAGAAGGACGGGTTACACCTTAACAGGACTGGGATGAATGTCCTCACGGGGAGGTTTGCTAGTCCTGTAGGGGAGGGTTTAAACTAGATTGGCAAGGGGATGGGAACCTGAGGGGAAAATCAGAGTAGAGAGGAGAAAAACTAGTAGTGGGAAGTAGTGAACTATCAACTGATAATGAGGATATATCAGAGAGCAGCATCAAGGTAGATAGAATTAGAATAGGTAACAGTAAGTCATTAGATGGGGTTAGAATAAGAGGGAAAGTAAAAAAGCTTAAATCAGGGCTAATGTGCATTTATGTGAATGTAGTGTAGTTAATAAGATTGGTGAACTGAAGGCACAGGTTGACAAATGGAATTATGATATTATTGCTATAACAGAGACCTGGCTCAAAGAAGGGCAGGACTGGGCATTAAATATTCCTGGGTACAAGGTGTTTAGGAGAGACAGGGAAGGGAGAGGGGGGTGGGGGGGCGGGGTTGGTGGTGGTGTGGAATGGCAATATTGATTAAAGATGGCATTATAGTACTGGAGAGAGAGGATGTTACAGAGGGGTCAAGAATGGAATCTCTCTGCCTCAGATGGCGGTGGAGGCGCGATCATTGAATATGTTTAAGACAGAGGTAGATAGATTCTTGTTAGGCAAGGGAATCAAAGGTTATCGAGGTTAGATGGCAATGTGGAAATTCAAACACAAGAAGATCAGCCATGATCTTATTGAATGACACAGCAAACTTGAGAGGCCAAATGGTCTGCTCCCGTTCCTATTCCATATGTTCTTATGGTCTCTCTCCAGTGTGAATTCGCTGGTGTATTCACAAGTGGGATGACTGAGTGAATCGGTTCTGGGAAATGAGTTGGCCCAAGTGGATCAAACATCAGCGGGAGAGCCTCTAGAGGACAGTGATCATTTGTCATGGAAAATGACAAGGAACAATCGAGAGCAGGGATAATTAATTGAGGGAAAGCCAACTTTGATAGGATGAGAATGCATCTGGGCCGAGTGAGTTGGAATCTAATGTTGGCAGAAAAGACAGTGGCTGAACAATGGGCCACCTTCAAAGAAAAGGTATTGCAGGAAATGTCAAGGTATATTCCCTTGAAGGGGAAAGGTAGACCAAATAAACCCAGAGCGCCCTGGATGATGAGAGAGATAGGGGTGAAGCTGAAAATGAAGAAGTGCGCGTACAACAGATGTCGGGTAGAAAATACAATGGAGAGTCAGGCTGAATATAGAAGGACCTGAGGGGAAGTGAAGAAGCCAATAAGAAAAGCAAGGAGAGAGCATGAAAAGAGACTGGCAGCGAACATAAAAGGGAATCCCAATGTCTTCTATAAGCATGTAAATAATAAAAGGGTGGTAAAAGATAAGGGCCAATTAGGGACAAAAAAGTGGAACTTGCATGTGGAGGCTGGAGAAATAGTAGAGAAATAGTGAACGAGTACTTGCATCTGTCTTTACAAAGGAAGATGCTGTTATCCAGGCCAAGGTGAGAGAGGAGGTAACTGGTACACTAGGAGAATCTATAATTGAGAAGGAGGAGGTTTTAGAAAGGCTATCTTTATTTAAAATAGATAAACTACCAGGACCGGATGAGATGCAGCCAAGGGTACCGAGGGAAGTGAGAGTGGAAATTGCAGAGGCACTAGTGATAATCTTGGAGTCTTCCTTAGACACAGGGGAAGTGCCAGAGGACTAGAGAATTGCGAATGTTACACCCTCGTTCAAAAACAGGTGCAAGGATAAAGCTGGCAACTACAGACCAGTCAGTTTGACCTCAGTAGCAGGGGAGCTTCTGGAAACTGTAGTTTGGGATAAAATCAATAGTCACTTAGACAAACGTAAAATAATTAAGAGCAGCCAGCATGGATTCATTGAGGGAAAATCATGTTTAACTAACTTAGAGTTTTTTGAGAGGGTAACAGATGTTACCCTGTTGATGCAGTGTATGTAGATTTTCAAAAGACATTTGATATAATGCCACACAACAGACTTGTGAGCAAGATTCTAGCTCATGGAATAAAATGGAAAGTAAGCACTTGGCTAAGTGACTGACAGGAAACAGAGAAAAGTGATAAATGGTTGTTTTTCAGATTGGAGGAAGTTTTGTAATGGAGTTCCCCAGGGGTCAGTGTTGGGACCCTTGCTCTTCCAGATGTATATTAATTTCCTAAACTGTGGTGGATAGGGCATGATTTCAAAATTTGCAAATGATACAAAGATTGGAAATGTTGTCAACTGTGATGAGGATAGTCTTGAACTGCAAAAGGACATAGAAATGTTGGTAGATTGGGCAGACAAGTGGCAGATGAAGTTCAATGCAGAGAAGTGTGAGCTGATCCATTTTGGCAGGAAGAATATGGTCAGACAGTATAAAATAAAGGGAGAAACTCTAAAGGAGGTGCAGGAACAGAGGGACCTCGGCGTATATGTACATAAGCCAGTGAAGATGGCAGGGCATGTTGAGAGAGCAGTTAATAAGGCATATAGTATCTTGAGGCTTTATTAATAAGGGCATTGAGTACAAGAGTAAGGAAGTCATGTTTAACTTGTATAAGACACTAGTTAGGCCTCATCTGGAATACTGCATCCAGTTCTAGGAGCCACACTTGAGGAAGGATGTGAAGGCATTGGAGAGAGTACAGAGGAGATTCACAAAAATGATTCTAGGGATAAGAACTGTAGCTATGAGGATAGATTGGAGAAGTTGGAACTGTTTTCCTTGGAGAAAAGAAGGCTGAGAGGAGACTTGATAGAGGTATTCAAGATCCTGAGGGATATGGACAGGGTAAATAGTGAGAAACTGTTCCACTCAAGAAAGCAGCAAGATCTAGAGGGCACAGATTCAAAATAATTGGCAAGGGGAGTAAATGTGAAGTGAGGAAAAGAAATTTCACCCAGACGGTGGTTGGAGTCTGGAACAAACTTCCTGAAAGGGTGTTGGAGGCAGGTTTGATCAAGGTATTCAAAAGGGAATTGGATTGCTACCTGAAAAGAAAGAATGAGCAAGACTACGAGGATAAGGCAGGGGAGTGGAACTAGGTGGAATGCTCTTCAGAGAGCCAGTGCAGACTTGATGGGCTGAATGGCCTCTTTCTGCACTGTAAATATTCTGTCATTGTGAAAGAGGTGGTTTTAAAGAGTGTGTGTTAAAAGAGAGAAGCAAAATGGAAAGGTGAAGAGTTGTAGAGAGGGAATTAGAGATTTTAAGGCTTAGGCAGCTGAAGGCTCGGACACAAATAACAGAACGATCGAAATTGGGGATGCTCAAGAGGCCAGAATTAGATGAACACTTGGAGGAGGAGGAGATTACGGAGATAAAGAGGAGACAGGCCATGGAGGGATTTGGAAACTGGGTGAGAATTTTAAAAATCAAGATGTTGCTCAACCGGGAGCCAGCACAGAGCAGCAAGCACAGGGATGATAGGGGAACAGGACTTGGTGTGAAATAAGACGTGGGCCACAGAAGTTTAGATAACTTCAAGTTTACATGGGTAGAAGGTGGCAGATCAGCCAGGAGCCCTTTGGAATAGTCAAATCGAGAGGTGACAAAGACATGAATGAAGGTTTCAGCAGCATTGGAGCTGAGGCAATGTTACAGAGGTGGAAATAAAGTGGTCTTAGAAACACGCAAATATGTCTGGAAGCTCACCTTGGGTCAAATATGACACCAAGGTTGCAAACAGACTGGTTTAGCCTCAGACTGTTGCCAGGCAGGGAGAGGGATGCCGTTGGTCGCTTGTGAACAGAATTTGGAGCGGAGAATGAAAACAATGGCTTCAGTCTTCTCATTATTTGATTGGAGGAAGTTTCTGCTCATCCACTAATGGATGTTGGACAGGATGTTCCTCGGGATTGAAGCATAATGTTCAGTACAATAGGGATTGCAGTCAGTGGCTCCTCTAGTGGTGAACAGTTGTTTTATGGATGGGAAGGTGGTATACAGTGGGGTTTCCCTGGGACTGCTTTTCTATATTAATGACCTAGTATTGGGCATGCAGGGCACAACTTCAAAATTCACAGATGACAAAACATTTGGAAGTAGTGTGAACTGTGAGGAGGATGGTGATAGACCTCAAGAGGACATAGACAGGCTGGTGGCATGGGCAGGCATGTGGCAGAGAAGTGTGAAGTGATACATTTGGTAGCAAACATAAAATAAAGAATATAATTCAGAAGGGAGGGTGCAGAAACAGAAGGAGCTGAAAGGGGTGGGGTTGCGGTGGTATATGTACATAATTCAAGATTTATAAGGGTCAACAGCTTTTAATCTTTCAGTACTAAGCAGCAGCCGCAAAGGAGAGTTTCATATTTCCATTGCTCCACTGGCTTTCAAGTACAAGATGTCAGTGATTGAACTGCTGTCATTCTGGTTCCTATCCATGATGCTACATGAATTATATATCGCTTACATGGACAGAAAGACTTACCACTCGTTGTGCATTTGGTCTTCAGCCAACAACGCAGAATCATTTCGGTCAATGTCAGGCACTTCCCCCGCCCCCCAACAATTCCCACAATTAATTTACTTCATGCCAATCATCCATTCTAACCTTACGTGAAGAGCATTCTGATTCTGACTCTGACTCTGAGGTGAAAACAGAAAATTATGGAAACACTCAGCAGGTCTGGCAGCATCTGTGGTGAGCATTTCCAGCATTTTCTGTTTCTACTTTGCTTTTGTGTTCTGATTCTGTGGACTCTAATGAAAGGCCATGAACCTGAAACGTTAACCCTTTCTCCCTCTACAGATGCTGTCTGATCTGCTGAGCATTTCCAGCATCCGCAGCATTTTGCTCATGTTACGTGAAGAGGGAGGCAGAACGGAAGGAAGGCGCGTACGAAACTAGGACGGTCTACTCAAGTCCTGCCAAGTAGTCGTGGCAGCCACAAACAGAACCTGAGTGCCAACACAGCGAGGCCCACACAACCCCCAGGGTCATTTGTGAGGACATGATTGGTATCATAAACTTGTGCTTCAGATGCCTGGGCTGTTCAGAGGGCACATTCCAGTCTAGCCCTTCCAAAGTTCTATAGGGTTATTGTTGTGTGGTGCACGCACAAAGATTGGCTCTGCAAAGAGGTCTAAGCACTGGAAGGAGAACAGCACACCAAAGCCGGCAGAAGCCAAGTGACCATGTGTAAATAGGAGGAGTTAGGGACTTAGTTTCGAGGGAGCATGCCTGCTGCTCCTGGCTCCCTAGAAAGGGAAATGTTTTTAAGCTTACCTTTAGTCGGTGGCAGGCAGGAGCCACTGAAAAATCCCTGTTGGATCCTGGTCACCAGTTTGTTGGGACTTAGTGATCCGGGTTGCACGTTTGTTGTGGGATGGCCGAGTCGGTACAATAGACAGAGTTGATCAGCAGACACTTCTTAGGTGGAGCACATTCTGTTTATTTGCAAAGATACTCAGCAGCTAAACTTGTGTACTTTCAACTCAAACCCTGTCTCCATACTTCTACTTACTCACTCAGACTACTGACTACAGAGGTAGCCCGCACTACCCCTCGATTGGTTACATAAGATCATGTGATCTTCCTTTATAACATCCTTCTTAAAAGGTATACTATACATTACATAAAACCATAATTACCACAATCCCTAACAATTCTTATGGAGGGTCCCTTCCACATAGACCCCTAGGTAACATTTGCAAGGGGCTAACACCCATTTTAGGTAGTCTCCCAGCATAGCCCACAACTGAAGGTAGTTCTAGCTGGTTCAGAACTGCACTGAGCCCAGTGACCTATCAGGGAACAATACAATAGGTTTTCTTCACCAGTGTTGGGGAAGCCCCATTCATGAAGAACTGGTAGACGATCTGTCTTGCCTGTTTGATTTCTCTTAATGTGAACCTCACACTTATTATTGTGCCAGGTCATTTCAATAAGAAGTGATTCAGTGGGCAGAATTTTGCCCTTGATGGGCGGGCGGGCCTCACTGACTCAGCAGCGGATGGGCAGCCGAACCCTGCCACCGAAACGGGGCCCGCCGCCATTTTGAGTTGGTGGGCCAATTAAGGCCCGCCCAGCGGCCTGCCCGACAGGAAGCGCTATGCGCTTCCTGTGCTGGGCTGGGGGGAGGGATTCCCCATCTGTCAAAGTGAGCTCTTTCATGCATGTGCACGAAAGAGCGCACTGCTCCCTGAGACTAAGTGCTGTCTCAGGGAGATTACTGACAGGTAAAAAAAAACACCAAAAATAGAAAAATATTAAAATTATTAACATGTCCCCCTCATGTGACAATGTCACACGAGATGGGACATGTTAATAAGAAACACATTAACTTTATGAAACTTTAAAAACGGACATGAAATCTCATCCTGCCAGTCAATGAAGTTTCAGGAATAATCTAGAGCCCGTTGGGGCCCCTGGCCTGCCCACCAGCCTTAAGCTTGGACGGGCAGGGTCTTTAATTATCTTAATGAGCCTGTCATTGGCCTTAATTGGCCATTGACAGGTCGGCGGGTGGACAGCTGATTTTCGCTGTCCGCCCGCCTTCCTGAAAATTTAAATGGACCGGGATGACGTCGGGGGCTCCTCTCGACATCTTCCCACGTCATTTTCCCGTCGGTGAGCGGGCCCCACCCCCAAATCGCCAACGGGAAAATCCTGGCCAGTGTGTACAAATGCACAAGCTGTTGTACAAATGATGGGGTGCAAAATTTGAAATATGGAGGGTTTTGCAAGTCTGAAGGAAAGTTTCTTTTCTGTAAGTATATTAGTGGCTAAACTGAAGACACTTAATCCACAAAAATTCATTCAGGTAATAATAATTGAAAGAAAAGCTCATTGGATTTTCTAAAACACCCCATTCTTTCACACTCTAGGACCATTGCAACAGAGTGTGTACATCTGTGGACAAGTAAGATCGTAAATTACTGAAACCAGTCACATCTCATAATATCTATAAAGCCTTGCAGCTCAGGGTGAACCTTGCAGGGAACTGGCTCACGTTGTAACTGTAACCAAGCAACCTTAATCTTTATTTTTTACTGACTATTTTTCCAGAGTTGGGAAGATAAGCTCCTCTTGGAACAACTGTACAATGATTTTGGTCGACAACCAAATACTTAAATTAAAAAGCTTAATGGTATTCTCCACTTATCTGAAACAGGGCGGAGCCTTACATTTGTATTTTGGACCTTAAGTACAGGTTTGTGTGAAGCAAAATTGTTCTTTGACACTAGCCGAGAAGGAGAATGACGGGGAATGGCCAGGCTGTTTTATATCCTGCTTGGTTCTTTTTTCCTTATGACCCGTGTAAAATTTATCCCCTGTATATTTCCGTTCAGTGTGTGGTTACAATGGTTTAATGCTTTTAAAATAACATGTGTCTAATTTCCTGCACTTAGGCGCAGGCCTGCATTATAAAATGGCTCTGAACCTCACGGTTGTGGTAGTTAAAGGCAAAAAGACAGGCGGTAGCAATGTCACACTAGCACAGTTTGTGAATTAGCATGAGACAAGCCTTTTGTTATTGCAGAGCATTGCTTTACACTGATAATTAGATTTATTTCTAATTACTGCAGGCAAAAAGACAGGGAGCTGGCTTATACTGCTCCACAAGGCGTTCTAGGCCCACCCCAACTACAGCCTCCCGCCCAGCCTTTGTGGATACCCTGCCCACCATCCTCCCTGCCCCTCCCCCACTCCCATGATAACCACCGGCCTTTGCTTCCTCTGACTGTTGAGGCCGTTCTCACAGGCTCCAAGCTGTACCCTCTTAACCCAGCATTCCTGCTCCCACCCACTGCCCAGGGACTCAAACTGACCAAGGGTCAGCTGGGAGGCTGGGAGCTTTTACTGGAATGAGGCCCTGCCATCGTGACCTGCAGAGCCTCCAGGGCCCCAGGCACTCCAGTGTGTGCAGTCTGCTCGATGGCCCACGCACACCGCTCGCACACCCCTTTTCAAACTGGGGCCTTAATTTCAAAGCAAGAAAATGTCATTAAGAAGAAGGAGTTGGTAACAAGTGACAACACTAAGAGTTGGAGAGGGGGGTGGTCAGGGGAGGGGGGGTGGTGGGGGTGGTTGGTGGGGCGCTGTGGGTGTGATTTTCCCAGGCAAGAGGAGGCAGGTTTGGGTGCATACAAGGAGCTAAATTCCCTGTAAGTGACAGTGGGCCAGGATCCCAACATCTTCCTATGGAGGCGAGCAGGGAACCCCTGTGGAGTCATCGGATAACTCATTTAAATAATCTGGTAGGTAATGAAGAACTAAGGATTCTGGCTGTACCAGTCAGCGGGGTCATTGAGGCTTGTGTACAATGGGGAGAGCTTCTTCAGGGAAGCTGACAGGCTGAGATGCCTTTGATCAATGAAGCTGAAGCTTTAGCCACCTGAGGGGCTGCTGCTCTCGATACTCCGTCTCAGACAGTACTTTCCGTGCCAGACAGGGGATTGGCAATTTCTTGGAAGTCACTTCATTCACCTTCGGCTGCAGCTCCCTGCTGCCAGTCTTCACCACAGTGTGAGAGCAGCTTGTGCAGATCCACCTCCCACCTCTGATGAAGAGCAGGAGGAGCAGCAGCAGCAGCACAAGCTGCCTTCTCGGCCATATGCTGCTCCACAGGGCAGAGGGGATGAGCAGAGGGGAGTCCCACACCCGGGGGGAGTTTAGTGCCTTCTCCTGAGGCAGCAAGGTGCCGGGTGGGAACCCTGCCTCTGCCCTGATTAAATGTAGGGTCGTGGACAGCCTTCCCACCTCGCCACCGATTGAGGCCCTCAAATGCCCATTGAAAGGCCTCAACCCATCGCCGCTGCTATTCAACTGACAATTCAACTGGCAGGAAGCCCGGAGGGCAAACGCTGTCGGGGATGTTTCAGGCTGCCAGGTGAGTAGGCAGCGGAGTGGGGGAGGGAGGCAGTGCTCGGGGTGTCCCACTCAGTGCCTGATTGAAGGACCTGGCATTGGGAAGGGGGGCCTCTGAGAGCCACCCGTCTGCCCTTCCTGCTAATCCCTCTCCCCACAACCACACCCCCCCCCCACCCCCCGCCCCCGCATCCCGCCCTCACTCACCTGTGGCCTGGGTCGCTCGGCGATCCTGGGCCTCTGGTGGGTGAATTGCCCGGCAGTTACCACCACTACGGCTGGCCCTGGCACTACCTAAAAATGGAGAGCTGCCAGCCTCACAGAATCACACAGTGCAGAAGAGGTCCTTCGGCCCATCGAGTCTGCACCGATACGTGAGAAACACCTGACCTACATACCTAATCCCATTTACCAGCACTTGGCCCATAGCCTTGAATGTTATGATGTGCCAAGTGCTCATCCAGGTACTTTTTAAAGGATGTGAGGCAACCCGCCTCCACCACTCTCCCAGGCAGTGCATCCCAGACCGTCACCACCCTCTGGGTAAAAAAGTTTTTCCTCACATCCCCCCTAAACCTCCTGCCCCTCACCTTGAACTTATGACCCCTTGTGACTGACCCTTCAACTAAGGGGAACAGCTGCTCCCTATCCACCCTGTCCATGCCCCTCATAATCTTGTACACCTCAATCAGGTCGCCCCTCAGTCTTTTCTGCTCCAACGAAAACAACCCAAGTCTATCCAACCTCTCTTCATAACTTAAATGTTTCATCCCAGGCAACATCCTAGTGAATCTCCTCTGCACCGCCTCCAGTGCAATCACATCCTTCCTATAATGTGGCGACCAGAACTGCACACAGTACTCCAGCTGTGGCCTCACCAAGGTTCTATACAACTCCAACATGACCTCCCTACTTTCGTAATCTATGCCTCGATTGATAAAGGCAAGTGTCCCATATGCCTTTTTCACCACCCCACTAACATGCCCCTCCGCCTTTTGAGATCTATGGACACATGCGCCAAGGTCCCTTTGTTCCTCAGAACTTCCTAGTGCCATGCCATTCATTGAATACTTCCTTGTCAAATTACTCCTTCCAAAGTGTATCACCTCACACTTTTCAGGGTTAAATTCCATCTGCCACTTATCTGCCCATTTGACCATCTGGTCTATATTTTCCTGTAGCCCAAGACACTCAACCTCACTGTTAACCACCCAGCCAATCTTTGTGTCATCTGCAAACTTATTAATCCTACCCCCCACATAGTCATCTATGTTGCTTATATAAATGACAAATAATAGGGGACCCAGCACAGATCCCTGTGGTACGCCACTGGACACTGTCTTCCAGTCACTAAAGCATCCTTCTGTCATCACCTTCTGTTTCCTACAACTAAGCTAATTTTGAATCCACCTTACCAAATTACCCTGTATCCCATGTGCATTTGCCTTCTTTATAAGTCTCCCATGTGGGACCTTGTCAAAGGCTTTGCTGAAATCCATATAAACTACATCAACTGCACTACCCTCATCTACACACCTGGTCACCTCCTCAAAAAATTCAATCAAATTTTTTAGGCATGACCTCCCTCTGACAAAGCCATGCTGACTATCCCTGATCAAACTTTGCCTCTCCAAGTGGAGATAGATTCTCTGCTTCAGAATTTTTCTCTGGTTGCTGTTGGGGGCAGGATTTCCACCCCTAACATCCTTAACCCTAGGGGAAAGGATTGTTTTGCAATTAATTCAGTGGGCCTTCCCTTAAGGGGGTGATGCAGGGCTCTCACTGAATCTCCTGCTGGCAGGCAAGACCCCTGTCACCTTGATTAAATAGTGCACCCCCAAAGGAGGCTAATACCCCCAACACAGGATCTAGAAATAATGGATTAGCTCTCTCAACATGTCTGAACACCAGTGCTTCAGGAGGCTCAGGTTTTCATGTCAGGTCATTGCTGACATCTGCAGCCTGCCGGAATAAGACCACCTTCCCAGTGGTATAGGTGAGCAGGCGTTACCAGTGGCCATCAAGGTGTCTGTCACAGGAGAGGGCCCCCTCTCTATGCCAGGGTCCCTTTAATTAGAAATCCTTCCTCTGACAGATCTGACAAGTCTTTCTGCCCACCCTCCCTGGATGGCCAGGAAACCTGGAGCTGGAGTGCTAATACCATGGCTGAGTTAAAAGAGCTTCAGCAAAGCTCGCTGAATCTGTCAATGGATTCCCCGCCTGCTAATAGTCCCACCTTTTTGGCAGATACTATCAGTTGAAAAGTCTACCCCAAGTGTTGCACAAAGCTCTACGCAAAGATCACAACACAACACCAGTTTTATGCCCGAATACCAAATTGAGAGTCTAACCAATAGCGACGAAGCCACGGTCTGATGTTTGTATTATTAGTGCTGCAGCAATATATACAAAGAGCAAGCTTTTGTTCAGATTTGACAAAATTTGAGAGTTGAAATTGCCAGCACTGATCCCCACGTGTGCAGGTCAGAGAAATCATGGTTTGCACTCTTCCAACCGGAATTCACCACCCTGAATTCACCACTCTGAATTCACCACTCTGAATTCACCACCCTGAATTCACCACCCTGAATTCACCGCCACCAAGACTCCTCACCACGAGCAGAATCTCAATTCCCAACACAAAGTGGTAACATACAACCATTGGGAAACAGAGTCAATCAGAATAAATATAAAATTTGACAATGCAAGCTTCACAGAATCACAGAATCACACAATGCAGAAGAGGCCCTTCGGCCCATCGAGTCTGCACCGACTCCTGATGGCTTATTTGTAAATTTCTTAGTGTAAAATGGAGCCATATAGGATACACTCCAAATTATCCCAATTTACTGAGCAAGTAATTAGCATATTATGTCTTTTTCTTTACAATTCTGTAACCCACCACCCATCCACCTCAGACAAACACATTTCTAGTGTTGAAAGTGCAATGGTGAGTGTGCTTTCTGCTTGTAAATCTGTATCCTCCCTGATAAGACAGGTTATCAAGGTCAGATAAAGCAGCAGGAGATGCCTTATTTCCTTCCTTCCTCTTTTAAACTTTTTACATTTTTACTTGTGACACCTGAAGTGTGACATACATGCAAAAGATGCAAGCGTTTTATACAAACAGATTACCTGGTGCTCAATTTGTTCTTAAAAGCTTTGAGTTCACAACATTGTGGAAAAAAAATTATGAATCATTGCCGATGGATTTCCAATGGCTGAAATAATTATATCAGAAAGAACACCAGGTCTGGGGAATCCTGGCTGCGAAAGGAAAAACATCAAAGGACTAACGAGAGAAAGTATGATAAATGAATATCATTAGAAACTATAGATAGAGCCACAAAAAAGTCAAAGGGAAGATTAAAAAGAAGTCTTAATACAGAGCACTGTTAAAGTGTGACATTCACTCTACAAACCATCATTGAAGCGGAGTCCATAAATAGTTTTAAAAGGGAATTAATTGGTTGAAGAAAAGGAATGAGAGGCAGTATGGGAACAAACTAAAGAATGGACAGAAACATTAGTGCAGATTCGACGGGCCCCAACTCACCAAGGCTCCTTTGACCTCTACCACCTGGACAGCAGATGCATGTTCCAGGCAAATTCCCCTCCAAGCCAAACACCATCCTAACTTGGAACTATATTCTTTCACTGTCGCTGGGTCAAAATCCTGGAACTCCCTCCCTAACAGCACTGTGGGTGTACCTACACCAGATGGACTGCCGCGTGGTTCAGGAAGGCGCCGTCACCTTCTCAAACGCCTAGGATGGGCAATAAATGCTGGCTGGGCCAGTGATGCGCACCTCTCATGAAAGAATAAAAAAAGCCACCTTGTAACATTCTATCAAGTTGACAATCACTTTTCAAATATATACTTAAACTATTGATTCCTACATGGAAAGTATTAGTTTTGTTGATTTGTATGGAGTGCTGTGTTTTAGAGAACAGTAATTAGTTCAGCTCTTACTGAAATAAATGATATCCTGTCGGGTCCTTAAGTCCTACAATCCCCATTCAAAAAAGAAGGCCCAAAGCTAATCACAAAACAAATCCAGCAGGATTGTTAAAAAGTCTATTTGCAACAACTGCTAAAAGAAACGCAAATGATACTCTTATCGTTTCAGCTGTCCTATATTAATATATATTTTTTAAAAGTATGTGAAATAAGAGAGGCGTAGTTACACCGTGCATGAGGAACAGTGTGATTATTGACCAGGATGCTCTCAGTCTAGCCTCAGAGCAGTCTTCTGCACTCCCTATCCACTGCATTAATTGACTTGTGCACTTTTCACAATCAAGCTTTTCTTATGTGCACATATTTCTGTATGCAATATAAAATATTGACAAGTTTAGGAAAAAAAACTCACAGCAGAAAATTGTTGTCGAGTCTCTCAGTAGATTTCATGACAAATCAACTGAAAACGTGAAAATATTCTTCAGCATTATTATTTATTTTGGCTTATTTGCTTGCATTTTAATAATACAACAAAGCCATTAAAAATGGTTAATTTTATTATCTCCAGTTCTAGTTTTTCAATTCCACTGCAAAGCTACCCTTACCTCAACACTGAAATAACGAATGAAAGTGTCTTGAGCTGTTAAGCGATACAGGGGATGAATGAGTGACACCGGGATAAAAGCAAAAGGTCAGAACGATGTAAGCGGACGGGGCAGAATCTTCATCGTCACTGTCACGATAAATGTCGGCTGAGAAATATTTAGTTTCTTCTGCCTCATCTTTACCATCACCTTCCTCTTCTTCAGCCCCTATTGCTATGCTGGATCTGTGAAGGAAGAAGAAACGAGCTAAGAATGGGTATGCAGCACCCAGAGAGGATGATAAGATGGAGATAGGCTGGAGTTCACTGGCACTCTGATCCTTTAAGACACTGCAGCCAGTGCAGGTCCTGCCTTTCATCTAAGCAGGGGCTGCTGACACTGGCTCAGTATGTTTGCCATTAGTCATTGCCATGTTATGACGATCTGGGATGTGCTGCTTGAAAAGATTCAATAATAGCTTTCAAAGGGACTTAAAGGGGGGAAATTTGCAGGGTTATGGGGAAAAAGCAGAGGAGTGAGACCAACTGGATGGTTCTTTCAAAGAGCTGACACAGGCATGATGGGCCAAATGGCCTCCATCTGTCCTGTAGCCTTCTATGATTCAACGTGAAATGCCTTCCAGCTGCCTGCTCCTTGAACTTAAGTGTGCTAATGTATATCTGAAATGCCTCCACTAATGATCTGCTTCTCCCAGGCATTGTGATCCACTTTCTCCTGGGAAGGATATTAACAGCATTCAACGGAAGACATGCCCCAACAGCAACAGTCAGCTGATAAAACAGGGAGGGCTAAAATATAAGAAGTTGGGAGTTGTAAAGGCACTGTAGGCAATAAAGGTTTCTGAGGGAAGTTTCAAACACAAGTTCCAGGTGGAAAGGTTAAAGAGTAATTGATGTAAGGGTGCAGTATAAATGATGGCTTGTTATTCTGTTTAAGAATTATAAGTGATCCATGCCTGCTGCCAAATGAAAATAACTTTTCTGAAAATGATGTTACTTAATTGCTTGAAATCTTGGAGTTAGACTCTAGGTCAAGCCTATTGCTTCAAAGTTGGAGAATCATATTCTATGAAGTATTCTTTGATAGATTGTTGTTTCAAGAGGCCTACTCCCAGGTCTCTGCCAATATCACTTGAGCCTGTGGTGTGTGCTTTGTTCATCTCTTCATTTCACCTGGAAGAGCAAGAGCTCACTATAGATAAGCAAGTGTCCACACCTATCTCCTGCTGATATCCAGAAGACTGAGCAGATACACTAAACCGCTGAGCCAACAAATAGGCTGATGTTGGAATATTTACGCCATGAATTTAGTACGGAGAGCGTTTATAAAGCCAGAATCCTGACCCTACGGTATTCCTATGTTGAACAAGTGACTGATAGAACATCTTAATGTTACTTTTAGGAAAGCATTTTCTACTTCTGTAATTGCATTTCTGGACTCCCTGATATAGACAGCATTATGCTCATGTCAACAGTACTGTGACAGCTATGGCTCCAAGCAGACTGTAGCAAAGGGGTTTTATGTTATTAGATTAATGATCTAGAGATGTGAGTTCAAATCCCATCATGGCAGCTGGAGAATTTAAAATCAGCTAATTAAAATAAAAATGGTCTAGAACTTTTTTAAAAATGCAGTATCCGTAACTTTGACAACATAACCATTGATTTGTTGTAAAAGCCAAATCTGATTCACTAATAGAGAGGAGCACAGTTAACGTTTCGAGTCCGAATGACCCTTCAACAGAACTAAGTAAAAATAGAAGAGAGGTGAAATATAAGCTGGTTTAAGGGTGGGGGGTGGGGGGGTGGGGGGGTGGGACAATTAGAGCTGGATAAAGGGCCTGGATAGGTGGAGATAACCAAAAGATGTCACAGACAAAAGGACAAAGAGGTGTTGAAGGTGGTGATATTATCTAAGGAATGTGCTAATTAAGGCTAGAAAGCAGGACAAGCAAGGTACAGATAGCCCTAGTGGGGGTGGGGTGGGGTGAAGGAATCAAAATAGGCTAAAAGGTAGAGATAAAACAATGGATGGAAATACACTTAAAAATAATGGAAGTAGGTGGGAAAAGAAAAATCTATATAAATTATTGGAAAAAACAAAAAGGAGGGGGAAAATCGGAAAGGGGGTGGGGATGGAGGAGAGAGTTCATGATCTAAAATTGTTGAACTCGATATTCAGTCCGGAAGGCTGTAAAGTGCCTAGTCGGAAGATGAGGTGCTGTTCCTCCAGTTTGCGTTGAGCTTCAGTGGAACAATGCAGCAAGCCAAGGACGGACATGTGGGCATGAGAGCAGGGTGGAGTGTTGAAATGGCAAGCGACAGGGAGGTCTGGGTAATGCTTGCGGACAGACCGAAGGTGTTCTGCAAAGTGGTCACCCAGTCTGCGTTTGGTCTCTCCAATGTAGAGGAAACCGCATTGGGAGCAACGAATGCAGTAGACTAAGTTGAGGGAAGTGCAGGTGAAATGCTGCTTCACTTGAAAGGAGTGTTTGGGCCCTTGGACAGTGAGGAGAGAGTAAGTAAAGGGGCAGGTGTTACACCTTCTGCGGTTGCATGGGAAGGTGCCGTGGGAAGGGGTTGAGGTGTAGGGGGTGATGGAGGAGTGGACCAGGGTGTCCCGGAGGGAACGATCCCTGTGAAATGCTGCCGGAGGGGTGAAGGGAAGATGTGTTTGGTGGTGGCATCATGCTGGAGTTGGCAGAAATGGCGGAGGCTGGTGGGGTGATAAGTGAGGACAAGGGGGACCCTATCATGTTTCTGGGAGGGAGAGGAAGGTGTGAGGGTGGATGCGCGGGAGATGGGCCGGACACGGTTGAGGGCCCTGTCAACCACCATGGGTGGAAAACCTCGGTTAAGGAAGAAGAAGAATATCACATGTCAGAGGAACTGTTTTTGAAAGTGGCATCATCAGAACAGATGCGACGGAGGTGAAGGAATTGAGAGAATGGGATGGAGTGCTTACAGGAAGCGGGGTGTGAGGAGCTGTAGTCGAGGTAGCTGTGGGAGTCGGATTGTAATGGATATTGGTGGACAGTCTATCACCAGAAATTGAGACAGAGAGGTCAAGGATGGGAAGGGAAGTGTCAGAGATGGACCATGTGAAAATGATGGAGGGGTGGAGATTGGAAGCAAAATTAATAAATTTTCCAGGTCCAGACGAGAGCATGAAGCAGCACCGAAGTAATCATCGATCTACCGGAGAAAGAGTTGTGGGAGGGGGCTGGAGTAGGACTGGTGCATTCGTTGCTCCCAATGCGATTTCCTCTACATTGGAGAGACCAAAAGCAGACTGGGTGACCGCTTTGCAGAACACCTTCGGTCTGTCCGCAAGCATTACCCAGACCTCCCTGTCGCTTGCCATTTCAACACTCCACCCTGCTCTCATGCCCACATGTCCGTCCTTGGCTTGCTGCATTGTTCCAGTGAAGCTCAATGCAAACTGGAGGAACAGCACCTCATCTTCCAACTAGGCACTTTACAGCCTTCCGGACTGAATATCGAGTTCAACAATTTTAGATCATGAACTCTCTCCTCCATCCCCACCCCCTTTCCGATTTTCCCCCTCCTTTTTGTTTTTTCCAATAATTTATATAGATTTTTCTTTTCCCACCTACTTCCATTATTTTTAAGTGTATTTCCATCCATTATTTTATCTCTACCTTTTAGCCTATTTCGATCCCTTTCCCCCACCCCACCCCCACTAGGGCTATCTGTACCTTGCTCGTCCTGCTTTCTACCCTTAACTAGCACATTCCTTTAGATAATATCACCACCTTCAACACCTCTTTGTCCTTTTGTCTGTGTCATCTTTTGGCTATCTCCACCTATCATTGGCCCTCTATCCAGCTCTCTTGTCCCAACCGCCCCCCCACCCCCACACCTCTTAAGCCAGCTTATATTTCACCTCTCTTCTATTTTTACTTAGTTCTGTTGAAGGGTCATTCGGACTCGAAACGTTAACTGTGCTCGTCTCCGCAGATGCTGCCAGACCTGCTGAGTTTTTCCAGGTATTTTTGTTTTTGTTTTGGATTTCCAGCATCCGCAGTTTTTTGCTTTTATCTGATTCACTAATGTTCTTTAGGGAAGGAAATCTGCCATCTTTATCTGGTGTGGCCTGCATGTGACTCCAAACCAACAGCAATGTGGTTCACTCTTAGCTGCCCACTGAAATGGCCTAGCAAGCTACTCAGTGTCGTGCAGGTGGTCTGACACCACCTTCTCAAGGGCAATTAGGGATGGGCAATAAATGCTGATGTTGCCAGTAGTGCACAGATCCTGTGAGTGAATGAATGAATAAGCAAAAATAGGTCTGGTCAGGTGCAATAAGCAAGGTGTTGCCCACGCCACTAGATGATCCCACACTCCTGCTCTTTCTGCATGAGCTAAATCTGAAAATTGCTATTTATCTCAGTAAATTCCATAGCAAAATGGAAATATGGCACCTTTCCCCATTGCTCTGTTAGTGTTTAAGACTCCTTAGAAGTTGATTAAAGACATAAGGTGGAATTTTCCATGCCTGCTGGTGTCAGGTGTGTGCAGCAGTGAGTGGACAATATGGCAAGAAGGCCAAAAATCGGTTTCATGATGTTGTGAAACCAGTTTGCATTTGTCCGCTCAGCTGGTCAATGGCAAGCCACATTTCCCACAGGACGTCAGGAACCTCATTGTAATACATTTGCATATCATTACAAGCCCAGCCTGCTGGAATCATCCCCCCACGCTGGATCGTTGAGCACGTCGGTGTGGTTGCACGCCAACGTGCTCCACAACAGCATATATAAGGCATGCACTTGGCGGGCTGCACTTTACTTGGGATTTCACTGTTTATTTGCCTACCTTGCTTCGGGCAGTACTCGTGGTCATCAGCGCCAGGCTTCACAAACAGCACCAAGTCACTTTTAGGGGGCTCACAGGCAGCTCTACCTACCAGACCAGCCATAAGGCAGAGGTGGCTTTTCAACATCTGTAGGGCCAGGGCTTGCTTGGGGAAGGGGGGAAAATGGCCTTAGGCAAGGAAAGAGGCTGCAGGGCGAGGGCTGTACTGGGGAAGGTGGGGAGGGGGGTATCCCAGGGTGTGTGTGGGGCACATGTTGATCTGTGCAAGTGGCCTAAAGATGGTGAAGGGTGAGCAGGCAGTCTCCAGAGGAGATGAGGCCAGATGGACATGCAAGGGTATGTGTGAGAGAGTGAGTGGTAATGTCCCTTGAGCTGGCAGTGAGTGAGATGCCCGTGAATGTGAGATGGGCTTGAGTGTGTGAGTTTAGAGTGATGAGATGGTTAACTTACCCTGGCGGCACGGATGAGATCACTCATCCTCTATCTGCAATGGATGGCCAACCTCTTCTGTGCAGCATTGGCAGTGATGTTCAATGCCAAATCACCTACCAAGCCGGAGTGGTAATGTTGCTGCTCCTCCTGCAGCCAGACCGGGGGTAGAGGACATAAAGGTGGGCCTCCACAGCGTACAAAAGGTGCTCAAGGGATGCATCACTAAACCTGGGGGCTGCAGTCTTTTTGCCTTTCGGGGCCATGTCTTCTTTGCATTAGTCCTGGGCTGGCAGCACTGAGAGGTGTGTGGGCAGCTGCACTTTAAATGTGGCGCACGGCGTGATGAAGCGGCGAGGTGATGGTGTGGCGGGCGGAACGGATCCTGCCCACTATTAAAACAGCGCATTTCCCGGGAATGCGTAATTAATGCGGTGGGATTGGGACGATATGGCGTGAGAAGCCGCCATTGCAGCCAGCAGGTAAAATGTTATTTTTCCTGCCTGCCACCACACCTAGTGCGAATCTGGGACAATTCCGCCCATAATCTATCTGCAACTTGACAAATTCTTCCACTGAGGATTGTGGTCTGACATCATCGCTTGGTCAGGTGTCTATGACAAAGCAAATATGGAATTTTCCTGTGTCATTGTTGTTGGAGTTGTAGGTCGGCTACAGGAACAATTCCTATTTATCATGTCAAGCACTCTACACTCAGCAGTTATGTACCTGCTTTCAATTCAAACTGCTCAATTATGACCTTCCACCAAAAGATGCTTGGCAGAACAGAAGGAATTGTGTGTTTGGTGTTATTTTTAATCTTGTTTGCACAGCTGGGACGGTTCCCAGTTATTTGTTTAAAAGGATTGCTCAAACCTGGCCACCAAATACTTTGCTTAAATCATTACCTGTTTGTCTTTACACGTTGGCATTATACCTTACACAATTTTGCAGAGAGCATTAATGTAGGAATCACTAGACAAGAATCCTTTACTAGTGGTCCATCTTTAAGCACTAGTTTCCCCTACTATTACCTGGTAAACCTTTGATTTATTCAGCTGTTACTGTGTACATTGTTTCATAATCAGCTGATAGCTCTTACCCTTTGCCCAGGGGAACAACCTCATGACACTTCTCTACACACTCCCTTCTAGCACTTGAGTGTCACCTGTGTGTGCTAGCAACCAGTCACACACAATACTTAGCTGCAGTCAGACCAAAGCACAGCACAATTGCTGCACTCTGAAGAAGAGTCATACCGACTCAAAACGTCAACTCTGTCTTTCTCTGTTAGGCCTGCTGAGTTTTTCCAGTATTTTCTGTTTTTGTTTCAAAGCACAGCACAATTTGATTATATATGATTTATATTTTACACTTTTGGCTATATAGTTCAACATTTTTTTTTAATTCATTGCTGTTCATTTTGATTGGACATATTTCATACTGAACTCAAGGCTCTTACATCTATTCCAACTTCACCCTTAGTTATTTTAAAACCCTCAGAAATGCCGTGTCACATATCTTTCCTTCCTAAGCAGGTAACTTTACATCTGAGTGCAATACGTTTCATCTGCCATTGCCCTGCTACATTTTGTACAACTTATTCTGTATTTTCTGCTTCCACTATTTCCATTCCCATCAGCAAATTTGACTGCAGCAAGTTTCTGAATCTAGGGGTGTTTTGTGAAAAATTAAAAACCAGTACCGGTCCCTACATCAAGTCCTGAGGCACCGCTCTAATCACCTTGTCCAACTGACCTAATGCCACTAATGAGGACTTATTGGCTTCTGCTAACAACCAGGCAGTTTTAAGTTTCACTAATAGCCTTTTGGGAACTTGGTGTTTCTAATTTATAGGACTTTCCACTGATCATTTGGAATTCCTCAAAGGAATTGGTCAGAAAGAATTTTCCCTTCTGAATCCATGTTGGTACTGTCTACTAGATTCTAATTGAACAAATAATCAAGTTTACACAGAATGGATGACTAACACGTCTGTAATGTTGTTGCTCATGTCCATTTCATCATTTTTTTATTATGAGCGTCGCATTATTTTGATTCCAATCATCTGTTAACTCCCCAGTGTCAAGTGACTCATTCATAATGATAGCTAATGCTCACAGGTCTCCTCCACAGTTTCTCTTAAGAACAACAAGAAACAACAATAATTTGCATTTAAACAGCAATTTTAATGTGTAACAGGCATCCTTAGGCGCTTCAGAGGGGCATTAACAGACAGCATAGGCAGGATTTTCCAACCCAGCTACCAGTGCAGGCAAGTCAGTATGTTTTTTAAAAATTTATTCTTTCATGGGATGTGGGTGTTATTGGCAAGGCCAGCATTTATTGCCCATCCCTAATTGCCATTGAACTGAGTGGCTAGTTAGGGCATTTCAGAGAGCAGTTTAAGAGTCAACCACATCACTGTGGGTCTGGAGTCACATGTAGGCCAGACCAGGTAAGGATGGCAGATTTCCTTCCCTAAAGGATGTCAGTGAACCAGATGGGTTTTTACAACAACTGATGATAACTGTCATTACTGAGACTATTTAGATTTATTTAATTTAAGCTTCACCAACCACCATGGTGTGATTTGAATCCATGCCCCAGAGCATATGCCTGGGCCTCTGGATTACTAGTCCAGTGACATTACCACTACACCACCCTCTCCCCCAATGTATAAGTGCCGGTCCCAAGCCCAGATAAATGAGAAGGATTGGCAACAGGAAGGGCATCCGGCTGCAAGACCACCCGCCAAATTCAAATGATGGTTGATATGAATGGAAATGGCACCCATGTTTAGAGTTTACCCTGCAAGAACGCCCAGGGTCCCTGCCCGAACCCTATAAGGAATGGGCAAGGGTTACCATCAAATGGACAAGGATGGCTAAAGAAAAAAGGTGAAAAGATAACCAAACCCAAAATAGCAAATTTATATGTTGGCAGCTTGACAGGGAGAAACTGTGAAGTAACTGGCCCGATGGTGAGTAAAGGACACAAATCATGGGTCTCCAGGAGACAAAGTGGAAGGGCAGCAAAGCAAGAGAAATTGGTCGTGGGTATAAACTTTACTATCATGGACAGGATGGGAGAAGTAATGGAATAGTACTAAGTGTGGAAATGAAGGACAAGGTGCTGCCAGTAGATGGAATCAGTGACAGAATTAATGACGTAAAGCTACAAATCGAGGGTGAAATGTGGAATGTAGTTGGTTATTATGCACCGTGGAGCAGAGGAGAAAGAAGAATCCTGGGAACAGCTGGACAACAGAATTCAATCAATACCATGCAGTGGTGGCAGGCGACCTAAATGGACATGTGGGGAGAGAGTGGGGTATGAGGTTATCCGTGGTGGGCACAATTTTGGAGAAGCAAATGGAGAAGGAGCCAAGATCTGGAGTTTGCCATGTCACACCAACTGGTAATACTAAACACCCGGTACAAAAGTGCAGAAACCACCTTGTAACCTACAACAGGGGCAGTAGAGAAATACAGCTAGATACACCATTGTTAGGAGGCAAGAACCGCACAGACTTCCCAAGTGAGGCAGTGATCACCCAACATTGACCGCCGATGGCAGAGCTGATTGCAAAAAGAGCAAAGCTGCAGACAAAAGGGAGACAGACCATCAGGTGATAGAAGCTCAAAGATCTGCAAGTGAAGGAGGAATTCAGAGAGCAGATGGAGAGACAGTTAAGAGAAAAAGAAGTTATGACAGGCACTGTGGAAAGCTGGTGGAATTCGGCGGCAGACTGGATTAGGAAAACTGGTGAAGGGGTGTGTGAATGATGATCAGGGGAGGAGGAGAAAGGCTGGAAAAGAAACTTGGTGGTGGAATGAAAACAGTGCAGTAAAAGAAAAGAAGGAACTGTTAGAGAAGTGGAAACAGTCGGGGCTCAAAGAAAAAGAACAGGCAAAACGGAATGCAAAGAAAGTGATTGCTAGAGAAAGGTCCCTGACCATGGAAGAAATCAAAACAGATCCGAAAGGAATGAAAAACGGCAAAGCAGTAGGACCGGATGAGACACCAGCGGAAGTATGGACTTGCCTAGGTCCTGAACAGGCTATTACATTGTGTTCTGATAAGAGAGAGAAAATCCCAAGGGTATGGAGGCAAAGCATTTTTGTACAAATATTCAAAGGAAAGGTAGGCATAAGATTGCAAAATCTACCAAGGAATTAAACTCCTACCACATACCTTCAAGATATGGGAGAGAACCATGGACCAGAGACTGAGAAAAATAGTGGAAATCAATGAAAGTCAGTGCGGATTCATGCCTGGAAGAAGCACCACTAATGCCATTTTTGTTTTGAGACAAATGTTGGAGAAATTTGGGGAAGGCCAATGCAGCATGAAGATTGTACTCATCGATCAAGCCTTATGACCAGGTGTCTAGGGAGGAAGTTTGAAGATGCGCTAGAATTCGTAAAGTTCCTGTGAAGGACAAAACTATTACTGGACATGCACAAGGAGGGCCAGACAAAAGTAAGAAGCAGCGTGGGAGAGAGTGAGCATTTTGAAGTCAAAGTTGGATTACACCAAGGATCAGCACTGAGCCCCTTTCTCTTCCTGATTGCGATGTATGTTCTAACTGAGAAAGTGAGACAGGAGGTGCCATGATCAATGATGTTTGCAGATGACATTTAGCTATGTGAAGAGGATGATTAGAACATGACTTAGGTATCTGGAGAACTGGAGAAAAACCACAGGTCTTTACTTATTGTCCAGATTCTGAGATATGCAGCAAAGTGAATAGAATGTAGCATCTTAATGAGTTTTTTTCCTTGTTACAAGCTTATGTTTGTTTGTTGTTAACATTCCAAATTACTTCTGGCTATCTCTATCCTTCTAACTTCTAGCCCGATGCTCACTATTTGGTCCCAATTTTGGCTCTAAATAAATCTCACATCTTTACTGTCAATGTCACATTTCAGCGACACATCTATTAACTTTTGGTGATAAACACGATCAAATACTTCGTTAACTATGAAAAAGCATTTGTAAATGTTCGTTTACTCATTTTTAAATCAAACATTAAAGTATGGAAATGGAAATTAAGCAATGGTTTAGCTCCAGTTGGAGTAATTGGAAGAAGTGTAGAGGAGTGTTGTGTGATAGAAAAGTATCACTGAATCTGAAAGGAAAAACCAACAAGACTGTTGTGAGACAGGCCTTGTTATACAGTGCAGAAACTTGGACAAAATCAAGAAGAGAGGAACAACGACTAGATACTAATGAGATGTGGATACAGACATGGATGTGTGGAGTAACAAGAAAGGACAAGATCAGGAAGCAACACATCAAGGAGTCAGTAAACATTGTGAAAGCATCAAAGAAAGTAGTCAAGAAGAGATTGGAATGGTATGGTCATCTGTTGTGGAGAGAGAGGAAATATGGTGAGGTGAGTAGTGGGCACAGGACTGCCAGGAAGGTGAAGAGAAAGGCCCAAGACCAGATGGAAAGATGCAGTGGCAAAAGATTTAAAATGTGGGAGTGGAAGAAGAATTAACGACTGACAGGAGGAAATGGAGAAGGATGATCAACCAGCATTGTGATGACCCTAAATGATGGTCCCGGGCCTGCACTCACCAGGAGCCAGACCAGGGCCTCCTATTTGTCCACCTCTGAGCTCGCTGCCCAATTAAGGACAGCAAGCAGGATCCCAATGCTGCTGGTGAAAATCACAGGGCTGGCAGCTCTAGAACTTCGGTAGCCCAACCTAGAGAGGTGTGCGCTACTGAGGCAGTTTAACACGAGGGCACCTAAATGGAGGCACCCTCAAGAGTGATGAAAATAATTACATTTTTTGAGGGGCCATGCAGGCAGGCCCCTCTGATTGGAGGGAATGTATAACTTTGCATTTTGGATTCTTAACATTTCAACATCAAATACAGCAGTTAGATCCAGCCAACTTCAAGAGTGGCCTCTTTACATTGAGACATTATCATGTTACCCCCCCCACCTCCCCCCCACCCCCCACTTTGATAGCCACCTTGACAAGGTGACAATGATTTTGTGCTCCGACAGCCTCACTCAAGGCACTGTCAGGACCTCCTTGATCCTAGTAGGGCCACCCATGGTGGCAAGGTTTGGGAGAGGTGTCAGGCAAAGTGCAGTCCAAAAAGTCCTGAACGGCAGAACAGGTGAAGGAAAACCATTCATCTCACCAGCTGCAAAGGCAGGAGGAGGCTACAGTGGCAAGGTGGTCCCAGTCATCGTGGTTTGACAGGTCACTGAAATCCGACCACCAGGAGGATCAAGAGATCGATTAAGAGGGTAAACTTGCAAGGAGCACAAAAGAGGACTGTAAAAGTTTCTATAATACGTAAGAAGAAAAAGAATGGTGAAGACAAATGTAGGTTCCTTACAGTCTGAAACGGGAGAATTTATAATAGAGAACAAGGAAATGGCAGAGCAATTAAACAACTACTTTTGTTCTGTCTTCACAGAGGAAGACACAAATAACTTCCCAGCAATACTAGGGAACCAAGGGTCTAGTGAGAAGGAGGAATTGAAGGACATTAGTATTACTAAAAAAACAGAGCTGGAGAAATTAATGGGACTCAAAGCCGATAAATCCCCAGGGCCTGATAATCTACATCCCAGCATTCTAAAGTAGATGGCAGGACAGGTGGAAAGAACAGATAATAAAGCATGTAGTATCCTGGGGTTTATTACTAGGGGCATAGAGTACAAGAGCAGGGAGGTTATGCTGAATTTATATAAGACACTCGTTAGACTTCAGCTGTAATATTGTGGACAGTTCTGAGCACCATATTATAGGAAGGATGTGAACACATTGGAGAGAATGCAGAAGAGGTTTACAAGAATGGTTCCAGGAATGAGAAATTTCAGTTATGAAGATAGATTGGAGAGGTTGGGACTGTTCTCCTTGGAGAGAAGAAGGCTGAGAGGAGATTTGTTTGAGATGTTCAAAATCATGAGGGGGCTGGACAGAGTAGATAGGGAGAAGCTGTTCCCACTTGCAAAAGGCTCAAGAACGAGAGGGCACAGACTTAAAGTGATTTGCAAAAGAAGCAAGTGTGACATGAGAAAAAACTTTTTCACACAACAAGTGGTTCGGGCCTGGAATGTACGGCCTGGAAGTGAGGTGGAGGCAGGTTCAATCGAGGCATTCAAGAGAACATTAGATGATTATTTGAATAGAAACAATGTGCAAGGATATGGGGAAAAGGCAGGGCAATGGCACTAGGTCATAATGCTCATTTGAAGAGCCGGTGCAGTCATGATGGCCTCCTTCTATGCCATTAAGATTTTGTGATTCTGTGATTTAAATGGTGATGGATTGGGAAATGTTGATGTACAAAGGAACCTGGATGTCCTTGTACACCAATCACTGAAAGCAAGCATGCAGGTGCAGCCAGCAGTTAAGAAGGCAAATGGTATGTTGGCCTTCATTGCAAGAGCACTTGAGTACAGGAGCAAGGATGTCTTACTGCAGCTGTACAGGGCCTTGGTGAGACCACACCTGGAGTATTGTGTGCAGTTTTAAGTCTCCTTTCCTAAGAAAGGATATACTTGCCATAGACGGAGTGCAGCGAAGGTTCGCCAGACTGATTACTGGGATGGTAGGATTGTCGTATGAGGAGAGATTGGGCTGACTAGGCCAGTATTCACTGGAGTTTAGAATGAGAGGGGATCTCATTGAAATGTATAAAATTCTGATAGGGCTGGACAGACTGGATACAGGGATGATGTTTCCTCTGGCTGTTTTGAGTGGGGTGGGGGGGGGGGGGGCGCATCTAGGACAAGGGGTCACAATCTCAGGATAGGGGGTTGGCCATTTAGGACTGAGATGAGGAGAAACTTCTTCACTCAGAGGGTGGTGAACCTGTGGAATTCTCTACCACAGAAGGCTGTGGAGGCCAAGCCACTGAGTATATTGAAGAAGAAAATAGATAAGACTCTAAAGGCATCTAGGGGTATGGGGAGAGAGTGGGTGTATGGCGTTGAGATAGAGGATCAGCCATGATCATATTGAATGGCAGAGCAGGCTCAAAGGGCTGAATGACCTACTCATGTTTCTATGTGAAAAATATAACAGTAGTCAAAAGCAACTCCCCAGGTGACATGGAATTTCAACACATGTAGTATAGAAAAATATGTACTCTGGCTTTCTATAGAGGGCATGACAAAATGTCTGGGAGTGTACTGCATCCTTGAATTCATATCCAGATCTCTCATAAATACATAGATAGTTTGAATGTTTGGTGGTAGTCACCAAGTATGTTCATTAGTGGTGACTGCTTTGCCTGCAGTTCCTGTTGTGGAAAGGCAATACTTTCTATTTAAACAAAAGACTATTTACAGCGCTTCATGGAGCCCACACACATAGATCAGCAAACATCAGAGAGGGCGTACTAAAGATATAGCAATATCATTGAACAGAATCCCACTGGAATGCTTTCACTCCCCATGATTGGTGTGGTTTTTTTGCTTTGCCAGTTTTCAGAGTGCATCTTAAGCAGGAGACCAGAAGGGGGAAAAAAAGTACATCTAATCTCGGTTGATACAGATATAATTCAGTTAAACCTCTTCAACATTTACTGAATGGAACAAATATCCTAAGTAGACTTTAGCCATAATTCAACCTTTGCCATTATATTTTTACTCTCCATTCTGTTGGCAGATTATCACCACTATTCCTTCCATTTGATTTGCTGAATTATTTGTTTCAATTTAATATTAAAGTATTGCGTAACTACACTATTTGAACCATATATTACTAGTTGTGTATCTCTCCTGTGCTATGACACATTCCATATTATAGATGCCATATACAGTTCTTTTACTTTATATATGGAATATTTTGACATCTTGTATAATGTTGTGGGAGGTTTGCAGACAGTTCTGGTAGGCTTTATTCACATCTACCATGTCTCCACAGGGCTGGGATAATCCAGTGCCAAGTGCCTCAGCACTGAGATCCCTCTCCTCAGTTTGCAATAAATATTAAAATGGAAATTACCTTTTGCAAAATGTCAAGCAGTTTGAGATTATGTAACCTGTCCCCAACAGGAAACCCCTGTCCTTGTGAAAATGCTGGTGTTAACTGGATGTATAAGGTAGCCTAGAAATTGGTGATGCAAAATGGAAAGTTGTCACTAGAGATTTGGAATGCGTGCAAGAACACAAAAAAAAAGCCATGAGCAACAAACCAAACAGCATGTGCCTTTCTGCACTTTTCTGTAAACAGTGACAAGGAAACATTTAAACTATTGGCTGCTTTCAAGAATAGTCCTATGCTTAGGAATAGTAGACCTCAGATCCACAAACAGTTGAATAATACAGCTAGTCCACTATAGTTAAATATTTTCTGTTCAGTTGCTTTAGTGATTAATAAAACTCACAACCCTATCACAGCTCTAGAGCAAGTACATAGTGCACACATAGTGCTGGATATAAGTTCTCTCCTGCTAGATTTTCTTACTGATGTTGATGGCTTGTCAATAGTTGTCATCATAGAGCATATATATTTGTTCAGGTACTTTTAATGAAAAATCATTTCAAATAAGATCCGATTGTGTACCTTTGTTCGCTGGTGCTAAGTTAATGTCAAATGTCAGCAGGGTACAAAGATAAGCCCAGCAACCACAGGCCAGTCAGTTTAACCTCATGGTGGAGCAGCTTTAAGAAATGAAAATTTGAGACAAGATTAATAGTCACTTGGGCAAATGTGAGTTAATTAAGGAATGCCAACATGGATTTAAGGGCAATCATGTTTAACTAACTTGATGAGGTAACAGAGAGGGTTGATGAGGGTAATGCTGTTGATGTGGTGTACATGCACTTCCAAAAGACATTTGTTAAAGTGCCGCACAACAGGCTTGTGAGAGAAGTTAGAGATTGTGGAATAAAAGGGACAGTAGCAACATGGATACGAAATTGGCTGAAACAGAGAGTAATGTTAAATAGATGATTTTTGGGCTGGAAGAAGGTTTATAGTGGACTTCCCCAGGGGTCAGTGTTAGGACCCCTGGTCTTCCTTATATATATTAATGACCTCGACCTTGATATACATGGAACAATTTAAAAATGTGCAGATGATACAAAACTTGGAAGTATTGTGACCCATGAAGAGGATAGTCTAGAACTTCAAAAGGACATAGATAGGTGGTGGAATGGGCAGACAAGTGGCAGATGAAAATTAATGGAGAAGTCTTAAGTGATTTGTTTTGGTAGGAAGAATGCAGAGAGACAATATAAAATAAAGGATACAATTCTAAACGGGATGCAGGGGAGTGAAGGAACCTGTGTGCATTTCTGCATAAATAATTGAATGCGGCAGGGCAGGTTGAGAGTGCAGTTAATAAAGGATATGGCATCCTTAGCTTTATTAATAGGGGCATTAAGTACAAAAGCAAGGAATCTATGTTAAACCTATATAAAACACTGGTTTGGCCTCAACTGGAGTAGTGTGTCCAGTTCTGGGCACATTGCTTTGGGAAGGATGTGAAGACATCAGAAAGCGTGCAGCAAAAATTCATGAGAATGAAGTTCCCCATCCCTGTAACCAGTTACGTGGCAAGATTGGAGGAACTGGGACAAATCTCCTTGGAGAAGATAAGATTGAGAGGAGATTTGGTAGAGGTATTCATAATAGAAAACAGAATAGACATTCAAAATTAGAAAATCATAACATGACCAGGCAAAGTCAACATGGCTCTGTGAAATTAAATCAAAACATGTTAAACTAATTTACTAGAGTTTTGAGGAAGTAACAAGCAAGGCAGATAAAGTGGAACCTGTAAATGTAGTGTACTTGGATTTCAAAAAGGCATTTGATATGGTGCCATATCAAAGGTTACTATACAAGATAAGAGAACATGGTGTAGGGAGTAACATATTAGCATGGATAATGGATTAGTTAGCTAACAGGAAGCAGAGAGAAGGGATAAGAGGATCTTTTTTGGGTTGGCAAGCTGTAACTAGTAGAGTGCCACAGGGATTAGTGCTGGAGCCCCAACTGTTTACAATCTACATCAATGACTTGGGTAGAGGGCCTGAATATCATGATAGCTAAATTTGCTGATGACACCAAGATAGGTACGAAAGTAAATTGTCAAGAGGAGATAGAGAGTCTGTAAAAGGGTATAGACAGGTGAAGCGGGTGGGTAAAAATTTGGCAGATGGAGTATAAAGTGGGGAAATATGAACTTGTCCACTTTGGCAGGAACAACCAGAGAGAGATTGGAGAGAGATTGCAGGACTTGGTGATACAAAGGGATCTGGGTGTATTGGTACATGAATCACAAAACATTAGTATGCAGGTACAGCAAGTGATTAGGAAGGCAAATGGAATGCTGGTGTTTATTGCAAAGGGAATTTTTTTTATTCATTCAAGGGGCATGGGTGTCACTGGCTAGACCATCATCTATTGCTAATCCCTAATTGCCGTTAAGAAACTGAGTGGCTTGCTAGGCCATTTCAGAGGGCATGCAAGAGTCAACCACATTGCTGTAGGTCTGGAATCACATGTAGGCCAGAGCAGGTAAGGGAAGGAAAGGAAATCTGACATCCTAAAGCACAGTGAACTAGATGGGTTTTTATGACAATCAACAATGGTTTCATGGTCATCATTAGACTTTTAATTCTAGACTTTTTTATTTAATTCAAATTCCATCATCTGCTGGGTCCCCAGAGCATTACCCTGGGTCTCTGGATTACTGGTCCAATGACAATAACACTACGCCACTGCCTCCCCTACGAATAGAAAAGTAGGGAAGTTTTACTGCAGCTGTACAGGGCATTGGTGGGACCACATCTGGAATACTGTGTACAGATTTGGTCTCCTTATTTGAGAAAAGGTATAATTATGTTAGAAGCAGTTCAAAGAAGATTCTCCCGATTCATTTCTAGGATAAAGGGTTTATCTTATGAAGAAAGGTTAAGCAAGTTGGGCCTATACCCATTGAAGTTTAGAAGAATGAGAGGTGATTTTATTGAAACATTTAAGATCCTGAGGGGACTGTTAGGGTAGATACTGGGAGGATGTTTCCACTTGTCGGGGAGTCTAGAACTAGGGGACACAGTTTTAAGAATAAGAGGTCTCTCTTTTAAGATGAAGATGAGAAGAATATATTTTCTCTTAAAGAGTTGTTAGTATGTCGAATTCTCTTCCCCAGAGAGCAGTGGAGGCTTTATTCAAGACAGAGTTAGACAGATTTTTGATAGACAAGGGAGTCATGGGTTATGGGGAAGACAGGAAATTGAAATTGAGACTACAGCCAGATCAGTTATGATCTTATTAAATGGCAGAGAAGGCTTGAAGGGCCTAACGGCCCATTTCTGCTTCTATGTTCTATGTTTCTATTAAATCATGAGGGGTCTGTACAGAGTAGATAAGGAGAAACTGTTTCCATTAGTGGAAGGATTGAAAACTAGAGGGCACAGATTTAAAGATAATTGACTGAAGAGGCAATAGCGATATGAGACAAAACATTTTCACGCAGCAAGTGATTAAGATCTGGAATGCACTGCCAGATGGTGTGGTGGCGGCAGGGTCCATTGGGGACTCCAAAAGGGAGTTGGATTCATTATCTGAAAAGGAAAAATTTGCAGGGCACAGGGAAAAGGCAGTGAAGTGGCACTAGGTGAATTGTTCCTTCAGAGGGCCAGAACAGATGCAACAGGCCAAATGGCCTCTTTCTGTGCAGTAACCATTCTATGATTCTATGAACGCAGCTTATTTGAAAAGGCAACTTCATTTTCACCATTAAACCATGGAATTGGCACACAGCAGGTATAAATGAATTGACAGACAACCAAGACTGCAGTGTAAACCTTTATCTACTTAAATGATATAAATAATTTTTAGTTGAATTCCTCAGTTTTGAGAAAGAGTTCAGAAGAAATCGGCCATTTGGGATATAGGAAAAGTACACTACACCTGATATGACTGATCTGTACCTCAGCTCTTAATTTTCCCTTCATCGATCCCTCTTGATATCCCTTGATACCCTGACCTAACAACAATTTATTGCAAATCTTTAAAGCTCTAATTGTCTGAGCATCCTCAGCTTTTTGGGATGGAGCATTATAAATTTCTACTGCCCTTTTAGTGAAAAAGTGCTTCCTGATTTCAGTCCTGAATGTCCAAGCTCTGATTTTTAGATTATATCTTAATTGGTCTTGATTCCCCCACTAGAGGAAATAGTGTAGAAATGGAGGAACTTTTTAACATTTGAAATACCTTGATCGCACCACCCCTTAATTTCCTATACTCAAGCAGAGTTTAAGCAACTCATCCTCTAAGTTCTGGTATAATTTGGGGACACAGCTGAATTGTACAGGAAAGATGTGCTTTGCCTGCATTTGCAGTTAGCTGCTTTTGGCTGTCAATGTCCATGTTGTGGTCGTAAAAGGGTAAATTGAGTAAATTGTCCATATAATGGTTCATCAAAAGGTTCAACTCAAAAGATATTGGAATGGGTTTCTAAAGATTCAGCATTCTTGTTTTGAAACAGTGCATGTCTTTTCTTACTAGATTCTTGCTCTGTCTTTCCACTTCTATGTAATGACCTTCATATAAGTAAATAGTTGCATTCAAGCCAAAACTGTCTGATACGGTTGTACATTCTGCCTTTCAAAACAGGAGAATGCGGTGGTTAATCCACATAGTATCCACAGAATCAGTGCAGCCAATGCATTATACCTGATAAAAGAGTTAGTCCTGTGGTACACTATCCCAATCAAAAAAACCCATAGAAAGGTTTCAGTTTGTGGGACACAAGGTTCTGTTATAGAAAGAGACTTTAGCTGTGAACCCGAGTGAGAATTGTTGGGAAGAAGCTCGAATTGCAGTGGGGGATCTTCAGGAGGATGAGCTTACATAGGGCTGAATAGCCTTTCTCATCCTTCTTTATTTTTCAGTCTTATGATGACTTCGAATCATCAATTCTGATTCAGAATAAAACTTGCACTTCATGTGAGCTTGCTTCCACTCTAATTGAAGTGCATGCAAAGTCATAGTTAGCTCTAACCCAAACTCACCAAAACCCATCAGAAAATTGAGCATTAAAGCATAGAACAGTCTGAATGATTTTCTGATTTACTCACACAGTCAAGTTACACAATACAACCAACACCCTTGATAAAAATGTAACGAGTCTACAATGGACAAAAGTCAACACGGAGTGACTGAGAGCTGTCAAGCCTCTCAAACTGTCAAGTGTACAGTAGTCTATGAATTGCAGCCCACGCAGAGATCACATGGCACCGCAGGAATAATTCACTCTTTCTTAACTATTGAAACTCGGTCGGAGTTGCCAAACTAAAATTGAACGAGGAAATAAATAGAAGGTAAAACAAAGCGAAAACGGTAAACAAACAGCCCCCCCCCCCCCCCCCCCCCCAGGTCCGCCCATATCAAACACCATGGAGAAGAATCAAAATTGCCTCAATAAAAACGGAACAATTATGTATCATTTGTACGGGTTACTTAAGACAAAATAATCCTCTACCGAGCGACTCATAGTGTATGATGCACGTTGGAAATTGTTCACCAACCACGTTATCGACAGCTCACGGCAGTTCTGAAGAGTTAACGGAAGGGGCTCTTAAATTGGGAGAGGATGGCTCCTGTAAAGTTATTCCTATGAGTGTGCTTTACCTGCACGGTTATCTGTGCAGCAATGTCCATGGGCTGGCTGCTGGCTTTTCCACAATCGCCGTTCAAGTGGTGTGAGGGAGAGACGCTCTCTTACTGCACTGTACAAACAGCTTTGTTTGTTCCTGTTCTTTAAATTACACTAAGCCGGGGCGGAGCCAGTCCTCGAAGGAGGGCCGGATAAATCAATGTCATCGGCAGGTTGTCCCATCTGTGGGTAGGTGAGTGGGCTGGGAGGTACCTGGGGGAGGGGTGGGGCCTGATATCCCCATATGTTATAGATAGGTGTCCCATAACAAAGCAAATCGATAATTTCAAAAATGTAAATTAGGCTCCAAAAAGTCTCAAAGTCCATTTTCTTTTTGCTCATGATGTGACGGTATTACCAATTACTGTATTCAATTAGTTTTGCAAATTAAAAAGGAATGAGAATACACATCCATTTAACACACTCAGGCTTGAAATTGGAAGCTCCCCGAGCTACGCAGAGTTTCAAGGGTATGTCCATCACGAAAGTTGAAGCTGTAAATATAGGCAGCAGTCACACAATGCTGTTTCCAAAAATAACTGGAAACACTTTCAGAACAAAAGAAAAACTGACATAGGAAGCACAGATACTAAGACACATTGTAACATTATGATTTATTTAAATTGAACAGTTGTATAGAGGTGATTGGATCCCAAACAATACTGATGATAGGACAGAGGATAGCCAACAAGTGAGATTGGACACAGAAATTGAGAGATATACATGAACTGGAGACCAGGAAAAGGTAGGTATATACCAAAGACCATGAAAGGAGGATTTTATGTCTTGGGTTGGTGAGTTCGCTTGTCAATTGAACTCTAACTGCACGCCTTCCTATGTGTTCATCAATTGCTGCTTGCAATCAATAAAGGGGAGGGACTGATGTAAGAATAAACAGTGATGGTTTATTGAGACATAGGGCAGAGCACCAGATCATACGTGCTCACTCAGAAACCTCCAGAACTAGACTTACAGTTCCCAGTTGCCTGCACTGTACAGTGATTCATCAGTGCTGTCGTATGATCAGTACACTTGCATTCTCTTAAAGGGACAGGGTACCTCACTTTACCACATCCTTTACTTAAAAGTACAGCTAACAAGCTTAAAACACATTAACTATTTACACAATAACTATTTACAGGTCAAGTCTCTCCGGAGGCCTTCTTTGGCTGGTTGAGCGTCGTAGCCCAACAACCTCAGCTGGCGTTTCCGAGACCTCCTTTTCAGGGGCAGTTGCCCACTATGTCCCTCAGTGCATGATTTTACCATCTCCTGCGTGCAGACATGTTCACTCCTACTGCCCTTCCTCTCCAAACTGAAACAGATAAAGGGCAACAAGCACAAAGCAATACAGTGATGAGTTACATGATGTGTGAGGAGAAAGAGGAAAAGGAAAAAAAAATTATTTTTGTTTTTCTTTCCGAGGACTGTCAATAATTTCTCTTTTTCTTCCTGCGTGATCTTTTCTTGGGAGCACTGACCCGTATCTCTCACCATTTTGAGTTTGCCTAACAACACGAAGCTGCTTTATGTGGCTTGACTATGGTAATTAGGGTCTCGTGCCTGTTTCAGGACCCATTGCCAAATTGGGCAAACGTTGCATGATCTGCTCAGCTTTTCAGAGGCTAACTAGCAGTCCTTAATTTTACTTACCTTCATGTGGACTTTTTTAAAAATTTAGTGGTTTGTCAGTTTGAATATCATGGACCTTGTGGTTTCAAAAAGATTGTTCTTGGTGTTTGTCTTTTGGTGGATAATTCCAATGAAAAACCTTAGATCCATTAGTATTTTCAATTTGAGAGATTTGTATGAATTAATTGTGGCATTCAGTAACATGGAGTCTTTGAGTCTCCACACCTTGGCCTGTATCTAAGCAGCCACTTAAAACGTTTGGACTCTCCTGGCATAGAAAGGATTATATTATTCTTTCCTACTGTTTATAATCCTTAAAGTGGATGGTTCTACTATAACAATAATCCAACATTAAGATTGACCACAATCACAAAAAAATCCTAACGTTTTAGCTTATGAATTAAATATTTACTGTAGAATAGACATTAGTTGATATTGTTGTACAATCACTGAACACTCAAAAATTCTTCTGATATTTTACTGGAGATGTTAATCCATTTAAAGTAAATCAGTTTAGCTGTTTAAAGTAAATGGATTACTGCTTCATTTAAATAGGGAACGTACAACTATTTATATGGAATGTACATGTATTAGTCTTCCTAAATAACACCAAGTGTCATTTCAACCTTCTGTTTTTCAATTTTTTTTTGTTACTGTGTAACCTAGAGAAAATGTTTAAGAGTGTTCCCAATGGAATATGCTGGAGTTAGGTAAGCCTGTGGTAGGTGCTCCAGTACACACTGCTACACAGTGATAATGTCTGTGATTGCTATACATGGGGAGTTTCCATTTCGCCTATGGTATCAGTGGGAGATACTTAATTAAGACCAAGTGCTTTTCAATAGGGAAGTCAGAGAAAAACATAATTAGCTGGCAAATCCTTCTGGAACTGGATGCTATTAGTTATAGTCTGAACCCATTTCCCACCATTGAATTAAGCAAGATAGTGGCTACACTATATAGGAAGGGTGAATACATAAGAATGAAATTAAAAAGGAATTTTGTATACAAATTACGTAACTGAATTCATTAAAATGTAGAATTCAGATAAATTTCTTATTATATCTTTTCTCTAGTTTATTTAACCTCTGCTTGAGCTCATCTTTTCCATGAGGCCTGTTTACTGCATTCTTGATCCTATTCCCACTAGACTGCTGACCATTCAATTTCCCTTTCTAGCCTTCTAACCCCACCCTCCCAAAGCAACTCAATATTGTAAACAGTTCTCAGGCCTAAGGCAGTGTACCACTCCATTTCAAAACTATCCTCAAAAAATAAAATACCTTCAATCCGTCTGTCTCTGCAAACTATCACCTTATTGCCAACCTTTTTCCTCTCCAAAGTTCTTGAATGTGTTTTCATGAAAGGTCATCAACCTGAATAGCTAACTTTGTTTCTCTATTCAGAAACGCTGTCTGACCTGCTGAGTATCTAGTCAGAACTGGTTCTGATGAAGAGTCATTTGGACTCGAAATGTTATTCCTCTCCGCAGATGTTGTCAGACCTGCCAAAATACCATTCGTTTTCCCAATTGCTTGCTGCACCTGCGTGCCAACTTTTAGTGACTCATGAACAAGGACACCCACGTCCCTTTGGACACCCACATTTTCCAACCTCTTATCATTTAAGAAATATTCTGCCTTTCTGTTTTTTCTGCCAAAGTGAATTACCTCAGACTTATTCACATTATATTCCATTGGCCATGTTCTAACCCATTCACTGAGCCTGTCCAAATCCTCTTGAAGCATCCTTGCATCCTCCTCACATCTTACATTCCCACTCAGTTTGATGTCATCAGAAAATTTAGAAATATTACAATTGGTCCCCACATACAAATCATTTATATAGATTATGAACAGCTGTGGACCTAGCACTGATCCTCGCGGTACCCCACTAGTAACAGCCTGCCATCCTGAGAATGATCCGTTTATTCCTACTCTATGCTTTCTGTCTGCAACCAATTCTCGATCCAGACTAGTATATTTCCCCCAATCCCATGCGCTCTAATTTTATTTACTAACCTGTGTGGGACCTTATCAAAAGCCTTCTCAAAATCCAAGTACACCACATCCACTGGATCTCCTTTATCTATGCTACAAGTAACATCCTCAAAAAACTCCAACAAGCTTGTCAAACATGATTCCTTTCGTAAATCCATGTTCAGTCTGCCCAATTTTAACATTCTTTCCTAAATGTCCAGTTATTACATCCTTTATAATAGATTCTAACATTTTCCCTACTACTGATGTCAAACTAACAGGTCTGTAGTTCTCCATTCTCCCTCTTCCTCCCTCCTTAAATAGTGGGGTTATATTTGCTGCTTTCCAGTTTGCAGGCCAGAATCTCTAGAATTTTGAAAGACAAACACCAATGCATCCACTATCTCTCTAGCCACCTCTTTCAACACTCTGGGATGAAGCTCATCTGGTGTAGGGGATTTCTTTATCTTCTGCTGTGAAGATAGATGCAAAGTAACTGTTTAGTTTCTCCACCATTTCTCTGTTCTCCACTGTAAATTCTCCTGTCCCCACCTGTAATGGGCCCACATTTGTCTGAGCTAATCTTTTCCTTTTCAGGTACCTAAAGAAACTTTTATGCCTCATCCAAGGGTGCGATGAGGTTTCTGATATTAATTTTGAAAAATTGTTATCACAGAATTTTCATCATCCATATGTTCCAGTGACTGATTCTGATGCGTGGGCATTTTTTCCCAGTTTTTAAAATCTTTGTTTTTTTACATTTAAATTCTTCAGCTCCCTGAGGCAGCTCTCTGCCTTCACTGAGCTTTCATTCCCCGCTCCCCCGTGCCTGCGCTGATTTCAGCACTTGCCCTCCTCCCACCCACAATCCCGGCAGGGCTGATCATATCAGTGCGAGCTTCACGCTGGCTGGCCGCTAATTGGCCAGCCAGCGTGAAATCGCGGTCGGGGGCCAATCGTGGTCGGCGGTCCGTTTCCTGACCACTCTCAGGCCTGCTGATCTCGCCCACCCGCCAAGCTGAAAATTCAGGCCTAAGAGAAAAAGAGTGGCAATCTGGAATTATGGGCCCAATAAAGACAATACAGGTGAGATTTTAATGGTTCAGGGAAAGATAGACTTGTAAAATTAGTATTTTGCACCAACTCACTATCTCAAAGCTATCTTGCTCCGGAGTTTCAATTGACCCTTATCTTATCTGGCGCATTAACAAAAAAAATCTCTTCCTTTCAGGTATTAAGGATTGTGAGTTCCAACAACTCTCACATTCCTCCAACTCTTTCTTTCTTTTCGCTTCCCTCTAAACCCATCACTTCTCCTAATTTCACCTCCTGCCATGATTTCATAATACTCTCCAACCTTCCCCTCTCCGGCCCTGAATGATCTATCCTTAACAAAGGACTCAGCTTTATCCCTTTACACCCCCACCTCAATGAATTTCAAGCTCAGCATGACAGGAACTTCACTTCCACATCCACTTCTTTGGCCAGCAGTACTCCCCACCCCATACAGCCGACCTTTTTATCCATCTTCTGCATTCTCCCTCCATCTGGACCCCTCCCTCTGGCCTCTAATCTTTTCAAATGAGAACTGCCAGTGTGCCATCAGCCATCTCAATTTTTCTGCTCTCCTCACTCACTCTAACATGTCTCCTTCTGAACTTATTGTACTCCATTCTTTCAGGTCCAACCCTAAAATTGTCAAACCTGCTGACAAAGGTAGTGTTGTCCTTGTCTGGTGAACTGACCTGTACCTAGCAGAGGCCGAATGCCAACTCGCTGACACTTTCTCCTACCATCCTGAACAATGACTCCACCACTGAACATCAAGCCACTGTTTCCAGAAGTCACTGACCTCATCTCCTCTTGAGATCTTCCCTCCACGACTTCCAACCTCATAGCCCCACAACCCCAAACAGCCCTCTTCTTTCTCCTTCCCAAGATCCACAAACAAGTCTGCCCTGCTAGACCTATTGTTTCTGCATGCTCCTGCCCCATTGATTTCTTCCTACCTTGATTCTATTTTTTCTCCCCTTGTCCAGTCTCTCCACTCCTACATCAGTGACCCTTTTGACGCCATGCACCAGTTTCCAATTTCCTGGCCTTGACCATCTCCTTTTCACCATGTTCAATCTCTCTACGCCTCCATCCCCACCAGGGCAGCCCTCCGCTCTGAACTTGTTCTCTCATTGAGCTACTTCATCTTTAACTCATCTCACTTCCTGCAAATAAAAGGTATTGCTGCTGAGGGAACCTGCACGAGTCCTAGCTATGTCTGCTTTTTCATGGGATATGTAGAACAGTTATTGTTCCAGTCCTACTAGGGGCCCCCTTCCTCAACTCTTTTTCTGGTACTTTGATGACTATATCAGAGCTGTTTAATGCTCTTGCCCTGAGCAGGAAACCGTCATAAAGTTTGCTTCCAATTTCCATTCTTTGCTTACCTTCAAATAGTCCCCCTCAGACTCTTCCCTTATTTCTGTCTCCATTTCTGGGTAAAGGCTATCAATAAAAATTCATTTAAAGTTCACTGACTCCCAAAGCTACCTCAATGACATCGTCCTCACACCCTGCTTCCTGTAAGGACTCCACTCCATTCTCCGTCACATCTGTTTTAATACTACCTTCCACACCAGTGCTTCTGATATATCTTCCTTTTTTTGTCAAGCGAGGATTCCTGCCCACAATGGCTGATTTGGCCCTCCAACATGTGCAACCTATTTTCCACACTTCTCTCACCCCTTCTTCATCCTCCCAGTGTCATCAAAGGGTTCTCCTTGACCTCACCTTCCACCCCACTAACCTCCATATTCAATGGATCATCCTCTGCCGTTTCTGCTACCACTGCCAAACATGTCTTCCCCTCCTCTTTCAGCATATAGGAGGGGCCATTCTCGCTGTGATACTCTGATCCATTCCTCAATCACCTTCAAAATTCTGTCCCCTTCCCAGCGCATTTTTTCATGCAAGGGTAGGAGATACAACACCTGCTCTTTTACTTTTTTGACCTCACAATCCAAGGCCCTTAACACTCTTTTCAGGTGAAACAGCAACTTACATGTACTTCTTTCAGTTTAGTATACTGTATTCGCTGCTCACAATGCACTCTGCTCTTCAGTGGGAAAACCAAAGCAGATTGGGTGACCGCTTTGCAAAACATCTCCCTTCAGTTTGCAAGGCTGACCCCAAGCTTCCAGAGGCCTGTCGTGTTCATTCTCCAACTTGTTCTCACACTGAACTTTTTGTACTTGGCTTATACTGCAGTGTTCCAATGAGCCCACCACAAACTCGAGGAAAAACACTTCATCTTTTGATTAAGCACTTAGCCTTCTGGAGCCTTGGTGAGTTGCTGCAGTGCATCTTATAGATAGTACACACTGCTGACATGTGCGTCGGTGGTGGAGGGAGTGAATGTTTGTGGATGGGAATGCCAATCAAGTGGGCTGCTTTTGTCCTGGATGGCGTCGAGTTTCTTGAGTATGTAAGTTTAGAATGATGAGATAGTTGCGTTACCCTGGTGGCACGGATGAGATCATTCATCCTCTTTCTGCACTAGATGGCCAACCTCTTCTGTGCAGCATTGGCATCGACAACTACTGCCAAGTCAGAGTGGTGAGATTTCTGGACCCCCTGCAGCCAGAGTGGGGATGGAGGACATCATGGCGGGCCTCCAATAGGCATTCCAGTGACGGGTCACTGAACTCTTCTTGGCTTTCAGGGCCATGTCTTCACTGGAGCAGTCCTGGGCTGCAAGCATTGAGAACTGTGTGCGCAGCTGCAGTTTAGATATGGCACCTGGACTGAGGAAACGGTGTGGTAACAGCTTGATGGGCAATTCAGAAGCCATCCCCCAGCAAGTCAGTGTGTTTCCTGTGGCTGCATAATTAATGAAGTGGAAGCGGATGATACAGCGTGAAAAGCCGCCATTGCGCATGGCGGGTATAATGTCCTTTTCCCCCACCTGCTACCACATTTAGTGCAAATCTGGGACGATTCTGCCCAGTATACTAAATTGAAAGCACAAGTACATTGCTATTTGACCTAGAAGGCATTTTGGGGCCTTGTATGGTGAGAAGGGAGGAGGTAAAGAATAGGTTGTTGCATCTCTTGTGCCTGCATGGGAAAATGCATGGAAAGGGGAGACGCTGCTGGGAGTGTTTGAAGAGTGGACTAGAGTGTCATGGAGGGAACAATCCCTTCAAAGTGCTGAAAAGGGAGAGAGAAATGAGATGTGTTTGGGGGTAGTATTCAGCTGTTCCAAGAGCTCTTATAAGAACCTTCAAATGAGATTCCTGTGCTATTTTGGAACAGACTAACTAAAAAAAAGTTAATGCCAAATTAATATAGAAGAATGTTATACAGACTAAGCATTCATCTGCTAGTGACATCAACATAATTGACCAATGTAAAGCAGCATAGTTAAGATTACCACCATTTTGATTTGCAAACTATATTACCTCAACGCAGGTAAAATAACTCCTCTTTGAACGATTTTAATCAGAGCTAAAAGAATCGGAAGGAATTTTGTCCACAATTCTTGACACCCAAAGAAATGCAGAAATCAAAAACAGCCCACCTCATAAATGGCCAGGTTACAAGCAATGTTCTGCCAAATACAATTAGATTTAGATAGCTGAATGTTACAGCTCCACAACCTTACTGCTTAGTTGACACAGTGATCAGAGCAAAAGATGTCAGAAAGCACAAATTAAAAGTGGCAGAAATAATTAAGTATAAAATATTATTTTTGGCTTCAGTTTAATATTTGTTGCAATATTCTGTGGTTTTTACATCACTTTAATGTACTACATAGAATGCATCCTTTCAGTTAATTGTTGCAGTGGTTACCTTCAATAACCAGTTCTGACCTGGTAAGGAAATGCTTCCTGAAAATTGTAGCAAACTTGACAACTGTGCTTACACAAAACAATGTCAGTTACGTATATTTTTACACACTCATGACTGGATTCTGAATTTCTCTGCAACTGTATTGGGAAAAAAGGTGATGATAATATTGTGAGTCTGTCACAGGATCCAATATAACTGTAAATCCTTCTGTAGTACAGATACAACTTAAATGCAAATGCTGGAAAACTTCCAAATTACAGACTCTGGCAGTTAAAAAACTAAAAAATACTTTCATGTCTATTACAAGCAGCCAACAGAGGAGAATCAAATATGTAGCATTAGTGAATATGTATGAACTACTTAAATTTCACTCTCATTTTTATGCCACCTCAATTCCTCAAATGGTTTGGAGACTTGCAGGCATCCATTCTTTTTATTTCATGGTGCACCATATGACCCGCTTTTTCTTCTGTCAAACTGCTCCAAGCTCCCATACATTATCTCAAAATAGCCTAAGACTGTTGAACTGCCTGTAGTGTCGCACTGGGTCCACAAATTCAAAGTTAAACTTTTAAAATTGCTTTTTTAAAAAAAAATTGCAGGTACATGGAGCAAGAAAATATTCCATTCAAGTGATAATGACTCAGAAGTATGGAGGCAAGTCTGGAAAGCATTCTACAAAGAAAAGAATTACCAGATTATAACAAATGTTGTGCACATTTTACTTATTGCCTGTAATACCTTGTGACATTCCTGAAAGTCAAGGAATTTTTTTTTAAATTGCTTTAATTTGTACCGTAAAGTTGGGTCAACTTTTCCTTTTTTTGGTCAGTGTTGTTTTCGTGTGTGTTGTGGAATGGAACACTTCAGCATTTGTGCAATAGTTTCAAGGACTCCCATTTCCGGGATACTATTTATTGCAAAGTAACCCCAATGTACCTCATCCCTGCTTTAAGAGAGCATCCTCGACTACTCTACCAGTATGAGATCTCCATTTCCCACACCTGCTATTCCTGGGATCTCCGAGTAGCAATGCCAACTTTGGCCCAGATTTTCACCACGACAGAGAGGCTCTCCATCATGGCGTAAATCCCAGAAATGGCTGAGTTTTCCCAAGTCACGCTCCTGAACCTAGCATTTCCCATCATCATGGGGGGGCGAGATTGGAGTCAGGCCAGGGTTTAGGCACATGCGAATCTTGGAAGCAGCTGACTATTTAAATCACCAGCTGCCTCCAGTGACCTCTGATTTCTGAACCCTAGCTGTGTGAATCATGGAGCATGCAGAGCAGACCAGGTTAAGAGGAGGCCTGAACTTGATGGATTCTTTGGATAACCAGGTAGCCCTTTGGAGAGGTAAGGTCCACCTTTGGATAAGGTCCTGGGGCACCTTTGAGAGAGGTAAGACACCCTTTGGGATTGTTAGAATTAAACATGATTATCCACTTTTTAAGCACAAACTCATTGGAACTGTCCAGCTGTCAAGGAACTGTCCAAGCTGTCCAGTAAGTGTCCAAGCTGTCCAGAAGTGTCCAAGGGTACTAGGTGAGTTGGCACGAAGAGGGAAGGACAAAGGGTAGTGTGTGGGGAGCATGGATTGGCATAATTGGCACTAAGTTGGCATAGGGGTTATGAAGGGCCACGGGAGTAGGTAGAGGGATATGGTTGGCATAGGAGGTATGAGGGGCCATGATGTGGGTAGAGGGGCATGAAGTTGCATAGGTTGGCATGGATAGGGCATAGGGAATGTGTGGGGGGTGGATGAGAGGTCTGAGGGTTGGAGAAGCGTGTTTTTTTAAAATGTATTTTGACAGGCTGGATCAGAGGCAGGCATTGTGCCCAGCCTGCCACCGCACCTGGGCGCCTCCACATTCTATCTGAGGTCACCCGCCTCAACTCCTATTTCAGCCCACCCTGACCGAACATTTTTAAAGGTCGGGATCACCGAGCTGGGAAATCCCCAATTCTGCGCACCCAACCTGGGGCTGAAAATCTGGGACTGTGTCAGATTATTTTTGTGCTGGAACTCCCAAACTTATCTTGGTTGGTACATTTACACAGCCAGTGGCTAGTTTGAGTTGGATTATCTAGTTCCACATTAGAATTGAATAAGTGATGTGCAGGCATTGTGGCATAGAGCCAGCATAGCAGTTTTAGGATCTATAACGCAGTGTCAGCTGTTAGGTTATGCACCAATTGCTTTTTGTTACAGCCTAAACAGAGTAATTGTTCATTCATAATTATGAAATATGATCCACCAAACCCGTTGCTTGCTTAATGAGCAGACATGGTGACGAATGTGGCAAGTTATGAATTCCACCATGGATTTTGTTTGGAATCTACATTTTTAAAAACCTGTACTTAATTGATTATAACACAGCATAAACTTCAGACATAATGTGTGTTTGTATATTTCAAGGTAAATTAATGCAATTGGTTGCAACCTTTCTGAAATTAGTTTAGAAAGGGTAGATTTCTTTCTTCTAGTCCAGTTTATAATAGTGGCTATAGAAAACAGTGTACAAGTGATTTGTCTTTCAATGGATTTATTGGCAACATTTAACTGCATGTGTTTAAGTTCAGTTAATGATACTGGCTTAAAACATTGAGCTACAGCGCAAGACATAGAAATGTCTATAGATTATGTGACAATGAATGAAATGCTCATTAGAAGTTGCATCTCTTTGCACTTTAAATTCCCAAGCAGGTAAAGCAAAAGATGTAGGCAAAGTAAAATTCTCTGGCATATAAGATGAAAGTATTGGTACTTCATTAATGCGTTCAAACAAAATTGATAAAAACAGAATTCACTTGTATTGAAATGGAAGATCTTCCTCTTGAAAGTCTCAAAGATTCAAACTCCTTTTCCAAATGATTGTGGAGATAAACATTCACAAAATCAAAACTCCTTCAAAGATGATGCCCTGGATGGAAACAAGAATAAATCCAATTTAAAGTAACCAAGAAGTTGGTGCTTTTTCTTTTTTTTTGTCTATGCATGTTCCACGTAACAAAGTGACAGGCTGAAACTACTGGCTTTGATTTTGATTCTGAGGACAAAACCAATTGGGGTTCAAGTTTAAAAATTAACTTTGCATACGAAGGATAGGATCACATACTGCAGAACTGGGCAATGAGTGAACCAGCAGGCTCATATAGTGTAAATAAATCCAAAGACGACTTCTCAACCATTTAATGAACCATATAGGCAAAAACAATCCAGACTGAGGGATCGTGGTCATACCGAGCAGATTTGCAGGGTTGGAGATTCATATAGATCTCATGAGCTAACTCAACCTAAATGACTGGAGACCCCTTAAAATTTCCACAGGTATTACAGTCCATTTTTATACCCAATTTTTTTTTTTTTGCGCATATTATTCTTCACTGCAATATCAAGTTTCTGTCACAGCTATGAGCTTGTAATAAAAGCCTGTTCTCTGTAACACTGCTCAATGGTCCTTGTAGCCTGGAATATATGAATAAAATAGAAAATAAGTTTAACAGCGATTCAAAACAATTAGTTTTTGATCAGGTTCTTTTCAGATGGCCACTAGCTCAACAGTTATGATAAAAGAAAAACCATTAGAAAAATACATTTTGGGCCTTTGAGCATTTTTAAAAAAAATGTTGACATGCGTATTAGCAAATGAGAAAAGGTTGTGCACATGACATCCAAGGAATAAGTAATGACTGAAAAAGTGTTTAAATTGAAATACATTTATTGTTTTATAATGTTACAGATTATACAAAGATAAGTTATTTTTAAACTATGGTTTTGATTTTATTTCCCCATCTGTGATGTGAATGCAAGTCATCACCAACATTGCTAACCTACTTCTATATTGATAACTAAAGGCAAGACCCTTTTTATCTGGATAAATTTAACTGCACTTGACTATTAAGAGGAGTTAAACTCAGGTTACTCCTATGGGCCTTTTCCTTCAAGAAGTGTTTGCAATGGTGATGTTACCTGGATGTAGTTAGCAACTCAGCTATTTTGCAGTTCCTGGAATCAAAGAAGTCTATACCACAGGGAGAACTATTCAGCTCTCTGTGTCCGTGTAAATTCTCTAAGAACAATCCAAAACTGATCACTGTCCTGCTTTCTCCCAGGGTAAGTTAGCAAAAGTTGAAACGACACGAACAATCAAAACAACGACAACTTGACTATTTACGTCACTTGTATGGAGATATATCAGTGAATAAAAGATTATTTCTAGGCATTGTGTGGTGTTAAAGATCAAGCACTAAACATTAGCACCATGAAGTGAGGGGATGGGGTGGGGTTGGGTGCAGCTGACTCTCCAATCTGTTCAGTCCCTGTGCTGAGCTGTAATACCGAGGGAGGCACTGAATGTTCCATTTTGGTGGATGAAAATCAGAGGGAGGAGTTGTGCCTGATTGTCCTTTATGCCAAACAGTGAGCTGATGGGAGCACTGACATCAAGACTGAGATCACGCTGGCCAACCAGCCTCCCACTCAGTAAATATGCTGGATTGATGATGAATAATGTGAACAAAAAAGAAATCAGAATCATAGAAACTTTTAGTACAGCAGGGGGCTGTGCTTGTGTTTGTTCTTTGAAGGAGCAGTCATGCTGAATCCCACATCCCAGCTTTTTGTCTATAACCCTGTAAATTCCTCATCCACAAGCGCCTGTTCAATTCCCTTTTCAAATTATTTATGGAATCAATTTCCATGACTTTTTTGGGGTAGACCGTTCTAGATCGTGACAACTTTGGTGTGAAACAAATTCTCCCCATCTGCCCTCCAGGCATTTTGTCAATGATTTTGAATTCATGACCTCTAGCTATTGATTGACTCACCAGGACGAATAGCTTTTCTCTACCTACTCTATCAAAACCTCAGCTTGAAAGCCTCTATTAGAGCATCTCTTAACCTTCCCTGTTCCAAGGAGAACAGGGCTAGCTTTTCCATCCTCTCCTCATAACTGAAGTTGCTCATCCCTGGCAATATCTTGATAAACCTCCTCGGTACCCTTTCTAAGGCTTTAATATCTTTCCGGAGGTGTGATACCCAGAATCTAGAATCTTCAACACTCCAGCTGCTAAGAGAGTCAGAACCATCCAAAGTCTCTGATTTAAATCGGAGTATCAGATTGTTCCCAGTGCAGAGATAAAAACAAAAGAAACTGCGGATGCTGGAAATCCAAAACAAAAACAGAATTACCTGGAAAAACTCAGCAGGTCTGGCAGCATCGGCGGAGAAGAAAAGAGTTGACGTTTCGAGTCCTCATGACCCTTCAACAGAACTGAGTAATATTAGGAGAGGGGTGAAATATAAGCTGGTTTAAGGTGGGGGGAGAGAAGTTGTGGGGGGGTGATGGTTGTAGGGACAAGCAAGCAGTGATAGGAGCAGATAATCAAAAGATGTCACAGACAAAAGAACAGACATCTTTTGATTATCTGCTCCTATCACTGCTTGCTTGTCCCTACAACCACCCATCCCCCCAACTTCTCTCCCCCCACCCCCCCACCTTAAACCAGCTTATATTTCACCCCTCTCCTAATATTACTCAGTTCTGTTGAAGGGTCATGAGGACTCGAAACGTCAACTCTTTTCTTCTCCGCCGATGCTTCCAGACCTGCTGAGTTTTTCCAGGTAATCCTGTTTTTGTTCTCAGTGCAGGGTAACTGCCCATCAGAAGTTTAAAAACTTCTTGGGCAATTCCTGTGCAGTCCTCGCAGGGTACTTCTGGGGTACAACACACCCCTCCCCTGGAGATCGGAAGTTCTGGACCCATGCCTAACTCCTGGGTAACCATACAACTGACTCCCCGCTGACTCCCACCCATCTCCCCCACAACCCTCTGAACCACCCTGACCTTCCAACTCCCGCCCGATCCTAAAAATCCCCCCCCTACTGAACTGACCGACTCCCGCCCCAACCCGACCTCACCACCCTACCCACTTACCTCACACACGCATTCACTAACACAGTGAAAAACTATTTAAATGTCTCAGAGCTTTCCACTGTGTCAGTGAATGAAGGCTTAGCAAAATATAGCAGCTGGTGCTGTAAAAAGTGGGCATGGCTTTGCTTCCCCTACGATCCTGCACTACAAGGAAGGACTCCGAGAATATCTCTGAAGAGGCCTGGTTCTTAAGTCTGGGCCAGAAATGCGGAGTTCCACCTTAGTGTAAAAAAGAATGGCAATCTGACAGTGATTGCCACTCAGAAAATTTGGCCCAATATTTTTTTTCCATATCCTCTGCCTCTATATGAAGATTTCCCTAAGCCAACCTTTTCCCCTAGCAAACCTGCTTATACTTTATGGGAGCAAAATTCAATCTCATAACAGCTATACAGACATTCCTCCATGTTAATGGAAAGGGAGGCACTGCTGGTCACTCCCCAAGTGACATCAGGTGACTGAGGTGCATTCTCTGCATGTGCCTGAAGAGGTTGCAGGGGCGAGATCAATGGGCTGATGTAACACATAAAAACAGAAAAATTGGCCAACGAATGTGCAGGGAACTCCTTCCTTAATCAATCCTGAAACAATGAGATGGGCCCTGTTCTGCAGCTATTTAAATGGTCACTCAAGTTGCGCTGAGGTGCTTTTGATTTACTTGTGCTCGTGCTAAGTTGGTGGAAGCACTGTGCTGAGTGTGAAGGCTGAGAGAATTATATAGCCTTTGATAAGTATGGGGGGGTGCGCAGTGCTTGCAGTGCAACTTGCTCTACAACATGAGCAGAGAGGGGAACCTCAGCGAGGGGGGAGGGGAAGGCTGGCTCTCCATAGACGGTCAAACCCCAAGGAGGGCTCTGGGTGCCTTGGGATTATCTAGGACCAGTACCTCAAAAGGCTTCATTTTACTAAGGAGATGGTGACAGAATTCTGTCATTTCATCCAAGAAGACCTCGAGTCTCAAACCAGAGTGAGGATGGCCATTCCAGCCCCAGTGAAGATCACCATCACCTTTTCTTTCTTTGCAACTGGTTCCTTCTAGATGACAGCTGGCAACATTAGCAACGTCTCACAGTTTGCCATCCATAGAAGCATCTGGGAAGAAGTGCTGGAGGCGCTCTACAGGGAAGCAGAAAATTCATCCTCTTCTTCCTGCAGGAAGAAGACCAGGATGAGAGGGCACATGGGTTCACCAGGACAGCAGGCTTCCCAAAGGCACAGAGTGCCATCAATTGTAAACTCTGAGGGCACAATCACAAGGATTACCATGCAATGTGCAGCTGATGTGCAACTACCCAAGAGAGCTCATCTCGGTGAACTCTCACTAACCTGGCAGCACCCATGATGCTTTCATCCTTAGACAGGCTATACACCCACTGTCTTCGAGCCTTCAAGGTAGACAAAAAATGTCTGCTTGGCAACAAGGGCTACCCCCTCCATCTATGGCTCATGACCCCATCCCCATGTGAGATCAGAGGGCCTTTAACACATGGCAATGTGGAGCAAGCCATCAGTTTGCTGAAGAGGAGATTTTGCTGCCTAACTTGCTCAGGGAGAATCTCTGCAATACACGCGTGAGAGGGTCACCATTTTCATAGTAATGTGTTGCGTCCTCAACAACCTTGTTATAAGGACCCAGCCACCACCCAGGATCTACAGCCCTCTTCAGCAAGAGGAGAATGAGAAAGAAAGCTGATCACATGTGCAGCAGCTGCAACTAGACAAATCGCAAGGTACAGCATAGCAAGATCTTGCTTCTGTTGAACATAACTTCCCTATCCTAAACAAGGGCCCATCACTCCCTCATAATACAACCATTTTAGACTCACCACAATAAGGTCTCCTTGGCCCATATCACAGGCTCATTCTCCACAGTGCCACTGCCATTCCCATAGGGTGGCACCTGAGCACTTCTAGACATCTGCTAGACAGATTGTTGGACTGCTGAGAAAGCCTGCATGCCCCGTCAAGCACTGATAGTCACATAAAGGCTGGCAGTTGTCTGTGCCAGGATGCCAGCATACAGAGGCTGGATGGCAGCAGCCCGAGTCCAAATGTCAGCTGCCTGGAAAATCATGACCTCTGTCTGAGCTTTCACGACAACACCAATACATTGGCAGGACACTGCCTATCCCACAATTGAAACGAAGACAGCAGTCAGCAGATCCCCCATCATGGGTTGGTCTGGCAGTGCTTCCATGGAGGTGTCCACCACTTCCACAGTGAAAAGGATAGGCTCCAAGCTCTGCACAATGCCCTGTGCCACAGTGGAGCTGGACTCCTGCATGCTTCTAGCCAGTGACGAAAGGCACCAAGTATCTCAAATGTGCACGTTTATCAGCATTCTCCTGTAGTCCATCCCAGTGGGTTTCTCACCTGAGACCCCTGCAGTAGAGGGTGTACAACCTCACCCTCTGGTGGGATTCACATATGAGCTGATCCGTCCCCCATCCTGACTGCAGCTCACTTGTGCCCAGTGATTCACTGCATGCGATCCAAAGTTTAAACTAGCCACTAATGTACATGCTGTGTGAGTATCTGAGCTAGTGGCTGAGTGTGTTAGATCAGATGATGGTGATTCTTCTTCCAGGCTATCTTTCTCCACTTGGTTCTCAAATTGTTTCTGGAGGAATTGAGCAGCTGGCAGATCTTGACCATCTGGAAGCACAAAAGCAAAGGGGAGGAAATGAGGAAGTCCACAGTCAGTCCATCCGCAGTTTCCATTTCCGGGCACTTTTCAGGATGAAATTTAGGAGTTAGTCAAGGAGGTACATAAAGCAGCAACTTACCATTTTCCAGAATGGCCTCTAATGCACCTTATTCCACTGGCTCCATGGCACTGCTGCGCATTATTCTAATGATCATTTCCTCAAGGCCACCAAGAGCATGGTCCTCCTCTGGTCTTCAGGCTTTCCATCCTTTTGTAGGCTACCTCCTTTTGCAGGAGAGGGGACAGAATATCATAGACTGTGAGTCAGTGTGTTTGGGTGATGGTTTCCAAAACTGAATTGCTGGAGGTACGTAGAGGTAGTGAGAGGTGTCTGTCAGGCTGACATGCTTTGTAGGTGTATGTGTGGGTAAGGTATAGTGTCAGAATATTAGGAATGAGTGTCAGAATATGGTGCTAGATGGATGAAGAAGGTGCAGTGCATTGGGCAGTGAAAGAGATGTGTGGTGTGGGCGTGCGATGTGATGTGCACACAGATGCACTCACTCACCTTGACCAACGCAAGTGAAGTCATTAAACTTCTTTTGGCGCTGCTGCCAGGCCTACAGTGCTACACTCAGGGCATTGATTACCCTCGCAACATGCATCCGCTCGCTTCTTCAGGGTCAGTAATGAGGGTCTCTCCCCCAACCCCCAGAAACATGGCCTCCCTCCTGCCTCCAACCTCCAGGCAGAGGGTGTCCAGTTGCTGAATCTTGGAGCCCTCTTTTTACCTTGCAGCAGCATGGCCTCTCTTTAAGTGTCCAAAACTAATTATCCAGTACAAAAATAAAAATACCTGGAAAAACTCAGCAGGTCTGACAGCATCTGCGGAGAGAAATACAGTTAACGTTTCGAGTCCGTATGACTCTTCAACAGAATTATTAATTATCCAGTAGCCTGGAGTGCATTCCTGCAGTTTACAGTTGTTCATGATTCTGCCATTCACACCTCCTCAAGACACATCAGTTTCTTTCTTCCATTTGACCTTGCACCATCAACCTGTTCTCATTCAATCTCTCCTTCCCTCCACCCTACCACAGACTTTTCCTTTTGGTTTCTTTCTAACCAACCGCCCCAACCTTCCTCCCTTCACATCTCTAACTTTTCCCAGCTCTGATGAAAGGTAATTGGCCTCAAACATTAACTCTGTTTTTTTTCTCCAAAGATGCTGCCAGATCTGCTGATCATATCCAGCATTTTCAGTTTTCATTTCAGATTTCCAGCAACTTTTTGTATTAGCATATAATTCAGTTTGACCGTAATTATGGAAAGAGACCAGAAAACATCAAAGGCAAAAACGTTCCACTGCAAGGGTCCCTGTGCAGGCCAGGCAAGGACCATGGGGGTGTGGGGGGCAGGCAGCACAGGCTGAAGGAAATACTCAATACATGCCGTGTAGGGGATGCAGTTGGATGAGGGGGGGGTGCAGTGAGGGAAGTGGCCATGCTCTTGGAAAAGCTCGTCAAAAAAGTGAGCACTCTTATGCAGCTGAGACGTTCAGCTGCAGCTCCATTGACATGCATGGAGTCGGGCCTCTGAAGCTTTTCTGCCCACTCAAGCAATGCAAAAGCATAAAAGTGCCACCAAATGCTCCAGAACTTTTCACCGCTCGGGCACAAACTGCAAATTAATGTGTGTTTTAGGGGGCAGCAGAGCAATTGGCTGATTGGGCAAGTTGTACAATCGCTTTGCAAAAGGTGGCTATGGTGCAGTCACTGGTGGAGTTGCTCACAGCCCCTTGCAATGTATTTATTAAGGTTTGGACCAGCATCCATTATGGTTCAAGCTAACAGCGCAGCCTTGCAGTGCGGGTTAGAATGCCTGCACCTGAGCTGAGAGCACAACATGCAGTCCAGTGGCCGAAGCTGCTGCCAATCGGTCAAGAGGAGTGAGGAGGGGTTTCAGACAGCCAATGAGCACACTACACACTGGCCATCCAAGTGGTGGCCACCATTCTTCTGCATGTGTGAAGGGGCCTTCAGACTTAACCAAGAAAGGTTCTTAGTACATCTATGCTAACCCATGCTTTTCCCTCTATGATCCTGATGTTCTTCTCCTGCAGGGTCAAGGAGCCTCATGGTTTACAGAGACTAGAGGAGGAGGAGAGCGGTGGAGGCACCTGGCTCGGCAACGGGAGGAGCAACTCCCTTCAAATGAAGGGGCGGCAGGGCCTCCTGCACAAACAGCTGAAGATCCACAGGGAGCTGTTGCTCATGCACGCCTTGCTAGATCCAGGGTCTATATATGGCACCTTTCATTCCTGCAGACGACTGAGAACCAGTGTCGCTGAAGACTGCACATGTCTAGGGAACTGGTCAGTCATTTATGCACCTGTTGCAGGATTTGGCACCATGGGGACATGGAGGACATCCACTACCAGTGGCCATGAAAGTGACTGCGGTGCTCAATTTTTATGCCAGTGACTCCTTCCAAGGCTCCACAGGTGACCTGTGCGGGATCTCGCAAGCCTCCACGCACACGTGTATCCAGTAGGCGCCCGAGGGAGGCGTCACTAAATTTTGGGGCAGCCATGACTTTGTAGCAGCTCCTGATCCCTTAGAGAATGCTACCTCTGTGCAGGGACGCCCTTTAACTATGGCATCTGGATTACTGAAGGCCTGAAGCGATGGCGGAGTGGGTGAATCAGAGGCCGCTCCACCAGCGATCCAGTGTGTTTCCCAGGAATGCATTATTAATGAGGCCGGGAATGGGATGACATGGAACGAAAACCCACCATTGTGGCCAGAGGGTAAAACACCCTTTCTCCTGCCCACTACCGCACTTGGTGCAAATCTGGGACGATTCCACCCTATGTCACCATATCCTCTGTGTAAAACCATCACTTTAAAAGCAACAGTTTGGATTCGGTGGTATATGGAGGGCCCCACAAGATACTACTCCATTTAGATATCCTGTATACAGCCCAATCCTCCTACTTGTCCTGAGGTCTGGTAGCAGAACCCTATTGTAGGTTCAGAAACAGTACAAAAGATATTTTGCTTGATATTTTTTCTTAAACATAATTCACCTTGCATATGCTACAAGCAGTTAGCTACCAACAGTAGACAAACCCTGCTTGCAGTATGCAAGAAACTTCCACCCAAATCTAAAAACAGTTTACAAGTATAAGGAACCCAATAGGAGATTTGGAATAGTTTGGATATATGGGCTGACAGCCCACTCATCTCTAAAATTACTTTCTTACTAAAGTCTGATGAATCAATGGAATTCTTTGAGACACTTTACTGATGTCTATGATTATTTGCTGTACATATAACTAAAGTAGATCAAGAAAGAACTATCTCTGGATTCCTGAGAATTTTTAGCCTGATTAAGCTACGTTCTTAAGTAACATCGATGAACATATGTGCCAAAGGTACCTGTTCAGTGATCTGTTTAGGGAACAATCAGGAGAGCGACGGCTAGCCCGTTCCGGTGAATGTGAAACTGGACTTAAGGAAGGTTGAGGTGGTGACGTAGTACGGTAAGAGGGGCCATGGCGACGAAGCTCTTGTACAGCACATTCTCTGTAAAAGTACATTTGGAGTGCTTTTAATTAGCAAAAAAAAGCACAAAACCTAAGCCTCAGGTACACTATCATTTCATATCAGATTAACAACAAAAGCAGTGTAAATTCAACACAAGAATCATATTTAAATCACATTTTATTTGGCTATACTCCCATTACCAAATAAATTGGAGGCCACTACAGCGATGTTCCATTGTGGAGTCACCGAACTGCTCAAGTTGATATCCTTAGAACTCAGCACCCCCAGGAGGTTATATATAAAATTACATAGAATACACAGCACAGAAATAGGTTGTTCAGCCTAACTAGTCCTTGCTGGTGTTTATGTTTCACTCAAGTTTCCTCCCAGTCTTCCTCATCTAGCTATCAGCATAAACCTCCGCTCTTTCTCCCTCATGTGTTTATCTAGCCCCCCCTTTAAATGCATCTATACTATTATCCACATCAAACATTCCTGTGGTAGTGAGTTTCATATTCTCAGCACTCACTCTAGGCAAAGAAGTTTTTTCATAATTACATTTGATTTTTTGAAGACCAAATTATATTGGTGGTCTCAAGTTTTGCTCTTCTCCACAAAAGAAAATCCTCAATCTGTGTCTACACTCTCAAAACCGTTCATCGTTTTAAAGACCTCTATTAAGTTACCTCGCAGCCTTCTCTTTTCAAGAGTAAAAAAAATTCAGCCTATTCATCCTGTCCTGATAGGTATAACCTCACAGTCCCAATGTCATCCTTGTAAATCTTTTTGCAGCCTGTCCAGTGCCTCTACAGCTATTGTGACCAGAACTGTGCACAGTACTCCATGTGTAGTCTAACCAAGGTTCAAGTTATGCTAAATTCCTCTGTTTTTCAATTCTATCCTACTAGCAATAAACTATAGTGCTTGATTAGCTTTGTTTAAAAAAGTCTTATTAACCTGCAATACCACTTTTAGTGGTTTGTGTATTTGTTCTCCCAGATCCCTTTGCTCTTCTACCTCAGTTAGATTCTTACTTTCCAAGTAACATACAACCTCCTTAATTTTCATACAAAAATTTAATACCTCACACTTGGCTGTATTAAAATTCATTTGCCAATTATTTGCCCATTCTGCAAGTTTATTAATGTAATGTAATTTGTTGCAGTCCTCTTCAGTGTAGACTATTCCCTGCTCCCTCCCCTGCCTGCCAATTTGGTATACCAGCAAATTTTTAAATTTGATTCCAAAATCCTAATCGTTAATCTAAATTGTGAGCAACAGTGGTACCAGCACTGATCCTTGTGGAATGCAACTGTCACCTTCTGCTGTTCCGAGTAGCTATCCTTTACTCCTACCTACTTTTTGCTTTCTGTCTTGAGCCAGCGAGCTAATTATTCTGCTAACTGTCCCTTGGCTCTGTATGGTCTGACCTTATTCATTAGTCTATTAAATGGCACCTTATTAAAGGACTTTTGGAAATCTAGATAAATTACATCAGCCTTGCCTACTCTCTCCATTACCTTTTCAAGGATTCAATGAGGTTGCTTAAACAAAACTTTCCCTTTTGAGATCCATGCTATTTCTTATATTTTTGGTTTCTAAGTGTTCTATTTTCTTCTTTAATAGGGTTTCCATTATTCTTCCTATTAGATTTTGCATTGAATTATTTGGTGAGGATTTTGCACTTTAGCAATTGCTAGCCCACAGTATTTCTGTCTGTTAAAATGAACAAGCAGAAAATCCTACCCTGTATTTAACCAAGTGCTTAATTCACCAGCCCAACCATATTCTTGTGCTAGTAAGCACATTCAATTTATCTCTGAGTGAAAGAAATCAGATACCCCAGCTTCTTCTGTACCTCAATACTATACCTCTATGCACATACCTGCTACATACAAGCAGGTGCCCAATCTATAAGAAACTGCGGCATCTATTGTGTGCAGGGAGTGAAATCTGGTTGATATGAACATTGTAGCATTGTTTAATACACAGGCTAAGTAATTCCAACACCAGCAGAAAGAAATGAGGTTGAAGCCATTGGAAGAGTGCAAAAAAACACAACATACACTTGCCTTTCAAATCGCTCAGTACCTAACTGGCGCTTCGCCATATCTAACTCTGTTTCAAGCATTGCTGCCTTGCTCCTCAGCTGAGAAATTTCACGGGATTGAGATGCCCTGTCAAACACAATGTTAAATATTTAAACCATGAACATGGCTTTCAGGAAGAAAGATGTCAAATCTGGAGTCCTTAAGTCAATGTTCTCGAGTATATTTACTAAAACAGTGTTTATAATCTGACTGACTTTCAAAGCCAGAGCCCCTGCTATAGAAAAAAAGAGAATGAGCAATCCAATTGTGGGTAGGCTAGTTTCTTCCTGTTGTGTAACATCAATAAAACATTTTCTGCATCTACTAAGTTACTGGAAAGCACATTTACTGACTTGACATAATCTATTTTTCAATGAACAATCGATGTATGTTTATGTGGTCAAGCTGTTACATCACAACAATTTCAAATTAATCAATGCAGCAGTAGATGTGTACAGGTGTGATTATCAATGCTAGTAAGGTAGTAATATGCTCTACAAGTTGCCCACTTGCTGGACTGATGGCTTGGAAGCTGTCTACCCTTAGGAGCTATCACAGAGATGCTGAAATATCTGCTCTTTGTCTCTGGAATACCAACTGGGTAGAATTACAATGATTCAGAAGATAAATATACCACCAAGAATACCACAGACACAGTGGAATGTGTCATGAAAAATTGTTTCCATTTACTTAGGTTACACCAATGACATCAGCATCAGCAAAATGTGCAACAACCTTGTCTTGTGACCTTCTCATAGCCTTGTGCACTGACCTTTGTGGTGATCAGCAACATTTTGATTTTTCTTTAAATGAATAAACCTTCCCAACAGATGAGAAGACGAATGCTATGATGAATATTTTGAGAGAAATGGGAACTACATCTGCATTTCCTGATTTCAGAAGGCTTATTTTCTTTGGTCCTGATTGGCAAAATTACCGTTAAGCACTTAGAAATCATTTGTTTAAGTTTCCTCTCATGGTGTGGCGCTGTGCAAAATCCACCAATAATGTTTGATATCTGGTCTATGGTGAGTTTCCTGGTTTGCAGAGTAGAAAGGCGGAACAATTGGTGTCAATAACCTAGGGCAATTGGGGTGGGTGAGAAAAAAATAAGCCACCAAGGTTATCATCAATGACTTCTGCTGGAAAGTGCATGTGTCAGGATGTCCTGAAGACATGAAGATTTAGATCATTGTGACGAGTTGAATGGCTTATTGCCCAGGTTCCAAGATTAAGACAGACCACTTGCTAATGGAATCATACCCAAGCACAGTTGCAATTTTCACAAGAGAAAGAAGAGAGAGAGAGGGAAAAACTTGTTCTTACTTAGAAAACTATAGCGGTCAAGCTTGTATTTGAAAAGGAGTGCTAAGTGTTAGGTACTGCACATAGAATAAAGAACGGGTCGATGTTAGTAATGCACGAATGGTGATGATACACCCAGCAATGAAGTTGAATTTTATGTTCAATATGTTCAAATGCTGTGAGGCAGCAACCAATCAAGGTATGAAGAAACTTGAACTATATGGTAAGAAACAGCAGTGACCCTGAGCTGAATTTCTAACCCCTTTTATTTTCCATCATTAAAGCCACAACTTGGTTGACCTACCATCTTCCATCCAATTCCAATTTTGTTGCCATTATTCCAGATTTCACTAAATTCAGTTCAGTCATCACTACTGGCCCGTCATGTTTTGATTTTCAAATTCACATCCTTATGCTCAAATCCTTCTTTCATGGTTCTTCCCTACCGCCCCCCCCACTCATCTCTATAACCCACCAGAGCTCCAAAACCCTTCATTACCTCTGCCTTCCTACATTGGCTTCTTCTGCATCTCCTGCTTCTTTTACCCTTCCATTGGTGTTCCTGCCTTCAGTCATCTAGGTCCTAAACTCAGGAATTTCCCCCCTAAGCTTCCATGCCTCTCTAACTTTAAGATGCTCCTTAAAACCTGCCTCTTTGGCCAAGCTTTTAGTCACCCATCCTAATAACTCATTCTTTGGTTCTGTTTCAATTTTGTCTAATTAAGTGCCTTGCGACATTTTAAAGGTGCTGTTTAAGTGACTACATAATATTTGTAAGTAACTCATTGTACGTCAAGTACTTTGAGTATATGAGAAAAGTGGTAAGGTGCTATTCAGAAGCACGTTCTTTTTTTCATTACCTTATTTTTCTCAGGAAAAGATCTTCAGGAGGTTCCATTACTAATTATTTGGGCTTGTTTCATTACGACAAAATAGATTAAGTGGAGATTTTATAGAGGTGCTCAAAATCATAAGGGATTTTGAAAGGATAAATTGAGAAAATCTATGTTCTCTAATAAGTTAGTAACAAGAGGGCATAAACATAAGATCACAACCAAAAGAATTCACTTGGTAGTATAGAATTTGAATATTGCTGAAATGAGAGACATGTTGCTGAGATTTACATCTTGCAATCATCAGGACAAATGCAAGAATGCCAAATTTCAAACAATCACAACAATTTATACTACAGGAGAAAAGGGTGTTGACTGGTTGGCAAGTGTACTCTGATTGGCAATAGCAATGCCTCAGCAACTTGTCTCTTTTTAGCAACACCAAAAGAATTAAGATACTAGCATTTTTTTTGTTACTCAGAGATAGGAGATGAATATTTGGAAAGAAAAAACTAAAATGGGAGAAAGCCAGGGGTATGGAGCTAAGTGGGTATCTCTTTCAGTGACATCACAAGTGTCATGGGCTGAATGATCATCTGTGCAATAACATTTTGTGATTTTGCCTTTTGATCCCCCAAAGATAATCAAGTTCAGAGTATTAATCCATCTCATGTTTCTAAAATTTAGTGCCAAGCCAGCCACCTTGCTCCTGTCTTCTCACACTCTAACCCCATAAGTACCCAGGACCATCATGTATGACACTGTCCCCATTGCTTCTTTCACTGAACTGATCATAAGCAAGAACTGATTAATAAGGTGAGAAGCATATCAGGAAGACTCACTTAACAAAAAAAATTCTAATCATCAAAAAGATTCACCTGTTACACATGCAGATTATCAGTGCAAAGCACATATAAATGCAGTACTTACAGTTTGCTGTCAGCTAAGGAAAGCTTATCTTTAAAGAGCTGAATTTCAGTCTCTTTCTCTTGAGTGACCATTTGGCTTTGGAACTTTTTCTCCCGATTCGATGCCAACAAAGATTCCAGATTTTTTATTGAAGTTCTCTCACTTGAAAGCTGATTTCTTAAGAGCTCTATTTCAGAACGGGCTGATTCAAGCTCATTTAGAACCTTATAAAAGCAAAATAAACACTGTTGCATTTTTGAAAAACAAGGTACTACGCTCAGTGAACAATGCGGCTATTTTACAATTTTGGCTAAAAGCTAAAACCCTAAATGTTTTGAGTTATGGTGGAAGATGGTGTTTACTGTTCTATTAACATTTCCAACAATTACAGGTTAAACTACCTATTGAAGTAGGATAAAAGAAACTTTGACCCATGAGCAACCTTACTAAAGATGATAGCAGCTAACAAAGTTTCCTTTATGGATGCTATTTTCAGTATAAGTTTTCTGGAATTAGCCCTTAATGCATTGTGGACGAGCTTTATAGGGCTGCTGGTGTCAGAGTTGATAACCAATCTAACATTGAAATTTATAGGTTAACATGTAACAAATTTGAATCTCACTTTGAGGTGATTGGCTACAGAGTTAGCTGTTAGTAGGTCAGGTGCCATTTTCTTCAATATGGCTCCAACCTTCAAAATAGATGGGAGAGTTTGAAAAAAGCAAGGAAAATGTACAAAATGAAAACACAAAAAAACTCAAGGATAAAAGAAGTTCAATCCAGCAAACCTCACTCCTTTGATACCCTACGCTAGTGTGAATTAAATAGGTATAAAGTAAAATTAATGTAAGAAAAATAAAAGAAAATGAGGAAGGTACACTGAAACACGAGAGAGGAAAGAAAACCTTGTGGGCAGATATATTAGTTACTAAAAATTAAAATTGTAATAGAAATGTCTATTTTAACTGCGTGGAGTTAATGGTTGGTATCACCACTGGAAATGGACCGAGGCAGCAGAAGCTCAGCCCCAGGCAGACCTTGCCGTGCCCTGAATTACTTTTCTTGGTTGGGGTCAGCCATGAATGCAAGGTGGTCTGCTCTCCAGGAGGGAGTGCATTACTGCCAGGGAGAAAAAAGCTTGCTACCATGGTCCCTAAAATGAGGAGGAGTAATTTTAAAGGCACACAAGCTCCGAATAAAGAGAAAAAAATCCTGAAACACTTTGTGATGGACTCCAAATTAACTCAAACTGGTATTTGAAGGGTTTGGGGTAAAGAGAGCAGGCTAAAGTAGCAGAAGGAAATTGGCTAGAGCCCCAACCATCACTATTCTGATCAACATATACATTTTGTGGAGCAGCTAACATCAATGGCAGAGAGGGGAGGGGACAGAGGCACAAGATAGGAATAAATGAGTGGCTAATTTTAAGGGCAGGGATTTGTCCCATTTTCCTCTGATCAACACACTCCAGTTGCAAATATTTGAAGGATTCCAGCCCAATATCACAGTGCTAAGTTCATTCATGATATCAGAGTTGTTTTGGATGCTCCACAGAGATTGGAATGGAATAGAGATGCTAGGGGACTGGAGCTGTACAATTCCAGATTTGTCCAAGCCAACAGGGAGGAGACAGAATAAAAGTCCTTTTCTCAAAGTTCTTTTTCCAACAGTGGGAAGAGAAAAAAAAAAGTGACTGGCAATGACTTTAGCACCTTCTTGCATTCCTTGGGAACAGAGTTACAAGCTGGGTACAAAATTGGCTCAGTGGCAGGAAACAAATGGTAATTGTTGACGGGTGTTTTTATGACTGGAAGGCTGTTTCCAGTGGGGTTCCACAGGGCTCAGTACTAGGTTCCCTGCTTTTTGTGGTATATATTATTGATTTGGATGTAAATATTGGAGGAATGACCAAGAGGTTTGCAGACTACACAAAAATTGGCCGCACGGTAGATAGCAAGAAGGATTGCCGTAGGCTGCAGGAAAAAATCAATGGGCTGGTCAGGTGGGCAGCAAAGTGGCAAATGGAATTCAACCCAGAGAAGTGAGAGGTTTGACCTTCCCAAATGCAACACAAGGCTAAGGATTACACAATAAATGGGAGGATGCTGAGAGGAGTAGAGAAGGTGAGAGACCTTGGAGTGAATGTCCACAGATTCCTGAAGGTAGCAGGACAGGTTGGTAAGGTGGTTAAGAAGATGGAATCCTTTCATTTATTAGCCGAGGCATAGAATATAAGAGCAGGGAGGTTATGCTGGAACTATGTAAAATATTAGTTAGACCACAACTTGAGTAGTGTGTGCAGTTCTGGTCAGCTCATCACAGAAAGGATGTAATTGCATTAGAGAGGGTACAGAGGAGATTTACAAGGATGTTGCCAGGACTGGAAACTTGCAGTTATGAGGAAAGATTGGATAGGCTGAGGTTGTTCTCCTTGGAACAGAAGAGGCTGAAGGGAGATTTGATGCAATGTGCAAAATTGTGAGGGGCCAGGGTAGAGTGGATGGGAAGGGCCTATTTACTTTAGCAGAGAGATCAGTGACTAGGGGGTATAGATTTAAAGTGAACGGTAGAAAAATTAGAGGGCAGGTGAGAAAAAACCTTTTCACCAAGAGGGTTTTGGGGTCTGGAACTCACTACCTGAAAGAGTATAAGAAGCAGTAACCCTTAACTCATTTAAAAGGTATCTGGATATGCACCTCAAGTGCTGTAACCTGAACGGACTAAATGCTACAAAATGGGATTAGGCTGGTGGCTTGTTCCTCAGCCAGCGCAGAACGATGGGCCAAGTGGCCTCTTTCTGTGCTGTAAACTTTAAATGATTCTATAATGCCATTGCTTGTTTGGTATCATACACGTGGCCAAATGAAGCTTAAAAAGAGGGGCTTGACTTTTCTATACAAACTTCAATATGAACAACTGCTTCATGCACGAGTGCCAATTTTCAACAGTGGATAATTTGGCCTCAATATTAACCTCCCCATGACAGGTGGGAATCCAACTCACAGCACACTCATTGCTGCCTTTTGTACAGCAGCCGATTTTGGGGTACTAAGTGTCATGCCATGGAGTGGGAGGGAGGAGGGGAAACGTTTAATTAAAAAATTGAAATTGGCTCCTGCAGTGCAATTAAGAGGCCAATTTGAATTTGTTGCTGTTGTTCCCATGGTTTGGGAAACAGAGTGGGCACTGCTGGCTGCCCAATGTTAGGGCCTCTCTCAGCACTGCTCACAGATCAGGAGGAGTAGGAGTTCTCACCACAGGCTTCTCAAGGAAGCCTCCCCAACCCCTAGCCCTCCCAATCACAGACCACCATGCTCAGCAAACACCAGGCACTATCCACAGAGGTCCCCAGTGTTGGCCTCCTGCTACTATTGAACTATCCTACCCATCAGCCAAGTTAGTCAACTGGCCACTTGCCTGGCAGAAAATGGGCCTACAAAATATTCAGGTCAGTAAGACCTTTGTGATCCAGACCTTAGGGGTTCTTTGGCTGTTTCAAACAGAAACATAGAAAATAGGATCCTTCAGCCCTTCAAGCCTGCTCTGCCATTCAATATGATCACGGATAATCCTCTATCTCAACACCAAACTCCCACACTCTCCCCTATACCCCTTGATGCCTTTAGTCCAGAAATCTATCTATTTCCTTCAGAAATATATTCAGTGACTTGGCCTCCACAGCCTTCTGTGGGAGAGAATTCCACAGGTTCACCACCCTCTGAGTGAAGAAGTTTCTCCTCATCTCAGTCCTAAATGGTCTACCCTGTATCCTGAGACTATGACCCCTTGTTCTGGACCCCTCAACCTGAGGAAACATCATCCCTGTATCCAGTCTGTCCAGCCTGTCAGAATTTTATATGTTTCAGTGAGATCCCCTCTCATTCTTCTAAACTCCAGTAAAGGAATACAGGCCTAATCAGCCCAATCTCTCCTCATCAGGCAATCCTGCCATTCGAGGAATCAGTCTGGTGAACCTTCGCTGCACACCCTCAATGGCAAGTATATCCTCTCTTAGGTAAGGAGACCAAAACTGCACACAATACTCCAGGTGTGGTCTCACCAAGGTCCTGTACAGCTGCAGTAAGACATCCTTGCTCCGTACTCAAGTTCTCTCACAATGAAGGCCAACATACCATTTGCCTTCCTAACTGCTTGCTGCACCTGCATGCTTGCTTTCAGTGATTGGTGTACAAGGACACCCAGGTCCCTTTGTGCATCAACATTTCCCAATCTGTTTTTCCTACCGAACTGGATAACTTCACACTTATTCATATTATACTGCATCTGCCATGTATTTGTCCACTCACTCAACCTGTCTAAATCACCTTGAAGCCTCTTAATGCCCTCCTCATCACTCACATTCCCACCAAGTTTCACGTCATCAGCAAACTTGGAAATATTACATTTTTGGTTCCCTCATCCAAATCATTGATATATATTGTGAATAATAGCACTGTTCACTGCAGTACCCCACTAGTCACAGTCTGCCACTTCGAGAAAGGCCTATTTATTCCTACTCTGTTTCTTGTCTGCTAACCAATTCTCAATCCATGCCAATATAATTACCCCCAATTCCATGTGCTTTAATTTTACATACTAACCTCTTATGTGGGACTTTATCAAAAGCCTTATGAAAATCACCCACACCATCCCCACCTCTCCGTAAACATTGAGGCTTTTATTTCCATAAAGATAAATTTCAGGTTAGCAGCAACTTGACCAACTGCATTCCAACCTATTAGTTTGGTAATAAGACAACAAGTGAAAGCATATAATCTGCTCCAGGTTTTGCAGATAACCTGAAGAACTCTGCATACCTGGTCCATAACTGACTACTACTTGAGAGCCACACTGACAAAACTAAAGTATTGCTTAAAGAATTCTTATTTTTCCATTCTACATACTTGCTCCATCTCCTTGTTTTTGTTGGCCACCTGCCTCATCATCATCTCTTTGTTAGAATCCAGCTTCAAACAGAGTTCTTGAGTGGATGTGAGGTCAGTGAGGGCTGTGCTCTTTTCACTTTGGACCTGCCGAAGTTCATCTTCCAGCTTCATTATCAACTTATTAAGTGAGCAGACCTGGGCTTTATATGCATTCCTAGCAGCCTCTTGCTACAGAGAAAATCCATTTTTACAAGTTAAAAAATTTGGGAAAATTAAACTGCAGAAGAAGAAATCTTAGGAAAAAATTATTCCTTGGTGAAATTACATGAAAATACACTCAAAATTAGAAAATAGATGAATTCTATTCTCCTACTTTGGTTTTGGAAACAAACTTAGAACTGTTTTTGTTAATGAACAGTCAACTAACTATAGTTGATGTTAAATGACAGATTCACAAAAAAGTTTTATGTTCACCTTCTTAAGATTTGCATCTCTATATTGTAAAGCATCCACTAACAGCAGAAGGTTTGCTTGTCACAATAAATGACGGATTATAAATTCACCAGTTCTTACCTCCTCAATTTCTTTTTCAAATGAGTTAACTTTTTCACACATCCTGCGGTTCTCTGCTTTCGCAGTAACAAGCTCCAGCTGAACTGAATTGAATTCGCCCTCTATTTGGCGAGCTTTCAATTCCCAGGTCTCCGTTTGTGCACTAGTTCTACGACACTGCTCCATCAGATTAAAATTCTCATTTTCCTAATAGGCATACAAAATAATCAATCCACCAAAAATCACAACCAATTTTTTTTAAAGGCGGCTATGACACATTACACCTGTAGCCTGAACATCAATTTTGCATGACAATATTTTGCTACTTTAGCCGTCATAGGTCAGAGTTTATATAATATGTTAAGGTAATCAATTAAAGCATGGCTGCACCTGGAACCAAGAAAGCACCAGCAAGTGTGTACCTCCTTCCTGCCACCACAACACTCACTGGCATCATGACATCCCTATGCCCACTTTCAAACAACAAGTCCCCCTGATTCATGTCTAGTCTGCTCAGCCTATGACCCCCAAAAAGGAATTACCTCAGTCCTGTCAATATATCATGCTATCCAAATACATAGGCATGCAAGACTCTGCGCACACCACATCATCTGCAATACAGCCTGTCAATTTTTTCACAACTCAATAAATCTAGGAAAGTCTGGTCTTGCTAATAGCCATTTCTCACTTCTGAAATTTCTTCTTTCCAAAATTCCTCCATTGAATTAATTTATCAAAAGAAAATGGCATTTGGGAATAATGGTTTAAACTGGGAGAAAAATATTGAACAGCTTCTTGACAGTGTTTGGTGCTTCCCTAGCAATTTTCCTTCACTAGATTAATCAGTCCTTGTAAAAAAAAAGACTTGCTGCATTACTGTAGCACCTTTCATGACCTCAGGGTATCCCCAAGTTCTTTACAACCAGTGGAGTACTTAGTCACTGATGTAATGTGTATAATGTTGTAATGTGTAATGTTTATTGAGGTGTTTAGGCTATTAATGAGAAAATTAAGTACCATTCTACAAACCAAAATTATGTCACTGGAGGCTAGATTATGGCAGCACTGGGCTGAACAAATGGGAAGATTCTTTTGTATCATCAATGACATGGATAGAGATATAGGATTGGCTCATAGATTTACTCTGTTAGCCAAGCAAGCAACATATTTTGGGTATGAGAAGAAAACTAAATAAGGTGTTAGTCATTAACAAGTTAATTACTTTCTGCCCTACAACTAATATAGACATTTATGAAGGAAGAATGCAGGCCTCGAGAGTGGTCAGGTCTGGAGAAATGCCCTTCTCCCCAATAAGCGTGATTTCACTTGTCTTCATTAATAATTTTCTTCCCTTTCATTTCTCCTGGAGCATAGACCTTTGGCTTTGGTACAGCTCCGTGGGTTTTCACCTGTAATATGCTCAAGTGGCCTTTGTTCACAACTCAGCACAGAAAGTGAGCATTAGGATGCTAAATCTATCACAAGGAGCAACAATTGTAATCTAATCCTGTCAACATCAGATATTCATACACATGCACTTCAGGGGTCCTTAAAGAGCAATCAAAGTTGGGAACCACGGCCATGCAGACAATTTTCCCCTCCCCAACCAGGAAGTTAAGAAGCTAAAATGACATTTTTATTTGGGGCACAAATCGGGTGAGCAATTTACCTCTATGATATTGTCATCATGATGCCAAGACCCATTTCCATTTACCTGACAGGCTTCCCAATGGCTTTGGAAATTGGACAGCCTGCCATATGACCTGCACAATTTCTGGCACGCTTCCTGAGTCACACAAAGTGGGGATAAACCTCTAAAAGCAAGGCTACATTCCCAGCTTTTATTTTTGCTGAAAGAATGCTCAAAATATTTTGGCAGCACGGATGAGTAGAAAGATTGCCCCCAGATTTCAGTTACTTTTCTGGAGGTCCTGGTGGGGGACATCAGAGCAATATGGAGTAACTGCTCAGAAGTCAGAGGCTGCAGTAGCACCCCCACAGCAAGCAGTTACATTCTAAAATGATTTTCTTTTTGGACGCTACTAGACATTTTGTTTGCTTACAAATTATGCTCAGCCCTTTCTTCTCACTTTCACTCACTACTCTCTCTAAAAGCCTTTGCAGTTTCCCTTCAGAGACGGCAATAAAGTTGCAACCTCCAACTAATAATCCAGGAAGGTCTTTAATCTCTCTAAGAATATTTTTGCAATACAAATTGAATAAATCTGGGGAGAAAACACACCCCTGCCTGACCCTTCTTTTATTCTCCCCAAAATTGTTTAGGTCCTTCTCAATTTTTACTGTTGCAGCTTGTTCCCAATTAAGATTTCTTATCACTAAGAGTCCTGCCATCAAGGTCAAGAGACTCTAACATGCTCATCAGCTCTTCATGTTTGACCTTATCAAATGCCTTACTATAATCAATAAAACACAAAGTAAGAACAGCAATAAATTAGATGGAAAACAATAAAGCCAAAGGCCAAATGAAATAGTCACCAAACAAATTAAAAGTTTAGAAGACTTTGGAATAGACAAACTGACTCTCATCTTTAATGACGTTTACTACATAGGAGAAATCCCAGAAGACTTAAGTAAATCAATATTTATTGCGCTCCCTAAAAAGCCCAGAGCAATTGAATGTGAACTCCATTGCACTCAGTCTGAGCAGTCACATTACTAAGAGCCTTCTTCAAATACTGATGAGTAGGGCCAGGAGCAAGATAAAGCCAGAAATTTCAGCTCTTCTATATTGTTTTGTAGAAGGTAGAGGAATGAGAAATGCTGTTTTTAATGGTACGCAAGCTATCAGAAAAAGCCAAAGAGATGAAAAAAGATGTATTCTCCCCCACTACTTTCAACAATTCCTCCCTCCGTCATAACCTTCAGCGTACAATTACAAGGGGCAGAATTATGCCTTGGCGAGCGGGCTCGGCGGGGGTGGTCGGGAAGTCGAGGATTAAGGGAGGTAGTGTGTGTGAAGGGGGGAGGGGGGGGTGGAGGAGCGGGGTGCATGGTTGAGGGAAGGTAGGATAGTGGAGTTAAGGCCACAATTAGATCAACCATAATCTCACTGAATGGCATAGCAGGCTTAAGGAGCCAAATAGCCTGCTCCTGCTCCTATGCTCCCTTTACATAACACACTAACAGCTTCTCAAGGGCAATTAGAGATGGGCAACAAATGCTGGCCTTGCCAACAATACTCACATCCCATGAATGAACGGAAAAAAAAAAAATCTTCTTGCATTCCAACACTTGTGCATGCACCAACATCTCTCACACCACTCCCCCCTACACACACCTGGTTTAACATCATCATCTACTCAGCTTCATTCCATCTTGCTTCTTTTCCACTTCCTGACATAGAATGGTTACAGCACAGAATAAAGCCATTTGGTCCATCATGTCATGATGGCTCATTGCCTTAGTAACAGTTGCAGGATAAATATGCTGTGACAGTTTTCTGGTTACTTTTTACAAACTTGCATTTTCTTGTATCCATGGTGGAACAAGGTGATGGAGATATTGTTGGACTGGTAGCCTCTTCTTTTCACAAATGCTGTGGACTGGTGTTCTGGTACCCGAATGGCAACATGCTTGCAATCAATGATGCTAGGGAAACCGGGCACTACTGAAAAACCCCCAAGCTCTCTCCTGCTAATTATTGACATATGAGATATGGTGACTAGGAAATCGGTGACCTCTTTAATGCGGCTATATACTGCAGCTTGGGATTTATGGCTAATATTCCATCCCACAGAATGGAAGGAGCGTGTGCCAAGAAGTTAAGAGCTGTGATGACTTTGACAGCCACCAGCAATACATTCCCCTATTCCAATATGCAGCGGGTCATGTTACAGGCTGCAGAGATCTGAAACACTTTGCCTGAAGAAGCACAGCGTCCTGATGCACTGCTCCAGGTAGTTTCAAAATGACCACCCAGGCTGTAGCCTGTGCGTTGGATATGGTCATCCACTAGCAGTCCCCCTCACCTGATGTCTTCTGAGAAGCCCAGTTACTTTTGGCGCTGATTCTTGAAGTTACAGCTGCAGCTGCTCCTTTTCCTCCTGTTCCAAGTGCTCTTCCATCCAAATGAAACCAGCAATAAATAACACCCAAAATCAGCACAGAAAGCCTCGGCTAAGATCAGGAAAACAAGTTGCAAAAGAAGTGATCTTGATCGAATAAACCTGCAGCTGCATGACCCTTTAAGTACTCTTTCAGTGACTCTGAGACCAAAACCACAGGTTTTACTGGAGGGTCAGACACTGGATGGGGTCTTCTGCTAGCTTTATCTAAAATGGTGCTGGGGTGACAATTGTATTGCAGGATCTAAATTTTAGTATATTCACAAAGCTCCCGCCTGCCTGTTGTAAATACCTGGCCCAATTCCAGAATTTGCTTGATTTAAATGGTGGCAGGCAGACGCACATCAGGAACACACCAATAAATACCCAAGCAGAATTTTAACCAACTGCCTTGTCCACCCTGTTCCCATCTGGTGGACAGGGTTAAAACTGGATATTAACTATAGCACTCTTAATAACAGTCCAGAAAAGATTAATCCACCTGAAGCAAACAGGGATTAAATGTAGGATCTGAATGGACATACTTGCAGAGCAACTGGGAAAGCTATATTTTGTCACTGACCTTGCCACTAAGCATATTTTCCACCTTGGATATCTCAGAGATGTAATCCTGGACTTTGATCTTCAAGTCTTTATTCTCTTGAATACATTCTTCCAGTTTACGGTTCACTGACTATAACAAATAAGATATGCATAGACTGAAACATATCAGACCTATAAATTGACAAAATTACATGTTTACTGCTGGTCATTTATCTAGAAAATCCCTTTGAAGTTTTACAATGTGATTTGTGCACATGGACACTGAATCTCTTTGCCCCTTCACAGCTCTCATCTCTCACCATTAGGGAAATATTCTGATTTGTCATATTTGGATCAAAGTGGATGATCTCACACATCCCCACAACGAACTCCAGATTCAAAGCTTCACCCATTCATTGGGCTGGATTATACCAAAGGCTTTGGGACTCCGATATCAGAACCCATTGTGGGTCCCAAGCCTGACTAGCCAGCACCACACTCTCTGACGTAATCTTCCAAGAGATGGTGTCCTAATTAGCTGCTTCCATGCTCAGCATCCTATTAAGGAGGCAGTGGCTCCTCAGCTGCTGGCCCAATTGGGTGTGGAGGGCGCTGCTGAAGCAGATCTGAGACTGTGACCAATTTTCCATGTCAATGAGAAGCAAAATGGGGTGTGGTTGATCCCTAACCAGCACTGAAAATGAAAACTACCTCCAGGGAATGAAGTTCAAGTTTACTGTTCAAAAAATGAGGGCTTAGTGTCCGGAACCATTACTGATAGTTGAAGAAAGAAGCAGCAACAGGATAGAGGGGGGATAGTAGGGGAGTAGGAAGTGAAACAAAGGGCAGGGGTGGAGAGGGAAGAAGAACGCAGAGTAGAAGAGGAGTGAGGGGTAAGCAATTGCAGGGAATATCTCAGTTTGTGAGGTGAAGTGGAGTGGTGCAGCTAGAAAAACACCTTGCATGAAGTGCACTAAAAGTGCCTTCGGGGTGGGAGAGAAAGACGTCAGAGTAAGGTGGAGAGGGAGGGGATATTAGGGAATGGGGGTGGGGTTAATTCTCAGGGAAGGGCCAGTCTAATCAACAGCTACCATGCCAGAAGAGTCTTAGCAGTGGTCAGACTCAGCCCAGAGCTGGAATGAATATAGACATCATGGGTGGCAAATCATGATTATCAAGAGAGCAGGAGTGGGTCTGATTATTTTGGCTGGGGTGGCCAGAGCAGACTGAACACGGATGGCAGAGCAAGAAAGAGGGTGACTTTGGATGGGCCAACCAGTATAAACGGAGTAGTGTATGCCAGTTTGGAGACTGGAAGGGGAATGGGCTGAGAGTGTCAGAATACACCAAAATTCTTTCGAGTTATCAACAGTCACAGATTACAACTCTTTTGAGTACAATCACAGTTCTTGGTTTCCGGGAGTGGGACACGAACCCACAACCCTCTGATTCAAAGGCGAGGGTGCTATGAACTGAGCCACAGCTGGTCAGTAAAACTAATAAACTAAAGTTAAAAGTGATTAAATTAATGACAATCCATAATTAATACAATTCCAACACTTAAAAAGATGTACAGACAGCTTAAATATTGCTAAAGGGCAATCCTTTGCCAGAGCACAGAGCTGCAATCAAACTCAAACAACTAGTACAGACTAGCAACTAATGTTATAGCACCATCTAATGTCACACGTTAATAACATTAAAAATACCTATTGCAGCACCTGATGTAATCAAACAGGCCTAGAAATTTAATGGCAGCACAAGAATTTCTCAGGGGCTAAACAAGTGCCTAAGTGTCCAATCTGACAAATGCACGCATTTATCCCCAGCTGCAAGTGCAACGCACATCATATTGGAAAAAAAGAGAAAAAAAAAATCACCACCTAGAGTCTCCCCTGCAACAGTCTGAAATTAAGCCACTCTGTTTGCAACCTTGGTGTCACATTTGATACCGAGATAATTTTCCATCACAAAGGCCACAGCCTGATTTCGTCCCCGAATCAACTCATCTGCTGCTGAAACCCTAATTCATGTCTTTATTATCTCCAAACTTCACTATTTCAACACACCCCTCCCTGCTGGTCTCCCACGTTCTATCCTGCATAAATTTGAGGTCAACTAAAACTCTGCTGCCCATGTCTTAACTTGCATCAAGTCCCATTCCCCTATCATCCTTGTTCTCACTGACCTATTTTGGCTCCCAATCAAGCAACATCTTGATTTTAAAATTCTCATCCTCGTTTTCAAATCCTTCCATGACCTCACCCTTCCCTATCTCTGTAATCTTCTTCAGGCCTACAACCCTCTAAGATATTTGCGCTTCTCAAATTCTGGCCTCTTGTATACCCCCAATTTTAAATGACTATTTTTTTTTTGAAAAATATGCTTTATTCATAAAATATCTGAAAGAACATTACAAAACATTTCTAAATCACCATCACAAAAAGTGCAATCAGATTCAACTTTTATACATGGATCACGAGGTGCTTCAATACAATCAATTAATATTACAGTCATTTCAATATCATTACAGTCAGACAGTGCAATGGTATTGGAGTTACCAACATACATCTTGTTGTACTCTGAGGTGCTTCAATACAATTAGTATTCAATGCATACATTTATTGTGAGCCGTACAGCCCAAGGGGTCTATACCTTTCCCAGCCCCTTGGCGTATTGTGGCAGAAAGGTCGTAGACAGCGACCTTTCCCCATTGGGCCTTTGCAGCGGCTGCCCCAAGTTTTACTGCGTCCCTCAGCACGTAGTGCTAGACCTTGGAATGTGCCAGTCTTCAACACTCGGTCAGGGACAACTCTTTGCACTGGAAGACCAACAAGTTTCGGGCAGACCAAAGAGAGTCTTTCACCGAGCTGATGATCCTCCAGCTTACACTAATGTTTGCCACACCTTCAGTTGACTAGGCCCCCAATACTGGAATTCCCCCTCTACAACACTCTGCCTTTCTTTAATTCTGATGAAGAGTCATACAGACTTGAAACGTTAACTCTGTCTTCCTCTCCACAGATGCTGTCAGACCTGCTGAGTTTTTCCAGCAATTTTTGTTTTTGTTTCAGAATTCCAGCATCCGCAGTATTTTGCTTTTAACTCTGCCTTTCTACCTCATTGTCCTCCTTTAAGACACTCCTTAAAGTCAATTTCCTTGATCAAATTTTTGGTCATCTGACCTAATATTGTCTATGCGGCTCAGTGACATGCTTTGTTTTATAATGCTCCTGTGAAGTGCCTTTTGATGCTTTCTTATGTTGAAGGCACTATAAGTTGTTGTTGTATCTGAGACAGGTCTTTTGCATATGCAAATAAGGCACTGACTGCATTCAGTGAAAACCAAGTCTCTCTACAGGTAGGTCCTTAAAGGGACGAACGCTGTCACTACAAAAAAGGTAAATTTGTTAAAAATACTTATCTGAATGGGGAGCCAGAAGGAGCAGGAATGTTCAATTGCCAACTCATTTAGTCCTCTTTAAAGACTTACTGGAGGGCCACTGCCAGTGATGCAGCAGCCTGATCTTTTAGGCCTCTTTTGCATCGAGCTGGCTGGAGACACTTATAAAATGTCTGGCTAGTTCAATAATAATAGAGGCCCAGGGCTCCACTTTAGGTGCATTTCTTGTTAGAACTCAGATAGCCAGGCACTAGGCCTATCTTACACTTACCAGCTTTTATTTACAGAGGCATACATTACATATCATGTACTTCCAATCAAACAACTACAGTTTCAACTGGTTTCCTGTACATTAGCACAGGTAAGTCCCAAAATAATGCCTACCACTTGAATACAATTAAACATCTAACTCTCAGCATCTACTCTGACATACAATCTGGGTTATCCTGAGGATTGTTCCCTCAGAAATTATGCCTATGGTGTTTTATTTTCACATGCTCAGCCTGGGCCTGAAGGAGGGAGGAAAGCAACAGATGGAGCGTTGTTGTGAGGTGTGGGTATGGAATACTCTGATGTGAAAAAAAAACTAAGAGAGAAACACAATGATCACGTGCTCAATTTGTTTCCATTTTCCCACAGTTTTCAAATAGAGGAATTAACACTATATTGTATTCCATTGATAAAACAATACATCAACAAACTTATTGGATTGGGAAGTGTGAGGAACTGATAATGCATTCCAGAAGTAAAACATTTAGGGCAAGGAGTAATTCTTGGATTTTTTTTCTGACCACAGGAACCCCAGACTACCAGTTAAGAACATAAGAACAAAGATAAAAGAGTAGGAGTAGCCCTTACAGCCCATTGAGTCTGCTCTGCTATTCAATAATATCATGGTACATCTGATGGTGGTCTCAAGTCCACTTTCCTGCCTGTTCCCCATAACCCTAGACTTCCCTATAGTTCAAAAATCTATCAGCCTCAGCCTTGAATATATTCAATGACTCAGCTTCCAGGTCCCTAAAGCATTCCAAAGATTGATGAACCTCAGAAGAAATTCCTTCTCATCTTCATCATAAATAAGAGACCCCCTTATTCTAAAACTATACCCCCTCGTTCTAGATTCCCCCACGAAGGGGAAAACATCCTCTCAGCATCTACTCTGACAAGCCCCTTCAGAATCTGTAAGTTTCAATAAGATCTCATTCTTTTCAACTCCAATGGGCATAGGCCTAGCCTCTACTACTTTGCCTCATGAGATAGCCTCTTCATGCTAGGAATCAACCTAGTGAACCTTCTGTGAATGTCCCCCAGTGCAAGTATATCCCCCCTTAAATAAGGACACCAAAACTGTAAACAGTACTCCAGGTGTGGTCTCACCAACACCCTTGTTACAATCTGGTTAGGGACCAGTAACTTTTTGTTTAAAGTAGACTAAATTTGAAATCAAGCTACAAGATTCCATGGTTTTGAACAAACAAGGGAAACTTTATGGCCAGTATCTTTGGCTCGGCAAGCGGGGGCGGTGCCAAGGCGAGGTGTAAAATGACGCGTGGTGACGTCGGGTGCGTGTCCTGGCGTCACTGTGCATCATTTAGATTTTCAGTTTGGTGGCTGTGCAGCCGAGTCGGCTGCGTGCCCGCCGAACTGTCAAAGGCCTATTAAGGCCATTTAAAAAGCCACTAAAGCAATTAGCTGAGCTGCCCATCCAACCTTAAGGCCTAGGCGGCCTTTGCATTTTTCATGGAACCTCATCCACAGGCGGGATGAGGTTTCATGAATGTTTTTAAAGTGTTTGAAAAATTTTTAATAAAATTAATGGACATGTCCCAGCTCACGAGGGGACATGTCCTTAAATTTTTTTTTATACCTTTCTTCAATGTTTTATAAGTGAAAGTAATCTCCCTGAGGCACCTCTGTACCTCAGGAAGATTTCTGTGCTCTTTCGCACGCCTTAATTGGCCCACCCATGTAAAATGGCAGTGCCCAGCCGATCGGGTGCACCAATCAGCTGCACTCCCCTATGATACGAAGTCAGAAAAGTAAAATAGTCTACAATATCTACCTTATATTCTAACATTCAGAATTAACATGAGATAAATATGAATTAACAGGCAAATTGTGGTCAAACACACACACTGCACAGTAAATGGCAGATATGACCAAGACAGATCCCACGGATTTCTCAGCCACTCATCCAGACATCAGTGATCATCCAGAGGCACACAACCTCGTTAAAACACTGTCTCTCTCATGAGGGATTTCAACACTCCACTTTTGAAAATCTAGCCTCTGAATTCCCTCAAAAGCTGCTCTGACTCAGACTGCCTCAATAACTGCTCACCTCCTGATGGTTCAATCTCTTCTCCTGAGACTGCATTCAACAGGATTTATAAAGCTACACTCACACTTCTAATTACTAGCACACTTCCAACACTTTCATAGGCTGCTAGCTTCACGAAGCTGGCACTCTAGGTCTCTCTGAAATCCAATTTCCCAGCTGCATCGAGCTGTAAATGGCTCCCAGGGCTTCTTCTGAGCCCAACTGCCTGGAGCCTGCTAACAGCAGAACCTTTTTGCTTTACAGCCCCTTCCCTTGCTGAAGGACACTCACTCTCCCAGAAAACACATAGATAAAACCACAGTATCTTCTTAGGCTGCACCCATCTCCATGCTATCATAGTTTTTTCAAGGTTTACTGAATGCTTTTAAACTAATTTAACTCTAACTCCCAAAACAAAACATCTCTCTGGATTGCACTTTGTCTCCAGCTCTCAAGCCAAGTAAGTCCACCTGTTGTTTTAGGATCTTACCTTTCTAGCTGTTAATCCCTTAAATCAATAAGGCATCAATATTTTAAGTGTAATAGACTCCAAGGCCGGAATTTTCCGGCCCGTTGCAATGGGAGCAGGGCCAGAAAATGCAACAAGCTGTTCAAAGCTCCATTGACTTCGGTGGGGCCGTAAAATCCCACCGGTGGGAGGGGCTATAAAATTCCACCCCAAGCTTTTTTAGTTGCATTCATCCCATTTTCTATAGTTAAACTTAAATTTTCCCATAACTAAAAATTCTCTAAAATATTAACATGGGCCATGAGCTAGATACTTGTCACACACTGTACAATTTAACAAGACTTCCCCATTTTTATACTCCACCCCCCTTTCAATAAAGGCCAACATTCCATTTCCCTTCCTAATTATTTACTCCACCTGGATGCTAACTTTTTATGTTGCATGTACATGGACACCAAGATCCTGCTTCACCACAGCATTCTGTCATCTGTTCCCATTTAAATAATCGGCCGTAACTTCTGAGCTCCCCAGTGACAGATTTGGGGGGTGCCCCAAAGATGCGCTGTGGAACCCCTCTTGGAACTTCAAAGGTGAGGGTTTGCACAACAATTTCCCAGAAGTGCATACTTCCTCTGGGCAATTGCCCTGCTCTGGGAACCATCTGAAAATGCAATTTAAATCACAAACTTCAGATGGTTCCGGCTGTTTACACAAATAGTTACTCAGAGAAAGTTAGAAGAATTAAAACCTCTTCTAACTTCTGGGTAACTATTGTAAAGACACAGACCGCACTCCCCCCTGCCCCACAGGACGGGATCCCCCCCACATCCCCCAGGGGTCTTGCCCCCACCCCCCGATTACTCCACCCCTCCCCCAACTCCCCATGGGATTCCCCCCAACTAATCTACCCCCTCCCCCAATTCCCCATGGGATTCCCCTGACCCGAGCCGATCCCGTCACGGATGGCCTGACACCCTCCCCGGACCAGAAACCCCCCCACACCCGACCTGACCCCATCCCCCCAGCCAGACCTCTGCCTTTTTAAGTTGATGCAGTGTAAAGCAGGGTCTTCTAGGGCCAGAGGTGCTTGGTGTCATCCTGCAGGGCTATCCGCAGTCTCAGAATTTTTACATTCCAGGAGGAGGCCATTCAGCCCATCATGTCTGCACTGGCTCTCGAATGAGAGATTCACTTAGTTCCATTCTCCTGCCTTCTCCCAGTACCCTGCACATTCTTCACTTTCAGATCAGTCTAATTCCGTTTTGAATGCTTCGATTGAACCTGCCTCCACCACGCTCTCAAGCAGTGCATTCCAGAGAAAGCACTTGTGTGAAAAAGCTTTTGCTTCTTTTGCCAATTATTTTAAATTTGTACTCTCTTGTCCTCAATCCTTCCACAATTGGGAACAGTTTCTCCCTATCTACTCTGCCCAGACTCATGATTTTGAATGCCTCTATCAAATCACCTCTCAGCCTTCTTTTCCCCAAGGAAAACAGTCCCAACTTCTCCAATCTATTTTCATAACTGAAATTAATCATCCTTAGACCATTCTCATGAATCTTTTCTGTACTCAATCCAATGCCTTCAGATCCTTCCTAAAGTGCAGCATCCAGAACTGGACGCAATACTCCACCTAATGCTGAACTAGTGACTTATACAAGCTCAACATAACTTCCTTGCTCTTGTACTCCATGCCCCTATTAATAAAGCTTAGGATACTGTATGCTTTATTAGCTGCTCTCCCAACCTGTCCTGCCATCTTCAATGACTTATGCACATTTCCAGCCCACTCTGCGCCTGCACCCCCTTGAAAATTATACCCTTTATTTTATATCTCCATGCTCTTCCTACCAAAATGAACCACTTAACAATTCTCCGCATAGAACATCATCTTCCAGCCGTCCACCTATCCCACCAATTTGCTATGTCAATTTGAAGTTCTACACTATCCTTCTCACAGTTCACAATGTTTCCAAGTTTCATATCATGCGAAACTTTGAAATTGTGCCCTGTACAATCAAGGTCTAGGTCATTAATATATTACCAGAAAAAAAAGGGTGCCAACACTGACCCCTGGGGAACTCCACTACACACCCTCCTCCAGCCCAAAAACATCCTTTAACCACTACTTTCCATTTCTGTTACTCAGCCAATTTCATATTCATGTTGCTACTATTTCTTTTATTCCATGAGTTATAACTTTGCTCACGAGTCTGTCTCCTACACTGAAAGGCAGCAACTTTCCACCAGCCGTGCCATTGTCACTCTGGTGGCAAATATGGTGGCAAGAAAGGTACTCCAACAGCAGCGTCCTCCTGCAAAGCCTCAAGGCGGTGAGGGGAGAGCGACTGCCCTTGACATCAAGACAGTGTTTTACCGAGTGTGGCATCAAGGAGCCCTAGCAAAACGAGTCAATGGGAATAGCGGGCAAAACTTTCAACTGGTTGGAGTCATAACTGGCACAAAGGAAGATGGTTGTGGTTGTCGGAGGTCAATCATCTCAGTTCCAGGACATCACTGCAGGAGTTCCTCAGGCCCAACCATCTTCAGCTGCTTTATCAATGATCTTCCTTCCATCATAGATCCAAGGTCAGAATTGGGGATATTCACTGATGATTGCACAATGTTCAGCACCATCACAACTCCTCAGATACTGAAGCAGCCCTTACCCAAATGCAGCAAGACCTGGAAAATATCCAGGCTTGGGCCGACAAGTGGCAAGTAATATTTGCGCCACACAAGTGCCAGGCAATAACCATCTCCAACAAGAGAGAATTTAACCATTGCCCCTTGACAGTCAATGGCATTACCATCATTGAATCCCCCACTATCAACATCCTGCAGGTTACCATTGATCAGAAACTGAAATGGACTAGCCACTTCAATATTCTGGCTACAAGAGCAGGTCAGAGGCTAGGAATCCTGCAGCGATTAACTCACCTTCTGACTCCTCAAAGCCTGTCCACCATTTACAAGGCACAAGTCAGGAGTTTGATGGAATAATCTCCACTTGCCTGGATGAGTGCAGCTCCAACAACACTCATGAAGCTTCACATCATCCATGACAAAGCAACCTGCTTGATTGGCATCCCATCCACAAACATTCACTCCCTCCACCACCTATGCACAGTAGCAACATTGTGTACCATCTACAAGATGCACTGTGGGAACTCATCAAGGCTCCTGAGACAGCACCTTCCAAACCCATGACCACTACCATCTAGAAGGATAAGGGCAGCAGACAGATGAGAACACCACCACCTGTAAGTTCCCCTCCAACTCACTCACCATCCTAACTTGGAAATATATCGCCGTTCCTTCAGTGTCGCTGGGTCAAAATCCTGGAACTCCTTCCCTAACAGCATTCTGGGTGTACCTACACAACATGGACTGCAGCAGTTCAAGAAGGCAGCTCACCAGCACCTCCTCAAGGGAAATTAGGGATGAGCAATAAATGCTGGCCTAGCCAGAGACACTGCATCCCATAAATTAATTTTAAAAATTTAGAAACAGCTGTGCTGGGAGGGACATGTTGTTCGTATGCCTGACTCCAGACTCATGAAGCAACTGCTCTACTTGGAACTCAGTCTCAGCAGAAGATTCCCAAGAGAGCAGCAGAAAAACTTTTCAGAGATGCTTTAAGGACCTCCCTAGAGGTAAAACATACCTGCTGACTCATGGATGATCCTGGCTTGTGACCGACCAAAATGATGCTCATTCAAGAAGGCACTGAACACATCGAGAGATTTCATCGAGAACTGGTAGCGGCGAAGTCGAGGAATCAGAGGAAGCGCACAAACTTCCAAACAACTCAACTCCGCAACCCTTCAAGCAGCACATGCCCCACATGTGGCAGAGTCTGCAGATCGCACATTGGACTCAGCAGCCATCTCAGATCCCATCAAACTGAGTGGAAGTTATCCTCAATACTGAGGGACAGCCTAAGAAGAGAAGACTGTGAGAACAGTAGGATAGGCACTAAGGGAATGATCAAGGGTGATTAGTTGATGCTTGTTTCCAACATGGCATGGTTTGATTTATAAATGCGGTGTTGAATGTTTATTTTGCTGATCCTCACAGCATCCACTTGGCCAATGCGAAAATAAAAGCCAACAGAGGGAAAGTAAGGTGCGAGAATGTTAGCGAATGGGAAATTTGGGTTGCATTTACCGATAATTTAGTTGAATGAGTAGAACACAGACAGCCCAACCAGACAAGGATTGCATTGGTTGCCTCCTCCCTTCCTCTTTCTTCCTCCCCTCAGCAGGTCGCCATATGTTTGGTGGCAAGAACTGTGACTTTATGATGGTAAAGTTGCACAGCATGCAGCATACCACAATGAATCCTGAAAATGTGCTCTACCAGTGCTACAGGGTTCCTCTAGAGTGGTCCAGGCAAGAGTATCATTTTATCACCCTGATGGTCTGTGTTCAAGGTAACAACTCACCATCACCTTTCAGAGACAAATTAAGGATGGTCAGAGTAAATATTGGCCTTGCCAGCAATGTCAGCATCCCATGAAGGAATAAAGAAAATTCTTATGGCACCAAGACTTCTGCTGCACACAACCTGCAGCTGAGTTATAAGCCACGTCATCAAAAGATAGCCCTTGTCATGATGACTAAAACGCAGATGCCATACCAGGCCACTGAAGTAAGAAGGCATCATGACTGCTGCCAGAATACTGAACACTAATCTGTACGCTACGCTGCATATGGCCACAAACCAGTTGGATAATGAGGAAGTGGAATCCCTTTAAGTTGCGGTACATTTCAGAGTTGACATGTGGTGCCTGCAAAGCGATAGACGTGTGGTTGGTGGTACTTTGTGTGGATTTCGGGTTTCCCCACGGTGCAAAGTTGCACCTGCACCTTCTCTCTGGCAAGACAGAATGAAATATGTTCACCTTTCTTGGACCTCCACAGCGGATGGAAAACTGGGAAATGTTACAAATTTTGCTGCAGCCCAGGAGCTTGAGGAAATGGCATTGAAGGTAAACCATCCTTTCTTGTCCTTCTTGACTTATCACAATAACTGTCAATGCCATCCTTGTCCTGCTCTGAGGTTGCAGTAGTGGCTGCAACAGGTGGCAGAATTGACACAAGAACACAAGAAATAGGAGCAAGAGTAGACCATATGGCCAGTTGAGCCTGCTCCACCATTCAAAGAACACAAACAAAGAAAAGTACAGCACAGGAACAGGCCCTTCAGCCCTCCAAGCCTGCGCTGATCATATTGCCCGTCAACTAAAACATTTTGCACTTCCGGGGTCCGTATCCCTCTATTCCCATCCTATTCATGTATTTGTCAAGCTGCCTCTTAAACACCACTATCGTACCTGCTTCCATCACCTCCTCTGGCAGCGAGTTCCAGATACTCACTACCCTCTGCGTAAAAAATTTGCCCCGCACATATCCTCTAAAGTTTTCTTCTCTCACCTTAAATCTATGTCCCCTAGTAATTGACTCTTCCACCCTGGGAAAAAGCTTCTGACTATCTACTCTGTCCATGCCACTCATAATTTTGTAAACTTCTATCAAGTCGCTCCTCAATCTCCATCACTCTAGTGAGAACAATCCGAGTTTCTTCAACCTCTCCTCATAGCTAATAACCTCCAGACCAGGCAGCATCCTGGTAAACCTCCTCTGCACCCTCTCCAACGCCTCCATATCCTTCTGGTAATGTGGCGACCAGAATTGCACGCAATATTCCAAGTGTGGCCTAACCAAGGTTCTATGCAGCTGCAGCATGACTTCCCAGCTTTTATACTCAACACCCCTGCCAATGAAGGCAAGCATGCCATATGCCTTCCTGACTACCTTATCCAACTGCGCTGCCACTTTCAGTGACCTGTGGACCTGTACACCCAGATCCCTCTGCCCGTCCATGCACTTAAGGGTTCTGCCATTTACTGTATAATTCCTGCCTGTATTAGACCTTCCAAAATGCATTACCTCACATTTGTCTGGATTAAACTCCATCTGCCATTTCTCCGCCCAAGTCTCCAACCGATCTATATCCCGTTGTATCCTTTGACAATCCTCTTCACTATCTGCAACTCCTCCAATCTTAGTGTCGCCTGCAAACTTACTAATTAGCCCAGTTACATTTTCCTCCAAACCATTTATGTATATGACAAACAGCAAAGGTCCCAGCACTGATCCCTGCGGAACTCCACTAGTCACAGCTCTCCATTCAGAAAAGCATCCTTCCACTGCTACCCTCTGTCTTCTATGACCAAGCCAATTCTGTATCCATCTTGCCAGCTCACCTCTGATCCCGTGCGACTTCACCTTCTGTACCAGTCTGCCATGAGGGACCTTGTCAAAAGCCTTACTGAAATCCATGTATATAACATCCACTGCCCTTCCATTGTCGATCATCTTTGACACTTCCTCGAAAAACTCGATCAAGTTAGTGAGACATGACCTCCCCTTCACAAAACCACGCTGCCTCTCACTAATACGCCCATTTTCTTCCAAATGGTAGTAAATCCTGTCACGAAGAATCTTCTCCAATAATTTACCCTACCACTGACGTAAGGCTCACCGGCCTGTAATTTCCTGGATTATCCCTGCTACCCTTCTTAAACATTGGAAACACATTGGCCATTCTCCAGTCCTCTGGGGCCTCACCCGTAGCCAGTGAGGATACAAAGATTTCTGTCAAGGCCCCAGCAATCTCCTCCCTTGCCTCCTTAGGTACTCTGGGGTAGATCTCATCTGGCCCTGGGGACTTATCCACCTTAATATTCTTCAAGACGCCTAACACCTCCTCTTTTTTGATCTCAACATGATCCAGGCTATCTACATACTCTTCCCTAGACAAATCGACCGCTAAGTCCTTCTCTTTGGTGAATACTGATGAGAAGTATTCATTTAGTATTCAATGTGATCATCACTGATCCTGGGCTCCACCTCCACTTTCCTGCTCTCTCCCCACATCCCTCGATTCCCTGAGAGCCAAAAGTCAGTACATCCTAGCCTTAAATGTATTCAAAGATGGAGCATCCACAACTGTCTGTGATAGCGAATTAAGATTCACAACTCTGAGTTCAATAATTTCTCATCTAAATGACTGGCCCCTTATCCTGAGACTATGTCCCAGTATTTTAGATTCCCCGACCAGTGGAAACAATCTCTCACCATCTACCCTATCAAGCCCCTTCAGAATCTTGTATGTTTCAATGAGATCACATCTTATTCTTCTAAACTCCAAGGAATATAAGCCCAATTTACTCAGCCTTTCATCATAGGAAAAGCCCTTCCTCCTGGGGACCAGTTTAGTGAACCATTGCTGTGCCGCCTCCAATGCAAGTATATCCTTCCTTCAATACAGAGGTCAAAAGTGCACACAATAATTCAGATGTGGTGCCACCAAAGCCCTGTACAATTGTAGCAAATCCTGTACTCCAATCCCCTTGCAATAAAGGCTAACATGCCATTTGCCTTCCTAATTGCTTGCTGCACCTGCATGATAACTTTCTGCTTTCCTTGCACAAGCACACCCATGTTTCTTTGAGCATCAACTTTAAAAAGTTTCACACTTTAAAAAAAAATCTTTCTTATGACCAAAGTGAATAACTTCACACTTCTCCACATTATACTCCATCTGCCAATCACTTAACCCATCTATACTTCTTTACAGCCTCTGTGTCCTCCTCAAAGCTTACATTTCCACCTAGTTTTGTATTGTCAGCAAACTTAGATACAGTACTCTCTGTCTCTTCATCAAAGTCATTAATATAGATTGTAAATAGCTGAGGCTCCAGCACTGATCTTTGCAGGACGTGGCTTCCTGTCTGTTAACCAACCCTCTATCCATGCTAATATATTGCCTCAGTTCCATGATCTCTTATCTTGCCTGTTAACCTTTTGTATGGCACCTTATCAAATGCCCGTTGGAAATCCAGGTACAGTAAATCTACTGGTTCCCCTTTATCTATCCTACTAGTTACACCCTCAAAAGAAATAAATTTGTCAAACAGGATTTTCCTTTTGTAAAACCATGTTGATTTTTATAATATTACTATATTTTTCTATGTACACTGTTAAGACACCCTTAGTAGATTCCAGCATTTTCCCAACTAAAGTCAGTCTAATTGAAATGCTGACATCTAACACACTGCTCCCTGCTTGGGTTCAGTAGAATTTGTTCACTGAACACTCTGGGAAGATAAGGCCTCCTGCTGAAAACCCTTCTCCCTCTACTCCTTCAGCCTCTTCTAAGACTTTGCCTTGCTTTGTCACCTCTGCTCATTCTCCCTGTCATTGTGTAGGCCAAGAGGAATGGTGACTACTGAACTCATGTTTGGGAGCAAGTGGTTTGTGCCAAATTCTTGAATTTAGAGCAAAGTCCTTCAGCACATGCCATACCACTCCCTGTAGACTTTAGTGACATTAAAGTGGAAACCACCAAATTCTTCTACAATGGCAGCAACAGTCAGTGAGGCCAGAATTTTGACCTTGATGGGCAGGTGGGCCCCACCGGCTCAGTGGCGGGCAGGCAGCCAAACTCCGCCGGCGAAACGGGACCGGCCGCCATCTTGAGTGGGTGGGTCAATTAAGGCCCATCCAGCGGGCTGCCCAACGGAAAGTGCCATGCGCTTCCTGTGCAGGGGCTGGAGGGATTTCCCATCTGTCAAAGTGCGCTCTTTCACGCATACATGCAAAAGAGAGCACTGCTCCCTGGGACTAAGTGCTGTCTCAGGAAGAGCGCTGAATGTTTAAAAAACTTTAGAAATAGAGAAAGAAAAACATTATTAACATGTCCCCTTCATGTGACACTGTCACATGGGATGGGACATGTTAATAAATATGAAACTTTAATAAACTTTTTAAAAACTGAGATGAATCCTCATCCTGCCAGTGGATGAGGTTTTATCTTTTTTCAGGAGCCCGCTGCGGCTCCTGGCCTGCCCACCAGCCTTAAGGTTGGATGGACAGGTCTTTCAATGAGCTTAATGATCCTGTCAATGGCCTCAATTGTCCGCCCGCCTTCCTAAAAATTTAAATGGACCAGGATGACGTCGGAGGTTCCTCCTGACATCATCCAGCATCATTTTCCTGTCGGCGAGCAGGCCCCATCCCCAAATTGCCGACAGAAAAATTCTGGCCCAAGATTCAAATCTGTACTAATCTGTAAGTAGTTAATTATCCCTTTGAAAAGTATTGGTTGGGGGTCCTTCCTGCTGCTAGACATGTGTTCAGCCAGCATGTTTAAGAGATGGCATTGAAGGTAAACCATCCTTTCTCATCCTTCTTGACCGATCAGCAGCCTTTGATACATTTGATCACATCATTCTCCTCCAACACCTGTTCACTGGCGTCTAGCAGGGTGGGATCGCATTCACCTTAATTCCATTCTTATCTATCTAATTGTAGGCAGAGTGTCACTTGAAATGGTTTCTCTTCCCACTCCTGCAGCATTACCTCAGGTGTTCTTGGCACCCTCCTATTTTTCATCTACATACTGCCTCTCAGGGACACCGCCCAAAATCAGTGTTTGTTTTTCACATATACGCTGACAACACCCAGCCCTCCCTTACCAATATCTATTTTTGCTGTTCCGCAGATTCTAAATTATCAGAATGCTTATCTGATATTCAGCAGAAATTTCCTCCAACTAAATATGGGGAAGGTTGAAGCCATTATCCCAATCCAAATTCTGTTCTCGAGCTACTGAGTCCAGCCCTCCTCCTGTCTACCGTCTGAGACAAAACTAGACTGTTCGCAATCTTGGTGTAAAAATTGGACTCCAAGATGAGCTTCTGATCACATATCCACTCAGTTACTAAGACCGCCTATTTCCACTTCCTTAATATCCCAGCCTTGCCCTTGCCTCAGCTCATCTGCTGCTGAAATGCTCATTCATGGTGTTGGTGCTTCTAGATGTCACTATTCCAATACACTGCTGGCTGGCCTCCCACATTCTGCTCTCCATAAACTTGAGGTCATCCAAAACTCTGCTACTGTATCCTTACTTGCACCGATTTACACTTACTATCCATAAGCTTACTGATTTTCATTGGCTCTCAATGAAGCAATGCCTCAATTTAAAGTTCTCATATTTGTTTTCGAATCCCTTCATGGTGTCGTCCTTCCATATCTTTGTAATCTCCCTCAGTCCCATAGCCCTCAGAGATATTTGCACACATCTAATTCTGACCTGAGCACCCCTGATTTTAATTGTTCCCCCACTGGTGGGCATGCTGTCCAGGTCCTAAGCTCTGGGTTTCCTCCCTAAGCTTCTCTACATATCTTAACCCCTTTAAGATGCTCCTTAAAATCTACTGCTTTGACCAAGTTTTTGGCCAATTGCACTTCCTTTGTGTCTCATTGTCTAATTTTGCTTTATAGTTCCTGTGAAGCTCATTGGGATATTTTATGTTAAAGGCGCTATACAAGTTGTTGTTGTCATCTGGAATGTTGAACTCCAAAAAGGCAGCACTGGTGTCATATCATTGTTACATGCTACTTGATGTCATGATCTACCTATTCTTCATTCTGAAGGTGCACGCTCCCTAGGCACGCACTAATGCCCTCACTGAAGTGGTGCCCGGCTCGATCCAGAAGTGTGCGTGTGCGCGACAGAAATTATTTTGACCAAAAATAGTACTTGTAGATCCAAAAAGCTGAATTTGCAGCCATAATGTTTTGTAAATGTTTGCAATGCTACATGTTGTAAGATGGAAGCATTCCCAATTTTAGCCACCTGTCCCTAATTTATTTTTTTAATTAATTTTGTTCCCAAAGCATCATCTTTGAGGACTTCAAGAGAATTATTTGAATATTAGTCAGCTTACACCATTAACAGATGAGCTACTTCTTTGCAGTCAATAAAACAGTTATGTACTTACCATCATAAGCTCAAAAGTGGGGATGTTTGCTGATGATTGCACAATGTTCAGCACCATTTGCATGTGCAAATGCAGCAAGAACTGGACAATATCCAGGCTTGGGCTGACAAGTAGCAACATCTGCGCCACACAAGTGCCAGGCAATGACCTTCTGCAACAAGAGAGGATCTAACCACTGCCCCCTGACATTCAATGACATTACCATCGCTGCATCCCCCACTATCAACATCCTTGGGGTTACAATTTGACCAGAAACTGAACTGGACTAGTGATATAAATACTGTGGCTACAAGAGCAGGTCAGAGGCTAGGAATCCTGCAACGAGTAACTCATCTCCTGTGTGATGGAATACCCTCCACTTGCCTGGAAGAGTGCAGCTCCAACAACACTCAAGAAGCTTGACACTATCCAGGACAAAGCAGCCCGCTTGGTTGGAACCCCATCCGCAAACATTCACTCCCTCCACCACCAATGCACAGTGACAATGTGTACCATCTACAAGATGCACTGTAGGAACTCACCAAGGCTCCTTAGGCAGCACCTTCCAAACCCACGATCACTACCATCTAGAAGTAGACAGGTGGAAACACCACCTGGAAATTCCCCTCCAAGCCACTCACCCTCCTGACTTGGAAATATATCACTGTTCCTTCAGTGTCGCTGGGTCAAAATCCTGGAACTCCCTCCCTAACAGTACTGTGAGTGTACCTGCACCACATGAACTGCAGCAGTTCAAGAAAAAAGCTCACCACCAGCTTCTCATGGGCAATACGGGATGGGCAATAAATGCTGGCCTAGCCAGCAATGTCCACATCCCATGAACAAACTAAAAAAAAAATTACTCTTACCTGATTCTCGTATTTTAGTTTTGACAGCTGCTCATGCAGATGGTTATTTTCACGAACTGCTGTTTCTCTTAATTGGCTTACTTCTGATAGTTCAGAATTCATGGAATCATACTGATGCTGAAGATTGGAAATGTCATTTTCTTTATTGTTGATAGTCTCATTCAATTGACTATAGTGTCAGAACACACAAAGGTTAATTCAGTGCTAAATTAGCTAAAATAGATAGCTAATTAGTTCATTCACCTCATATAAGATAACTTTGCTTTAGCTGTGACAACTTCAGCAATAGCTGTCAAGTTTATTGCTCTTGAAATAGTATGGTCCAAGAACCAGTCACTATACCATACACTCCAATTTCTGTATGACCTGTATGGCAAAACAATGCCATTGCCTGATCAGAATACTAGATCCATTGGCGTCTGTTGTAACTCCTACTCAAGACATGCAGAACTTCAACCCCTAGCTGTTGATCATAGTACTCCAATTAGAAACATGTATGTGATCCAGTGTATAAGGGAATGTCTTTTTTGTGGCATCATTAAAAACATGTAGATGGGCAAGATAAAAACAGATAGCAAATCACTTTCCTGACTCAATTACTCTACTCTATTTTTCTTTTGTCTCTCAGAAATGAAAGTGATATTGGCCTTTAACAATTAAAGACTTGGGTTTACATAGCACCTTTCATGAACTCTGGACTTCCCTCGGCATGGCACTGAAGTGTTGATTTTGGCTCTCAAGTCCTTTTTTTTTTATATTCGTTCATGGGATGTAGGCATCACTGATTAGGCCAGCATTTATTGCTCATCCCTAATCGCCCTTATTCAGAGGTCATTTAAGAGCCAACCACCACATTCCTGTGGGCCTGGAGTCACATGTAGATTTCCTTCCCTAAAGGACATTAATGAACCAGATGGGGTCATCATCAGTCTTTCACTTCCAGATTTTTATTGAATTCAAATTTCACCATCTGCCATGGTGGGGGGATTTGAACCCAGGTCCCCAGAGCATTACTGTGAGTCTCTGGAATACCAGTCCAGTGACAATACCACGATGCCACCACCTCCCCTTCAAGTCTTGGAGTAGGACTTGAAGCCACAACCTCCTGGCTCAGGGGTGAGGGTACTACTAACTGAGCCAGCAGCTGGAGGATCCTCGTGGGTGAGAGAATTATCATATGAAGAAAGGTACTGCAGAACTTAAATGGTACAGAGGATCTAGAAAAGGATGCACTCTCATCAGGAGAGATTATAGAATTTGAGGTATGGAGTATACGAAGTTTAGATGGTCCAATGAATTAAATTGTGAAACATGAAAACATCCATACATTGCTGAGATATACAAATAAACCAGGCAACATATAGGCTTCCACCTACATAGGTATGCTTTTGTGCTCACAATATATCATTTACACTCTTCACAAAGCAAGAAGAAAGCAGTCATGCGTCAGAAGAAGAGTTTCTCATACCTGTATTAAGCTAAACCACTGTCACCTTGGGAAATTTGGATAACAATGCAGTTGTGAAAATATAAGGTGAAGCTAAGAGCACTAGTCATCCAATGTTAGTAATGGGGCTGGCTGTGGAGAAGCCATTTGAACTCCCTGAATTGGTTGAGGATTTAGACCTCACTGAGCCTGCTGTGTACCACAAATTGGACCATATAGAACCCAACTGGTTACTAATTCCCCGTTACAGAAGGAAGACACCCTGAGCCAGCTTGTGACTATAGGCGGAATTTGATGCAGAGGCAGGAGGGTTTGATCGGGCTGGAGGTTGGGGTTGGGGACCTGCCACCTTACTGACTCCCCCGCCCCAATCAAGCTCAGGACTGGAAGGGTGGAGGGCAGCCTTCCTTCCTGGAGGTCAATTGAAGCCTTTAAGTAGCCACTTAAGGGCCTCACCCACTGCCGCTGGAAATCAACCAGCAATGGGTGGGGGACTTGCTATGCAGGGAGGCCAGGCTGTCCGTTCATATGAACATACAAATTAGGAGCAGGAGTAGGCCATTTGGGTCCTCGAGCCTACTCTGCCATTCAATAAGATCATGGTTGAATCGATTGTGGCCTCAACTCCCCATTCACATCTACCCCCGATATCCTCTGATTCCCTTGTTAGTCAAGAATCTATCTAACTCCTGCCTTAAAAATATTAAATGACCCCGCCTCCACCGCTCTCTGGATAGCAGAGCTCTCACTGGAGGAGGTGGGGTGGGGGTGGGGGTGGGCAAAAGAGGGGTCCCTCATTCATTGGAACTCTGTGCCCAATCAAGGGACCTGGCATCAGGAAGGAGGTCCATGCAAGAAGCCACTCCCTGCACCCTGTTTTTGCTAAGATGTTCTGATAATAGACAACACTGGCGTTGTGAATATCTAGTTCATGGTTGATGTACTTTAAAATATAACTTGCAGTTTTAAGAATTGAAGTTTAACCGTAAACAATGGGATAAATGCAATTAAAGCAAGTATGGAGCTTATTACACTTAAAAGATTGGGGCCATGCTGCCTTAAGAGGATAACAGCTAGAAATGTAAAATAATTAAAATGCTGGGGTTTGAAGATTGCCAGAAAACCTCAAGAAATATCAAACAAACACAGGTTACCTTTTGAACTAAGTCAGAAGAGAGAGAGCTATAAAACATCAGGTGAGCGTTGTTACCTAAAGAGATGGAGATGTGATGTCTACAATGCTTGCAAGAACAATAGCTGTCCAGAAAGATATATTTACTTTGAGAGCCAAATTAGTTTAAAAGCATTCAGTAAACCATGAAAGGTTGTAAAACACATTTACTTCATTGGGTCAAAAAATAAATTGTAAACGAGGGATAATTAACTTAATCAAAACCAAAAATTACTGGGAAAACTCAGCAGGTCTGACAGCTGTGGAGAGGAAGACAGAGTTAACGTTGAGTCCATATGACTTTTCATCAGAACTTCATCAGAACTCGAGTCATACAGACTCGAAACATTAACTCTGTCTTCCTCCCGACAGATGCTGTCAGACCTGCTGAGTTTTTCCAGCAATTTTTGTTTTTGTTTCAGATTTCCAGCATCCGCAGTATTTTGCTTTTATAATTAACTTAATGGTCAGTTTGAGGACAGCCCACAGCAGACTACGATGTCATAGCGAAGGGTGCAGATTAGGAAGGTTCTCTGGTTTCAATGTAAATGGATGTTTGCTAAGGGGGTTCAGTTGCAGTTTGGACCTTGTGCAGTTGCAGCTCACTCAGAGAAGGTAGCCAAAGTAAATGACAGTCAGATAGACCTGCACTGGAAACAGAGTCACAGAATCACAGAGTGCAGAAGAGGCCCTTCGGCCCATCGAGTCTGCACCGATACTTGAGAAACATCTGACCTACCCACCTAATCCCATTTACCACCACTTGGCCCATAGCCTTGAATGTTATGACGTGCCAAATGCTCATCCAGGTGCTTTTTAAAGGATGTGAGGCAACCCGCCTCCACCACCCTCCCAGGCAGCGCATTACAGACCGTCACCACCCTCTGGGTAAAAAAGTTTTTCCTCACATCCCCCCCTAAACCTACTGCCCCTCACCTTGAACTTATGTCCCCTCGTGACTGACCCTTCAACTAAGGGGAACAGCCGCTCCCTATCCACCCTGTCCATGCCCCTCATAATCTTGTAACCTCGATCAGGTCACCCCTCAGTCTTCTCTGCTCCAACGAAAACAACCCAAGTCTATCCAACCTCTCTTCATAACTTAAATGTTTCATCCCAGGCAACATCCTGGTGAATTCTCCTCTGCACCCCATCCAGTGCAATCACATCCTTCCTATAATGTGGCGACCAGAACTGCACACACTACTCCAGCTGTGGCCTCACCAAGGTTCTATACAACTCCAACATGACCTCCCTACATTCGTAATCTATGCCTCGATTGATAAAAGCAAGTGTCCCATATGCCTTTTTCACCACCCCACTAACATACCCCTCCGCCTTCAGAGATCGATGGACACACACGCCAAGGTCCCTTTGTTCCTCAGAACTTCGTAGCATCATGCCGTTCATTGAATACTTCCTTGTCAAATTACTCCTTCCAAAGTGTATCACCTCACACTTTTCAGAGTTAAATTCCATCTGTCACTTATCTGCCCATTTGACCATCCCGTCTATATCTCTTTGTAGCCCAAGACACTCAACCTCACTATTAACCACCCAGCCAATCTTTGTGTCATCCGCAAACTTACTAATCCTACCCCCCACATAGTCATCTATGTCGTTTATATAAATGACAAATAATAGGGGACCCAGCACAGATCCCTGTGGTACACCACTGGACACTTCCAGTCACTAAAGCAGCCTTCTGTCATCACTCTCTGTCTCCTACAACTAAGCCAATTTTGAATCCACCTCATCAAATTACCCTGTATCCCATGTGCATTTGCCTTCTTTATAAGTCTTCCATGTGGTACCTTGTCAAAGGCTTTTCTGAAATTCCTATAGACTACATCAACTACACTAGCCTCATCTACACACCTGGTCACCTCCTCAAAAAATTCAGTCAAATTTGTTAGGCATGCCTCCCTCTGACAAAGCCATGCTGACTATCTCTGATCAAACCTTGCCTCTCCAAGTAGAGATAGATTCTCTCCTTCAGAATTTTCTCCAATAGTTTCCCTACCACTGATGTGAGACTCACTGGCCTGTAGTTCCCTGCCTTATCTCTACAACCCTTCTTAAATAGTGGAACCACATTAGCTGTTCTTCAGTCCTCTGGCACCTCCCCAGTAGCCAGGGAGGAATTAAAGATTTGGGTCAGAGCCCCTGCGATCTCCTCCCTTGCCTCCCTCAGCAGCCTGGGACACAAATCATCCGGATCTGGAGATTTGTCCACTTTTAAGCCTGCCAACACCTCCAATACCTTGTCACTCCCTATATCAATTTGCTTAAGAACCTCACAATCTCTCTCCCCGAGTTCGATACCTTCATCCTCATTCTCTTGGGTGAAGACAGATGTGAAGTATTCATTCAACACTCTAGCAATGTCCTCTGGCTCCACCCATATATTGCCCCCTTGGTCCCTTATAGGCCCTACTCTTTCCCTGGTTATCCTCATCCCATTGATATACTTATAGAATATCTTGGGGTTTTCCCTACTTTTACCAGCCAGAGCTTTCTCAAATCCTCTTTTTGCTCTCCTAATTGCTTTCTTAAGCTCCACCCTGCACTGTCTGTACTCCACTAATGCCTCCGCTGATTTGCTTCCCTTGTACCTGCTAAAAGCCACTTTTCCTTCTCATCATAACCGGAATATCTCTGGTCATCCATGGTTCTCTGGGCTTGTTACTCCTTCCTATCACCCTAGAGGGAACATGTTGAGCCTGTACCCTCCCCATTTCCTTTTTGAACACCCCCCACTGTTCCTCTGTAGATTTCCCCACAAGTAGCTGTTCACAGTCTACCTTGGCCAGATCCTGCCTTATTTTACTAAAATCCGCTCTCCCCCAATCCAGAACATTTTTTTGCAACTTGTCTATTTCTTTGTCCATAACAAGCTTAAATTGTACCATGTTGTGGTCGCTATCACTAAAAAGCACCCCCCCACCAGCACCTCAGCCACCTGTCCGGCTTCATTCCCCAGAATTAGGTCCAACAATGCACCGTCCATTGTTGGATCCTCTACATATTGACCTAAAAAGTTCTCCTGTACACATTTCAAGAAATCCACTCCATCCAAGCCCTTAACACTATGTCTATCCCAATTAATGTTGGGAAAGTTGAAATCACCTAATATAATTACCCTATTGTTATTGTTTTTACACACCTCCACAAATTGTGCACATATTTGCTCCTCGATTTCCCGCTCACTATCTGGGTGTCTATAATAAACACCTTACAATGTGGTTGCCCCTTTTTTATTCCTAAGCTCTATCCCCAAAGCTCCAAGATATCATCTCTCCTTACTGCAGTAACTGACTCCTTAACTAAGAATGCAATGCCTCCTCCTCTTTTACCCCCTCCTCTGTCTCACCTGAAGATTCTATATCCGGAATGTTGAGTTGCCAATCCTGCCCCTCCCTCAACCACGTCTCAGTGATAGCTACTATATCACAATTCACATGTCAATCCTCACCCTTAACTCATCCATTTTACCTGTAATACTCCTGGCATTAAAGTAGAAGCCATCCAGCCTTGCCTTACTCCCTTAAAACTTAATGCAGCTGTACTCCCTCTGACTTGATTGCTTTATTGTACTATGAAGTGGCCCTATTCTGCTAACATCCTGTGTCCCCTCCCACTGCCAAATTAGTTTAAACTCCTCCCAACAGCACTAGCAAACCTGCCCGCAAGGATGTTAGTCTCGCTCTGGTTCAGATGTAGACCGTCCCGCTTGTACAGGTCCCACCTTCCCCAGAAACGGTCCCAGTAATCCAGGAATCTAAAATCCTCCCTCCTGCACCAGCTCTTAAGCCACGTATTCATCTGCGCTATTCTATTTCTGAGCTCGCTAGCACATGGCACTGGGAGTAATTCAGAGATTACAACTCAAGAGGTCTTGCTTTTTAGTCTACTGCCTAACTCCCTGAATTCTTGATGCAAGACCTCATCCCTCTTTCTACCTATGTCATTGGTATCAACATGTACCATGACCTCCACCTTATCACCCGCCCCCTTCAGGATGCCCTGCAGCCGTTCAGTGACATCCCAGACCCTGGCACCAGGGAGGTAACATACCGTCCTGGAGTCACATTGACGGCCACAGTAGTGCCTATCTGTTCCCCGACTATAGAATCCCCTATTACTATTGCTCTTCCTCCCCTCCTATACAGACAGGCTGCTTGTGGTGCCAGAAGCTTGGCTCTGCCTGCACTTTCTGGAGGAACCAGCGCCTCATCAGCCTCCAAAATGGAATACCGATTTGCGAGCGGGACCCCAGAGGACTCCTGAACTACCTGCCTGTTTCTCTTGGACTGCCTGGTGGTCACCCATTCCCTTCCTTCCTCAAGTCCCTTCACCTGCGGTATGACCACCTCTCTAAACGTGCTATCCACGATGCTCTCAGACTCACGGATGTCAAGAACTAACACCACAATTGACCGTGTGGAACATGGATGAGGCTTAATCTCAGCTTGAATCTTGAGAGGGAACAGAAGCTTGAAGATTGCCTAGTTTGAAGCTAGTGAGAGAATCTACAGTAGGCCTCACGGTCTCTTACTGCAGAAGAAAGTAATCAGCTGAATTAGCTTGGAAGTATTGAAAAGTGACCAGAGCAAGAGACTGAGACAGATGGTAAATGAAAATTTTATCTCTGAGAATAGCTGGAGCTGAAGAGAATTCTCCAGAGGACTGTGGCATACTTATGGATGGTCCCTACAGAAGTAAATAATGTTAAGATTGATGTGTCTTATAAGAGAATTCTTGGGGAAGTAAGAAATAAACCCAAGTGCATAACATAGTTAGTTATAAACCATATTAAGTTAATACTGCTTGTTTTATTTCATTCTTTTGTACACAATAAAGTTTGTGTTTTGTTGAAAAAAGAGAAAACTTGTGGTATAGTTCTATTGGTTAAAACAAGGTATTCAGATTTCTTTTTAAAATGTTAACAATCCCTATCTAGACCGTAACACTGGAAATATACTTGACAATACGGAAAATTGCCCAGATTGGATTTGTCCTTTGTTGTGCAGACCAAACCTATCAGCCTATAAATAATAATCAAATTGATGAAGGGAATCATCTACATGCTGTCCTGTAGCAATTATACACTCACAGCTGGCTCATTGCCACTCATTTTAGGTTCCACCAGAACCACTCGGGTCCATACCTCACTACAGCCTTTTTCCAAGTATGGACAAAAGACCTGAACTCTAAAGGTGAGGCAAGAGTGACTGCTCACGCCATCATGGCAGCAGTCAGCCAAATGTGGCACTGAGCAGCCCTGTTAAAATTGAAGTCCGTGAGGATATGAGGAAGCCCCCGGTGGCTGGATTTATACCTGACACAAGGGATAATGGTTGCAGCTGTTGAAAGCCAATTATCTCAGCTCCAGGCAATTATTACAGGAGTTCCTCAGGCATCTTCACAGGCCAAACTATCTTCAGCTACTTCATCAATGGTCTATTCTATATCATAAAGTTAGAAGTGGCAGTGTTTGCTGATGATCAAGTTCAGTCCATTCGCAACTTCTAAAATAATGAAGCAGTCCATACTTGCATGCAGCAAGACTTGAACAACAATCAGCTTGGGTTGGTAAGTGGTGTAACAAGTGACTATTGCAGACATCTCTCTCCATCAATATCCTGGATAGTATCATTGACCAGAAATTCAGATGGAGATCCAATAAGTGCCATGACTACGAAAGCAGGTCAGAGGTTGGGTATTTTGCAGAAAGTGGCTCACCTCCTGATTCGCAAAGCCTCTCCACCACATGCAAGGGCACAAGTTAGAAGTGTGATGGAATACTCTGTTTTGGCCTGGATGAGTGCAGCTATAACAAAACTCAAGGAGCTTGACAATATCCAGAAAAAAAGCAATCCATTTGATCAGCAAATCTACTAGTCCAAACATGCACTATCGCCACCATAAACATACTGTAGCTGCAGTCTGTACTACCTACAGGATGCACTGCAGGAAACCCCAAAGTTTCTTCTGCAAGACTTCCAAAACTCTCAACCTCCACCACCTTGGAGGATAAGAGCAACAGATGCATGGGACAGCATCACCTCCAGTTCCCCCCCAAGTCACCTATCGCACTGACTGAACATATATCACTGTTCTTTCGTTGTTGCTGGGTCAAATCTTGGAAATTCCTATATAATAGCTCTGTTGCACCTTCACCATATGACCTTGCAGCGTTTCCAGTAGGCCACCTACCACTACCTTCTCAAGGGAAACTAATATATACAGTCTAAAGTATAAAGCTAGTATAAACGCTGGCCTTACCACTTGTGCCCACATCCTGAAATAGAATAATTTCAAAAATGCACAATAAATATTTATCTCCAATAAGTGTCTGAATAGGGAGGTCTTGTGGCACAGTGGTAGCGTCCCTACCTGGACCAGAAGCTCTGGGTTCAAGTCCCACACCAGGACTTGTTGGTCACAGAAGGTGTGTTCATGACTTGGCCAAACAGGTTGATTATCAACCTGCAAATCCCTCCAATACAGCTAAGGCAGGCAGTAAGAATGGGAGAGTCTCCTGGTCAGCCAGAACCATGTGGTAGCTGCAGCGCAACATCTTCCCCACATTAAAAGACTCCATGCGCATGTCCTTACCACAGGAAGAACTCATGGCAAGAGTGCTTCTCGCTTTGAGAGGCTGCCAGAAGAAGGTGGTGCCCAGGTATGGTGGAAAACTTAGGAATCAGATCACAGGTGCTATTTCTCATATTACTTGGTAATGGAAGGCTCTATGGATATATGGCATGCAGAAGGGCCATGGCTATGCATACCATACATGTTGCAAGAACATCTCAAGCACTCACATTGCTCCTTATGGCTAGCTTTTCAACGTCATCTTCTATAAACATTAGCTTATCCAAATTCAGTGCTCATATCCTATCTGGCACTAAGGTCCCATTCCCTTCATCTTCGCTGACCTACACTGAGGCATTGGAAGACACTGAACCAAAGCTAAAATTCTCATAGGATGGCTACAGCAGAGAAGTAGGCCATTTGGCCCACTGAGTCAGTGCCAACTATCTGCAGGAACAATGAGCGAGTCCTATTCCCCTGCAAACCTGTTTTCCTTGAATTTATTCAATTTCCTTTTGAAAGTCAAATGAATTTGCCTTCACTCATTCCATCAGGCAATGCATTCCATATCCTAACCACTCACTATCTAAACAGGGTTTTCCCTCATGTCACCATTGATTCTTCTATCAATCATCTCACATCTGTCTCTTTGCTTCCCGACCCTTCTGCCAATATGAATTGTTTTTATTTACTCATCTAGGCTCCTCATAATTATGAACACCTCTATCAAATCTCCTCACAATCCTCTCTTCTCTAAGGAGAACAGCCCTAGCTGTTGGTACCAATGACATAGGTAGAAAGATGGATGAGGTCTTGCATCAAGAATTCAGGGAGTTAGGCAGTAGACTAAAAAGCAAGACCTCTCGGGTTGTAATCTCTGAATTACTCCCAGTGCCACATGCTAGTGAGCTCAGAAATAGGAGAATAACACAGATGAATACGTGGCTTAAGAGTTGGTACAGGAGGGAGGGTTTTAGATTCCTGGGTCACTGGGACCGTTTCTGGGGAAGGTGGAACCTGTACAAGCGGGACAGTTTACATCAGAACCAGAGCGGGACTAACATCCTTGCGGGTGGGTTTGCTAGGGCTGTTGGAAGGAGTTTAAACTAATTTGGCAGTGGGAGGGGACACAGAATGTTAGTAGAATAGGGACACATCATAATACAGTAAAACAATCAAGTCAGAGGGAGTACAGTTGCATTAAGTTTTAAGGGAGTAAGGCAAGGCTGGATGACATCTACTTTAATGTCAGGAGTATTACAGGTAAAACGGATGAGTTAAGGGTGAGGATTGACACATGGAATTGTGATATAGTAGCCATCACTGAGACGTGGTTGAGGGAGGGACAGGATTGGCAGCTCAACATTCCGGGATATAGAATCTTCAGGCGAGACAGGGGAGGAGGTGTTGCATTATTAGTTAAAGAGTCAGTTACTGCAGTAAGGAGAGATGATATCTTGGAGGGGGCATCGAATTAAGCTTTATGGGTAGAGCTTAGGAATAAAAAAGGGGCAGCCACATTGTTAGGTGTTTATTATAGACCTCCAAATAGTGAGCGGGAAATTGAGGAGCAAATATGTGCACAATTTGTGGAGGTGTGTAAAAACAATAACTACTGGGATAGACATAGTGTTAAGGGCTTGGATGGAGTAGATTTCTTGAAATGTGTACACGAGAACTTTTTAGGTCAATATGTAGAGGGTCCAACAAGGGACGGCACAGCGCTGGACCTAATTCTGGGGAATGAAGCCGGACAGGTGGCTGAGATGGTGGTGGGGGAGTTTTTTAGTGATAGCGACCACAATATGGTACAATTTAAGCTTGTTATGGACAAAGAAATAGACAAGTTGCATAAAAATGTTTTGGATTGGGGGAGAGTGGATTTTAGTAAAATAAGGCAGGATTTGGCCATGGTAGACTGGGAACAGCTACTTGTGGGGAAATCTACAGAGGAGCAGTGGGGGGTGTTCAAAAAGGAAATGGGGAGGTACAGGCTCAACATGTTCCCTCTAGGGTGATAGGAAGGAGTAACGATCCCAGAGAACCATGGATGACCAGGGATATTCAGGATAAGATGAGAAAGAAAAGAGGCTTTAGCAGGTACAAGGGGAGCAAATCAGCGGAGGCATTAGTGGAGTACAGAAAGTGCAGGGTAGAGCTTAAGAAAGCAATTTGGAGAGCAAAGACGGGATATGAGAAAGCTCTGGCTGGTAAAAGTAGGGAAAACCCCAAGGTATTCTATAAGTATATCAATGGGAAGAGGGTAACCAGGGAAAGAGTAGGGCCCATTAGGGACCAAAGGGGCAATCTATGGGTGGAGCCAGAGGACATCAGTAGAGTGTTGAATAAATACCTCTCATCTGTCTTCACCCAAGAGAACGAGGATGATGGTATCAAACTCTGGGAGAGAAACTGCAAGGTTCTTGAGCAAATTGATATAGGGAGTGACAAGGTATTGGAGGTGTTGGCAGGCTTAAAAGTGGACAAATCTCCAGGTCCGGATGATTTGTGCCCCAGGCTGTTGAGGGAGGCAAGGGAGGAGATCGCAGGGGCTCTGACCCAAATCTTTAATTCCTCCCTGGCCACTGGGGAGGTGCCAGAGGACTGGAGAACAGCTAATGTGGTTCCACTATTTAAGAAGGGTTGTAGAGATAAGCCAGGGAACTACAGACCAGTGAGTCCAATGTCAGTGGTAGGGAAACTATTGGAGAAAATTTGAAGGAGAGAATTTATCTCCACTTGGAGAGGCAAGGTTTGATCAGGGATAGTCAGCATGGCTTTGTCAGAGGGAGGTCATGCCTAACAAATTTGATTGAATTTTTTGAGGTGACCAGGTGTGTAGATGAGGGTTGTGCAGTTGATGTAGTTTCTATGGATTTCAGCAAAGCCTTTGACAAGGTCCCACATGGGGGACTTATAAAGAAGGTAAATGCACATAGGATACAGGGTAATTTGATAAGGTGGATTCAAAATTGGCTTAGTTGTAGGAGACAGAGGGTGATGACAGAAGGATGCTTTAGTGACTGGAAGCCAGAGTCCAGTGGCGTACCACAGGGATCTGTGCTAGGTCCCCTATTATTTGTCATTTATATAAACGACATAGATGACTATGTGGGGGGTAGGATTAGTAAGTTTGCGGATGACACAAAGATTGGCTGGGTGGTTAAGTCAGGTTGAGTGTCTTGGGCTACAGGAAGATATAGATGGGATGGTCAAATGGGCAGATAAGTGGCAGATGGAATTTAACCCTGAAAAGTGTGAGGTGATACACTTTGGAAGGAGTAATTTGATAAGGAAGTGTTCAATGAACAGCATGACACTAGGAAGTTCTGAGGAACAAAGGGACCTTGGCGTGTGTGTCCATAGATCTTTGAAGGCGGAGGGGCATGTTAGTGGGGTGGTGAAAAAGGCATATAGGACACTTGCTTTTATCAATCGAGGCATAGATTACAAAAGTAGGGAGGTCATGTTGGAGTTGTATAGAACCTTGGTGAGGCCACAGCTGGAGTACTGTGTGCAGTTCTGGTCGCCACATTATAGGAAGGATGTGATTGCACTGGAGGGGGTGCAGAGGAGTTTCACCAGGATGTTGCTTGGGATGAAACATTTCAGTTATGAAGAGAGGTTGGATAGACTTGGGTTGTTTCCATTGGAGCAGAGAAGACTGAGGAGCGACCTGATCGAGGTGTACAAGATTATGAGGGGCACGGACGGGGTGGATAGGGAGCAGCTGTTCCCCTTAGTTGAAGGGTCAGTCACGAGGGGACATAAGTTCAAGGTGAGGGGCAGGAGGTTTAGGGAGAGATATAAGGAAAAACCTTTTTACCCAGAGGGTGGTGACGGTCTGGAATGCACTGCCTGGGAGGGTGGTGGAGGCGGGTTGCCTCACATCCTTTAAAAAGTACCTGGATGAGCACTTGGCATGTCATAACATTCAAGGCTGTGAGCCAAGTGCTGGTAAATAGGATTAGGTAGGTAGGTCAGGTGTTTCTCACGTTTAAGTGCAGACTCGATGGGCCGTAGGGCCTCTTCTGCACTGTGTGATTCTGTGATCTCCAATCAATCCACACAACTTAAGTTTCTCAGCTCTGGAACCATTCTTGTAAATCTTTTCCGCATCTTCTCTAATGCCTTCACATCCTTCCTAAAAGTGTGGTCCCCAGAATGGGACAGAATATTCCAGTTCGGGCTGAACCAGTATTTTATAAAGGTTTACCATCCTTCTTTTTGTACGCCATGCCTCTACTTACAAAGCCCAGGAACCCATATGCCTCTTTAACCATTTTCTCAACCTGCCCTGCCACCTTCAATGATTTGTCTACCTGTAGCTTCCAGGTTGCTCTGTTCCTGCAACCCCTTTTAGAATCATACCACTTCTCATATTGCCTTTCCTTGATTTTCCTACCAAAATGCATCACTTCACACTTCTATGCATTAAACCTCATCTGCTACATATCTACCCATTCCATCAGCCTGTCTATATTCTCTTGAAGTCTATCACTAATATTTCAATATTTCCACGTTTTGTGTCATCTGAAAATTTAAAAATTGTGCCCTGTACATGCAGGTCGATCATTAATATACATCAGAAAAAGCAGTGTTATAGTACAAAACCCTGTTGAACCCCACCGTATACCCTTCTCCAGTCAACTACTCTCTGTTCCCTGTCATGCAGTTAACTTCATGTCCCTGCTGCCACTGTCCTTTTTATTCCATGGACTTTAACTTGGCTGGCAAGCCTATTATGTGGCACTTTATCAAACACCTTTTGAAAGTCCATGTAAACTACCTCAACCACAGACCATTATCCTCATCAACCCTCTGTTACCTCACTGAAGAGATTCACTCAAGTTAATTAAATACAATTTGTCTGTAACAAATCTGTGCTAGTAGTTACTGGCCATAATCTATCATGTGATGTGGTGCAGGTGGACAGGAGAATTGTAAATGCGACAGCCTTGTTCAAAAAAATGGGTATTTTTAAAATTTGTTCATGGGATGCGGGCATCGCTGGCTAGGCCAGCATTTATTGCCCATCTCTAATTGCCTCTGTTCAGAGGGCATTTAAGGGTCAACCACATTGCTGTGGGTCTGGAGTCACATGTAGGCCAGACCAGGTAAGACGGCAGATTTCCTTCCCTAAAGGACATTAGTGAACCAGGTGGGTTTTTACGACAATCGGCAATGGTTTCATCGTCATCAGACTTTTAATTCTAGATTTTTATTGAATTCAAATTTCACCATCTGTCATGGCGGGATTCGAACACAGGTCCCAGAGCATTATCCTGGGTCTCTGGAATATTAGTCAGTGACAATACAACTTATGCCACCGCCTCCCTGGAAGAAGGATAAACCCAGCAATGACAGACCAATCAGTTTAATCTTGGTGGGAAAGTTTTTAGGAAAGTTAATCTGGGGTAAAATTCTTGAATTAAGGAATGCCAGCATGAATTTGTTAAAGGGAAACTGCGTTAACCAACTTGATTGTGTTTTTTGATGAGGTAACAGACAGCTGATGAGGATAATGTGGTTGATGTGGTCTATATTGACTTCCAAAGGCATCTGATAAATTGCCACGGATTAGGTTTGCCAGCAAAGTTGAAACCCATGGAATAAAAGACAGCATGGATATGAAGTTGGCCAAGTGACAGGGAGCAGACAGTAGTGGCGAATGATTCTTCCTCTGCACTTCTTTCTCCTTCGTTAAGACCTTCTTTGAATTTCATCATTTTCCAACTTTTGGTCACCTCATCTGAAACATCCTTTGTTGGCTTTTTTCCTTGCAGTTCTGTAAAGTGCCATGCTTTTTTAAAAAAAAATGTTTAATGTCCTATATAATGCAAGTTGTTGTGAATACTGTATAAGAGCATTTTGATGATCTGTACATTAGTGCAAGCAACAAATCACAACAGCCTAGTCAGAACAAAATTAGTCATGCAGCATCTGTGGAGAGAAACAGAGTGAACATTTCAGGTCGATGACTGTTCATCAGAAAGGTCATTAGTTCTGATGAAAGGTCAGTGACCTGAAACATTTATTCTGTTTCTCTCCACAGATGCTGCCTGACTTGCTGAGTATTTCCGCATTTTCTGTTCTTATTTCAGATTTACAATGTCTATAATAATTTGATTTGTAGGAAATTAGCCATGTTGTTATTTTCGCACAAGTAGAATCATTGGCGTACTGAAGATGTCTTAGGCTGACTAGCACATATTCAAAAACAGTAATGGAAATCTGTCCCAACCCAGATTAACCACTTTGTATAGCAGAGTTTTAGTGAATTTTTTTTTTCTGTTAACCTTGCACCTCTAATTCTGAGATATGTACTTGGTATAGAAGAAAAACAGTAATGCCATATTAGAACCGAACATTAAATCCACAGAAGCTAAATGCCATCTCAACATAACATATTATACAAATTTTCAAGAAATTTTCATGTCTAAAATGTACTTACTCAACAGTTGCCTCCAATTCACTTATGTTTAATTGATTATCTGCGATGTTCTTTTTCTTTGGAAACAAAACATGACAAATCCAATTACAATCAAAACATTAAAAGTTTTATTCGTCTAATGTAGCGGAAGAGCAATGGAAACCCTGGAAAAATTCACATTTACGCTGCTTTTCTGGAGTTTGCATGTCTCTTCTACTGAAGACATGGCTGACAATCAGGATAATCTCTTCTAAATGACGATACTCTATGATAATCTAAGGATTTAGCAAATGAGAAACACTTCCTTTCATCGAAGAGAATACTTTCAGGAGAGTTGGTTTCCTCTAATACCAATTTCTGCTTTAAGACTTTGAGGCATAAGTTATAGGACCAATGTGAATTACTTTGGTAGCAGAGCATGATAAGCATTGAAAACAATTACATATATCATGCAGCTTCACATTCCTCATTCATTAAAAATGTGGCTATATCCTGCATATGCTTTAGACTTTGCTCTATCAAATCAGATAAATTTAGAATGATACAGCCTCTTAAGGTGTTTCACCTAACTACAAGGCAACCAAAATCATCTAGGTTACAGGTTGTGGCTGGAATAAACTTGTGATCCTGTCATCAATTCTTCAAAAGCTGCATCATCTGCTCAATATGTTGACAAATACCTTAGGAAGTATAAAAGGACTATCATATCACAAATTTTGTGGCTCTTTTAAAATCACTTACTTTCTGGTGAAGAGTTTCCTCCAGGGATGCAATTGTCTCAGTCTTTTCATCCATAAGCTCTTGTAAACTATTCTTTTGTTTATCAAGTTCATAGACACTTGATCGAATTGAGCTAATTTCTTCTTGAAGTGAAGAAATCTGTCTGGTTAGATCATCTGTTGGGTTACAAGTTTTCAAATTTTACTATAATTAATCATGTGATTATGACAACTAAAAAACATTTAAAAAGTTAAAATGTATGTTTTTTCTTTTGTTTCAAATGACAATTAAGATTTTACATAAGATGGCAGTGGGGTCTGTGCTTATATAACCTACCTAATATTATTAAGTGTATTGTATATAGTACACAGTTCTTGGTCTCAATTTTGAGCTGCTCTTTTTAAACATTTAAAATGTAAAATCTCTAAGGAAGACCCTTCATCAACGCGGCAATAATTTTCCACCATGATTTATTGACGAACCCGTTGAACTCAAGATGGCTTTAAAAAAAAAGTTGGTCAAATTTTCTTAGGACAGGTATCCCCTGTTTAAACCATGTTCTATTTGTAGATTAGGGAAGTTCCCCAAATAGCGCTGCCTCCATTTTCATTTTAGTGCAGTTACGGAACATGCTCAGTCTTTTTTAAAAGCAAGCTACCGCTTTGTTGCCTCTGTCCCCAACCCTCTCGCTCACCACCTCTCCCAGAGCAGATGGGAAACTGTTCAACCTAAGCCACCTTCAATCCAAAACCAAAACCATTCCAACCTCAGTCATAGAGCTTCAGCATGCAGATGATGCTCGTGTGTACGCTCACTCAGAAACTGAGTTCCAAGTCATTGTTGACTCCTTTCCTGAAGCATATTTGAAAATGGGTTTTCATTAAACACCCAGAAAACCAAGATCCTCTTCCAATCAGCACCCACAGCAAAACACCGCCTCCATCGGTTAAGATTAACAGCAAAACCCTGGAAAACGTAGACCACTTTCCATATCTTGAGAGCCTCCTCTTGACAAAGGCAGACACTGACAATGAAATTCATCATCGCCTCCAATGTACCAGCCTAGCTTTCAACCAACTGAGGAAAAGAGTATTTGAGGAACGCGAAACCAAGGTCATGCTTTACCAGGCAGCAATGATTCCCGGGGTCCTATATGCTTCGGAAACTTGGATGATATACAACAGGCATCTCAAAATACTGAAGAATTACCACTGGTGGTGTTTTTGCAAGGTCCCCCAAATCCAGTGGCAAGAAAGATGGTCCAACAGCAGCATTCTGTCCCAAGCCAACTTGCTCAACATTGGAGTGCTCAAAACTAGCTCTGCTGGATGGGACATTATTTTTCTTTGTTCACAGGATGTGGGCGTCGCTGGCTAGGCCAGCATTTATTGTTCATCCCTAATTGCCCTTGAGAGGGTGGTGGTGAGCCGCCTTCTTGAACCCATGGACTGCAGTTCAAGAAGGCAGCTCACCACCACCTTCTCAAGGGCAATTAGGGATACGCAATAAATGCTGGCCTAGCCAGCGACACCCACATCCCGTGAACGAAGAAAAAATTATCCCACCCAGCAGAGCTAGTTTTGAGCTATGCCTGACACCAGACTCCCGAAGCAACTGCTTTACTTGGATCTCAGTCACAGTAGCAGACTTCCAATATCTTCAAAGCATTCCTGAAGGGATCAAAAGTACCCGCTGTCTCATGGGAGATCCTGGCTTGTAACCTACCAAAATGGAGAAGATATAATCGGGAAGGCACCAAACACATCAAGAGGCTACGTTGGGAAAGTGCAGAAGCAAAGTCAAGGTGTTGTAGGGATCACAAACCTCCAAACAAGCCAGCTACCCAATCCTTCAGGCACTACCTGCCCTGCAGGTGGCAGAGTCTGAAGATCGTGCATTGGACTTATCAGCAGAACCCATCGCTGTAACTGAAATTTTTAATTTTCATTCTACAGTTTTAAGCAGAAATTAAAAAATCCCACAAATTATATATTTTCCAATAACTTGATTACACTTTTCCACTGCCTTCCATAACATTTTAACTTCATACCATTTGAGCCTTCATTGATTTCCTGTCCATTACTTTTAGAAGCTGAACACTTCCATGAGTATACTGTAATTAATGTTGGAAAAAAAATGGATTACTCACACAATTTGACCAGTGAAAAGCTGACCCTAGAGACCAGGAAAGTCCAAGGTTTAGACCTCAATCTATGATGTTAACTGATTTCAACCAGAACATTAGTACAGCCATTATGACTGGCGTATACTTCTAGATTAGAGAGGGAGGGGGAAAACAAAATTTCCCAATCACAAACTATCAACCACCACATGGTGACAGACTGCCCTGTGATGTTCCTGCAAAGCTGCATATCTTGATGACAAGCAATGTCAAGGTTCACAAGGGGAGAATGATTACTTGATCCAGAAAAATACAAATGCCTAGAGGAGTTAAGCTAGCAGAAGCATGTCGCAGACTGTGGCACAATAGAACAGATTGTGCTCACCCTGATGATCTTTTCTCTTTTCTTTTATTATCTTCATAAATGATAAGTAAAAATAATCTTTCAGGAAAATGAGAAATTGTTACCTCAAATTTATACATTCACTGATTTTGCTTTGCTTTAAAAAGATAACAGTTGGCATTACCAATCTTTTCATTCTGGCGAACATTTTTATCCTGTGCAAGTTGTAGATCAGTAGTTTTTAATGAGAGACGTCGCTGGGTTTCAGCAAGACTATCTTCTGCCTGGTCCATTAACATTCTGCAATGATAAATATCACAACAGTATGGTTGTTGTTGTTGAAGGCAGTAAGAAGAGGGGCAGTGCTCGTTTATTAACTTTTTTTAAAAATACTTTGAGAAGTTTCAAATCAAACTAGATTGTACTTTTTAAAAAAAATCACATCAAAATAATGTGAATTATTCCATACAAGAATTAATAGCACCTTCCAATTTTAATAGTCATTTATTAATTTCTAATCATATATTTCCCAATTATTTTCTATCAACAGTATGATTTTTGCACTATAAATTCCAGCGTAAAACACACTAATAGCAAACATCATACAGATCAATTGGAAATGTTACTTCAATATTTTTTTTAAAATTCACTTTTGGAATGTGAGCATTGCTGATAAGGTCAGCATTTATTGTCCAACCTTAATTGCTCGAGAAGCTCATGGTGAACTACCTTCTTGAAACACTGCAGTCCTTGTGGTGAGGGTATTCCATGGTGCTGATCAGTAGAGAGTTCGGGGTTTTGACTTAGCAATTAGAAGGAATGGTGATATATTTCCAAGTCAGGATAATTTGTAACTTGCAGGGGAATTTGGTGGTACTGCCATGTGTCTGTTGCGTTTGTCCTTCTAGATGGGTAGAGATTGTGGGTTTGGAAGATGCTGCAACATATCTTGTACATGGTTCACGTGGCAGCCATAGGGGGCTGGTAGCGGAGAGAGTAAATGTTAAAGTGGTTGATGGAATGCTGATCAATCGGGCTGCTTTATCACGAATTGTGCTGAGTTTCTTGAATGTTGTTGGAGTTGTAATCATTCAGTTAAGTGGACAGTATTACATCACATTCCTGATTTGTGCCATGCAGATGGTGCAAAGGCTTTGGGAAATCAAACAGTCAATTGCTGCAAAATACACAGCCTCTGACTTGCTCTTGTAGCTGCAGTATTTATCTAGCTGGTCCAGTTATGTTTATGGTCAATGCTGATCCCAGGATGTTGAGGGTGAGGAATTCAGTGATGATAATGCCGTTAAATGTCATGGGGAGGTGGTTAGACTTTTCCTTTGTTGGAGATAATCATTGCTTAGCACTTGTGTAATGCAAATGTGACTTGTCACTAATCAGCCTGAGGCTGAATGGTGTTGATGTCTTTCTGCATGCAAACATGGACTGCTTTATTATCCGGGTTTTTCACCTGATTCCTACTGATTTCAATTTTACCAGGGCTCCTTCATGCAACGCTGTCAAAAGCTGCCTGAGACAAAAGCAGTTGTCCATGTTTGGGAAAAGGATATAATGAGGTGTGAAGCCCACATAGTCCTGGTAGAACCCAATCTGAGCAGGTTATTGGTGAATAAGTGCCGATCGATAACACTGTCAATGATCCCTTCCATCATTTTGCTGATGATAGAGAGTAGGCTGATGGGATAGTAATTAGTTGGATTGGAATTGCTGTAAGCTTTGTGGACAGGACACACCTCGGCAATTTTCCACTATGTCAAGTAGTCCTCTAATAGCCTAACTCTGAAGCACAAGTCTTCGATACTACAGTGAGGATCTCATTGAGGTCCATAATCTTTGCCATTTCCAGCGCTGTCTGCTGTTTCTTTCTCAACCATGGAATGAATCGAATTAGCTGAAGTGGCTTCTGAGATGGTGTGGACCTCAAGAGGAGGGCAAGATAAATCATTCACTGGCACTTTTGTCTGAAGATGGTAGTAAATACTTAATCCCTATCTTTTGCACTGACATGCTAGACTCAACCATAATTAAAGATGGGGATACTCATGGAGTTCCCTCTTCCTCTTGTTAATTTAATTATTCACCATCATTCATGACCGTATACAGCAGAACTGCAGAGCTGGATCTGATCTTTGGTGTAGGATTGCTTAGTTCTGCCTATTTATACTGCTTCCCCTGTTTGGCATGACTTTACTCATTGAATGATTACATAATGCAGAAGGAGGCCTATTGGCTCACCAATGTCCTTGCCGACCCTCTAAGAGCAACTCAGTAAGTCTCATTTCCCTGCCTTTTACCCTTGACCCTACAATGTTTTTCTCTTCGGATAATTATCCAATTTCCTTTTAAAATCCATGTCTGAATCCCCCTCACCGCACTCTCAGACAGTGCATTCCAGATCCTAATCACTTGCTGTGTAACAATGCAATTTTTCATGTCGCCTTTGGTTCTTTTGCCATTTGTCTGAAATCAGTGTCTTGTTCTTGGCGCTGCTGCCAATGTGAAGTCTCTCCCCTTATACTCTGAGCAGAGCCCTCATGAATTTTAACACCTCTATCAAATCTTCTCAACATTCTTTTCTGCAAAGAAAACAACCAAGCTTCTCCAATCTATCTACATAATTTAAGTTACTGATTTTTGGGACTATTCTCGTGAATCTTTTCTGCATCATCTCTAATGACCCTGCGTTCTCAACTAGCCCCGACACCTTCAACGATTTGTGCCCATTAACCCCCAAGTACTTCTGCTCTTGCACCCCCTTTAGAATTGTACCCTTTATTTTATATTGTCTCTCCTCATTCTTCCTAACAAAATGTATCACTTCATAGTTCTCCATTAAATTTTATCTGCCACCTGCTTGTCCATTTCACCAGCCTATATCCTCAAAATCCATCATCATCCTCCTCACAGTCCACAATACTGCCTAATTTTGTGCCATCTGCAAATTGGAAATTGTGTCCTGTACACCCAAGTCTAGGCCATTAATGTTGATTAAGAAAAGTTGTGGCCCTAATATCGACCCCCTGGGGAACCCCACTCCCGTCCTCCAGTCCAAAAATCAAGCGTTCATCATAACTCACTTTCTTGTCATTTAGCCAACTTCATATGCGTGTTACCACTGACCCTTTTAATCCACGGGCTTCAAATTTGCTGACAAGCCTATTATGTGGCAGTATATTAACACTTTTTGGAAGTCCACTTATACTACACCAACTGCATTACCCTCATTAACTCTCTGTTACCTCAGAAAAAACCTTAACCAAATTAGTTAAACACAATTTTCCTTTAACGGAGTCCATGCCAATTTTCCTTAATAAATCTACATTTGTCCAAGTGACTGCTCAAGCCTCCCCACTACTAAAGTTAAACTGGTTTCCCTTTCATTGCTGGGTTTATTCTTTCACCCTTTTTTGAACAAGGCTGCAACATCTGCAATTTTCTAGTCCTCTGGCACATCCTGTACCCATGGAGGATTGGAAAATTAGGGTCAGTGCTTCCACAATTTCTACTCTTACTTCACTCAGTACCCTCAGATGCATCTGATCCAGTCTCGGCGGCTTAACATAGCCAATCTTTCTAATGCCTCCTTTTAAATCAATTTTTAGCCCAAGCAGTTTCTCAAACACGTCATCCTGTACAGTGTTAGGCAGCATCTTCTTCTTTAGTAAAAACATTTAGTAACTCAGCCATACCCCTTGCTTCCAAGTGCAAATTCCATTTGTTGTCCCAAATCAGCCTCATTCTTCCTTTTACCACCTTTTATTATTTATATGCCTATAGAATTTTGGATTCCCTTTATGTTGGCTGTCAGTCTCTTCTCATGCTCTTTTTGCTTATCTTCTTGTCACTTCACTTTTAGGTCTACCTGTGCTGCTCCTAACATGCTCTTCTACACCTCATTGAACCAGGGTTGGTCTCCTGGCTTGATAGTAAATATTATTAGATATTAATCCCTAACCTTGATAGATTGAGGGATATTCCAGGCTACAATTTTACAGATTGTAGTGGAATATAATTCTGCTGTTGCTGATGGCCTACAGCACTTCATGGATGCCCAATTTAAAGCTGCTAAACCTGTCTTGAATCTATCCCATTTAGCATGGTGATAGTTTCATATAACATGATGCGGAGGTGTCCTCACTGTGAAGATGGGCCTTCATCTCCCCAAAGAATGCGCTGTGGTCACTCTTTCCAATGCCGTCATGGATAGTCGCACTTGCAAAATACACTTGTAAATTGATGAGAAGAGGTCAATAAGATTTTCCCTTGTATTGGTTCACAATGGCAGCTATGACGTTAAGAGCCTCAGTCACTTCTGTGCCAAAGCTAAACTAATCACCAGAGACGTACATGATTTATAGTTTGTGGATATCTGTAGTGTCATTACCCACTGTGCACCAGATTTGCAAGCTATTCTTGACCACTTCAATTCTGCATACAAGAAATTCAGTCTGCCCTTGAATGCTGCCAAAACAAAACTCGTGCATTAACCCACATCTGGTGAGCCAAATATTCCACCTCCCATATATGTTGAAGGAGGCACTCTGGAAATGTTGAGCACTTCCCATACCTTGGCAGCCACACATCTCTCAAAAGGCTATTATTGACGAGGAGATCCAACACCAGGTCAGCTGCATCGCTCAGCTTTCAAGAACTATTTCAAGAATAACAAAGTCCTCTGCAAGTCAACAAATGTGCTCGTGTATGGAGTGATTGTCATTGTTGTAGGGTGTTGGATATTGTGCAGTCTCGTATAACGTACACTGGTTGTCTTGACATGTTCTGCCATTTTGAGGAGATTCAGAGATACACAGGCATCTCTGCTCAAGAGAGACAAAGACTGGTTACGGATGACATACATCAGCTTCAAGATTCGTTTGTCACCATACCTTAGCAGCTCCAGAATCACACTTATGACTGGAGTCGGGTTCCGCTGAGCCCACAGAGTGGTGTTGTCTGTTGTTCAAAGCCAGAGGTCTTCGGGCACGATTCTTTGTCCGTTGGGACCTTAACACTGGCTCCCATGTCCAAGTTAAAGTTTATAAGTCTCCAGAGATGAGGCCAGATGGACATGTGAGGGTATGTGTGAGAGAATGGGTGGTGATGTCCCTTGAGCTGGCAGTGAGTGAAAGCCAGTGAATGTGTAATGGGCCTGAGTGTGTGAGTTTACAGTAATGAAATGGTTGCCATGCCCTGGCAGCACAGATGAGATCATTCATCCTCCATCTGCATTGGGCGGCCAACCTCTTCTGTGAAACATTGGTACTGATAACCACTGCCATCGCCTACGAAGCCGGAGTAGTAATGTAGCTGCCCCTCCTGCAGCCAGAGCCGGAGTACAGGACATCACAGAAGGCCTCCAAAGTGTGAAAAAGGTGCTTGAAGGCTGCAGTCTTCATGCCTTTCGGACTATGTCTTCTTTGCTACAGTCCTGGGCTGGAAGCATTGAGCGCAGTTGTACTTTAAATGTGGTGCCTGGCGTGATAAAGCAGCAAGGTGACAGCATGGCAGGTGAACCGGAGCCCGCCCGACATGGGAGCAGCATATTTCCGGGGAATACATAAGTAATGTAGCGGGTTTGGGACGATACGGCTTGAAAATCCGCCACTGCGACCGACGGAGAAGATGTCATTTTACCCGCCCCTGCTGCACTTAGTGCAAATCTGGGACGATTCCGCCCTGAGTGTGAGGTTCCTCACTGTTGGCATTTGCTCAGAAAATTATTCCCCTAATGTTTCACGAAGCAGATAATCAGGGGGTCAACTCGTTAAAGAAGCGAGCTGCACAGGTTCTGGCTACGCTGTCCTGTCTATATGGAGTTAGCTGATGAAAAATTTATGCTGAAACTACATCATACTCAACCAGACTGACTGGGTGGTCCTATTCTGATTATCAAGACTATAAAGAGAAATTCAAACTTTAAAATTGTGCACAGATCAAAGCTTGGATGGATTTTCAGGTTCAGCAGTGGAAGCAAAGATCCTACTATCATTCAAGAAACAACTGTACATTGTGGGAAGGGTCAGGAGTAAGTGGTTCATAAGGAAGGGTGAACTAGAATGGTTTTTAGATTCATATTTACTACTGGGATAGAAGAATAGATACTACAAATGATCTTATCCAGATTCGGAAAGGGAAAAGTCAACTTTTGGGGATTTCTGCCCCAACTACTCTCCAGTAACCCCCGTTCGTGAATGTGGACTTTGTGCAAAGATAGTGCAACACCTGCTCTTGCACCTCCCTCCTTGCCACCATCCAGGGCCTTGAACGCTACTTCCTTCCAGGTGAAACAGATATTTACTTCTTTCAGTTTAGTACTGCATTTGCAGCTTACAACTTCAGATACCCAGCATCTGCAATACTTTCATTTTTATTTCAATACATGTATCTGTGAACATTGACAATTGCTGATGTGTAATTAATTGTACATTATTACATTAGAAAACAGTAAAGAAAATATCTTTTAGACTCTAACACCAGCTCACTTTCCAATTGACTGTATCTTGCTCAGTGTACAGAAAGAAAAAGAAAAAAATACATTTAAACCAGATCATGACCAAACTAAAAACTAATGGGGAGGTTGTGTATTTTGGTCCTCCCAAAAGTATCAAATATGTACATAATATAAAATTGCTCAGTCCCAGGTTATGCATGTCAGTTTTTCTTACATACTGAGAGTGAAAACAGTACTTCTCCTGTTAATATTTGCACTGTTGAAAAATATTTAGAAGTATCAACCATACCATGTAAAGAATTGTGTTAAATGAGTGAAAGTTAACATTCTGTTTTATGCAGTACAGCATGGGTTCTCGCCAGAATAACTGCAACCAGTATCTACCAAAGTGTTCTAAAATGCAGTTCTAAGGTTTATCAAGTTTTAGGAACATCAGAGTTTTTAAAATGGAACATGTCATATACCAATAATCTTCAAATGAAGACATAATCTCACCTGATCTGGTTATTTTCTGCTCTCTGTCTGCACAGTTCATCTTCAGTGTCAGATGACTTTCTTGCCAATATTTTGACTTCTTCCTCCAGAGAGGTTACACTATCTTTTAGACAAGTCAACCTTGATCGATGTTCCAATCTTTCATTTTCCAACTAAGAACAAAACAATGTGAGGCTAAGTGACAATACAGCAAAAGTGCTCAATATAGGTGTAGGAGACAGAATACAAGTGAGCAATCCAACATTAAATATAGTTACTATGAAGCTACATGTTAATGATGAAAATTTTTGTTATAATCCCTACTAAGATGCTAGAGCAGCACAAAATCAAATGTGACAAAAGAACGGAGGTTCTTGGCAAACACTGGCTTTTCAAACATTACTTATTTGTTTACACAAAAAACTAGGCTGCATTTGTTGCTGTGGTAGAAGCATAACTGAAGCACAGTCCAGGGCAGTTCCTCCATTCTTTACTTACATACATTTAAAAATTACAATTGTAGCATCAGAATATTAAAAAAATCTACATTACTGTGTGCATGGAACCCTTCAGGTCTTCTATTCTTTGCTCCAGATGTGATCTCTCATTAATTGCAGTCTCCTGGGAAATCTAATGCAACATTGAGACCATTAAGTGCTGATAAACTAGATCTGATGTTACTTTCCTACTCAGCGTCATTCACAACTTGTATGTGATTTCAATATTCCTTTGTTGCGTCAACGCAAAAAGGACAGAACATCCTTTAATCATGCATACAATGTGTGAATTTACATCCAGATACTAACACACTAACATTTAATGAACTCACATTAAATTCTTATCTCTGATCAGAGGTGTTATCCCTTTTGTTTTAAACAGGTTAATGTCCTTGCTAAAGTATCATTAACCATTCAGCATGTATTATCCCATGACAATTAGAGTCATAGTTCCAAAGCAAGAGAGAATTTAATGCTAACAATTAAACTACATCATTATGACATGAAAGCATTAAGAAGGAAAAAGTGCAAACTGAAGATACAACATTGCCAGCAATTCTCCACAAAATATGTCCTAATTGGGAGAGTTGCATAAAGCATTTTCTCACAAAGGGCAGGAAAATAAAATAAGGACAGAAATAATCTATTCACATACTGAGAGGATCCCAAATTACCTATAGCTACTGCACAATGAACTACTTTTAAAGCAGAGTAGTTAAAATATTTGCTTGCATTATGGAGTCACTGACCTGGTATCTTCTGAGCCTTGTAAAGTAATACCAAAGCATGTCAACCCTGCACTACGCTTGTACATCTCTATGTAGCTGAGCCTTGTCTAAGCAACAATAACTTGTATTTATATAGTACCTTTACCTATAGTATGTATTAAAGCACCCCATGGCGCGTTATAGGAGCATTATAAATGAAAATTAGACACTGAGCCACACAAAGAGATATTAGGGCAGGTGGTTAAAAGCTTGGCCATAGAGGTACCTTTTGAATACCATCTGAAAGAGGGAAAGGGGTGTAGAGAGATGGAGAAGTTTACTGAAAGAATTCCAGGGCTTAGGACTGAGGCAGCTGAAGGCACAGCCATTAATGATGAAGTAATTAAAATTGAGGATGCCAGTTTGGCACCACAACTGACTTATTTTTCAATTGACCCGATTTGTAGGGCAAAATGGACTTTTGATTTATTACTGCCAAACTTACACGATAAAAGACAAAAATAAAAATACCTGGAAAAACTCAGCAGGTCTGGCAGCGTCTGCGGAGGAAAACAGTTAACGTTTCGAGTCCATATGACTCTTCAACAGAACTAAGTAAAAATAGAAGAGAGGTGAAATATAAGCTGGTTTAAGGGTGGGGGGAGGGGGGGGGGGTGGGGACAATTAGAGCTGGATAGAGGGCCAGTGATAGGTGGAGATAGCCGAAAGATGTCATAGACAAAAGGAGAAAGAGGTGTTGAAGGTGGTGATATTATCTAAGGAATGTGCTAATTAAGGGTAGAAAGCAGCACAAGCAAGGTACAGATAGCCCTAGTGGGGGTGGGGTGGTGTGAAGGAATCGAAAAAGGCTAAAAGGTAGAGATAAAACAATGGATAGAAATACATTTAAAAATAATGGAAATAGGTGGGAAAAGAAAAATCTATATAAATTATTGGAAAAAAAAAGGGGTGGATCGGAAAGGGGGTGGGAATGGAGGAGAGAGTTCATGATCTAAAATTGTTGAACTCAATATTCAGTCCGGAAGGCTGTAAAGTGCCTAGTTGGAAGATGAGGTGCTGTTCCTCCAGTTTGCTTTGAACTTCACTGGAACAATGCAGCAGGCCAAGGACGGACATGTGGGCATGAGAGCAGGGTGAAGTGTTGAAATGGCAAGCGACAGGGAGGTCTGGGTCATGCTTGCGGACAGACCGAAGGTGTTCTGCAAAGCGGTCACCCAGTGTGCGTTTGGTCTCTCCAATGTAGAGGAAACCGCATTGGGAGCAACGAATGCAGTAGACTAAATTGAGGGAAGTGCAAATAAAATGCTGCTTCACTTGAAAGGAGTGTTTGGGCCCTTGGACGGTGAGGAGAGGGGAAGTGAAGGGGCAGGTGTTGCACCTTCTGCGGTTGCATGGGAAGGTACCGTGGGAGGGGGTTGAGGTGTAGGGGGTGATGGAGGAGTGGACCAGGGTGTCCCGGAGGGAACGATCCCTGCGGAATACCACCGGGGGGCTGATGGGAAGATGTGTTTGGTGGTGGCATCATGCTGGAGTTGGCGGAAATGGCGGAGGATGATCCTTTGAATGCGGAGGCTGGGGATGGAGTCCTTACAGGGAGCAGGGTGTGAGGAGCTGTAGTCGAGGTAGCTGTGGGAGTCAGTAGGCTTGTAATGGATATTGGTGGACAGTCCATCACCAGAAATTGGGACAGAGAGGTCAAGGAAGGGAAGGGAAGTGTCAGAGATGGACCATGTGAAAATGATGGAGGGGTGGAAATTGGAAGCAAAATTAATAAATTTTTCCAGGTCCAGACGAGAGCATGAAGCAGCACCGAAGTAATCATTGATGCCCACATGTCCGTCCTTGGCCTGCTGCATTGTTCCAGTGAAGCTCAACGCAAACTGGAGGAACAGCACCTCATCTTCCGACTCGGCACTTTACAGCCTTCTGGACTGAATATTGAGTTCAACAATTTTAGATCATGAACTCTCTCCTCCATCCCCATCCCCTTTCCGATTCCCCCCTTTTTTTCCCCAATAATTTATATAGATTTTTCTTTTCCCACCTATTTCCATTATTTTTAAATGTATTTCCATATATTATTTTATCTCTACCTTTTAGCCTTTTTCGATTCCTTCACCCCACCCCACCCCCACTAGGGCTATCTGTACCTTGCTTGTGCTGCTTTCTACCCTTAATTAGCACATTCCTTAGATAATATCACCATCTTCAACACCTCTTTCTCCTTTTGTCTATGACATCTTTTGGCTATCTCCACCTATCACTGGCCCTCTTTCCAGCTCTACTTGTTCCCCACCCCCACCCCACCCTTAAACCAGCTTATATTTCACCTCTCTTCTATTTTTACTTAGTTCTGTTGAAGAGTCATACGGACTCGAAACATTAACTGTGTTCCTCTCCGCAGATGCTGCCCGACCTGTTGAGTTTTTCCAGGTATTTTTATTTTTGCTTTGGATTTCCAGCATCTGCAGTTTTTTGCTTTTATTTTTGCACTATCAAAGACCAACTTAGCACCATCAAGAAGTCTATTGCAGAATTACACAACTCTAAATTATATTCTGATATGTTGAGGTAAAATACAAACATAGGAACTGAAATTCCTGACTTTGTAGTGTAAAAGTATATGCATTTTTAAAATGACATAAAGAAGATTGAAAGTGATAACAAACTAATTTTCTATACTTAGATATGCACTGACCACTTCTACCTGCCCAAAATTAACAAACCTCATTGAAAAGTTAATACCAAAGACGTAAACTTCTTGTTAGGATCATTAACATGCAGGAAAGCATGCAGTTCAATCAAAACATGTTTTTAAAATTCCAGGTTGGATCTGACATTAGCTAAACAAATGGGACGATTTCAAAAGATGCACCACAGACACAGCAGAGTCACAGTAACAGATCCAAATCCATTTTGTGGCCAGAAAAGAGGTATGAAGCATAATTTCAGGTGGAATAAAACAAAATAAAAGCTATGGCTTCTGACATGAAGTAATAAATGATATAAAAAGACATGAGGCCCCTCATTCCTGTTCAAAGAACCGGGCAGAGGAGGGAGGAATCAATCATTAGAGATACAGCTACAATCAGCAGCAAGCAGGCCATAAGGAAAATGGCTAAGATGAAATATAATGCTTTTACTCAGTTTCCTACCTTTAAGGCCAGGTAGCATAAACAGGCTTGGAGAAACCATTTCTGTGATTCCTCACCAAATCCTATGTACCTAAGTATTACATATAAGGCTGATGTGTACTGCACTATATAGAGTTTTAGGATTACTGTTTTGTAAATAGAATAAATAAGTTAATTATCAGGAATATACTGTCTCTAGTTTTTCAAATGTATTCAAGGGATTATCGAACACTGATTATCTAATAACTCCAATGACTTGTTTGGCTGAGTAAATAGATTTCGATTTAAGTTGTGCTTTGCCTCACCTTTAATCGTTCCCGAAGACTGTCTCGCTCCGTAGTCATTCTCCGCAAGTCTGCAACAGCTTCATCGCGCTCACATTCTAAACGTCGCAGTATATCTTGCGCTGTCAGGACGTTTTTCTGAGATCTTGGGGACTTGGCAGCATCCCTGCGTAGTCTAGTAAGCTCTTCCTGGGCCTGGATTATTTTACGCAATTAGCATAACAAACATTTAAATTGTATTTTTAAAAAAACAATTATTGCAAATTAGCTACATGTCCTTGTCACAGAGCTCCACTGGAAGTAAATTTGTTTTCATTAGTAGTTAAAAAACACAAGTACTTGTAACCTTATACAGAAATTCAGTTATGCCTTAAATCACACCAACCATAACCATTGCCAGCTTTTTACAGTATATCACAACAATGGCTTTGTGTCCAACACCATGGAGTACAAACCTCTGATCATTCTGGACCATGTTAAGGGCCACATTAATTTCTTCATTACAGCATATCCATTAAGATGCCACATGCTACAGCTACAACACATCACCAGCTGGCAATCTCCATTTTAAAAAATTTAACTAATTAGGTTTTCAAGTTTTGATATATCATTAATTATCTATTATAGTTTTAGTCTAAACAATAACCTTGTTTAAGTTATTACATTTAGTTATATGCTTTAGGTCTTTATTGAATTATGGACTATAGTCCTAATTTACTTCTACTTATCCATGTTTATTTTATATAGCAAAAAGCACTTCTTATTCACACCTCTCCAAATTTCCACACGCATCAAATTCTCTTTCACCTGGTGAACTTTGCACACAGGTGAAGTTGCTCTGCACTAATACTCATCATTAATTCACTTACTGTTTTATTTATCCCGATTGAAATTTTTAATTTCCTGGCTCTTATCTAAAAAAGGGAAATACTCACCAGGCAATCACTTACTTGCCTTTCCTGTGATGTCATACTTTGATTTGTTTTTTGAATTTTTGATTCAAATGCAGTCCAGCCATTCCAAACTAGCAGTTTATATCCCGCACTAGTTCAGTTCAGCTCCCGTTTCTCCTGGTCTCGGGCCTGCTCTGCAGCCACTGTTTACATCCCTCTCCAGGCTTGCTCAGCTCCCGCTCCTCCTGGTTTCCATCTTTCTCTTTGAGCCATGTTTGGGAAGAGTGGAAGAAGATTTGGGAGACAAAAAAAAGAGTACAAAGGCAAGGAGTGCAAACAAAATCCTGAGTTTGGGAGGGGCTATCAAAAATAACATGAAGGCCCTGAATTCAGTATAGAGTTGCCGGTTCTGGCTGGACATGTTTTTTTGAAGGTTTGATCATGTGATGCCCAGCCACAAGATACCCAATTGCTGCAGTTTGTAGACTTTACTGCATCCACCTTATTTAGGTTAGATCTCCTATAGTCAAGTGCCTTAATTCATGGTTTTTTTTTTTCAAATGTTACTTGGACAGAGCTAGGGAGAGAGGTGGGATATGGAAACACCAATTGCTCAACAAAGGAACATAAAATGTGCTGTTAAAATGACAGGGCACCTAACTGGAGTTGGTTGCCAGGTTTCCATTCCCCACTTCTCCAGCATAATTTAGCTAACCTGCTTTAACAATTCACACATTCTCTGCATCTCCCCAATATCTCTGTCCATATCACCTAACAGTCATCAGTGCTGACAGTTAACCATCTCCTCTACTGTACTCAATGAACTTTTCTTTTCTTGCGTATGTTTTTCCCTTTACTCTCAACCCTTGCCATGTTCCTTATTACATTCTGGCCATAGAATACACATGAAAGGCTAAGCCAGAAGTACTGAAATTTTCCTTTCCTTACAGATGCTGCCTAGCTTGCTAAGCATTTTCAGCATTTGCTGCACAATAGGCTATGGGTGGAATTTTCCCAGAATTGCACTAAGTGCGGTAGCAGGCGGGTAAGATGGAGTACTACCCGCTGACGAAAACGGTGGGTTTTCATGCCATGTTGTCCCGAGCCTGCCTCATTAGTTATGCATTCCTGGGAAACATGCAGTTTCCATGGCTGGTGGGCTCTCATTCACCCGCTCGCCATCACCCTGCTGTTGCATCACGCCAGCCACCATCTGTAAAAGGCAGCTGCCAACAAAGCGCTCATCGTCACCAGCTCACCACTGCTGCCTGGGAGATATGGCCAGCAAAGGAAGAAAGACTGCAGCCCCCTGCTTCAAAGGTGGATCCCTCGAGCGACAATGCCATGGAGGCTCGCCGGGATGTTCTCTACCCCCACTTTGGCCGCAGGATGGGCAAAGTTGCCAACCTGGCTTGGGAGGCGATGGCAGTGGTGGTCAGCACAAACGCCCTGCAGAGCAGGGCAGCCACCCGGTGCTGCAAAAGGATGAATGATCTCCTTCGTCCCGCCAGGGTAAGTCACTCTTTTCATCACTCCCAACTCACACTCACAAACCCATCATACATCCACAGGGCCCTCACTGCCAGTGCAAGGGACATCACCATTCACTCTTTCACACACACCATCATTGTCCTCATCCCGTCCATGGGGCCACTCAACACCCACACAGGCCAGACATGCTTATCATCTGGCCCTGCAGGCATGCTGATATACTCTCCCCATCTCTATCCATGCAGGACAAACTGGCACACAACAGGGGAGAAAGGTTGCAGACAGGTGGAGGGATGCCAGAGATCAAAGATCTGACAGAATTTGAAAACAGAGCCATCCAGCTGGCTGGCGATGACTGGGACCGGTCCTGTGCTGACGGTGAGCTCGGCGCTGCTCTTCCAAGTGAGGATCCAGCAGTGCAACATCCATCAGACAACCATGCCATGAGCGATGTGTCCTGTTTCACAGGCCACTGCCATGCACTAATTATCTCCCCTTGCTTTTGCAGGCACATCTGCCAAACAGCCAACAGAGTCCATGACCCAGGGCCTCCAATCAAGCCCCGAAGAATCCTCTGAAGAGGAATCTGAAGGCACCCTCCCTGAAGTCCTGTAAGAGCGCTCACCCACACACTCCATCAGCACAGAGACAAACACCTCAGTGGGACTTAGCTTTAGAGTAGCCTCGGGATCAAAATCTGGAGAGCACATAGCACTTTCTGATCCACAGCAGGCGGAGGCAGGGTCTATCCAGGTGCCCAGCACTCAGTGGACCGCTGGAGACCAGAACGTTGCTGAGTCCGAGTCAGATGATGAGCCTCTAGACTCGGTCATGTCACAGTTGCTGGAGCTGCAATGGCAAGCTAGGGAACATCAGGAAGGGATGTCCGCTGCACTCCTCAGATTGCAAGGCACGATGGAGGAGTCCGTCCGTCTTCAAGCTGAGGTGATAGCGCCGGCACTGCAACACACTGAGGTCAACACTGGTTGGATGGCGACCACCATGGAGACCTTGGTCCAGGACATCACTCCTGCACTGCTGTGAGGGTTCAACTCCATCGCTGTTGCCATTGTTGGCTTCCAACAGTGTGCACGTGAGAGGGGTGCTGGGCAGCTCGATCTCACTCCAGCTACCCCTTCTGCTCACGGAGTCAGCCAGGGGCCCTCAGGCACCCCCAGGCAGGAGGATCAGCAGGTGCACACTCCGGGCCATCCACCCAGGTGACTCCGGGAGTGACTGGTTCATCTGAATCGTCTCTTCCTGTGACCTCCGCAGCTCCAGCTTCACAGGCCAAGGAGGGTGCCACTGTCACACTGTAGGACCCCAGAAGCAGGCCAGGGCCCACCAAGTCTTGGCCCTCCAGAGAATGCCCGCCAAAGTCATCACAGACAGGGCGTCGCAGTCAGCAGGCTGCCTCCACCTCTGCTGTGGATGTCTGGGGAGCACCAAGGGGTAACAGCAGGTTTAGGAAAGTTAGGTAAAAGTAGTTGCACAGCCTGGGCATGGGCGTTGATCACTTGTACATACTGTTCACTCTTGTCAATAAACTCCTAAGAATACCTTCTTGCCTGTGGCTCCTTGTTCTGATGAGCAGTGTTCTTGTCACTTGGGTGTGAAACCTTTCTGCACAAGATAAAAGGCAGGTGTCTCAGTCCAGGGCCTCTTCCCTGTACTCTATGCAGCCTTCAGACTACAGTGATGGTCCAACCTGACCCTCCCTGGAAACATTACTCGGCGGTGCTGGTCATTCCTGCCAGAATGTAGTGGGCAGGCGCCACAGAGTTCTCACATTCTCTGTGTACTCTCAGCACCTTAAAGATGAGGCTGGCCCCCATCACACAGCCATCTGCGACCAGTGATGCTGTGCAGCAGCTACTGAAGGACTGAGGTGCTGAAGGCAGACACAGCATCAGATGCGTCTAAAGTTTCATGGCTGTGTCTCTGAGATGGCTCTAATCATACAGCACAAGCAAGCTGCCCTTGGCCAGACAGGAGTCAGACATTCTCAGAAGCTGTGTGAAGATCTATGGAGTGCTCTCACTGCATGTTGTCATCATCCTCCTGTGATCGAGCGACTATCAGGGCCTCCACTGCATTTCCATGACAGGAGCGTTCTCAGAGGGTATTGGCGCCACCATAAGCCAGACTGGAGTCAAATGTTCACAACTGCTAAGTGAGGATCTATGGGGACATCTCACTGCATGTTGTCATCATCCTCCACAAGCCTGGCAGCTATGAGGATCTCCCGAGTGTGCCTGCATCGTCTAGCCAGTGTGCGAGCCTCATCCCCATCATCGTCACCACCGAGGACCCCCTCACTCTCATCCCCATCGGCATCCTCTTCACTGGAGGAGATGTGCGAAGCTCCTCCATCTCTTCCTTAGCCAGCTTCTCTCCCCATTATAACTTGGCGCTGCAAAGGGCGCCGCAGACGACAACGATGCATGACACCCTCTGCGGACTGTACTGCAGGCCTGCACCAGACCGGTCCAGGCACTGGAACTGCATCTTCAGCATCCCGATGGTCTACTCTACCAAGTTGCGAGCTGCTGCATGAGCCTCATTATAGAGTCACTCTGCTGCAGTCTGAGGCCGCCGCATGGGTGTCATCAGCCAAGGTCCCTGCGGGCAGCCCTTGTTCCCGTGGAGCCAACCCTGAGGCTTGAAGAATGCAGGGATCTGAGCGTGACTCAGAATGTAGGCGTCGTGCACACTCCCTGGAAACCATGCACACACCTTCAGGGTGCATTTCTGGTGGTCGCATACCAGCTGGATTTTCAGTAAGTGGAAGCCCTTGTGGTTGATGAAGTCCACCGAGTGTAGCGACAAAGACCTGAGCATCACGAGTGCAGTCAATTGCACCCTGCACCTGTGGGAATCCCGAGATCAGAGTGAATCCAATGGCCCTTGTATCCTGGCTGTCCCGGTCCCGGGTGACATGCACAAAGTTGTGTGCCATGGAGAAGATGGCAGCTGTGACCTCATGGATGCATTTGTGGGTGGCAGATTGCGAAATTCTACAGAGGTCATCTGTGGAACCATGAAAGGAGCCATTGGCATAGAAATCGAGCGCCGCGGTCACTTTCACAGCCACTGGCAGTGGATGGCCTCCATGTCCCCTTGGTGCCAAGTTTTGCAGTAAGTGGCAGATATGAGCCACCAGCTCCCTAGACATGTGCAGTCATAGGCCACACTGGTTCTCAGTCATCTGCAGGAATGGCAGGTTGCGTCTATAGACCCTGGGTGTTGCTAGGCATCAACCAGCCACGGCTCGCTGTCGCTTCTGGGCAGTGTGTGCGGGAGCCCCTGCCTTTGTGCAGCCAGGAGCCTCAGTTGCTCTCTCCTCAGTCTTCTACAGTCTCTGTAGACCATTAGGCATACAGCTAGGTCACCAGGATCCATGATCCTGATGTGGTCCTCCTGCAGCATATGCGAGAGAGAGAGAGAGAGAGAGAGAGAGAGAGAGAGAGAGATGTAGTTATCATGGCTGTACTTAGCACTTTTCCTGGCTGTGTGACCACCCCTTAATGCTTCCAGAGGGTGCTGGTCACCCCTCGGATGGCCAGAAATGAGTGTGCTGCATGGCTGCCCTGTCAACCTGCGACATGGGGAATACTGGTCCAAACTGGGATGCTGAGATTGCAAGGGGCTGTGAGCGCCTCCAGCAGTGACTGCTAATGGCCAGTGTTGGTGAGGGGATTGTACAACTTGTGCAGTCCAACTGCTGCACGGCCCAATAAAATGGTGGTGGACTCGAAGTCTGAGCTGGGGGGGATGGGGGGGGGGGGTGTAAGGTATTGAGTATTTGGTGGCCCTTTGGTGCCTCTGCGTTGCTTGCATGGGTGGGCAGGCTAGGAGCCCGACCATAATCATATCACTGTGGCTGCGCCTGATCTGTCTCAGTTGCAGAGGCATGGTTAGTTTATACAGGTGTCCCTAATACATGGCCACTTCCCTCGCTTACCCTGCCTCCCACCTCGATTGCCTGTGCACAGGATGCAGCGCCAGGGCAGCACTTGACCCCTCCCCCCTCTGCAGTCGCCTCTGAGACCGGCTGGCATTTGCCCCCCGACACCCACCGCCCCCCTCAGCAGTCACATCCGAGACCAGGCTTCAGTTGGCCCCAGCCCCCAAGGCCTTAAAACAACAGGCGAGCGGTGGAGAACACTGCTGCTCACTCACCTCAGTTCCCCCACAGTGAAGGCCGCCAAGTGCATGCTGCCTGCGTGCTGCTGTGAAACACATTGGTGTGCTTTCCCGCTGACATGGACAGACGATACGGCGGGGTTCCAAGAGCCTGGCGGGATGGCCTTTTAATTATATGCTTATGTATTACAATTAGCTTCCCGCCGGCCGATGGCAGGAAAAGCAGCCCACCGTTAGTGGGCTGAGCGAACGATCGCGACCTGCCTTCACGCTGTCGTGAAGCAGGTCACGCCATATTTTCCGCGCATGTCACCTATCACACCTGCCGCCAGCAGGCTCTGAGAATTCCGCTCTATGTTTACTTGTAGATTGCATTGGTTTTGAGATTTCCTTCCTTGCAGTCCTCTCTCCTCTTGGCTTGGCTTCTTTAAAATTCCAATTCTGCCCCTCAGGGCTCTTTTTAGACACGATTTTCCTTCTGCTGCATGACACCATAACCACATAGTGCCTGGGAGACACCAGAGAGTTCAGGACAAGAATAGAAAGCATGCATGCTAACCAATCTTCCCCCAACTCATCCTTAATTCTTCCTAACATGCTTTAAGAAAAAAAATGAGATTCCTCACTAAGTTTAAGATAATCAGGGTGAAATTGAAGAAGAGGACAAATAGGTATTTTGACCCTATGGACCAGCTACATCATACATAATACAGAGATATTTCTCTCCGCCTTCGAGACGTTGCAGACACTCAGGTTCCTGCAATCCTCATCAAAACCCTCCTGCCTCCACTCCAGTCCACCTTCCTTCTCTGCGCTCCAGAACTTGCCGTGCCCCTAGCCAAGTTGTTCCAGTACAGCTACAACATTGGCATCTATCCTGCAATGAGGAAAATTGTCCAGGTATATCCTGTACACAAAAAGCAGGGCAAATCCAACCTGGCAAATCCCCATCCCATCAGTCTACTCTCGATCATCAGTAAAGTGATGGAAGGGGTCAACAGTACTATCAAGCAGCACTTGCTCACTGACATTCAGTTTGGGTTCCTCCAGGATCACTCAGCTCCAGACCTCATCACAGCCTTGTTCAAACATAGCCAAAAGAGCCAAACTCCAGAGATGAAGTTAGAGTGACTGCCCTTGACATCAAGACATCATTTGACTGAGTGTGGCATCAAGGAGGCCTAGCAAAACAGTCAATGGGAAATCGGGAGAAATTTCTCCACTGGTTGGAGCCATAGCTGGCGAAAAGAAGATGGTTGTGGTTCTTGGAGATCAATCATCTCAGCTCCAGAACATCACTTGCAGAATTTCCTCAGCGTAGTTTCCTAGGCCCAACCATCTTCAGCTGTTTCATCAATGACCTTCCTTCTATCAAAGCCAGGAGTGGGGATGCTCGCTGATGATTGAACAATTCTCAGTACCATTCGCGACTCCTCAGGTACTAAAGCAGTCCATGTCCAAGTGCAGCAAGACCAGGACAAAATCTAGACTTGGGCTGACAAGTGGCAAGTAACATACGTGTTACACAACTGCCAGGCAATGACCATCTCCCACAAGAGAGAATCTAACCATCGCCCTTGACATTCAATAGCATTAAATCGCTGAATCCCACACTATCATTGACCAAAAACTGAACTGGATTAGCCATATAAATACTGTGGCTACAAGAGCAGGTCAGAGCTGGGAACCCTGCGGCAAGTAACTCACCTCCTGACTCCACAACACTTGTCCACCATCTACAAGGCATAAATCAGGAGTGTGATGGGATACTGTCTACTTGCCTGGATGAGTGCAGCTCCAACAACACTCAAGAAGCTTGACACCATCCAGGGCAAAGCAACCCGTTTTATGGACACCCCATCTACAAACATTCACTCCCCCCACCACCAACACAAAGTGGCAGCAGTGTGTACCATCTACAAGATGCACTGCATGAACACACCAAGGCTATTTGGACAGCACCTTCAAAACCACGACCGCTGCCATCTAGAAGGACAATGACAGCAGACACATGGGAATGCCACGGAGGTTCCCCTCCAAGTCACTCACCATCCTGATTTGGAAATATACCGCTGTTCCTTCACTGTCGCTGGGTCAAAATCCTGGAACTCCCTCCCTAACAGCACTGTGGGTGTACCTACACCACATGGACTGCAGTAGTTCAAGAAGGCAGCTCAGCTACAACCTTCTCAAGGGCAAGTCGGGATGGCATAGCAGGCTTGAATGAATTTTTTTTTTTAAAAGCAGCCGAAAGGGTTCACAAGCCAGGTCCTCGACTCAAGCCCCGAAGACACCTCGTTAGAAGAATCTGATGACAACCTAATCGAAGACTATCACAGCGCTCACTCACACCCTCCACCAGCGCAGAGACACTGGTCACTCGGGGAGACCTAATTCGAATGTAGCCTCAGGGTCACAATCTGGTGAGCACATTGCACCGTCTGATCCACAGCAAGCGGAGGCAGGCGCTTCCCTAGTTGCCGGCACTTGGAGGACTGCTGAAGGCCAGAATCTGCTGAGTCTGAGTCAGATAAGGAGCCTCTGGACTTGGTCATATCTCAGTTGCTGGAGCTGCAAAGGCAAGCTCAGGAACATCAGGAAGGGATGTCCACTGCACTCTTCAGATTTCAAGGCAAGATAGAGGAGTCCGTCCGCCCGCCCGCCTTCAGTTTGAGGTGATAGCACTGGCATGCCAACACACCGAGGTCAACACTGGTAGGAAGGTGGCTGCCATGGAGACCTTGACCCAGGACATCGGTTCTGCACTGCTGCGTAGGCTGAACGCCATCGCTGACGCCATAGTTAGCCTCCAGCAGTGTCAATGCGAGAGGGGTGTGGGGCAGCTCAATTTCACTCCAGCTTCGCCTTCTCCTCAAGGAGTCAATGGGCCCTTGGGCACCTATAGGGTGGAGGAACAGCAGGTGCACATCCTGAGGCCATCCACCCGGCTGACTCTGGGAATGTCCGGCTCATCTGATCCCCTGTTTCTGTCACCCCGGCAGCTCCACAGGCAGAGGAGGGTGCCACTGCCACACACAGCAGGACCCTGAAAGCAGGCCGGGGCCCTTCAGGTCTCAGCCCTCCAGAGGACACCTGTCAAGGTCATCACAGGCAGGGCGCAGCAGTCATCAGGCTGCCTCAACCTCGGCTGTGGATGTCGGGGAAGCACCAAGATATAGCGGTAGGGTTAGGAAGGTTAAGATGTAGTTGCACAGCCTAGGCACAGGTGTTCACCACTTGTACTTAATGTTCACGATTGTAAATAAACTTCCAAGAATATCTCCTTGCCTATGGCTCCTCGTTATGATCAGTATTGTTGTCACTCAGATGTGAAACTTTGGTTCCTGCTCAAGATAAAGGCTGCCAACTTAGTCCAGGGCCTCTTCCCTAAGCAGTGTGTAATCTTCAGACCAAAGTGATGGTCTGGCTTCACACTCACTGGACACAATAGTGGTGCCTACACTTCTATGGTGCTCGTCATTGCTGTCAGAATGTCATGGGCAGGCGTTAGAGTTCCATCATTCTCTCAGTGTGCTCTCAGCACCTTATAGGTGGGGTTGGCCCCCCATCTCTTCAGCTTCTGTGATCGTTGAGCCTGTGCTCCTGAAGGGGTCAGGTGCTGAAGGCTGACAAAGGATCAGGTGCATTTAAAGTTTCACGGCTGCGTCTCCATGATATGACCCTGATCACAGAGCACAAGCGAGCTGCCCTCAGGCAGACAGGAGTTAGTCATTCACAAAGGCAATGTGAAGATCAATGGAGTGTCCTCACTGCATGTTATCATCATCCTCCTGGAATGTGGCGACTATTAGGGCCTCCACTGCATCTCTATGACATGAGCCTGTGCACTGAAGGTATGCGTGCTGCCTCAGCCATACAGGAGTCAAACGTTCACAGATGCAAGGAGTGAAGTTTGGTGAGAGGGGAGTTTTAAGTGTTAATTTTGTTCTTAAATTTTGTTCTTAAAATCTAATCTAGTCTGTAATTAGCAGTAACTGGAAAGTACTGTGTAAGTAGACCAAGTTCTTTCTTTCTTGCAGTTTAGACAGGATAAACTCACTTTCAGCTGTAGGAGCTAAGAGTTAATTAGCTAACTGGTTGAATCTGGTTACTGGAGCCCCAGTTCAGTTTACTATAAATTCAGGGTTCTTTACTATAGCCTTGACAAACTGAGTGAAGACTTGGAGTTTGGTGACAGTGAAGTTCAGGGAAGAAGGTGTTCGTTTCCTCTTTCTCAACCCATAGAAATTGGTTCTTGCTCTACTATAGGAAAAGAAGCTAGCTGTTTGGTAAGTATCTGGTAAGTTAGTAAGTTCTATTCTATCCCCAAGGTTGAAAATAGTACATAATTTGGTGGTAAAGTTAATAACTTTAGAAAGCAACATTAAATAAGTGATTAATATAATTAAGTAATTATTTAAAGTATATTAAAAATGGCAGGACAGGTGATGTGTCAAGGCTGCAGCATGTGGGGCTCCTGGATAACATTGTGATCCAGGGCAAACATATCTGCAGTAAGTGTTTGCAGCTTGAGGGACTTCGGTTCAATCATGGAGCTGGAGGCTGAGCTGCAGACTCTGCGATACACCAGGGAGGGGGAAAAGTTAGATGGATGCTTTATACTAGGAGGCAGTCACACCAGTTAGAATAGGGTCTTCTGATTTGTGAGGCAGGTAAGGGGACCCTAAGGGCAATTGTCCAACAGGTCTGAGGTTCTCTCAGCTTGTTTGGATGAGAGTGCAGGCTGGATGAGCAAACTGCCCATGGCACCGTGGCACAGAAAGCCATCCAAGTTGGGGAAGCAAGAAGGAATATAGAGGTAGCAGGGGATAGTATAATAGGGGATTGACACTGTTCTCTGTAGCAAAGAGCGAGAGTCCAGATGACTTTGTTGCCTGCCCGGTGCCAGGGTTCGGGACATCTGCTCAGGGCTGGAGAGAAACCTGCAGTGGGAGGGAGAGGATCCAGTGGTTGTGGTCCAAGTGGGTACCAACAACATAGGCAGGATGAAGAGCCAGGCACCAAATTAAGAAGCAGAACCTCAAAAGGTAATAATTTCTGGATTACCACCTGAGCCACGTGCAAATTGGCATAGGACAAATAAGATTAAAGAAATGAATACATGACTCAAAGACTGGTGTGGGAGAAGTGGGTTCCAATGTGTGGGGCATTGGCACCAGTATTGGGAAAGTAGGATCTGTACCATTGGGACGGTCTACACCTGAACCGTGCTGAGGCTGGTGTCCTCGCGAGCCGCCTAACTAGGGAAGTAGAGAGAGGGTTTTAGACTGAATAGTAGGGTCAAGGGATCAAATATGGGAAGATGTGGTAAACCAAGAGTAGAGACAATGTAAGAGAGGTGGGTATTAATATTGGAAATGATGAACAAACTGTGACAGGAGGGGACAGAGTACAATTCTAAGAGTAAATCAGCAGATAAGGCTCAATGCTACAAAAATAATAGGACAAAAACTAAAGGCTCTATCTAAACGCTCATAGCATTCGAAATAAAACAGATGAACTGATAGCACAAATAGAAATAAATAAATACAATTTGATAGCCATTACTTAGACAATACAGGATGACATAGATTAGGACCTGAGTATTGAAGGGTACATGACATTTAGGAAGGGCAGGAAGTTAAGAAAAGGTGGAGGGGTGGCCCTGTTAATTAGTGATGGTATTAGCACATTAGAGAAGGATGACCTAAGTTCTGGAAACAGGATGTAGAAGTGGTTTGAATTGAGTTGAGGAATGATAAAGGCAAGAAGACACTTGTGCAAGTGGTGTACAGGCCTCCTAATTGTAACTACACAGTAGGACAGAGTATAAAAGAAGAGATAATGGGAGCTTGCTAGAAAGGTACAGCAATAATCATGGGTGATTTTAACCTACATATAGACTAGAAAAATCAGATGGGCAAAGGTAGCGTAGATGAGGAGTTCATAGAATATTTTCGGGATAGTTTCTTAGAACAGCAAGTTCTGGAGCCAACCAGAGAGCAGGCTATACTAGACCAGGTTCTGATCAATGAGATAGGGTTAATTGATAACTTCCTAGCGAAGGCACCCCTAGGTAGCAGCGATCATAAAATCATCGAATTTTACATTCATTTTGAGGGAGAAACGAGTGCATCCAAAACTAGTGTTTTAAATGTAAATAAGGGTAATTATGAAGACATGAAAGCAGAGCTAGCTAATGTGAACTGGAAAATGAGGTCAAGGGATATGTCAAAAGAAGTTCAGTGGCAGACATTTAAAGGGATATTTCAGAATACACAGAATATATACCTTCTAAAGGGAGAAAAATTCCAAAGGGAGGACCCATCATCCGTGATTAACTAAAAAGTTAAAGACAGTATCAAACAAAGAAAAAGCATATAATTATGCAAAGACGGGTGGGAGGTTAGAAGATTGGAAAGAATATGAAGAACAGCAATGAATGACAAAAAGATTAAAAAGGATGGAAAAATTAGAGTCCAAGAGAAAGCTAGCTAGTAATATAAAGACGGATAGTAAGAGTTTCTATATATATTTAAATAAGAAAAGAGTTAACAAAATGAGCATTGGTCCAATAGTATGTGCCTGGGGAATTGACAATGGAAAGTGGGGAGATGGCAGATGAATTAAACAGGTATTTTGTTTCGGTCTTCACTATAAGAGGACACAAATAACATCCCAGAAATAGCTATAAACCAGGAAATGGAAGGGACAGAGGAATTCAGGAAAATTATAATCACCAAGGAAATGGTATTAAGCAAAAACAAAAATACCTGGAAAAACTCAGCAGGTCTGACAGCATCTGCAGAGAGGAATACAGTATTAAGCAAATGGTATTAAGCAAATTGTTGGGGCTGCAAGCTGATAAATCCCCAGGTCCAGATGGACTTCACTCTGAGGTCTTGAAAGAAGTGGCGTGTGAGATAGTTGATGCACTGGTTTTAATTTTCCAAAATTCCCTAGATTTGGGGAAGGTTCCATTAGATTTGAAAATAGCAAATATAACTCCTTTATTCAAAAAGGGAGACAGAAAACCGGAAACTATAGGCCAGCTAGCCTAACATCTGTCATAGGTAAAATGTTGGAAGCCATTAATGAAAACGTTAGAGCAGAGCACTTAGAAAAATTAAAGGCAATCAGGCAGAGTCAACATGGTTTTGTAAAAGGGAAATGATGTTTAACCAATTTATTAGAGTTCTTTGAAGGAGTCATATGTGCTGTGGATAAAGGGGAACCCGTGGATGTACTATATTTAGATTTCCAGAAGGAATTTGATAAAGTGCCACATCAAAGGTTATTGCAGAAAATAAAAGTTCATTGTGTAGGGGGTAACAAATTGGCATGGATAGAAGATTGGTTAGCTAACATGAAGCAGAGAGTAGGCATAAATGGATCTTTTTCTGGTTGGCAGGATGTGACGAGTGGTGTGCCACAGGGATCAGCCCTGGGGCCTCAACTTTTCACAATTTATGTAAATGACTTGGATGAAGGGACAGAAGGAATGGCTGCTAAATTTGCTGACGACAAAGATAAGTAGGAAAGTAAATTGTGAAGAGGATGCAAAGAGGCTACAAAGTGGCATAGATCGGTTAAGTGAGTTGGCAAAGATCTGGAAAATGGAGTATAATGTGGGCAAATGTGAAATCGTTCACTTTGGCAGGAAGAATAAAAAGGAAGCTTATTATTTAAATGGTGAGAGATTGCAGAGCTCCGATTCAGAGGGATCTGGGTGTCCTAGTGCATGAATGACAAAAGGCAAGTATGCAAGTACAGCAATTAATTAAGAAAGCTAATAGTTTGTTATCATTTATTGTGAGGGGAATTGATTACAAAAGTAGGGAAGTTATGCTTCAGTTGAACAGGGCACTGGTGAGAGCATGTCTGGAGTACTGTGTACAGCACTGATCTCCTTATTTTAAGACAGATGTAAATGCATTAGAAGCAGTTCAGAGAGGTTTATGAGACTAATATCAGGAATGGGGAGGTTGTCTTATGAGGAAAGGCTGGACAGGTTAGGCTTGTATCCATTGAAATTTAGAAAAGTAAGAGGTGACTTAATTGAAACCTTTACGATCCTGAGGGGTCTTGACAGGGTGGATGTGGAGAGGATGTTTTCTCTTGTGGGAGAATCTAGAATTAGGGGTTGCTCATTTAAGACAACGGTGAGAAGAAATTTGTTTTCTCAGATGGTAGAGAGTCTTTGGAACACGCTTCCTCAAAAGGGCATGGATGCAGAGTCTTTGAATATTTTTAAGGTAGAGCTAGGTAGATTCTTGATTAACAAGGGGGTGAAAGATTAATCAGGGGTAGGCAGGAATGCAGGGTTGAGGTTATATTCAGATCAGCCATGGTCTTATTGAATGGCAGAGCAGGCTCGAGGAGCCAAATGGCCTACTCCTGGCTCCTAATTCGTAAGTTCATGTGTATGTATGTGAGGATGTCAGGACTGTCCTCACTGTACCTTGTCATCATCCTCCATGAATCTTGTGGCTATGAGGGCCTCCTGAGCCCACCTGCCTTGTCTAGACAGTGCGATGGCCTCATCACCAGCATCCTCGCCTTAGAGGACCTCATCATCATCCCCCTCAACGGAGAAAGTATGCAGCTCTTCCATCTCCTCCTCAGCCAGGTCTTTCCCCCCACCCCCCTCTCCTGCTGTTGCAGCACCAGATTGTGGAGCGCGCAACAAGCGATGATTCGCGACACCTTCTGGGAGCTGTATTCCAGTGCTCCACCGGACCTGTCGAGGCACTGGAACCTCATTTTCGAAATGCCTATCGTTTGCTCCACCAAAGTCTAGGTTGCGGCATGAGCCTCGTATACCATCGCTCTGCTGCAGTCTGAGACTGCCGCACAGATGTCAACAGCCACGTCCTCTGTGGGTAGCCCTTGTCCCTGAGGAGCCAACTATGCAGCCTCTCTGGACCCTGGAAGATGTCCAGGATCTGAGACCTGCTCAGGATGTAGGAGTCATGGATACGTGTGTGGTGGTCGCACACCAGCTGAACATTGTGAGTGAAAACCTTTGCAGTTGACATAGTTGACTGCTTGTTGCCATGGAGATTTAAGTGCCATGTGAGTGCAGCCAATGGCACCCTGCACCTGTGGGAAAACCTGAGATCTGTTCAAATCCCAGCACTCTTGCTTCCTGGCTTTCCTGATCCCAGGCGAAATGCACAGAGTTCTGTGCCTTCGTGAAGATGGCGCCCATGACCTCCTGGATACATTTGTGGGCGGAAGCTTGTGAGATCCCGCACAGGTCACCTGTGGAGCCCCAGAATGGTGTAAAAATTGAGCACCACTGTCACTTTCACGGCCACTGGCAGTGCATGTCCTCCATGTCCCCGTAACTTCAAATCCTGCAGCAGGTGGCACATATGACTGACCGTTCCCTAGACATGCGCAGTCTTTGGCGACACTGGTTCCCTGTCATCTACAAGAATGACGGGCGCCGTCTTTGACCCTTGATCTAGCGAGGTGCCTACGAGCAACGGTTCACTGGGGGTCTTCAGCTGCATCCAGCTGCACAGCACGCCCTGCCACCCCTTCATCTTGATGAAGGTGCACCTCCCTTTGCCGAGCCAGGCACCTCTGCCACACCCTTCTTCTCTGCCCTCTGTAAGCCATGGGGCATACTGCTAAACCGCCAGGCTCCATGATCCTGACGTTCTCCTCCTGCAGTACCAAAGAGAGAAATATGTGGGTTAGCATGGGTGTACTAAGAACCTCTCTTGGTTAAGTCTGAAGGCCCCTTCAGGTATGCAGGAGTGCTGGCCACCACTTGGATGGCCAGCATGTAATAGGTTCATTGGCTGTCCAAAACCCCATCCACCTCCGCCCCACTCCACTTGATGAAGCGGCAGCTTCGGCCAGTGGACTGCATGTTGTGCTCTCAGCTCAGGCATTTTCTTAACCTGCACTGCAAGGCTGTGCTGTTAGCTTGAACCATAATGGATACTGGTTCAAACCTTAAAGACATTGCAAGAGCCTGTGAGTGCCTCCACTAGTGACTGTGCCATGGCCACCTTTTGCAAGGGGATAGTACAACTTGGCCAGTCAGCCAATTGCTCTGCTGCCCCCAAAAATGCATGTTAATTTGCAGTCTATGCCCAAAGGGGTGAAAAGTTCTGGAGCACTTTCGTGCTTTTACAATGCTTGAATGGTCAAAAAAGCTTCAGAGCCCCAACTCCAAGCAAGTCAATGGAGCTACAGCTGAACAGTCTCCGCTGTGGAAGAATGCTCACTTTTGACAAGCTTTTCCCAGTGTATGGCTGCTTCCCTCAATCACCCCCACCCCCCCCCCCCCCCCCACTACCCCTTCTGGCATGTGCTTGAGTATTTCCTTCAGTCTGTGCTGCCTTGCCACCCACTCCCCAGGCCTGACCCACACTGGAGCCCTTGTCCCGCACCACACTGAAAGCCAGCTGGGAAAAAGCAACTTGCCTGTGTCCCCCATGAATGCACGGCGCCTCTTCCTTGTTGTCCTACCAGCGATGCTCACGAGCGCTGCACAAGGTTGTATGCACTCACCTCCGAGTTCCCCAGGTGCATCTTTTTTAAAGGCAGTCATGAACCACGCCATTCTGAAGTCACGCCGACATGGGCAGTAAAAGTGATGTGGGGGAGATGATTCCGGCAGGTGGGGCTTATAATTAGATTCAACTGTATTAAAATGATCTTCCCAACGTGGCCCACCATTGACGGGTGGAGCGGATGATCGCAAACTGATTTCACGGCGGCGTAAAACCAAATTTTGGCCTTCTCACCATATTGTCAACCCACCCACCATGACACCCACAGAAAATTCTGGCCTATATCTATCGCTAACTTAAAACAGCCAGAAAAAAGGTGTGACATGTTAAGCGATATGTTCTGCACAAAATATCAAAAAACATGCCGGCTCTCTCTGCATCAAAAACTTCCAATGTTCAAATGGGTGTCTGAATCGCTTTGACTACAAGTATGATTTAAGACAGCTGTCAGCAAAAAGGATGGAACTGACAGAGATAATAAATGCATGCCTGACAGGTATTTTTTTCATCACTATAGAGAGCATCAGCACAAGCCTCATCAGCATTGGTCAGACCTTTACTGGGAATGAGCTGATATTAAAGTCCAGTTTCAGCAATGTTCCAATGTCTCTTGGACTGTAGTTCTGCACAGTCATGAGAAAATATCTGTCAGACACAATAAGTTACACTTCCACTAGGGGAAAGCACAGATGGAACTGCTCATAAGCCCACTTATTTTAGTTAGTAAAGCAAAAGATCCCAGGTGCTACAAAACTGTAAAGATTCTGCAGCATTTGTACAGGAATAACAAAAGTTCTGAATGACTGGAGACACCAACTGGATGGGTCAGATTGGTGAACAGAAAAATGCAATGTAAAGTCCTGGTTTTCATCGACTATTTCCCTAAATAGACAGATATCTTCAAGGCAGTTACCATGCACTCTGTCCATCACCAACACCACCACCATCCCCCTTTCCCTAACCCAATGTAACAGCCAATGGACCATGATATTATTTAGAACCTCAAGTCCTGATACAAAAAGTTCCTACAAAGCTAAAAGCTCACAGACCATGGTGAAAATGTCCAGCAGCCATACTCTTCATTTAAAGCATAGGGGCAGGTGTCAAAAACATATTTTGTGAACCGCTTTAAACGTGTTGAATGGTCTGCAGAAAATAGTGCTCACTGAAAAGGAGATACTGTCTGTTAGAGAACAATACAATTTTGGGGAATTTCAGGAACAAGTAACAGGAAACCGAACTTGAAGAAAATCAAACATCTACAAGCAACAAGAACATCATTGGATTAGTGAGATTGACATCCGAGAGGATGTGGAAATTTCTGGTGACAAAGAATTCCTTCACTGGAGTTCAGAAACTATGAAACTTAACATTCGTTACCTGGAACTGAAGATCTTTTTGGACTGGTTAAGAAGATAGAAATAACGTGCATTTTGAAAAACACAAATAAACAGGAACAATCTATGATGTATAGCCTTTTTTAAAAACTCAGAATAAAATGATGTTCAACTCAACCTGGCCATTTCTTCATTTTCCTAATGCAGCAAATCATTAAACTCTCCCATACTGAGCAGCCTGATCTTTTCAACTGGGCCCGAGAGGGTTTGTATTAGTGAAGATCGACTGTACTATTGTCAGTTGAGGTTAAGGGCAGGATCTCTATTGTATTCGCTCCAATTGCAAATTTGCTGCGAATGATCATCATCAAGGCTCACACAACAAGAAATAGTCAGAGTTGGGATGAAACACTGGAGGGTGATCTTTGCCTGTGGAACCATACCAACTGAAGTACAGCAACAAGTATAAAAATAGACACTAAGATTAAAATATAATTCATAAAAGACAAGAAAATAACAATGTTGTTACTTACCTGCTCATACAGAAGTTTGCTTTGATCTCTTTCTGCTGTTAAAACTTTGACATTTGCCTGAATTTCTGCCATGTGCCTTTCATATTTACTTAACATGGCTTGAAGATCATCACGCTCTTTGATAACGCATATGAGTTCAGACTCATAGCTTCCTCCCTGATTTTGAAAAATGTCAAAAAAGTAAACCAATTGTCAATAAACCAGAAAAATATACAATATTTCCTGCATGAATGTTACTTTGCTCTTTCAGAAATCAATCCCATCAATGGGTATATATACAAATGTTGCCAATAGTTGTAGATACCTTTTAAATCCCTTCAAAGGCTTTTGGAATTAATGTAGATCGGGAGAAAGCATTTCCACTAGTTGGGAGTCTAGGCCTAGGGGGCATAATCTATATGTTAGAGCCAGCCCTTTCAGGAATAAAACTGGGAAACAATGTCACAAAAAGGTGACAGAAGTTTGGAACTCTCTTCCACAAATGGCAGCTGATGCTGGATCATTCTTAACTTTAGAACTGAAATTGATATGACTTTTGTTAACCAAAGGTACAAAGGGGATATGAGACAAAGATGAGTATATGGAGTTAGGTTGAAGATCAGCCATGATCTCACTGAATGGTGGAACAGGTTCAAGAAATTAAATGATCTGGTCCTAGGTTTCTATGTTACTTTATCGCCCCATCCATGTAAATTTCAAATGCATATAAGTACTGCTCCCATCACTTCTGGATACTTTATACTGGTCTTAAACTGAGCACTAATGAGCTAATCTCAGGAAATTGAGGATAAACAGCAACTCCCATTTGAGTCAATATAAGAAGTCCAATAACCATTCTGGTATAAACACATATTAATGGAAGATAAAAGCATGATGGAAATTATGAAAGATAGGAAATGTTCTACCAACATCTACGAGCAACAAGAATGTTACTGAATCAGTGAGATTGACTTGGGAGTAGATTGGGAGAAAGCATTTTGCCAGATGCTAATTAGGATACAATTTCAGGAAAAGGTGATAGAAGCTTGGGACTCTCTTCCTCAAATGGCAATTGATGCTATATCAATTGTTAATTTTGAAACTGAAATGTAAATACCACACTATTAATACATTACTAGCAGTTCTCCCATACATTTCCTGCAACAATTCATAAGTCTTATAACATGGCTTTTCTTATATCAACTAGGTCATCGTGGATACTGATCTATCAATTTTGAGGATAGCCTTGAACTCAGAGCACTGGGATCAGGTCTCAGGGTCAGACAGTAATTTTTGGAGGGGGAGAACACAGGACTTTGGATCACCAGGGAGCTGTTCCCAAGTTCCAGGAATGCTGCAGATTGGATTTGGAGGGCACTGGGGCAGCTCCCAGGACATGGGGTCACCGGGTGTTCAATCCTGGCTTCTGAGAGCTTTAAGGAGTGAATTTCACAAATCTGGGAATAATTATAGGCATTTCAGGGATCAGGGAGCACTTGGAATGTGATCTAGGAATTTATGAGCACCAAAAGATGTGCAGTTTGATCACGACTTTCTCCAGTTCACAATTCCATTGGTATTGTTGATTGATGCTCAACATTTTCGCTATCAAATTTTCCAAGCATTTACTAAAACTCAGATGGCAGAATTTTATGTTTCGAAACTAAGCATGGTGGCAGGTGGGTTCCACGGCACATATCCTGCTGCTTGGAGTGGTGGGAAATCACATCCGATTCCACGCTCGGAAGCTCATTAATTATGCACAGACAAGTATCTCCCTCCATCACCTGGCAGGTTGGGAGTGGATTCATCCACCCTGCCTTTACCTGACGGGATCAAAAGTCCAGATACCATATTTAAACACCACCCTCCAAGCACACAGTCTCACTCTCTCTAGCCCACCTGTTTTCAGCAGACGTGTCAAGATGTCTGGTGATCACAGAAAAATGGCAGCATGCTATGAGAAAAAGGCTGTACACCGCTTCAGCCCTGACATCCTCAAGGCATTGATAAGAGGAATGCGTGCGCAAAGGGATGTGCTTTATCCTAGGGATATCAAACTCTCATCATGGCATCATGTGCTCAAAGGGCTTCTCTCTTCAGGATTCTCACACAACCATTAGTGGGGGACACATCGCCACTAATTGTCTCATGGAAACTTTCACATCACCACCATCACATCTATCATGCTGCTCACACTCCATCCTCAGCCTCTTCTGGGGAGGGCTCACCACACACAGGGGGCATGCATCTTTCCCAACCTATGCTCCATCCCTTCTCATCACATGCCTTCCTTTTGTCATCCAGGGCAAGCTTGCCCAAAACGGAGGGCAAAGATCGCAGACTGGGCGAAGGTTGGCTGACATAAATGCCCTCATGGAATTCGAGAAGAATGCCGCCGAGATCACTGGAGAGGACAAGGGTCACTCCTGTGGGGAAGGGGAGATCAGATTGTCTCAGCGACCTAATATGGATCATAACTCCATGAGTTCATTACATCCTGACAATCACAGAAAGTGACATGAAATCTTGTAATCCGCAAGCTCATGAACTAAAACTCTCTTCTCTCTCTTATAGGTGCCAGAAAAGCGAAGGATGGAGAAGTCCGTTTACGTTGTCATGGCTTCGACATGCAAGTGCCTTAAGGTCACCATGGGAAGGTTGGCGACCACCATGGAGACGTTGGTCCAGGTTTTGCTGGATTTGCGCTCAGCACCGGACTCCATGACCACATACAACTGGTGGGCACCATCAATGTGTAGGCGAGAGGGGAACGAGGCACCTTGACTTCCCCTGGTGTTCTTTCTCCTCAAGGAATCCAGGAGGGGCACTCGGGCATTCACAAGGAGGATGAGCATCATCTGGACACCCCAAGGGCCTCCACTCAGGGCACTCCCAAGGACGTCCAGCCACTCAAATCTCCTCTGCTCGTGACCCCAACCATCCAGCTGTTCAGGCTGAGGAGGGTGCAAATGCCCCTAAGCAGGAGAGCCTTATCAGGCTGGGGCCCTCCAGGACTCTGGCCACCAGAGGACGTCCACCGAGGTCATTACTGACATCAGGATGTAGCAGTAAGCAGGCTGCCTCCACCTCTGTTGCAAATGTCAGGGCTGCACCCAGGTATAGTGGTGAGGTTAGGAAAGTTAAGAAATATTGAAATCACTTTTGGCTCACAGGCCCACTGTAAAAATATTGTAAATATTTTTTGATGTTTATGTGAATGGCTTGGTCAACTGAAGGCATTGTGATTATCTACATTTGAATTCTCTTATTTTGAGGTTTAGCCATCCCCCCACTCAGTGATAGTGAGTGTCCCTTTGTGAGATTCACATTCATGTGATGTCAACCTCACTGAAAATAGTTTCCACACCTTTGTGTGATGTCAGGGGAAGGTGTTAAACTCTTTATTGGAAGTGTGTGATTAAAGCACATGTAACCCTTCTTCCTGACAAAACACCATTGTGTGAGGGCAGCTCAGTAGCCTTGGGGATTAGTGGCAGTCTTGTGTCCTCAGCGGTAGTGCCAAAGGACAAGACATGGACAGGGGGATGATATCCCATTTCTCATTAATGTGGCGACAACTGCTTCAAGTAAGTTTCCTCAGCATTCTCGCTGTTGAGTCAACTCTCACTTCCCAGAGCGAGCATATACAGGGGGGGACCGCTGACCTTGTTAAAGGTCATGGCCTGGTGGACCATGTGGCTAGAAGGTACAAGTGTGAATGTTGAACTGGCTCTCGATGTGACAGCTTGGACATCCCTTTCAAAGAAATGGAATTACATTCAGGGCCAGGAGAAATGTAGCCACCTCCCCTTGCCTTCACTTTATTCCTCCTGGAATCTGGTAGCAATTAAAGTGGCACATGCACATCACCCACATCTTCATTCCTCCATGACGTTGTCCTGTGGAAGCTGACCCTCATCATCTTCTTGAGGTTCCTGGGCCTCCTGATCCTCTTCCATTTCACCCTCTGGCTAGGGATCACCTCTTTGCAGTGCCAGGTTGTGAAGGGCACAACACACAGCAATGATGCAGGAAACTCTCTAGGGAGTGTACTGTAGTGCGCCACCTGAGCAGTCCAAACAACATGCTCGCCATGAATAGCCCTGCAGCATGGCCTGCTGCACCCCATGACTGTCTGAACTCTCTGACTCTTGACTTTGAGGTCCACTGAGCCCCAGGACTTATTCTAGTCTCTGACTCCTGACTACAAGCTCAAGGAGCGTCTCCTACTCTGACTCCGACCTGCTAGCCCCAGACCCAAGGACTTTGATCTCCCATTGCCCTCATGACTGAAGGCAAAACTGTCGCCCTTCCCAAGCACCAGTCCACTCAACCCCCCCCCAACCAACCATGGGTCTCTGTGCAACCCAGAGAGTGTGTGCGCATCCCCTCCCATTTATACACGTGGTATCCTATTTATCCCCTTGCTTGTCAGCATTTTAGTTTCCCTTGTCAGGCTTCAGCTTCCCACTCCTCAGTCTCCCTTCTGCCTTCCATCCTTTACCCTCCTCCTCCCTTTACAAAGCCTTTCTGCCCCTCTGCCTTCCATCATTCTCCTTCCCCCCACAATACATTCCAAAGCCTTCCTGCCACTTTGCCCCCAATGTGCTTGTTATCTTTCACCCACCTGCCTCACCAACCCCCACCCCGCCACCCCTAACTCCTCAGTCAAAATGCTGGTCTCCGAATGTTCAGCCCTGTCCGAGCGCCACTGCACAGTGGTGTCCTTCAGGACAAAGGTGGCACCCACCTGTAACAAACCACCACTACACCCCTCCAGTCAAAATGCTGGTTTCCGAATGTTGAGCCCTGCCCAAGTACCACTGCACAGTGGTGTCTTTATGGCTGCAGAGGCAGCCACTGGCAGCAGACCAATCCTACAGGCCCAGCAGTGTGGCATTCCACTGACATCGCGAGGAGACTGGCGCGCACTGTGGCAGGTAGGCTATGTATGTTGCACTCACCTCGAAGTCGAGAGCAAAGGGAAGTCCGACCGGTGCATTCCGAGCTTCTTCAATCAAGATTCAGACTGATGTGTTATCCTGCTGGCCTGATGCAAGATTGGAAGGCGGCACATGATTCCAGCGAGAAACCAAGCCAATGAGCATTCACGAGATGGTAATGAATGCATGTGGCGTTTCATGCCATTGCTCAGCGGGATACCTGACCCACCTGTTAACCCGCCATCGGGAGGATCACAAACTATTTTTATGCTAGCAGGTTTCTGGCTTTTTCACTCATGCTAGATTCTGCTCCTGCCCGCCACAAAACCCACTGTGGGCAGGAGGGAAAATTCTGCCCATAGACTGGTGTTCAATAATGAAAGATTTGAATTTATATGGTGTCTTTCACAACAATCCCAGGGCACCCCAAAGTGCTTCGCAGCCAATCAAGTACTTTTGATGTGACTTTTGTAACATAAGGAACACTCAATTTATGCACAGCAAGAGCAATTTCACAGAGCAATGTGAAAATGACTAGTCTGATTCAGTTATGTTGGTTGAGGGATGATATACTGGTCAGGACTTCAGAGATCACCCCCCCTCCTGTTAGAAGTTGGATCATTTCAGGTGCTTTTTCCTCATTCCCAGTACAAGTAAATCAGAATCAAAACGAAGGGCTGCCTTTACAGGCAAGCACACACACACATGAACTGAAACATGACCTTATGCACAAAATAGTCTGTTCTTTGGATGAATACTAAATCTGTTCACAACTTGTCAGACCTTTTGCATCATTTTTGTCATGGAGAGTTAAGGGGAGAGATGTAAAAGAAAGAAAATACAGAATTAGTGGCGGTGACAGGGTAGAGGAAGAGAGACAACAATAAGGCAGCAAGGGCAGGTGAGAGACACCATATTCTCCAACTTGTGCCACAACAGATCAACAAATAATATAATGAAAACCATGCATCATATACTTAGGAATATGTCCCACATTGTCCATGGAAACAAGTTGCACTGTAATTGCACCCTCCCATCATCATAATTCCCTGTTAACCTTTTGGTTTTCTCGGTTCTAGAGAAAAAAACGGCAGCCTATTCAATCTTATCTTGAGGAGTTCTACCCTAATACATTTACCTCTTCATGACTCAGTAACTAGCAGACAGCTAAAAGCAACAAAGAAATGATAGTGACATTCAGCCCTGTTTTTTGAACTCTCAATCGTGGTTGAGATAATAAGAACATAGGAGCAGGAGTAGGCCATTTGGCTCTTTGAACCTGCTCCACCATTTAACTAGATCATGGCTGATCTTCTACCTCAACGCCATCGTCCTTCACTATCCCCGTATCCCTTGATGTCATTGGTATCTAATCTCCAGACCTCTGCTTTGAACATACTCAATGACTGAGCCTCCATAGCCCTTTGGGATGTGGAATTCTAAAGGTTCACCACGCTTTGACTGAAGAAATTCTTCCTCACCTCACCCAGAAGGAAAAACCAGTTTGGACCAGTACTCTTATTTCCCAGTTTTTAATGGTGTTTTCTTCTGGACAGTCCTAGATAGCCTACCTCTTCTTCTGGGACTGTGGTTCTAGACACCCCCCAACCAGGGGAAACATCCTTCCTGCATCTACCCTGTTGAGCTCGGTAAGAATTTTGTACACTTCAATAAGGTCACATCTCATTCTTCTAAACTTGAGAGAATATAGGCCCAGTCTCCTCAATCTTTCCTCAAAGGACAACGCCGCCATCCCCAGATTAGTCTGGTGAACCTCTGCTGCAATCCCTCAATGGCAAGTATATCTTTCCTTAGGTAAGGAGACCAAAACTGCACACAATACTGCAGGTATGGTCTCACAAAGGCTCTATACAACTGCAGTAAGACTTCCTTACTCCTGCACTCGAATCCCCTTGCAATAAAGGCTAACTACCACTTGCCTTCCTAACTGCTTGTTGCACCTGCATGTTAGCTCTCCATGCATTATGAACAAGAACGCCCAGGTCTCTTTGGACATCAACATGTCCCAATCTCTCCCCATTTAAGAAATACTCTGTTTTTCCTACTAAAGTGGATAACTTCACATTTTTCCACATTATACTCCAACTGCCATGTTCTTGCCCGCTCACTTAGTCTGTCTTTGCATCCTCCTCACAACTCTCATTCTCGCCAAGCTTTGCCAACCTAAGAATGATCCGTCTATTTCTACTCTGTTTTCCACCCATTAGCCAATCCTCAGTCCATGCTGGTACATTTTCCCCAATCCCATGACCTCTAATTTTGCCTACTAACCTTATCAAGAGCCTTCTGAAAATCCAAACACACCACATCCACTGGTTCTCCTTTATCTATTCTACTAGTAATATCCTCAAAAAAAAACTCCCAGCAGATTTGTCAAATATGATTTCCCTTTCATAAATCCATGTTGACTCTGCTCAACCTCACCATTATTTTCTAAGTGCTCAGTTATCGTATCCTTTGAAATAGATTCTAGCACTTTTCCTATTACTGATGTCAGGCTAAAAGGTCTGTATGCTCCCTGTTTTCTCTCCCCTTTTCTTTCTTAAATAGTGGGGTCACATTTGCTACCTTGCAATCTGCAGGTACTGTTCCAGAATCTATAGAATTTTAAAAGATGATCACCAATGCATCCACTATCTCTACATCTACCTCAATCAACACTCTTGGATGTAGAGCATCAGGTCCAGGGGATTTATCAGCTTTCAGGTCCATTAATTTCTCCAGTGCTACTTTTTTTAAAAAAAATTCTTTCAGATCCTCAATCTCACTAATCCCTTAGCTCCCCAATATTTCTGGGAGGTTTTTTGTATCGTTCTCCATGAAGACAGACACTATTTGTTTGGCTGTCATTTCCTTATTATCCATTTCAAATTTTCCATTCTCTGCCTATAATCGGCCCGTGTTTGTATTTACTAACCTTTTCCTTTTTACATACCTATAGAAATTTTTAACAGTCTGTTTTATGCTCCTGGCTAATTTAATTTCATATTCTATTTTCTCTATCAATTTTCAGTTCTCTTTTGCTGAATTTTAAAATGCTCCCAATCCTCAGGCTTACTACTTTTTTTAAAGCAATTTTATATGCCTCTTCCTTTGATCTGATAGAATCCTTAACTTCCCTTGTCAGCCATGGTTGGATCACTTTTCCTACTGGCTTTTTGTACCTCAAATGAATGTAAATTTGTTGCAACCCATGTATTAATTCTTTAAATTCTGGCCATTGCCTGTCTACCATCATATCTTTTAATGTAGTTCCCCAATTTACCTCAGCCAACTTGCCCCCATACTTCATAGTTTCCTTTGTTTAGATTAAAAGAGCCTAGTTTTGGACTGAACTACATCACTTCCAAACTTCATGTGAAAATCTATCATATTATCATCACTCTTCCCTAAAGGCTCCTTTATAACAAGATTATTAATTAGCCCTTTCTCATTGCACAATACTAGATCAAAAATAGCCCATTCTCTAGTTGGTTCCTCCACATACTGTTCTAGAAAACCATTGCGTATGCATTCCAGGAATTCCTCCTCCTCAGCATTAGTGCTAATTAGGTTTGCCTAGTCTATCTGTAGATCAAAGTCCCCCCATGATTACTGTATTATGCTTGTTACATGCACCTCTAATTTCCCGATTTATATCATGCCCTACATTACTAATACTATTTGGTGGCCTATAAATAACTCCTACCAAAGTTTGCTGCCCCTTTCTGTTTCTTAACTCCATCCAAGCAGATTCTACATCTACATTTATATGGACTCGAAATGTCAACTCTTTTCCTCTACGCCGATGCTGCCAGACCTGCTGAATTTTTCCAGGTAATTCTGTTTTTGTTTTGGATTTCCAGCATCCGCAGTTTTTTGTTTTTATATTTTTATATTCTACATCTTGATCTCCTGATCTAAGATTCTCTCTCTCACTAATGCACTGATCCCATCCTTTATTAAAAGTGCAACTCCAACTCCTTTTCCTTTTTTCCTATCCTTCCTGAATGCCAAATACCCTCGAACGTTCAGTTCCCAACCTTGGTCACCCTGCAGCCACATCTCCATAATGGCAATTAGATCATACCCATTTACTTCTATGTGTGCCGTAATTCATCTACTTTGTTGCTAATGCTGCATACATTCAGGTAGAGTGCCTTTAATTCTGGCCTATTTTCACAATCTCTAGCCTTAACTGCTGGCACACTCTTATGTTTGCGCTCTGTCCCTTCCTGATACACTTTGCTAACCACTTCCCTTAATGTTATCCTGCTCTTTTACCTTTTCCTCTCTAGTTTATCACATCTTCCCTCACCCCCACTATTTAGTTTATAGCCCTCTCCACTGCCCTAGTTATGTGACTCGTCAGAACACTGGTCTCAGCATGGTTGGAAGTGAAGACCATCCCAATGGTACAGCTCCCATTTTCCCCAGTACGGATGCCAGTGCCCCAGGAATCAAAACCCATTTCTCCCACACCAATCTTTAAGCCACATGTTTAACTCACTAATCTTTTTTTGCCCTACCCCAATTTTGCTCGTGGCTCAGGTAATAATCCTTAATTTGGCCTGCAGCTGCTCAAACTCTCTAAGCAAGTTGCCTTCACTATTTTTCAAGCAAGGGTCACTTTAGCAAAAAACCTGCAGTGTGAGAGCCACATCGACTACTAAATTATCATTGCTTACTACTCCAGTAACTCACTTGGGCCAAAAAATACACAGCACCAACGGTTGAATACTCTGCAAGTTCTATGGTGGTTGCTATGGTAATATAACTGTTACTATACAGCGCACATACATAGATATACTTATTGGCACACAATGTACCATGTGGTTAATGTGATATGTAAAAGAAGGCTGACTTTTGATGGGCTCGGTACACATTTTTTAATGCTAAAAATAAAATAAATAGGAATATAATGTTGGTTTGGACTCCAGCTCGCTGCAACCTCACTGAAAATGGATGGATGGAGTTGGGGAGCCACACTTAATTGTTGAAGGGAGCTGCCACTGGCTCAAGAGCCTTGAGAATACTGCTCTAAGCAGAACTTTCTTCTTAGTCCTACCTATGTCGTTGGTACCAATGTGGACCATGAACATTGGAGCCTCCTCCTTCCACTGCAAGTTCCTCTCCAGCCCAGAGCAGATGTCCTTAACCCCGGCACTGGGCAGGCTACACAGCTGTCTGGACTCACGATCTCGACTGCACAGAACAATATCCATTCCTCTGACTATACAGTCTCCTGTCAATACAAAATTCCTCTTCGCTCCCCTGACTTGAATGGCATCATTCACCATGGTGCTACGGTCAGTTCTCTTATAAATCTTGCAGTCCTTCTCCTTATCCACACAGGTAGCAAGCACCTTGTACCTGTTGGACAGTCAGTGGCTGAGGCTCCTCCATCACTACAAGCTGTTTACCTTTACTTGCCTGATTCAGTTACAAGCTCCTGTCCCTGACCATTGACCAACTCTAAAGTTCTGCCTAACCTAAGGGGAGTGACTGCCTCCTGGAACAAAGTGTCCAGGTAACTCATCCCCTCTCTAATACCTCACAATGTCCGCAACTCAGACTAGCTCAGCAACTCGGAGCCAAAGTTGCCTAAGCTACAGACACTTTCTGTAGATATGGTTGTCTGGGATTACAGTGCATTCCACAGGTTCCCACATGCTGCAGTCATGGCACACCACCAGCCCTGCCATTTCTGCCAAAACTTATTTATTTAATTAGTCAATTAATTAATAATTTGCACAGAAAGTAATAGAAAGTTGCACTCACCTAGCTTGGAGACAAGGAAGGAACTCACCAACTACTGGAGGCTGAATAAAGTAGCAAAAGGAGGACTTCTTTGCCCTGCTGCATGGAATTCTCACCTGAACCCAATTCCCAACTACACATATTGGGCAGCTTTTTCCAGTCGGCGAGCTGGGGTGGGGCCCGCTCGCCGACGTGTAGAATGACATGGGGTGATATCGGGCGTGTGTCCCGATGTCACCCAGCATCATTTAGATTTTCAGTTCGGCAGGCGCGGCCACTTAAGGCCTTTAAAATAGTAATTAACCTAATTAATGGACCTGTCCGTCCAACCTTAAGGTTGGCGGGCAGACGAAGTGCCCAGGTTGTCTTCAGAACAAACATGAAACCTCATCCACGTGTGAGATGAGGTTTCATGAGGGATTTAAAATGTGTGTAAGATTTTTCAATAAAAGTAATTGACATGCCCCTGCTCATTGTCACATGAGGGGACATGTCAGGAATATTTTTTTCTGCCTTTAATAACGTTTTTACACTTGAGCCGATCTCCCTGAGGCAGCACTTTGCCTGAGGGAGATCTGTGCGCTGTTCCGCACGTAGGTGCGAAAGAGCGCACTCCCAGCTCAGGGAATCCCCCCCCCACCCCCTGCACAGGGAACGCTCAGCGCTTCCGAGCGGACGTCACGCTGGGCGGGCCTTAACTGGCCTGCCCACATAAAATGGCAGAGCGCCCTCGACCAGGGGCGCCGATCAGGAATGCGCCCGCCTACGCCCACTCCTGCACAACGCCCCCAACGTGGGGAAAATGCTGCCCATTGTCTACATATCACCTATTGAAGGCAACTACTTTTAGCTGACTGACAGATAACTGGCACTTCAGGTAGCCCCTGTTTAACTAGGGTGTTAAACTAACAATGTTTGGAAGTAAGAATCCAACTCTTAAAATTTAAGCTTAAGAAAAGCTTACCAGAACTCATCACCTGACCTCATCATTCCCAACTACACACTATGTGTCACTCAGGCGTAGCCTCGTTTCCGTGCACCCCTCGCTCCCTTTATAACATATACCTTTAGGGAAATAATCTACATACGATTACATAATCTATATTACAACTATTTAACATAAAAGTACCTTCACAGGGGATGAGCGTAGTGGACTACGTCCTCTGGATGAATTGCATTGGCCTGAAGGTTTGTTTCTCAACATCTTTAATAAGTAATCTACCTCAGATTTATAGAAATCTCTTTCTTGTACTATATTCTTCACAAATGTATCTAAAAGAAAAGGAGGTTTATTTTGCTCATACGAGCGAAGTTGAGGTTCTCTGTTCTCTGATTCTGGAACCAATTCAAGACCTGAAATGAAACAAACAGAAAAGTTTGGTATAAACTTGTCAACTCAAATTATTTTGTATTGCAACCTTCTAAATTCACTATTCTCCATCTTTGTAAACATAGCTTTTTTTAACGAGCTCAGTGAGGCAGGGGATTCTGATTTTTCCACTTTAAACCAACTAATTTTGGCATGCAACATGTCTAGATCAGCAGCAAAACACTCGTCAGACAGCATGTCTTAACTTTAAACTCAGCAAAAAAACCCGTGTTACACCAGGGTGATTTTTCTTTCAATTTCCCAAGTAAATCATTATTTTTGCTTTCCTCTCTCTGCAGTATTACTAATTGCTGGTCAGTCTTTGGGCACCTTTATTCTGTGGGATAAAAGCAGAAAATGCTGGAAAAACTCAGCAGGTCTGGCAGCATCTGTGGAGAAAGAAACAGAGTTAACGTTTTGAGTCCGAATGACTCACCTTCAGAGCTAGAGAGAAGAAGAAATGTGATGGATTTTATACTGTTTAAGCAGGGATGGAGCACAATAGAAGATCAGGATAGGTGGGAGCTAAAGAAAAATTTGACAAAGATGTCATGGACATAGGACACAGGGAGTGTTAAAGACTAAAGGAGTGGCATAAGGGTAAGATAGCAGAAGGTGTTAATAGCAGAACAAGAGTCAGCGCTCTGTGAAAGCAAAATATAAAAATAAATGAATAAATGACAGGTGATCCTGTGTGCGTTGGTGGGGTGGGTGGGGAAAAGGAGAGAAAAATAAAATATATTTTTAAAAGTTTATAAAAATGAAAATTGGATAAAAATGAAGAGAGCTCATGGTCTGAAGTTCAGAAGTCTGTAAAACGTGCCTAATCGAGAGATGAGGTGCTGTTCCTCCAGTTTGCGCGAGGTTTCACTGGGACATTGCAGCAGGCCAAGGACTGACATGTTAAAATGACCAGCAACAGGGAGGTCTGGGTCATGCTTGTGGACTGAGGTGTTCCGCAAAGCGGTCACCCAGTCTGCGTTTAGTCTCCCCAATGTAGTGGAGGCCGTATTGGGAGCAGCGAATGCATTAGGTCAAATTGAAGAAGGTGCATGTGAAGTGCTGCTTCACCTGAAAGGAGGAGTGTTTGGGGCCTTGGACGGTGAGGAAGGAGGAGGTAAAGGGGCAGGTGCAGCACCTTCTGTAATTGCAGGGGGATGAGGAATTGGGGGTGATGGAGGAGTGGATCAGGGTGTCATGGAGGGAACGATCCCTACGGAATGCTGACAGGGGAGGGGGTGAGGGGAAGGTGCGTTTGGTGCTGGCATCATGTGGCAGTTGGCGGAAATGGCAGAGGATGATCCTTTGATCGATGACCCTCCAATCCCTTCCCATCCCTCTAACCCCATCCATCCTTCAAATTCCAGCCCTTATTTCTCTTTAGATCTGAAGAAGAGTCATACGGACTCAAAACGTTTGGTGGTTAGTGGGCCTGGTAATGGTGGGCAGTCAGGGCGGATGGTTGTGCTGTTCAGTTCAGTTATACTGGTTAATCACCAAGTTACAGCAGGTATTAACCAGCATAACATTTCCTGGGTAAGAAGCATCCAGGTAAGTCCAACATATCTGGCCCAAGCCTCTGACACTCAGCTCATTGTCGGAGCATTTTGTGGAAGGTCCAGGGCAATGCCAATCAGCCCATTGTAAGTCCAAATTTCCCAGGCAATTTTCGCGCATGTGCACGCATCAGGTCTTCCACAGGATCCCAACGCAAACCACAGACTTAGATCCAGATTTCCCTGCTCCAAAAGTCAGAAGATTAATATTTAACTATTGGAATTATTAAGTTATTCTCTCTAAAAAGAGAAAAACAGAAAATACTGAACATAGAAACAGGAGTAGGCCATTCAGATCATCAAGTCTGCTCGCCATTCAGTTAGTTCATTGCCACATTCCCACGCCATCTCCACATCCCTTAATGTCATTAGTCTCCAGGAATCTATTGATTTCTGTCTTGAACATGCTCAATGATTGAGCTATCACAGCCCTCTGGGGTAGGCAATTCCAAAGACTCACCACCCTCTGAGTGAAGAAATTCCTCCTCATCTCCTAAATGGCTTACACCCCTTATTCTGAGGTTATGTCCCCTGGTTCTAGACTCGCCAGCCAGGGGAAACATCCTGTCTACATCTGTAAGAATTTTGTAAGTTTCAATGAGATCACATCTAGGGCAGAATTTTCTGGCTGGCAGGGGGGTGGGGTGGTGCGGTGTTGGAACAGGCACGGACCTGATTTTAAGCGGGTGGGCCTGAATCGCGGCTTCAGAGGACAGAGGGAGCGGCCAGACGGCAGCAGAACTGCAATGACTGCCGGTTCCAATTGGGACCTGGAGGCATGTTTTAAAAAGTTGCTGCAGCCTTTCAAAGGCTGTGAATCATGGCCAGTGGAAGGGCTCCCCGGAGCGCTGCTGGTGAGCAAGCCAGGCAAGAGGATAGGGCAGGGGGGCACTCTGCCCCTCGTTTCTCCGATGATTGCCTTGCTGCCCTCCTCGAGGAGGTGGCAGCATGGTGGGAGGTGCTGGTACCCCAGGATGGGAGGAGGAGGCCCCCCAACATGACCAAATGTGCCTCGGAGGAGGCGGCGGAGGTGGTGAGCTCCTGCGACAGTGCGGCGCACCTGGGTCCAGTGTCGCAAGCGCTTCAACGACCTGTTGTGCTCAGGAAGGGAGAGTACCATGTTGGCATTGGTCACTTAACCCAGCAAGTAGGTTTTCCCCCCTGGCGTCCCATCCCCCACCCACCCCCCAAGTCTGAGTGTACTGACTGCACTGAATCATTGTGTCCTTCATTGGGTGGGCCAGCAGATATTGCCCTTGCCAAGGTCACCCTGAGAGGGTGGTGAAGAGATGGATTAAAGCTTCCAGGGGAGCCCTGCCTCCCTGCAGTATGCCCGGGTCAGCATTTACCCCCTCAACATTTCCCTGTGCGTGCTCTTCTTCGGACTCACTGCTGGACTCATCGCGTACATCCGCAGCCAATGCGTCTATGTCTTCATCGTCCACAGTGTCCCCCCTTTCCAGCGCAAGATTGTGGCGAGCGCAGCATGCAACCATTACCAGCGAAACACGATCTGGGGGGTACTGGAATGCGCCCCCTGAGCGGCCCAGGCATCAGAAGCGCACCTTGAGAAGACCAATGGCTCTCTCCACCACAGCCGTTATGGAGATGTGGCTCCGATTGTACCACTTCTCAGCTTCTGATCTTGGATGGCGGAGAGGCGTCACGAGCCACCTTCTGAGGGGACAGCCCTTGTCATCCAGCAGCCATCCATCAAGTCGGGCCAGAGCACTGAAGACCCCCGGCACCTGGGAGTGTCTGAGGATGTAGGCATCGTGGGAGCTGCCTGAGTACCTTGCACAGACTTGCAGAATCTGCATCCTGTGATCTCACACTATCTGCACGTTCATGGAGTGGAAGCCCTTCCTGTTGACGAAGGCACTGGGCTCACCTGCTGGCACCTTGATGGCCACGTGTGTGTAGTCTATTCCACCCTAAATGCGGAGGAAGCCAGCAATGGCCGCGAAGCCTCTGGCCCGCTGTGTCTGGCTTGCCTGGTCCCAACGGTAGAGGATGAAGGTCAATGCACACCTGAACAGAGCGTCTATAACCTGCTTGACACAAGTGTGGACAGCTGATTGGGAGACACCACAAAAATCACCCACCAAACCCTGGAAGGAGCCAGAGGCATAGAAGTTGAGGGCAGCTGTGAGCTTTAGAGCCACAGGCATGAGGTGTCCACCCACACAGTTCGTGGAGATCTCAGACCCAAACATCTGACAGATATAGTTGACTGTCTCCCTTGAGAGATGGAGCCTTCTTCGGCACTGCACCTCAGACATATTGAGGTAGCTGCTTCTCCATCTGTATACCCTGGCAGCAGGATAGTGGCGTCTTCTGCGGCCCCTTCCGCCTTGGGCTACCTCTTGGCCCTGCACCCCTTGTGCCTGCACCTGACCTCCCAAAGGTGGCTCCCCTGGAGGCTGAATATGCACTCCTGGCCTCCTCCCCCTTCTAGTCCTCCCTTCTTCCTCAGAGGAGGTGCCTCCAGTGGAGAGTTCAGCTCCCATTCCCAGGCTCAGGGAAGTCTTCCTGAAACATGCAGGCCCAAAAAAGATTCCTCACTGCACGTCCCAAAAAGATTCCTCACTGCAGAGTGCTGACCTGAAGGTTGTGAGTCCAGGCCAAGCAGCTGGTATGCGTTTTAAAGTATTGCAGACCACACAGGCCAGTATCAGTAACTTTGAAACAACGATATTTGACAGAGCACACTCGCGACCCCACTGAGCCCTCTTATATAATAAGGCGAGAATAAGGGAAGTAAACACGTAGCTAAAGGAGTGGTGCGAGAAAGAGGGGTTCCATTTCGTGGGGCACTGGCATCAGTATTGGAACAGGAGGAATCTGTACCGTTGGGACGGTCTCCACCTGAACCGATCTGGGACCAATGTTCTAGCGAAAAGGGTAAATAGGGTGGTCAACAGGACTTTAAACTAGAAAGTGGGGGGGAAGGGAAGGGTAAAACTCCAAGAAGTATGACTAATGGGAAACAAAGCAGCAGGTTAGCATGTGAGGGCGTGGATTCAACTTCATGGAAAATTATGAAAAGACTGAAAAGGAAGGAGAGCCCAGGAGAGGCTATTAAAGTCCCCAGAGCACAAAATAGGACAGAGTGTTTGGAAAGGGCTAGGAATCTAACTTCAAGCACATCAGATAAAGGGACGACAATGAGAAGGGGGACGGGAAATACAGGACTGATGGTGTTGTATCTGAATGCACGCAGTATACGAAGTAAGGTAAATGAGTTTGTGGCACTGATTGAAATTGGCAGGTATGACGTGGTGGGCATCACGGAGAAATGGCTGTAAGGGGATCAGGACTGGGAGCTAAATATCCAAGGATATACATCCTATCGAAAAGATAGGCAGGTTGGCAGAGGGGGTGGGGTTGCTTTGTTAGTAAGAAATGAAATTAAATCGATAGCAAGAAATGACGTAGGGTCAGGTGATGTAGAATCTGTGTGGGTAGAGTTGAGGAACCGCAAAGGTAAAAAAACCATAATGAGAGTTATGTACAGGCCTCCGAACAGTAGTCAGGATGTGAGGCACAAGATACACCAGGAGATAGAAAAGGCGTGTAAGAAAGGCAAGGTTACAGTGATCATGGGGGATTTCAATATGCAGGTAGACTGGGAAAATCAGGTTGGTAGTGGATCCCAAGAAAAGGAATTTGTGGAATGTCTATGAGATGGCTTTTTGGAGCAGCTTGTGGTGGAGCCCACTAGGGAACAGGCAATTCTAGATTTAGTGATGTGTAATGAGGCAGATTTGATAAGAGAGCTTAAGGTGAAGGAACCCTTAGTGACCATAATATGATAGAATTTATCCTGCAATTTGAGAGGAAAAAGCTGGAATCAGATGTAACGGTATTACAGTTGAGTAAAGGCAATTACAGAGGCATGAGGAAGGAGCTGGCCAGAATTGACTGGGAGATGAGCCTAGCAGGAAAGACAGTGGAACAGCAATGGCAGGAGTTTCTGGGAGTAATTTGGGAGACACAACAAAAATTCATCCCTAGGAAGAAGAAGCATACTAAAGGGAGGACGAGGCAACCATGGCTGACAAGGGAAGTCAGGGACAGCATAAAAGCTAAAGAGAAAGCATACAATGTGGCGAAGAGCAGTGGGAAACCAGGAGATTGGGAAGCCTACTAAGACCAACAGAGGACAACTAAAAAAGAAATAAGGAGGGAGAAGATTAAATATGAGGGTAAACTAGCCAGTAATATAAAAGAAGATTGCAAGAGTTTTTTTTAGATATATAAAGGGGTAAGAGAGAGGCAAAAGTGGACATTGGGCTGCTGGAAAATGACGCTGGAGAAGTAGTAGTGGGGAACAAAGAAATGGCGGAGGAACTGAATAGACACTTTGCATCTGTCTTCACAGTGGAAGACATGAGTAACATCCCCAAAGTTCAAGAGAGTCAGGGGGCAGAGGTGAGTATGGTGGTCATTACCAAGGAGAAGGTGCTAGGAAAACTGGAAGGTCTGAAGGTGGATAAATTACCTGGACCAGATGGATTACACCCCAGAGTTCTGAAGGAGATAGCTGAAGACATAGTGGAGGCGTTAGTGGTGATCTTTCAGGAATCACTGGAGTCAGGGAGGGTCCCAGAGGACTGGAAAATCGCTAATGTAACCCCCCTGTTTAAGAAGGGAGTGAGGTAAAAGACGGGAAATTACAGGCCGATTAGCCTGACCTCGGTCGTTGGTAAGATTTTAGAGTCCATTATTAAGGATGATTTCAGAATACTTGGAAGTGCATGGTAAAATCGGGCAAAGTCAGCATGGTTTCATCAAGGGGAGGTCATGCCTGACAAATCTGTTAGAATTCTTTGAGGAGGTAACGAGTAGGTTAGACAAAGGAGAGCCAATGGAAGTTATCTACCTGGACTTCCAGAAGGCCTTTGACAAGGTGCCGCACAGGAGGCTGCTCAGTAAGATAAGAGCCCATGGTGTTAGAGGCAAGGTACTAGCATGGATAGAAGATTGGCTGTCTGGCAGGAGGCAGAGAGTGGGGATAAGGTGGTCCTTCTCAGGAAGGCGGCCGGTGACTAGTAGAGTTCTGCAGGGGTCAGTGTTGGGACCACAACTTTTCACTTTATACATTAATGATCTAGATGAAGGAACTGAGGGCATCCTGGCTAAGTTTGCAGATGATACAAAGTTAGGTGGAGGGACAGGTAGTATTGAGGAGGCGGGGAGGCTGCAGAAGGATTTGGACAGAGTAGGAGAATGGGCAAAGAAGTGGCAGATGGAATACAACGTGGGGAAGTGTGAGGTCACTCACTTTGGTAGGAAGAATAGAGGCATAGACTATTTTCAAAATGGGGAGAGAATTCAGAAATCTGGAGTGCAAAGGAACTTGGGAGTCCTAGTCCAGGATTCTCTTAAGGTTAACTTGCAGGTTGAGTCGGTAGTTAGGAAGGCAAATGCAATGTGGGCATTTATTTCGAGAGGTCTAGAATATAAAAGCATGGATGTGCTGCTGAGGCTTTATAAGGCTCTGGTCAGACCACATTTAGAATATTGTGAGCAATTTTGGGCCCCGTATCTCAGGAAGGATGTTCTGGCCCTGGAGAGGGTCCAGAGGAGGTCCACGAGAACAATCCCAGGAATGAAAGGCTTAGCATATGAGGAACGTTTGAGGACTCTGGGTCTATACTCGATGGAGTTTAGAAGGATGAGGAGGGATCTGATTGAAACTTACAGAATACTGAAAGGCCTGGATAGAGTGGACGTGGGGAAGATGCTTCCATTAGTAGGAGAGACTAGGTCCCGAGGGCACAGGCTCAGAGTAAAGGGAAGACCTTTTAGAACAGAGATGAGGAGAAACTTCTTTAGCCAGAGAGTGGTGAATCTATGGAATTCATTGCCACAGAAGGCTGTGGAGGCCAAGTCAATGAGTGTATTTACGACCGAAATAGATAGGTTCTTGATTGGTAAGGGGATCAAAGGTTATGGGGAGAAGGTTGGAGAATGGGGTTGAGAAATTTATCAGCTATGATTGAATGGCGTAGCAGACTCGATGGGCCGAAGGGCCTATTTTCTGCTCCTATGTCTTATCGCGCCTCTGGATTAGATTTATACAATTGTGTCCTACCCGCCTGCCCGTTGCGCCCATGCGCCAACCCAAAGATTGCACGGGTGCCAAAAAATCGCCATCAATTGGCGCTTCAAGGGCCTTAAGTGGCCCGTTAATTAATGGCGGCCGCCCAATGAAATATCACGATGGCGCGCGATGACGTCGGGACGCTTGCCCAACGTCACCACGTGTCATTTTACGTGCGTGCAGGGCCTGCCCCCGCACGCCAATGGGAAAATTCTGCCCCTAGAGAATAAAGGCACAGTTTCCTCAATCTCTTCTCATGAGACATAGTCTGGTGAACCTCCGTTGCACTTCCTCTATGGCAATTACCATTCTTCCTTAGAGGAGGACACTAAAACTGTACATAATACTTCAGGCGTGGTCTCACCAAGGCGCTGTACAATTGCAGCGAGACATCTTTACTTCTGTACTCAAATCCCCTTGCAATGCAGGCCAACATACCATTTGCCTTCCTTATTGATTGTTGCATCTGCATGATAGCTTTTAATGACTCATGAACAAGGAAAGCCAGGACCTTTTGGACACCCACACTTCCAAACCCCTCAATTTAAGAAATATTCTGTCTTTTTGTTTTTTCTACCAAAGTGGATAACTTCTCACTTATACACGTTATGTTCCATCTGCTATGTTCTTGCCCATTCACTTAGCTTATTCTAAGTCCACTTGAATTCTCCTTGCATCCTCCTCACAACTTAAATTCCCACCTAGTTTTGTGTCATCAACAAATTTGGAAATATTACAATTGACCTCCGCATTGAAATCATCTATGTAGATTATGAACAGCTGTGCCCCTAGCACTAATCCTTGCGGTACCCCACATTGAGAATGTTCCGTTTATTCCTACTCTCTGCTTTCTGTCTGTTAATCAATTCTCAATCCATACTATAAAATTACCTCCAATCCCATGAGCTCTAATTTTGCTTATCAAAAGCCTTCTGAAAATCCAAATACACCACATCCACTGGTTCTCCTTTACATATGCTACAAGTAACATCCTCAAAAACTCCAAGAGGTTTGACAAACATGATTTCCCTTTCATAAATCCATGTTGAGTCTGCCCAATTTTACCATTCTTTTCTAAGTGGGAAAATCTTAAATAAAACAGAAAATGTTGGAAGCACACATGTCCGAAAGATCTACACCCAAAATGTTAGCAGTCATTTCGCAGATGTTGTAGGACTTAGTGTATCTACAATTTTATTTCAAATTATACCCTTTACAAATTATTTTTAAAATATTACTTGCTGACATAAATTCTCATTCTTGTAAACAGGACAAAACATCAAAGGAGTCAGCAAACAATGTGACAGTAATGAAACTGCTCAAATTACTTCCAATCAAGGATAATACCTCTCTTATTACAACTAATTGTCTGGTTTTCACAAGTAAGTGCATGATATCATATAGTTATGGTGCATTAATAATGTACAAACTTTCTAATTTAAATTAAGATAAAGATGTCACACGGGGTAATAAAGCCTGAAAATCCATCAAAGCTCTGAGATGGTATTGCTGCTTTCAATATATCATAGCCAGCAAATACCCTGGTGAAGATTAAAAATTTAAGTTCATAATTATATTATTGCAAATACTTTATTAGCAGAATAATTAAAAACTTTCCTCTTACACCAACCCACTATTTGACCATATTTTGTATGATTTTGTATTATTTATAGCTTTCTTTACCCTTCTCTCCTGAAAGCACTGATCCATTAGCATGGAATTAAGGGCACCAGCAGTCCTTGCCCTATGGATCATTGCCCCTGGACAGTAAGTAAGGCAAGCTACCTGACTATGAAGACTCAAAAGTCAAGTCTGATTATGCTGTCATCTGATGACAACCTGCACATCTTTTCCAGCATGAGTCACTGGATTTCAAATCAGGAATGTCAACCTTGGCTAACTTTTATCTTTGTCCAGCATGGTGGGGTCCCCACCATCATCGCACTGGCTAAAAGTAGCTAATTCAGCACAGATCAAACATTAGACCACAGAAATTCTTGGCCTATACACCTCCATCCTATCTCAGGATACACTGATTAAGCTACGTAGAGCCTCAATATGTGGAGTTTCAATGTGACTTAACACTTCAATACCCAAATTATTTTGCTACCTAAAAGTTGTGAATTTTTATACATTTAATCAGTCTTTCCAAATGACAGCCAACCTGGATCAAGGAGCTTCTCAGATTTATTTCGTTGGCACCTCTCAAAGTGAATTAACGCCCCATTGCTCCCTTCAGTCTTCACCTGTAATTCTGCTCTAATTTCCTCAAGTTGCTGCTTCGATTTTGCTGTATCCTGGAGATAGGGAAGAAGTAACTTTTAAAAGGTGATTAACATTATTAAATATCACCAACTATTAAAAAATTGCTAATATTTATCAACTAACATTTGAATTTTGTTGACCCAAACCCTAGCCCAATTCCAACTGACTAAAACTCAAGCCAAATTGGATGCAATAAACTTGCAAAGTCATGAAAACTTGGCTCTCTTCTTGTCTGAGATAACAGATTTCTTGACAAAGAACTTCTTTTCATCAAGAAACCAAGTCAAAATAGTAAAATTCTAGTCCGATTAAAACCCTGAGCAAGCTTAGTTAGGTTCAACTTTTTAGTCTAGTATAATGTCACTTATTATTGTAATATCAGTCACACTAAATCAGCTTCAATTTTGAGTCTTCAAAATTACATAGCACCACTTACTGATCTGAGTCTTACGATGGCTTGCTCCAACACAACAATGTCCCTCTCCTGCTTTTCAATTTCAATCTATTATAAAGATATTCAATTATTATACTTCAACAATACAGTACCATCTAAAATTGGCTGTAAAATGATCACATTTGTTCCAAGTATTTCAAGTAAGTGATGCCTGCATCGTAATGCAGGTTACGCATACCAAATGTTACACACCATGCAATATATACAACAGTCACTTATGATGCATATAACCTGCATTATGAGGTAAACATAATTATGCAACCTTTCATTACCTTTTAAGGCGTGCACAGCCATATAAAAATGAAATAGTTGCAGAGCTCCAACATGTGTTATTTGCAGTGATTATATATGAAATAAATTAATCTATGAATGTAAAAGTTCTTTCTGAGAAATAATATGATGCTACATAAGTAATTTTATTATGTCAGCTGTGGCTCAGTTGGTAGCACTTTGGTATCTGAGGTTTTGGGTTCATGTCCCACTCCAGGACCTTTTTTCTTATTTTAAATTAATTCACGGGATGTGGGCGTCACTAAACCAGCATTTATTGCCCATCCCTAAGTGCCCTCTGAACAAGGGCAATTAAGAGTCAATCACATTGCTGCGGGTCTGGAGTCACATGCAGGCCAGACCAGGTAAGGACAGCAGATTTCCTTCCCTGAAGGACATCAGTGAACCAGATGGGTTTTTACGACAATTGATAATGGTTTCATGAACATTAAACTTTTAATTATTTTTATAATTTAATTATTTTTTGAGCACAAAAATCTAAGCTGACATTCCAGTGTACTTGAGTGCTGCACCGTTGGAGGTGCTGTCTTTCAGATGAGACATTAGGCCAGAGGTGGATGTAAAAGATCCCATGGCACTATTTCAAAGAAAAGCCGTGGATTTATCTTCAGTGTGTCCTGGCCAATATTTCTCCCTCAATCAGCATAGCAAAAACTGGTTATCTGGTCATTATAACATTGTTGCTCATGGGATCTTGCTGCACATAAATTGGCTGCCGCATTTCGTAGTTTACAACGCCGTCTTCACTTCAACAAGAAACGACTTCATTACCATGTACCTTGTGGAAGCTGAGTGCTTTTCATCCTTGCTACAGAGAACGTTCTATACAGTATAAAATCACATGCCAAATCAAAAACCAATTGACCAAAGACAAGAGGAACCAGTAAGGTAAAATGATACAAGCCCAGGTTTTCCTTTCCAGCAGCACTGCCACAGAAGCAGAACTTAATCCCAAAAATATTTTCTGGGTTCAACTTAATTTAAATATTCCAAATGAATTCTCAGAAATATTCCCATCTCTGATTGGGAATTCACCATTTTGGTGGAAAATTGCATACTGTGGCAGGATTTAAATGCATTCAGCAACAGCATAAAAAGTGTTTGCATGACCAGTTCTGAAATGTCTGAGGTCTGGTGCAGTAGCACAGGAATCCCAAATTTTCTGAAGCTTAAGTAGAAATGATGTAGAAAAGAAATTCCTTTGCGAAGGGAAGAATGTTTTGGAACACAGGGGAGATGGCTGACCAAGGGAACCACACGGGCACAATTGAAGAAGTTAGTCCTGGTAGCAGGTACCACGACTATTCTGAAGTTTAATGATCATCGGAGATTGTACTAAATATTTTGCCATCTCCCCTTTGTGTTGAAGGGCTTCAAGAACTCACCACTAATATCCAGAAAGCTACCTTTACACCCCAATCTTGACCCACAAATGTAACTTTGTCCACAACTGACAACAAGCACCTACTAAAAACATCATGTGATATGCAACTGCTTGCTCATGCACTTGTCATCACCCCCATTATGGTGTGAATGCTGTCATCTGGTTTGACCAAATCTCACTTGAAATAGAGTATGTTTACTCTTTTCATTCTTAACAACCAACACACAAAAAAATGACTGACCACAGATAGTACACTGCATCCACCCTCCTCCTATGGCATTTCAACCCATGACCAGAAAAAGCCTTGGAACGCCAAGGAAGCAAAAGGAGAAAGAGCTGAATGAAGTTAGGTAAGTTGGGGCGAGTTCAGGTGCATGTTAGTCATGATATTGCCACTCTATTTACCTTCAATCACATTCTGGAGGAGTATGCACAGTACACCAGTAAACTATGATTCTTTCATGTTACTCTACCAGAAGTCACATGAACTCATTACATCTGCCTTCTCCTTGGATATCCTGTTTCTTGCCAAGAGGCATCTAGAAAAAAATATCTAATTTCTTGGTTGCCAGTCCAGCCAACTCTGTGTTAAACAGTAGGAGGAGAGCACATAAAGGCAATGCGCAAAGTGTAAGATGGCTGGAGGAACTGTGAATGAAAGTTGAGAAGTTGGATATTCTTGAAAGGAGGACATGAATAATACTAATTCTGCAATTTTTCCCAGTGCTTTGAGAATCAGATTCCAGTGTGACATTGACTTACAAGGAGACATCCTTGTTGATAACCTGAAGGAGAAAAGCACATGAAGCCATCAGAGGGGTCAGGCACATAAACAGAGACCACATGGAAGGGATATAAAAGGAGAATCCAGAAAAGATGACAGGCTGTGCAATACAGTCTTGAAGTTACATACGAACCAAACTGAACTCCATGGTACTCTGCAGTCATAATGCAAAGTTAAAATTTCATTTGCATCAGAGTAATACCACCAGACCTCAAAATTTCCTTATTAATTAAACCATCATATGCCTATGAAGAGCACCCCAGATATTCCTAAAAATCCAGGACTCAAAACAGGAACAGGCATAAAAGCGGTGTGAATACACAGGCTGTAGTGGGTCACCATTTTAACTCCCTGTTCACACCATTCCCGACACGAAGTCAGGATTAAAATAGGGTTCTAGTTTTGTTTGTGAGACAGTTTATTAAGAAGCTGCAGACATTCCAGCTCTGGTATTACCTGTGATACAGAAATTTGCATTAAACAATTCATGTGATATGTTTTATATATCTAGCCTTATATTTATTATAGGCAAGGTTCAATACATACAGCCCATATCTAATTTAAATCTCACTAAGTATTTGCAGAACTGGAGGATAGTGGGAATGATCTAAATGAAGCAAGGAGACAATCTTATGGGTGAGCTGAACTTGAAGAGGGCATGACAGAAGATTGGGGAGAAACTAGATAAAGAAAGGAGTTCAGTCTACATTAGGAAGGGAGATGTGGATTAGTGAGCAAAAGATAATGGGGGAGTGGAAGCAGAGGCTGTTGAATGGATGGGGTTTTATCTCATTGACGAAGAAATCCACAAGCTCCTGGAACTTGCTAGAGGTGAGGGTGAAAGGGGAAGGGGAGAGCAAAGCTCAGTAGTGCTTGATGTAGTCAAGCCAAATCTGGCATTGTATGGCTACATAGGTCTGAGTATGTGCAGTGTTCCCAACTTTCCAGGATGCATCAATATTAGTTGGTCAACTGTACTGTTAAGTTCCAGAATCTCTGTCTCTGGAGGAAGTGTTTCTGTTGTTATATGATCCTTAGCCAAACCCCCAAGTTGTTGGTAAGATCCAGTTAGGGACCGATGACATTTTGTTTAAAGTAAACAAAATTTGAGATTCAAAACTTAGTGGATAAAGTCGCAAAATTCCACAGATTTTGAACAAACAAAAATAAACTTTACTATAGAAGGTTAGAAAGATAAAACAATTTACAATATCTATTTTATACTCTAACATTCAGGGTTAATATGAGGTATATGTGAATTAAAAGGCAAACTGTGGTTAAATACACCACTTTGCACAATAAATGCCAAATGCAACAAAAACAGAGTCCATAGATTTCTCAGCAACCCATCCAAACCTCAGTAAGCACTGAGTCAACCAATCTCACAAACTCCATCTCTCTCGAGGGATTCTCATCTTGACCTTTGCAGATCTCGCCGAAATTCTCTTCAAAAGTTGCTCCAACTCTGACGGCATCAACGACGGACCACCTTGCAGGGTTTCAATCTCTTCTGCAGAGATTCTGGTCACCTGGTTTTCCCGAGTACTTACTCAAGCACCACCTCACAAGCACAACTTCAGCTCTTCAGCCGCACCAAGCGCAACACTACTGCTCCAAAGGGGTACCCTCACCACAACAGCCCACAGCACGGAGTCACCAACTTTCTGCTGTCATCTTGGTTCTTTAGGGCTTCTCCTGAGCCCTCTTCGATTACCAGACTCGGATTGCATCAACAGCCCACCTCGCAGAGTTTCAATCTTGAGTCCCAACATTCGATTCCCCTGAATTCCCAAGTGCGGGAAGGTCGGAAGTTGAAGTGCCCGACCTCCGCTCTCAACTTTAATGTAAGTTTGACTTCCATAGCACCTCCCGCTCGGAAGGAGGCTTCACTAAAGTGAAGGTTTCTTTACAATGGCTTTACAATTTTTCCACACGATGTACTTATCATAAAAACTTCTAACCAATAGCTCATTACATATTTTGCAGATAATCTTTTAATTTTGCTGCACAATTGCACATATTGTATTACAAAGGTACAAAGGCTTAATAAAAACCAGTGCATGTGATAAGTACGATTAGCAGGATTTAAACATCATAGAATTATTATAACTTAAAACGGATTCTTTTTCCTACGCTTGTTCTTTAACTCAGCAAATAATGGTTCATTTAAACCCACGCCTCAATTGTTGGCCTTTTCATTAGCCGTAGGCGTAATTCCATCTTTAAGCTCATTTTCCAAACTCAAACATGGTAAATTCTCATTTTGAGACAATAAAGGTCAAAATGACTTCTGTGTGCCAACAACTCGTTTCCCCTCTGATCAAAATTTCTTTTATTGATTTCAAGAATGTTATTGAGATGCTTTTTGTGTTCAAGCAAAAGGATTTGGTATTCCTGCTTGGTTTGACCTTTGAACATTTTAAGATCTTGCACTTTCTCCTGATCCCATTCCAAATGGGTCGTCTTTAATTCTTTCCAAGCAACGTCAACTGTTTCTTCATTCTGGACTTTTATTTTTCTTTCCGTACAAGTCTTCCACACAATTCATAAACCACATCATCGCAATCCTCTTGGGGTTTTAAATGGTCTTTTGTGAAATGTCCACTTGATGGGTTCCACTTGCTGTACTCTGTGTCTCAACACTGGCAAGTACTTGTAATTCGGTGTCAGTTGTCATTGACTCTTCCGGATCACTTTGTAGTCTCAGCCCTTTGTGTTGCAAACTTTTATTCTGGAATTCTGCAAGCACTTCTGTTGCTTCTGTAATGTCCATTACTGAGGTGGGCACATCAGTATTGTTATTTGGATCAGTTCTTTGCTCAGCTGGATCATAATTAGGCAAGAAGCAGGTTGTGGGAAAACTATACTGCCTGCTCCATCATTGCCCAATATAATGTCTACATTTGTTTTTTTATTATTCATTTATGGAATGTGGGCTTCGCTGGCTGGGCCAGCATTTATTGTCCACCCCTAATGCCTTCGAGAAGGTGGTGGTGAACTACCTTCTTAAACCGCTGCAGTCCATGTGGTGTAGGTACACCCATAGTGCTGTTAGGAAGGGAGCTCCAGGATTTTGACCCAGCGACAGTGAAGGAACAGCGATATATTTCCAATTCAGGATGGTTAGTGACTTGGAGGGGAACTTCCAGGTGGTGATGTTCCCATCTATCTGCTGCCCTTGTCCTTCTAGATGGGAGTGGTTGTGGGTTTGGAAGGTGCTGTCAAAGGAGCCTTGGTGAATTCCTGCAGTGCATCTTGTAGACGGTACACACTGCTGCTGTGTGTCGGTGGTGGAGGGAGTGAAAGTTTGTGGATGTGATGCCAATCAAGCGGACTGCTTTGTCCTGAATGGTGTCAAGCTTCTTGAATGTTGTGGGAGCTGCACTCATCCAGGCAAGTGGGGAGTATTCCATCACATTCTTGACTTGGGCCTTGTAGATGGTGGACAGGCTTTGGGGGGTCAGGAGGAGAGTTACTCATCATAGCATTCCTAGCCTCTGACCTGCTCTTATAGCCACAGTATTTATATGGCTAGCCCAGTTCAGTTTCTGGTCAATGGTAACCCCCAGGATGTTGATAGTGGGGGATTCAGTGATGGTAATGCTATTGAACATCAAGGGGTGATGGTTGGATTCTCTCTTGTTGGAGATAGTCATTGTTGGAGATAGTCATTGCCTGACACTTGTGTGGCGCAAATGTTATTTGCCACTTCTCAGCCCAAGCCTGGATGTTGTCCAGGTCTTGCTGCATTTGGACATGGACTGTTTCAGTATCTGAGGAGTCACGAATAGTGCTGAACATCGTGCAATCATCAGCACACATCCCCACTTCTGACTTTATGATGGCGGGAAGGTCATTGGTGAAGCAGCTGAAGATGGTTGGGCCGAGGTTACTACCCTGAGGAACTCCTGCAGTGATGTCCTGGAACTGAGATGACTGAACTCCAACAACCACAACTGTCTTCCTTTGTGTTAGGTATGACTCCAACCAAGAGTTTTCCCTGATTCTCATTGACTCCAATTTTGCTAGGGCTCCTTGATGCCACACAGTCAAATGCTGTCTTGATGTCAAGGGCAGTCACTCTCATCTCACCTCAGGAGTTCAACTCTTTTGTCCATGTTTGAATCAAGGCTGTGATAAGGTCAGGGGCTGAGTGGCCCTTGACGGAACCCAAATTGGACGTCAGTGAGCAGGTTATTGCTAAGCAAGTGCTGCTTGACAGCACTGTTGATGACCTTCTCCATTACTTTACTGATGATCGAGAGTAGACTGATGGGATGGGGTGATAATTGGCCAGGTTGGATTTGTCCTGCTTTTTGTGTACAGGACATACCTGGGCAATTTTCCACTTAGCCCGGTAGATGCCAGTGTTGCAGCTATACTGGAACAGCTTGACTAGGGGATGGCAAGTTCTGGAGCATAAGACTTCAGTACTATTGCTGGAATATTGTCAGGGCCCATCACCTTTGCAGAATCCAGTGCCTTCAGCCATTTCTTGATATCACGTGGAGTGAATCGAATTGTAATAGGTAATTTTGGAACAATTCCAACTACAGAAGGCCCCTTCATCAGAGCACAGTTTAAATTTACTTTATGCAATGGGCAAGGCACACCCTTCCCATCAACACCATGAATTAATACATTCTGATTCACCGAACTTTCTGAAGAAGGGTTCAAATCCTTTGCTGACAAAGGAGCCGAACCAATATCTCTCAGGATAACAAATTTTGCTAGGCCATTTCTTAGAGAAAAATGAAATGTCTACCCCTTCCAATTTAAATCACTTATAATTGTTTTAGTTCTATTCCTACTGTAAAAAACATTAGTAACATTGGGGTTCTCAAATTTCACTTTCTGGTCCAGCTTTCTCTGTGGAAATTCCTGTCGCTTGGACCAGTGCCACAGTTTTAACATCTGTTCCCTTTACTGGTACTGTCTTTTCTAAAGACTCCTTAAGCATTCCTATTACTGCCACCAGTTTAGCATTCAGTTTCCAACAATGGGCTTTGAGATACCCTGTCTTACGACAATAAAAGCATATTGGTTTCTTCACGTCACTTTTATCCTCTACACTGTCATTTCTAGTGACTGCAACAGCTTCTGCCTTTTCCATAAATCTACACTCTTTTCTATTCCTATGTGATAATGTCACACTCATTTGCCAGAACTGCTCCTTTCCATCCCTTAGAAACGCTTCAGTCTTCCAAGTGTGACCTCTTTGCTATTGGGATGCTGTTTCAAAATTCTTCCAGTATCATTAGCTCCCTCACATCCTCAGAATTTAATTCTAACTTCAGGGATCGAAACCACCAGCCCCGCAACAGTTTTCTCCTTAGCAACTTCTATAAACGTTTCATTCGTTTTTTTTTACGGTTCGAAGTTTCAACTGATCTAATCCAGGGACAAGCTTGTAAGCATTAAGTACTGCAGTTTAACTGCCTCATAATCCGAAGATTGTTCTTTCGAAAAACTAGAATACACATCCATAGCCCTCCCAACCAAAACACTTTGCAAACTGAGTGTCCATGTGTTCTTAGGCCACTTCAGCTTCACAGCCACCTTTTCAAACATGATAAAATATCTTTCATTCTGTCTTTGGTGAATTTAGGAAATAGACAAAGACTCGTGGTTATATCGAAGCTCAGAATGGGACTCAATTCCTCATCCGAGCTACTAGATTCTTTCACCGCATAACCTAAGCTTTTCTCTAGCCAGTTCACAATGTCTGACTTCTTTCTCTCTTTGAAACTCTTTCCTCGTTTCCCAAGTTGTTGGTAATATCCAGTTAGGGACCAATAACCTTTCATTTAAAGTAGACAAAGATCGAGATTCAAGACACTTGCTCAGTGAATAAAGCCACAAGATTGCACAGGTTTTGAACAAACAAAAATAAATTTTACTATATAAAGGTTAGAAAGATAAAACAATTTGACAATATCTATTTTATACTCTGATATTCAGGATTACAATGAGGTACATGTGAATTAACAGGCAGACACACCACTCTGCAAAATAAATGTCAAATACAGCCAAAACAGAGCTTACGGTTTTCTCAACAACTCACCCAGACATCAGTAACACTGAGTCAACCAATCTCACTGCTCCAAAGGGGTATTGTTAAGACCAGGTGAGAAGGGGTGAACTGGCTCCCCTCTATTCAACCCCCTTGGTTGGTTGCAACAGAAGTTCAAGTTTCTTTTTCACAAGGATATGCCTTTTCAAATCAGAATGTATTTAAGCTGTGAGCAAGAAGGAGCCAATCAAACAAGCTTTTGAGTCAAAGAAAGAGCAAATTTATTAATCGCTAAACCAGAGAAAAATATTTAAAATGCTACATCAAGCTTTCGGCCCTCGTGCAGTCATTCGGGTCTATATACATACTCAGGTACCTTGAGTCCAATTTAAAAAAAAGGTAAAAGAATATACAGTTAAGTGTCCTTTGATTGTCCTTGAGGCATAGATTTTAAACGCTGCGGCCAGTTTGGGTTAGTTGGTTTCTTGGATGCAGTCAGATGTAGATGATTTTTTTTAAAAATTCATTTATGGGGTGTGGTACTACTGACTAGGCCAGCATTTATTGCTCATTCCTTGAGAAGCTGGTGGTAGTGAGTTGCCTTCTTGAACCACTGCAGTCCATGTGGTGTAGATACACCCACAGTGATAGTTAGGGAGGGAGTTCCAGGATTTTGACCCAGTAACAGTGAAGGAACGGAGATATATTTCCAAGTCAGGATGGTGAATGGCTTGGATGTTGCAATTATTATGAGATCTCAGTCTGCTGGTAGGTTTCTGGTACAGTTGGCTTCTTGAACCAGGTGACACACTTATTCCAAAATAGAGAGAGGGAGAGAGAGCAGCCTTTAGCCTGTTTCCTCTACTGAAGACTTACTTGACACCGCCCATGTCACTTGCGATCTCTCTCTCCAGTGACAGGGCAGCCTTGCCTTGAAATACTTCACCCATTGTGTATTTCCAAGAGATTTTGGGTGCATCTGTCTGTGGCGAACATTGTTTCAATATCCAGTATTTTGCATTTTTAATCTCTTCCTTAGACAGTTATGAATTTCAATGGGTGTCTGGCTTATAGGAAAAGTCTCTTCTCACACTCCCCTGAGTGTGATTTTTTTGCTTCTCACCTTTACATTGGAATGTATGTGGCCTTTCATTTTTAAGCAGTTTGCTCTGCCTCATTTCCAATTGAAAAATTTCCAGTCAGTTGAAAATTGAAAAATCATATTTTCAAAAATTAAGGGGCATAGCCTCATGACAGTGCCCTCATCCTAACAGCCTGCAGCATGGAGTCACCAAACTTCTGCTGCCTTCCTGGGTCTTCAGGACTTCTCCCAAGTCCTCTTCAATTACCAGACTCAAATGGCATCAACAACTGCCCACATCGCAGGGTTTCAATCTCATCTCCCGAGATTCTGTTCCCCTGGATTTCCAAGTATACTCTCAAGCACCAACTCACCAGCACAACTTCAGATCTTTGACCGCACCGAGCATAACACTACTGCTACCAAGGGGTGCCTTTGCCCCAACGGCATGCAGCATGGTGTCACCAACCTTCAGCTGCCTTCTTCACTTAAAGACAGCTCCCCACAGCCCTTTTCCTTTAGAGCCCGTTTGTGCCTTTTTTTAAAAAAAGCAGCACCAGGACCTTTTCCTGTCCGTGTCTCATTTCTAGGGCTCTTCTTTTGGGACCTTTCCCTGTCCCCTCTCCCTCTGGACCTCTCCTTGTACCTGCCTGGCACACTTGCTTCCAAGGCGCTCCACTCCCAGTCACCTGACTTGTGTTTCTCGTGCCAGTTTTCTTCCTGCACAGGAGGGCTGGGCTCAAAGAACACAAAAGCTCCGAGTCCATCTGGATTTGAAGTTCCTGACCTCTGCTCTCAACGTCAAGTTTGACTTTCACAACACTGTTCACAGGAAATTAAGAGATTTACCATTATTGGTACATCTGAAAGTGCAGGAGCACAACACACATCACAGCGCTTCCCAGTATTTTCTGACATTCCCTCATTTAAATAATCAGATCTTACTCTGTGTTGGTGACCCATGTGCTGGGAGCATGAAGGCCAAGTAGGAAGGAGACAACAAATATCAAGCAGCACAGAAGAGCTGCTGCAGTACCCTAAAAGGAGTATCTATTTTCAAAGCATATAAATTGATCATAGTTGCTGTGGAAAGATGCAAGGATATTACAAGAATTGAAGGAGGACTGCTTCCAATTTGGACATCAGTTTTTGAAAAAGGTCACAGGGGGCTGTCAAGGGAAGACATCCCATTTTCATGCATGATATTTTTCAACTTCCAACAAAATATTCCAGCAACATCCATTTGCATGCTGCATGTTTGTGTATCTGCTTTTAGAGACAGAATGGTCTACTTAGCATGTCACCCACCTCAGACTGTAAGTAAATGAAGTCCATAACAGATGCTAAGGGAAGCAAATGGTGACTGTATCCCCAACCTGAAATACCCAACACAATTGGATGAAGTTACTTTGGAAATTGTGGACCCCTAGTCCATATAGCCTATGGATATTGGTCATGCAGATGACATTCCCATGCTGCTTTTTCTTCCCTCTATGAACCTGTCACACACACAGCCATTCTATCATCAGAAAACCAAACTAGCACTCCAATATCACAACATGGCCTTTATTGGGAAATTAAATGGAGGTAATTCTGATGGGAAATGAAAACTGGGAGAGTTGTATAACACTTCCCAAGTTAAAATTGTCCCCAAGAAATGCTGATACCAATGGATGGTTATTTTAAGCATGCTTTTGTAGGTAAAGGTGAGGATATCCAAGTTCCAGAGCTTAAAGTTATAGTCCCTTCCACTCCACAGTCTTTGTAGCATTCATTCCTCCTCCCCTCTCAGCTGCCAAGCTGAGAATGATGCCATTCATTTACACCAATAAATGCTGCTTTATAACTACTGCCAATACACCAAGTGTGCTAAGTGGGCTGCAAAATGTGATTGTCCATTGTGAGACTGCTTCACAGAATCTCTGTTCATACCAGAGCAGATGATACATCCAGAGTCATCTGCAGCAGATGCTGTTGAATAGAAGTCCTAATGATGCCTTAATTGATGTTATAATTACCGTTGGTTCTGATATCCATGAGCCAGTTTCTTTATGGGTTGACAGTACCCTGCTATGCAGTAAATTGGAAGACATGTTGAAAAATGTCCAGCAGCATTAGTATAGTATGTACAGGCACAGAAGAGGAAGCTATCTCCCATGGCAAGACTACATCGATGTAACCCAGCCGCCTAACTCAGTAAGTTAGGTAGAAAAATTCTAACCAATAATTTGTAAACGTTGAGCATGTCTTCCATGTTTCTGTTTTCAATGCCCACTATCCCATAGGCCAGAATATAATGCTTGTCGGGCGGGCGCACGTCCGACTGAGCGTAAAATGACGTGCGATATTTTGGTCGGTGGGCACGCATGGGAATCGGCAGCGCTCCTGCTGACAATTAAAAAGGTCTATTAAGGCCATTAAAGTTATAATTGAAAAATTTTTTGCAGGACAAGCGGCCTTTGCATTTTTTTAGGAAACCTCAACCACAGGCGGAATGAGGTTTCCAACAGCAAATAAAACTAAAATAAAAATTTTTACCATTTCAATAATAACATATCCCTGCTCATGTGACAGTCACATGAGGGAACATGCTTTATAACATTTTAAAAATCTTTATTTTTAATGTTCAAAACTCTTCATCTCCTGAAGGCAGCTCTGTGCCTCGGAACTTTTCCAGTGTACACCTGTGAACTTGTGCTCTCACCCTCCTCCCCATCCCCCACACAGGCAGCACTGAGTGCTGCCACGCGCATTTAACGCTGGGTGGGCCTTAATTGGCCCGCCAGCATGAAATTGCGGTCCGGCTCCAATTGCTGGGACCACTGCGTCTGCCCCCACCAAGCCTGGCCGACAAGGGCAAAATTCTGCCCATACACTTTAATTGCATAATAAATTGTCCTTCAAAGATTTGTGAATATCATCACTAGGTTTCTCTGCTTGTGCATCCAACTCAAAATATAATTTAGATAATACTGCCTTTCCATGTTATTGTCTCCAAAATGCATCACTTCACACATTAAATTATACACATTAAATTGCACTTGCAATGTTTCTGCCCATTTCACTAGTCTATGTCACCCTAACATTTGCTACCATCCTGCTCACTATTTACTATGTTGCCAAGTTGCACACCATCCATAAACTTCAAAATTGCACTCCCCATATCAAAGTCCAGGTCATTTACATGCAACAAGAAAAGCAACAGTCCTCATACCAGCCCGGAGGACCCTGTTGCACATTTCCCCAGCCAGTAAAGCATTAGTTTACCATGATTACAAGACTTTGTCTCTGTGTGGGATGTCCGGTAGAGGCAAAGGCAGTAAAGGTCTCGATAAAGGTGGTGCTAAACCGCACTGGAAATTCCTGTGAGATAACATCCAGGGAATCACTAAACCTGCCATTCACCGCCTCGCTCGACGTGGAGGCGTTAAACGCATCTCCGGCTTCATTTACAAGGAAACTCTGGAGTACTGAAGGTCCTCTTGGAGAATATCATTACTCTCTGCCTCCTATCATATTGACAGAGGGGGTGGTGAGGCACTCGAACGTCTTAAATTGATAAAGAGGAGGTAATAGAAAGGCTGGCTGTCCTAAAAGTTGGTAAGCCACCAGGACCAGATGGGATGCATCCAAGGATACAGAGGGAAGTAAGGAAAGAAACTGCTGAGGCACAGGCCATGATCTTCCAATTCCCCCTTAGATACAAAGGTGGTACTAAAGGACTCAAGAATTGCAAATGCTACAACCTTGTTCAAAAAGGGTGCAAGGATAAATCCAGCAACTACAGGCCAGTCAGTTTAACCTCAGTGGTAGGAAAGCTTTTAGGAACAATAATCCAGGACATAATATCACTTGGACAACTGTAGATCAAGTAAGAAAAGCCAGCACAGATTTGTTAAAGGCAAATCATGGTTAACTAATTTGATTTAGTTTTTTTTTTAAATGAGGTAGCAGAGAGTCAATGAGGATAATGTGGTGTACATGCACTTTCAAAAGATGTTTGATAAATTGCTGGTCAGCAAAGCCATGGAATAAAAATGAAGTTGGCTGAGTGACAGTGAACAGAGCATAGTGGTTGTATTTGGGACTGGAGGGAGGTATACAACGTGGTTCCCCAGGAATCAGTACTAGGACCACTGCCTTTCATGATATATATTATTGAGCTAGATTGGTGTACAAAGCACAGTTCCAATTTTGCAGATGACAAAACCTTGGAAGGATTGCAAACTGTGAGGAGGGTAATGACAAATTTCAAGAGAACATAGAAGGCTAATTGAATGGGTGGCCACGCGACAGATGAAATTTAATACAGAGAAGCATGAAGCTCGGAAGAGCGAGAAAAGACAATATAAAATAAAGGGTGAAGGAGGTTCAGGAACAGAGGCTCCCTGGGGGGTATATGTAAATCATTTCAGGTGGCAGTGTACCTCGAGAAAGCATTTAAGAGGGCACACAGGATTCCGAGTTATATAAATAGAGGCTATACAAAAGCAAGGAAATTATAATGAACCTTCAGAAAATACTATTCAGCCCCATAGCGCATTAAATCCCAACGTGGCAGATGGTGGAATTTAAATTCAATTAATAAATCTGGAATATAAAACTAGTCTCAGTAATAGTGACCCTGACAGCCATCATCAATTGTTGTAAAAACCCATTAATGGTTCACTAATATCCTTTATGAAAGGAAATCTGCTATTGGTTTGGCCTACATGTGACTCCAGACCCATAGCAATGTGGGTGACTCTTAACTGACTCTGCAAGCCACTTAGTTCAAGGGAAATTAGGGGTGGGCAACAAATGCTGACCTTGTCGGCAACACCCAAATCCCATGGAAAAAAATTACCCAATTCTGGGTCCCATACTTCTGGAAAGCTTTAGACAAGGTGCAAAAGAATTTAGGAAAATGGTTTCAGGGATGAGAGAGTTCAGTTATGGGGATGGAAAGGAGAAGCTGGGGCATTTCCTCTTACAGAAGAGAAAGTTGAGAAGAGATTTGAAAGAGGTGTTCAAAATTATGAAGGGTTTAGATATAGTAGATAGAGAGAAACTGTTCCCATTGGCAGAAGGGTCACAAATGAAAGGATACCAAACTCAGAACCCCTTCTTTTTCTTTAAAATGTCAGCCAAATCCCTCCAGGAATCGAACTGAGAGTAGCATGACTTATTTCACGGAGGTCCCTTACAGCTGCCAAATCCTCAGACCCCCAGTGTAGATTAAAGGGTTAACTCTTACACTGCTCTGACAATAACTATTGAGCATGTGCACAAGGAACTATGTAATAATGACATCACACAGAGAAGAATGAGGAGAATCTGAGATAGGAGTAGTGGCTCTGTCCTAGTGCTCTGTGATCCTGTACAGGGTTGAGTATGTACCTTCAAAATCTTTGCTAAGGGTAAGACACCCAACAACAGATGGTGGCACCAGACCCACAGAAAAGCGGTGTAAAATGGTGGGAAACAGGCCGAGGAGGAGAAGCCCAGCAGCAGCAGAGAGCAGCAAGTGAAGGACTTCGAGGCCTACCTGGTGAATTAGGCCAGAGGGGGAAACCATGAGGACAGTCAAGTGACTAACACAGAAAGCAGCACAGGAAACAGGAACCTTGATCCATGGTGAGCAATTTTACCCTACCTCTCTACAGAATAGTTGCAGAACGTAGAGGGCCCTACAGAGGTCGAGCAATGGCAAAACCGGAAAAATCATTCCCTCGTTATTGAACTACGTCGGGTCTCACAAGTAAGACTAACGAGGACCCAGTCAGTACCTTGTTATGTGCAATAGATAGCATCGCAGATAGCATGCTGACCAGGCAGGGGGGTCAGGAGGAAACAGCCTCCTACGAAGATGTCATCGGAGCCTTTGATTCTTATTTTAGTCTTCGTCGAATGATTATAGAGTGGGCAAAATTCAACCATCGAAATCAAAGACAAGGTGAAGGCATCGATTCATTCATAAATGATCACTATCGTTTGGCTGACAATTGTGGGTACGGAACGTTAAAAGGTGATTTAATAAGAGACAGATAAGTTGTCAGCATTTTGGAAGGAACCCTACCAGACTCTACAGTCTAGAGAAGATTTGATGTTCAGCAAAGCAGTTCAACCGGCTGGACAGGCCGAAGTGCAAAAGCAAAACTGAGTTTATGCAAGGGGTGGGCAACAAATTCCATGGGAAAAGCCATTTGAAACCATTAAATTTATTGGGTGCAAAACTGAAAGCACATCGCAGAAGCAACCAGGGAAGCGTGCTAAAAGAGCGGCAAGTACCATTTCACAATGTCCCCACTGAGGCAGGAAGGTGGTCCAGTGGTGCAAAGACCGCCTCGCTCAAACGTCAATGTCATGGATGTGGCAAAGTCAGTCATTCAAAAATATCTGTTGTTCAAAAGTGTGTTTGCAAAGCAAAAAGAAAAATCTTTTAAAGGAAGCTCTCTACAAGAAGTTCAGGAACAATACAGCCAGGAAATCACTTTTTGCATTGAAATCAGAGATTTAAAGCCAAATACTGGCACGTTAACATTAAAGTCAGTGGACATCATAGAGTTTAAAATGGATACAGGAGCTGGAGTCTCAGCTCCGTCTGATGGAGCTAAGTGGTTGCAAAAAGGCATTCTGGAACCTTCATCAAACTTCAAGATCTAGCAGGAATCATGCTAAAACTCAAAATTCAGCTTGGTGCAACATGTACAAAAGCAGAAAGATCTGAGACATAATAGCCCACAACTTCCATGGAGTGGCAATCACCATCGGATTGCCACTCCTTTTTGCTCACCCAGGTCAGAAGCTGCACATTTGATCTTCCGGCCTGGGCTTGTTGAGAAATGTGCAGTCTAAACCTCCCAGGCAATACCTGTGCAGTCTTTGCATGGGAAATTCCAGGGGATCCCCCAGTCCATTTTCTGGGGCACCTCCGGGGTATGACCCCGACCCCCTCAAGCCAACGGAGAGGCCATTAAAGGCCTCCTCAGAAAAAAAACAAAGATTTTGAGTTAGCCCTGCTCAGCCACTGCTCTACACCATTGCAGAACTGCTTTGTCCCAGGGGAGCTCTTGATGGGCTGCAGGTTAGGAACCCAACTTCCTTCCCTTCCTGATACATTAACGCCAAGTGTCACGTTAAAAGACCACAGCCATGCCCGACAGAGGGAAAAAGGTTATAGAGCAGGCCAAGCCAACGCTTTCAACCAATGACACAAGGCTCACAACCTTCCCACACTCAGAAGGGGAGAAATAGTGTGGATAAAGAACCAGCAGTGAGTAGGTACCGTAGTGGAGAGGTTGCAACAGCGAAGATCTTATCTTGTCCAGATAGAAACCAGAATGATCCAAAGAAATAGGAGTTCCTTGATTTCCATGAACAAGAAGCCACTAGCCGATGGAATAAAAACAGAAATTGCTGGAAAAACTCAGCAGGTCTGACAGCAACTGTGGAGAGAGAAACAGAGTTAACATTTTGAGTCCGTACGACTCTTCAGAGCCAATGGGCTGCATACCTTGACCCACAGGAGGAAACTACGACTACAAAATGCAGTAACAATGGAAACAAGAAATGACAACTCTCAGGGAATGAGACTGGAGTGAAGATATACTCAACAACCTCAAAAAGAGAACTCAGGACAAATTCGGGGACATTGGTGAAACCACCACAGCAAAGATTATCCCTGTAAAAACAGAGACTTTGGGAGGAGGAGAAGGAGGGTGTGTAAATAGAGATAAAGATGGGGGTGTGGGGGGTGGGTGGTGGATGGGGAAGATGTAGACTAAAGGGTTAACTCTAACACTACTCTAACAATAGCACCTTATGCACATGCTCAGTAGCTATGTAATAATGATGTCACACAGAGGAGAAATGAGGAGAATCAGAGAGGAGCAGTGGCTCTATTCTAGCCCTCTATAATCCTGTACATAGTTGAGTATGTAAATAAAAGTTACTTTGAAAAAGGGTCTTTTCCTGCTAAGAGTAAGACATCCAAGATCTTCCAACATGATCCAAACAACAATAGACTTAGCATCATCTGCTGGGTGATTCTTCCATTTAGTGCATTGTGGTGCAACAGCCAATACCACGGTTTTGCTGAAAAGAGAGACCCACTGCCGAAGCTTTTCATCTTGCACTGACCAGGACAAAAGGCAAGAATGCCAAATTTAAAACAATCAGAACAATTTATACTACAGAAAAAAGGGTGCTGACTGGTTGGCAGTGGACTCTGACTGACTGAGGCATTGCCATGGATTGCCATGGAGAAAGCATTGGGGAACTATAGGCTCCCAAGCTCCCTGGTAATTCAAAAAATAACGCAAGGCTTGAATATATTCCTTTTGTTTGCAGAGAATGGGCCCCTGCGTGACAGTTCTAGCAAACATAAATGAGCCACGTTACAAGCTCAGCTGATCATCTTAAATTGGTTGTTAGTGCAGCTATTAGCACACTCAGGATTATTCAGCAAGTGCAACCCAATCACAGAATCACATCTAACAGTAGACCCTGTTTTGGGTTTTGCAATTGCGGGAGGTTGAGTGCCTTGCCTATTAAGAACAAAGGAAACATGCTGTGTGAATCGATCAGCCAATCATTGGGATGTATGGCCTATGTACCTGGCATCACACTGGCACTGAAATTCTTACATGATGTTGCTCAACTGCGTGATAGGCAGAACATCTTTTTGAACTGATGGCAGCAGCCTGTTAATCTCAGTGTGCTTGAATAGTCAGGAGATGTGGTCTTTCACACTCACTAGGGAGTTGATTGTATATCCTCATTCAATCTTTGTGGAATGTGAAATTGTGTTCTGTAGCAGCTCAGCATGTCCGGGCTGTTTCTTTTTTAAAAAAGCAAATATCTGTATAGGGTTCCAGTTTAAAATCCAGCCAGTGAAAAAAAGAGAGAAATCATATCTTCAAAAAGCACACCCTCATGACCACAGTGAACAATGATCTGATCAGGAAAGCCATTGTCCTGCAGGATAGCTTTAACGTACTCTTTCTGCATCAAACTTGCAAGGCGAGAAAATGGCTAGGGCCCTTTTTACAAGATTGCTGATAAGGCTAATCTTCTAGCACGTGGAACTGTACGAACCACAATGAGTATATTACCCGGGAAAGGTAGGCTTGCAGTAGGTGGTAGTGAAAAACCCATTAGCAGATCTCTCAACTAGTACATTGAAAGGAAATGCATAAGACTGCTCCATCTCAAAAGTGAGTTTGAGCATGAGATGGAGTGTGTAAGGAAATCCTAACACGCAGATGCATATTCAAAGATCGCAAACGTATCATTTACATATCAGAAATATACACAGGGTAGGTGGTTATTTTCAACGCCTCCACTAGGCTATACAATAGAACAACCACTCAACCATCCAGACAGAAGGATCTTTATTGCATCCTCTGTTTGTATATCGTTAGACTTGCTTCAATAGGTTTCCTTTCAGCAGTTTGCGGATTCCACATCAGTATCATCAGCCACAGGTAAAAATGCACCACTGTTCATTCAGAATCTAAGGCAGATTGTGGGACCATTGAGTGGCACACGTTATTTGCATCACTACTTACTTTGAGGAAACCAAGCATCTCATCTACCTACTTACTGATGTTCTACTAGTCACATACAACATGGGCATAAAGGAATAAGGTCCCTTTGTACTCAAATGGTGCTAACTTGGTGTTTAAAGGAGCCCATGTTGCTATGAACATAGGAGCAGGAGTAGGCCATTCAGCAAGCCTGCTCTTCCATTCAATATGATCACGGCTACTCATCCACTTCAGTGTCTTTTTCCCACAATGTCCCCATATCCATTTATGTCATTGACAGATTTTTAAAAAAAATTCATTCATAGGATGTGGGCATCGCTGACTGGGCCAGCATTTATTGCCCATCCCTAATTGCCCTTGTTCAGAGGACAGTTAAGAGTCAACCACATTGCTGTGGGTCTGGAGTCACATGTAGGCCAGACCAGGCAAGGACAGCAGATTTCCTTTTCTAAAGGGCATTTTGAATATCAATCTCTGCTTTAAACATACTGAATGACTGGGATTCTACAGACTTCTGAATTGGAGAATTCCAAAGATTCACAATCCTCTGAGTAAAAAAATTCTCATCTTAGTGACTTCCCCTTTTTTTGAAATTGTGTACCCTGCTTCTAGACTTCCTAACCAGGTGAAACATCTTACCTGCATCTACCCTATCTGTCCCTTTAAGTATTTTGTAGGTTTCAATGAGATCACCCTCATTCTTCAAAACTCTGGAGAATACAGGCCCAGGTTCCCCAATCTCTCTTCATAGGGCAGTCCCACCATCCCAGGAACAAGTCTGTTGAACCTTCGCTGTACTCCCTCTATGGAAATAATATCCATCCTAAGGTAAAGGGACCAAAACTGCACACAGTACTCTAGGTGCGGTCTAACCAAGGTTCTATACAATTGAAGCAAGACTTTGCTACTCCTGTACTCAAATCCTCTTGCAATAAAGGCTAATGTACCATTAGACTTCCTAACTGCTTGCTGCACCTGCATGTTAGCTTTCAGTGACTTATTGATGACGACACCCAGGTCCCTTTGTACATCTACACTTTCTAATTTCTTACCATTTAAGAAATACTCTGCACATCTGCTCCTCCTACCAAAGTGGATAGTCTCACATTTTTCCAAATGATATTCCATTATGACTTAGTGAGTGGTCATGTTCTTGACCACTCACTAAATTGGTCTAAATCCCCTTGAAGCCACTTTGCATCTTCCTCAAACACATATTCCCACCTAGCTTTGTGTCATCCATGAACTTGGAAATATTACATTTGGTCCCACATCCAAATCATTGATATATATTGAGAACAGCTAGGGCCCAAGTACTGATCCTTGCAGTCCCCCACTAGTCACAGCCTGCCAACACAAAAATGACCCCTTTATTCTTACACTGTTTTCTGTCTGTTAACCAATCCTTAATCCACACCAGTATATCACTTCCTATCCCATGAGCTTTAATTCTGCTAACCAACCTCCTGTGGGGGACTTTATCAAAAGTCTTCTGAAAATCCAAGTATACTACGTCCACCAAATCTCCTTTAATCAATTCTGTTAGCAACATCCTCAAAAAACTACAACAAGTTCACCAAATGTGATATTCAATCATAAATCCATGTTGACTATTCCTGATCGGATCATTATTATCCAAATGTCCATTTGGATCCTATAGAATTGATACGAGCATTTTCCCTCCTACAAATGCAAGGCTAACAGGTCTGTAGTTCCTGTTTTCTCTCCTTTCCCTTCTTGAATAGTGCAGGAACTGCTGCAGAATCTATAGAATTTTGGAAGATGATCACCAATGCATCCACTATCTCCATAATTACCTCTTTCAACACGCTGGGATGTAAAATATCAGGTCCTGGGGACTTATCAACCTTCAGTCCCATTAATTTCTCCAATGCAGCCTTCTTACTAATACAAATTTCCTTCAATTCCTCATTCTCCCTGGTTCCTTGGATCTCTAATTCTGGGAGATTTTCTGTATCTTCCTCAGTGAAGACAGACACAAAGTAATCATTTAGCTTCTCCGCCATTTCTCGATTCCCCATTATAAATTCTCCTGACTCTGCCTGTAATGGACCTACATTTGTCTTAGCCAAAGATTTCCTTTTTACATACCTATATAGAAGCTTTTACAGTCCATTTTTATGTTTTTGCTAGTTTGCATTCATATTCTATTTTCCCTTTCTTTAGCAGTTTCTTGGTCCTCCTTTGCTGTATTCTAAGATCCTGCCAGTCACAGAATCACACAGTGCAGAAGAGGCCCTTTGGCCATCGAGTCTGCACCAACACGTGAGAAACACCTGACTTACATACCTAATCCCATTTACCAGCACTTGGCTCATAGCCTTGAATGTTATGATGTGCCAAGTGCTCATCCAAGTACTTATTAAAGGATGTGAGGCAACCCGCCTCCACCACCCTCCCAGACAGCGCATTACAGACCGTCACCACCCTCTGGGTAAAAATGTTTTTCCTCACATCCCCCCCTAAACCTCCTGCCCCTCACCTTGAACTTGTGTCCCCTTGTGACTGACCCTTCAACTAAGGGAAACAGCTGCTCCCGATCCACCCTGTCCATGCCCCTCATAATCTTGTACATCTCGATCAGGTCGCCCCTCAGTCTTCTCTACTCCAACGAAAACAACAATCCAACCTCTCTTCATAACTTAAATGTTTCATCCCAGGCAACATCCTGGTGAATTCTCCTCTGCACCGCTTCCAGTGCAATCACATCCTTCCTATAATGTGGCGACCAGAACTGTACACAGTACTCCAGCTGTGGCCTCACCAAGGTTCTATACAACTCCAACATGACCTCCCTACTTTTGTAATTTATGCCTCGATTGATAAAGGCAAGTGTCCCATATGCCTTTTTCACCACCACACTAACATGCCCCGCTGCCTTAAGAGATCTATGGACACACACGCCAAGGTCCCTTTATTCCTCAGAACTTCCTAGTGTCATGCCGTTCATTGAATACTTCCTTGTCAAATTACTCCTTCCAAAGTGTATCACCTCACACTTTTCAGGGTTAAATTCCATCTGTCACTTATCTGCCCATTTGATCATCCCATCTATATCTTCCTGTAGCCCAAGACACTCAACTTCACTTTTAACCACCCGGCCAATCCTTGTGTCTTCCGCAAACTTACTAAGCCTACCCCCCACATAGTCATCTATGTCGTTTATATAAATGATGAACAATAGGGGACCCAGCACAGATCCCTGTGGTACGCCACTGGACACTGGCTTTTAGTTACTAAAGCAGCCTTCTGTCATCACCCTCTGTCTCCTACAACTAAGCCAATTTTGAATCCACCTTATCAAATTACCCTGTATCCCATGTGCATTTGCCTTCTTTATAAGTCTCTCATGTGGGACCTTGTCAAAGGCTTTGCTGAAATCCATATAAACTACATCAACTGCACTAGCCTCATCTACACACGTGGTCACCTCCTCAAAAAATTCAATCAAATTTGTTTGGCATGAGCTCCCTCTGACAAAGCTATGCTAGCTATCCCTGATCAAACCTTGCCTCTCCAAGTGGAGATAGATTCTCTCCTTCAGAATTTTCTCCAATAGTTTCCTTACCACTGACGTGAGACTCACTGGTCTATAGTTCCCTGGCTTATCTCTACAACCCTTCTTAAATAGTGGAACCACATTAGCTGTCCTCCAGTCCTCTGGCACCTCCCCGTTGTCATAGAGGAATTAAAAATTTGGGTCAGAGCCCCTGCGATCTCCTCCCTTGCCTCCCTCAGCAGCCTGGGACACAAATCATCCGGACCTGGAGAATTGTCCACTTCTAAGCCTGCCAACACCTCCAATACCTTGTCACTCCCTATATCAATTTGCTCAAAAACCTCGCAGTCTCTCTCCCAGAGTTCGATACCTTCCTCCTCATTCTCTTGGGTGAAGACAGATGTGAAGTATTCGTTCAACACTCTACCGATGTCCTCTGGCTCCACCTATAGATTGCCCCCTTGGTCCCTAATGGGTCCTACTCTTTCCCTGGTTATCCTCTTCCCATTGATATACTTATAGAATATCTTGAGATTTTCTGCAGGTTTATTATTTCTGGCAACTTTAAAAGTCTTTTCTTTTAATCTTCCTTTGTTAGCCACAGTTGGCTGGTTTTGCTTTTTGGGTTTTTGTGCCAAGTCATGCATAGTTACTGCAAACTATTTAATAATTCTTTGAAGACGATCCATTGTCTATGCACCACCATACCTTTTAATGTATTTTCCCAATCCACCTCAGCCAATTTGCCCTTCATACCATCATAATTTCCTTTGTTTAAATGCATCACCCAGGCTTCAGATTGAACCACCACACCTTTCAAACATAATGCAAAATTCGATCATAGTATGATCACTCATCCCGAAAGATTCTTTTACAAGATTATTAATTAGCCCTTTCTTGTTACATAATACTAGATCCAAAATAGGCTGTCCCTCAACATAGTGCTCTGGAAAACCAGCCCTAACAGTCCAGAAACTCAGCCTCCACAGCATTAGAGCTCATTAGGGTTACTCCAGTTTATATGCAGATTGAAGTCACCCATGATTACTGTATTACCCATGCTACATGGGTCTCCAATCTACTGATTAATACCATGCCCCACACTACCACTACTGTTTGGTGGCCGATAAACAACTCCTACCTTGCTGTCCCTTGCTTTTTCTTAGCTCTACCCAAACAGATTCAACTTTTTGTTCTTCCTATCTGAGATCCTCCCTTACTAATGTACTGATCCCATCCCTTCAGCGCAACACGACCTCCTTTTCACCAGTCTTTCCTAAATTTGGAATATCCTTAAATATTCAGTTCTAATGGCAATGTCATAAACGTATTAATCACAGAAATGGTTCATCTTCAAGGGCTAAGAACATTTTGGAAGAATGTGTATTTTTTTGAAAAACACTGTCCCTCAAAAGAGTTAATGCAAGGACTCTGGTTGCTGTGGTTCCTGAAAAAGACAGCATTTTACAAGAAAAGGTAAATGAGCAGTTTTAAAGAAGCTGGGAAGCCCTAGACCCCAGTGGACTGTTTAAAAGAGGATCACATGGTGGTTTACGGCTTTGAAAAAAAAAGTTTTTCAAAGCATGTTTAAAAGCTGGTAAGCAAAACCAGCCTCTGGAGGAAACAAGGGGCAGAATTTTGCCCTTGATGGGGGGGTGGGCCCAATCGACTCAGCGGCCGGCGGGCAGCCAATTGCCGCCGCCGAAATGGGCCGCGTTGCTATTTTCTGTGGGTGGGCCAATTAAGGCCCGCCCAGCAGGTTAGCGACTCCCGTGGAGAACGGGAAAATAGTCGCGGAGTTCCAATGGGGAACCGGCAGTCTGTATAAAGAGTGGCCAGGCAGCCTACTTGAGGCAGTGCACCATGGCCACTCGGGGAGAGAGAGAGGCAGCTGTCACAGGACAGGAGCATGAGCAGGAGGAGGAGGAGGGGGTGCAGGCTGCAGGAGAGGCCAGTGTGCCCCTCGCTTCTCCGATGCATGCCTTGCTGTCTTCCTCCAAGAGGTGTCCAGCCATCGGGATGTATTGTATCCGGTTGATGGGAGGAGGAGGGCCACCCATGTCACCAGGCAGGCATGGGAGGAGGTTGGTGATGCTGTAAGCGCCCATGATGATGTGCGGCGCACAGGCACCCAGTGCCGCAAGAGATTCAATGATTTGCTGCACTCTGGAAGGGTGAGTACCATGTTGGCCTTTTGACCCAGAAGGTAGCCTTAGCATTTGAGCACCACCCCCCCCCCCCCCCCCCACCCCCCACCCCGGTCTTGCTGTCATTACTGCATTAGGCATTTGGCGCATGCTGGGTGGGCAAACAGGTACTGACCATGCTTACATCAGACTTAGTGGTTGAGGAGAAGATGGGTTCTCCCTGCAGCGTATGTTGGTGTTTGTCGCATTTGAGTAGTCTGGGGGCAACCTGCAGGGGAGGCCGCTAGACACATACTCAGAACTCCAACACATGTTTTATTGATGGTGATGAGACGGTGCAAGGGGAGCCTCAAGGTGTCGTGGCCAAGTGCCATCTGCTGGCTTCGGCGCTGCACCTAGTTGCGCCTCCTTGCCATGGGCGCTAAGACCCGTGTGCTATTCAAAGTGATGGACGCTGAATGTGTCCAAGGTGGCCGTTGGGGGAGGGGGTTGTGACCAGCAGTACTATCTTCTGGGGACTGATCACCAGTAGTGTGGACAGGAGCAGCTGGAGGCCTCAGGTGGGCCACTGTGGTTGGGGTGCGACGTGTGCATGTGCAGAGTACATGAGCGATCAGCCCCAATAAATCCTCTTCTGTTCTGCAGGCAAAAACTGAACACAATTAGCGGGAGCGCCAGAGGACTGGAGGTGGGCACGCCCTGCTCCAGCGCCTCACGACCTTTGAGGAGCAGGCCATGGAGCTGGGGAGGAGGCAGGCGGCCAGGGCGGCAGGTGGCGGCGAGGCTGGAGTTCAGCGGCCAGGTATTTGAGGCCCACAGTCCCATCCACTCCGTCTGCCCACCATCCAAACCACTGATGGCTGCTGCAATCGTTAATGCTGCAACACTGCATTCACAGACTGAGACAGTCTGACGTGTGGGTCATACACAAAAAGTCCCTCGTCCCCTTGAGGAATCACGTCTCCACCGCCTTCCAAAGTCACCTTTTCCCATTTGTGACCACTATCCCCATGGCCTAAAATGCCATGGCATCGCTGCTGCACAGCCAAAGACTTAGTGCATCTTAAGGGGGTTGGAACCTCCACCACCCTTTCAGCCAGTGCGCCCCACATTACTCTGTCCAAAAGGTCCACAGCACCTCAGCTGTGAGCCTCGTGGCACTCAACTTAAATAAATGCCACCACGTTACTCATCCATGCGCCAAGGGGAAATGTTGCCTTCTGCCCACCCGGTCTATGCCCCTCCTAATGGTATGAAGGTCAATAATGTGACCTCTCAATCTCCTATGATCCACGGCAAATGCCGCAAATGTTTGCGATGTTTCCTCAGCACCGCAACTATCCAGGCCAGCATGCATCCAGGTCAGGTACCTCTGCACTCTCCCCACTCCAATGGCACATAGGAATGCCATGTGGCATTCCTGAAGCCATCTGACCAACCTGTCTGTATGCGCGTCTAATGTTTGGGCCTCCTCTTGACTCTTTTCCACCCCACCAATGTTCGTCTCCTTAGGGTCTTGAAGGGTGAGTGACTTATGAGGCGGGGGTGGGAGGGGGTGTGTGGATGAGAGGTTTAACTGACTGTACGCTAACTGATGCACTGTCCTTGTTGTTAATTTCAGCATCACCACCACATGGCCATGCCCAAAGACACCGCAACACCCCCTCACACCTGAGGCCCAAGACGTGCAACTTGCGGCACATCACTTCAGCCAGCCAGGCACCAGCGCAGACACAAACACCTCAGTGGGAAATTTACCATCAGCTAATGTCCCAGGTCACAGTGGAGAGGGCACTTCACAATCGCTGGAGGAGATGGTATGGACAGAGAGTGCCGATGACGCCAGCAGCCGGAGGGCTGCAGGGGGCCAGGCACATGCTGAGTCTGGCACTGATGACATGCCCCTGAAGTTGTCACCAATGAAGCAGCTGCAGGACAAGCGGCCGGAATCGCGTTTGCATCTGGCAGGGTTGCATGAGAGTATGCTTCAGTTGGTCTCTGCGATGGAGGAGTCCAAGCAGAGTGCACATGAAGGCATGAACCTCAGGGCAGAGCTTCACACTTCCTTCACTGAGGAATTGGCGACTCTCATGGAGGGTTTCGATCGGATGGAGAATCTTCTGATTGGGGTTACGCTCTGACCTGCAAGCCTTCACAGCAATACTGGCCATGGGTGGTCATTCCTAATGTGGGAGATGTTGTGGGCATCAAGCGTCGGCGCTCGGTGCCCATGAATCTGCTGTGAGCAGGGAAGTCCAATGGGACCTCACGTCAGCGCAGCAGCTGCCTGTCGTCGCTGCAAGCTCCTCAGGGTGCTCTGGATAAGGGCAGCAACTCCTCCGCCCCTCTGCCAGTCAACGTTGCTTCTGTTGAGGCTGCGACAACTGGGGAGGTGCCAGTTCTGGAACTGGCCACTCCCTCCCAGGCGGGGCCATCACAGGCTCCACGGGCCAGAGGACGCCCGCCAAGGTCATTGACACCAACAGGACAGCAGAGTCAGCAGGCTGTCTCAAAAGCCACTCCAACCGATGGGGCGGCACCTAGACTTAGCACCCACAAACGAAAGCATAAGGCACATTAGGCACTCAACAGGTATGTCACTGGTGATTTTGTGTTGGCCTTAGAATAGGGAACAAAATACTTATGTTTGCAATAGAGACGTTTCTGTTATATTTTGGACATAATAAAGTCCACTTTTCTGACCATGGCTGAGGGTGTTTCCTTTGTGCTGCATTTGTCTTTATCACAGACATATCATGAGTGTTTGAGTGGACATTGATGTTTTTGTACTAAGCCCTTGGTTGCAGCTGATAAGGTGGGAGTTGTGGCACCTATGGATGCGCCAGGCAGTGCTGCTCCTGCTGATCCATGTGTGTGGAGCTAGCTGAAGGTTCATTGGATTAAATTGTCCCAGGTGTCCCTGCCTCCTTGGTATAATAGCGGGTCAGCGTACTACCCCTCATCATCACCGTGCTTCCTCATCCTCTGAGCCACTGCTGGATTCATCACATGCAGTCTCATCCAGGGCATCAAGGTCTTCATCGTCAACTGCATCCCCCCTTTCCAGCGCAAGATTATGCAGAGCGCAGCATGCAACCACTATCAGAGAGGCGCAATCTGGGGGGTACTGCAGTGCACCCCGAGCGGTCCAGGCAACGGAAGCGCATCTTGAGAAGACCGATGGCTCTCTCCACCACAGCCCTTATGGTCCGTGGCTCCTATTGTACCGCTGCTCAACTTCTGTTCTTGGACGGCGTAGTGGCATCATGAGCCACCTTCGGAGGGGATAGCCCTTGCCACCCAGCAGCCAACCATCCAGCCGAGCCAGAGCACTAAAGAGCCCCGGCACCTGGGAGTGTCTGAGGATGTAGGCGTCATGTGAGCTGTCTGGGTACCTTGCACAAACTTGCAGAATCTGCAGATAAAAGCAAAATCAAAGCAAAAAACTGCAGATGCTGGAAGTACAAAACAAAAACAAAAATACCTGGAAAAACTCAGCAGGTCTGGCAGCATCTGCGGATAGGAGCACAGTTAACGTTTCGAGTCCGAATGACCCTTCAACAGAACTGAGTAAAAATAGAAGAGAGGTGAAATATAATCTGGTTTGGGGGTGCGGGGGGGCAAAAAGAGCTGGATAGAGGGCCAGTGATTGGTGGAGATAACCAAAAGATGTCACAGACAAAAAGGACAAAGAGGTGTTGAAGGTGGTGATATTATCTAAAGGAACGTGCTAATTAAGGGTAGAAAGCAGGACAAGCAAGGTACAGATAACCCTAGTGGGGGTGGGGTGTAAGGGATCGAAATAGGCTAAAAGGTAGAGATAAAACAATGGATGGAAATACATTTAAAAATAATGGAAATAGGTGGGAAAAGAAAAATATAAATAAATTATTGGAAAAAACAAAAAGGAGGGGGAATATCGGAAAGGGGGTGGGGATGGAGGAGAGAGTTCATGATCTAAAATTGTTGAACTCAATATTCAGTCCGGAAGGCTGTAAAGTGCCTAGTCGGAAGATGAGGTACTGTTCCTCCAGTTTGCGCTGAGCTTCACTGGAACAATGCAGCAAGCCAAGGACGGGCATGTGGGCATGACAGCAGTGTGGAGTGTTGAAATGGCAAGCGACAGGGAGGTCTGGGTAATACTTGCGGACAGACCGAAGGTGTTCTGCAAAGCGGTCACCCAGTCTGCGTTTGGTCTCTCCAATGTAGAGGAAACCGCATTAGGAGCAACGAATGCAGTAGACTAAGTTGAGGGAAGTGCAAGTGAAATGCTGCTTCACTTGAAAGGAGTGTTTGGGCCCTTGCACGGTGAGGAGAGAGGAAGTAAAGGGGCAGGTGTTGCACCTTCTGCGGTTGCATGGAAAGGTGCCGTGGGAGGGGGTTGAGGTGTAGGGGGTGATGGAGGAATGGACCAGGGTGTCCCGGAGGGAACGATCCCTGCAGAATGCCGCAGGGGGGGTAAAGGAAAGATGTGTTTGGTGGTGGCATCATGCTGGAGTTGGCGGAGGATGATCCTTTGAATGCGGAGGCTGGTGGGGTGATAAGTGAGGACAAGGGGGACCCTATCATGTTTCTGGGAGGGAGAAGAAGGTGTGAGGGCGGATGCGCGGGAGATGGGCTGGACACGGTTGAGGGCCCTGTCAACCACCCTGTGATCACACACTATGTGCACGTTCATGGAGTGGAAGCCCTTCCTGTTGACAAAGGCACCGGGCTGAACTGCTGGCGCCTTGGTGGCCACATGTGTACAGCCTATAGCATCCTGGACGCAGGGGAAGCCAGCAATCGCCACAAAGCCTCTGGTTCGCTGTGCCTGACTTGCCTGGTCGCAGCGGAAGTGGATGAAGGTCAATACCCATCTGAACAGAGCGTCTATAACCTGCTTGATACAAGTGTGGACAGCTGATTGGGAGACACTGCAAAGATCACCCACCGAGCCCTGGAAGGAGCCAGAGGCATAGAAGTGGAGGGCAACTATGAGCTTCAGAGCCGCTGGCATGGTGTGTCCACCCACACAGTTAGGAGATATCTCAGGGCCAATCATCTGACAGATATAGTTGACTGTCTCCCTTGAGAGTCGGAGCCTCCTTCGGCACTGCACCTCAGTCATATTGAGGAAGCTGCTTTGCCGCCTGTATACCCTGGCAGCAGGATAGTGGCGATTTCTGCAGCCCCTTCCGTCTTGGACAACCTCTTGGCCTTGCGCCTGGCCTCCCAAAGGTGGCTCCCCTGGAGGCTGATTGTCCAGTCCTGGCCTCCTCCTTATTCTATCCCTCTCTTCCTCCTCAGAGGAGCTGCCTCCAGAGGAGATGTCAGAACCCATACCCCCAGGCTAAACGGAGGCCTCCAGAAAGCTGCCCAGGAAAGATTACTGTCTGCAGACTGGTTTCAAAGTACACATAAAGCTCTTGGAAATCGATGTGAACTGCTAACAATCAAACAGGCAACTTTAAAACACTTTCTGCAATTAAAACTTCGTGGAAAACATGAACAACCCCTCTGAGTCCACATATCCCACCAGTGCATGAGTTTTATTAAAAAATCTCCTACCTGCCTGCCCGTTGGGCCTGTGCGCTGACCTGAAGTTCGCACGGGCGCCTCAAAATCCTCAACAATTGGCAAGTTAAGGGCCTTAACGAGGCCTTTAATTAATGGTGGGTGCGCTGTTGTGTGCGCCCACCGACCAAAACATCACAATGCCGCACGCTGACTTCGGGACACGAGTGCCACATTTTAAGCGCTGACGTGCGGGCTCCGCCACCTGCACGTCAGCCAGAAAATTCTGCCCATAGAATCAACAACTGCTTGGGTAAAGACAACAACAGCTCCAGACCCAGTGGAGAGTACAAAGTGAATGGAAATTGCTCTACGTTCTGAAATCGACTGACAGCAAGTTTTCCGTGAAATCCACCTGAAAAGTAGTGCAAGAATCATCAATTGTTTCGCAGACCAATGCTGAGACACCAACCGTATAACCCAGATACCATTTCAAGGACTCCATGATCTATCCTTTTTCCTTGAACCGCTGACTTTTAACCTTTTGGCAGAATTTCTTTTTTATTTGGTGGATATAAGTGTAATTATTATATTTTAATATTTCATACAGAATGTTAATAAGTTTTGCCTTCTACTTGACAAGTCTAGCTTTATAATAAATCAATAATTTTGTTGTTTATTGAAGAAACTTGATTTCATTCAGAGATTCATAGGTAAAACATATTTGGCTGAAAAGCTAGCTGGAGAAGTCATTTAAATATATGTTGTGACTCGTGGAATATTGGAACTAGAGACAGACAGTGTGCTCCTTCCAGCTTGGTCATAACAGCAATTTGATCATTACCATTTACTTTTATTTGTGCCTTTAAATCATCTACCTTATGCAAACGCCGTGTGCATTCAGGTAGCATACCCGTAACTTTGTCTTTTCGACATTATTCCACATTCTAAGCCTAGTCAATGCTTGCCTTTCACCTGCCTTCTAATTTCACTTGCTACTTTTCTACTTTCTGTTACCAGCTTTACTTTCTTCCAATTTGAGCTATCCCTCACGTTCCCATCCCCAACAAGCTAGCTTAAACCCTCACTAACAGCACTAGCAAATCTCCTTGCAAGGATACTAGCCCCGGTCCTGTTAAGGTGTAACTCGTTCATCTTGTACAATGGCAAAAGGAGCCCATGTGGCCACATTGGTACTATCAATGAAGCTCTGCTTGCCTGGGAACACAGACACTGAAAAAGGTAAAATTCCCCCTTTGGCTGTTGTTTTCCTTTAAACTGATGAAATCCTTGAATTCAGCAAATAATACAATGGTGACTGGAGTTGGCATCAGTGCCATCCAGGCTCTGCTCAGCTGATAGCCCTTCCCAGAGGTAGCTTGAAAGAAGCCAGTCACATTGAAGTTTAAAGCAGCAGTGGCCTTTACCACCAGGATTGGAGGGCTGACTGTGTAGATGGCAAAGTTTCAAAACTGCACCCCTGCCCCCACCCCCCACCCACAATGAAGCACAAGTAGCAAAGAACGAGCTTCTCACAAATATGATCATGTGGCTCTGGCATTGTTCATAAATCTGCCCTTCACCAATGTGTATAGAATTCTTCATCTTCTGGCTTACATAAGGCAAGAAGAATTCCCAAAGTAATTGCCACCTATGCAACAGGGGCAAGTCCCTGTGATTGTGGCATGAGCAAAAAAAAGGCTAGCTACAAAATGAAAAAACAAAGTTTTAAACAGCAAAAACTACAAATCTGCAACTGCACTGTCACTTGAGTAGCCAAATTATGTATATCATTAAGAATTCCAGTTGTGAAAATGAGGAATTCACCTGGTTTGTAGCACAAAATATTGATGATATTGTATTTGAAGAGCAAAAGTCAGAAAATGCAAGTGAGGGTTGCCCTGCTTTAAATACATATTTTTTTCCCCATTAATGAGGCTCAAGCACTCTAGCAGCATGAACTTTCAGCACAACCCAGTCGTCACTTCATCAAATCAGCACCCAGACCCTGATTTTCCAGATGTATCCTTGTATCACAACCATGGAGATAAAAATCTTTTCAATTACAAATTATTTGAAAATTCACAGCCATAGTTAGATCAGTAGCAAGTATTGAATTGTTATCCTGTCTTAATTTTTGACTACATTATTACAATATTTTAAATCAAGCTTTTTAAATCAATATCTATATCATTGTAGAATATTTTTTGTTAAGCAGGATTATAGATATATCCGCTGATAATGATTGCTAGTTAGGATTCATAGTTTTACCATTTCTAGATGTACAAAGGACATGATTTCTAGGCTTTGAATGGAAGCCATAATTATTCTTTCAAAAGTGGCATTGTATTTTTTTTTTGCAATTAGAAAGGTTTAAAGCAAAATATAATAGTATGACAAATTTTGTACTGTGGATAAATTCTAACCCACCTTAGCTATTTTTATTTCATTACATGCAACAGCGAGTACTAATTCTTTATCCTTTTCAAGTTTCTCAGCTAATCGATCTATGTCATTAAGTTCCTTCGAGAGCTCCTGGTTCTTGTTAGTCAACTTCTTTACTTGGCAGGATACATCTTCTTTACTTTGCAACAAGCCATGGATTTGCCTCTCCAAAGTATGATTTGTCTTCTCTAGCTGCTCAATCTGAAAGCATAATAAAGTAACTTCTCTTTTTCATTAATTACCCTTCCCCACCTCCAAGATAAATCCATGACATTAAAGGAAGCAAAAATTCACACTTATGTAGTATCTGTCATCATGTAGCTTCACTCCTATCTGTCCCAAAACAGTCAGGATATAGGTCATAGAATAGTACAGCATAGAAGGCACATCAAGTCTGTGTGGGCTATCTTTCAAAGAGCAAGCTAGTTGGTCCCACGCTCCCATATCCCTACATTCTTTTGCTCCTTCAAGTATCATCAAATTCTCTTTCAAACTGTTTCCACCATCCTATCGGGGAAGGCATTTGAAATCCTAAGCAGATATTGCATAAAAAAGCTTTTCCTTATGCAACCTTTGGCAAAAGAATCAATCAGCTTAATCTGCACCCTCTGCTTCAGCCATTGTAAACAGAGTAAATAAAGAGAGAGCTCGTACCCTTCACGATTTCAAGTACCTCAATCAAATCTCTTAGCCTTGTCTGCTTTATAGAGGACAACCCCACCTTCGTCAGTCTATTCAAGCAACTGTAATTCCTCATTCCCAAAAATCATCCCAATATCTCTCTTCTGTACCTTCTCCAAATCCTTCACATCTAGCAACTTCTCTAATCCTCTCCTTGAAGGCCTCCCAAATTCTATCTGCTGGGAATTCCAACTTGCCCCAAACTCTAGATAAAAACAAAAAGCTAAAAGCTACTGCGGATGCTGGAAATCCAAAACAAAAACAGAATTACCTGGAAAAACTCAGCAGGTCTGGCAGCATCGGCGGAGAAGAAATCAGTTAACGTTTCGAGCCTTCATGGCCCTTCGGCAGAACTGAAGCATAGTTAGAAGAAGGGAGAAATATAAATTGGTTTAAGGTGGGTGGGGGGGTGGGGGTGGGTGGGGGGAGAGAGAGACATTGAGGGGGTGGTGATTGTGGAGATGAGCAGATAATCAAAAGATGTCACAGACAAAGGGTCAAAGAGGTGTTTTGTCTGAGAAAAGTGCTAATTAAGAATGGAGGACAGGATATTCAAAGTACAGCTCTAGTGGGGGTGGGGTGGAAAGGCTAACAAGGTTTTAGTTTTAGATTTAAAAATAATGGAAGTAGGTGGGGAAAGAAGAATCTATATAAATTATTGAAAAAAAAGCGGGGGGGGGGGGGAAGAAACGGGGTGGGGATGGGGGGAGGGGGGGGAGTTTAAGATCTAAAGTTGTTAGATCTTAAACTCCCCCTCCCCCCATCCCCACCCCGTTTCTTTCCCTCCCCCCCTGCTTTTTTTTCAATAATTTATATAGATTCTTCTTTCCCCACCTACTTCCATTATTTTTAAATCTAAAACTAAAACCTTGTTAGCCTTTCCACCCCACCCCCACTAGAGCTGTACTTTGAATATCCTGTCCTCCATTCTTAATTAGCACTTTTCTCAGACAAAACACCTCTTTGACCCTTTTGTCTGTGACATCTTTTGATTATCTGCTCATCTCCACAATCACAACACCCTCAATGTCTCTCTCTCCCTCTCTCCCCCCGCCCCTACACCCCACCTTACCCCCCCCTTAAACCAATTTATATTTCTCCCTTCTTCTAACTATGCTTCAGTTCTGCCGAAGGGCCATGAAGGCTCGAAACGTTAACTGATTTCTTCTCCGCCGATGCTGCCAGACCTGCTGAGTTTTTCCAGGTAATTCTGTTTTTGTTTTGCCCCAGACTCTGTCTGCCACTACCCCTCCTGCATTAAATCACATTTAATCAACATTCCCATCTCCCCAACCCCATGGGCAGAATTTTCCTGCTGGCGTGCGGGGGCAGGTCCCGCACGTCCAAGCGTAACATGACGCGTGGTGACATCGGGCGAGCGTCCCGACGTCACCACACGCCATCATGATATTTCGTTGAGCGGGTGTGTGATGATATCCGATGTGCACCGGCCATTAATTAATGGGCCACTTAAGGCCCTTGACTCCATCGATGCCGATTTTCCCTCCGCCACCAACGTACTGTGGCAGCAGCATGTACCATCTACAAGGTGCACTGCAGAAACTCATCAAGGCTCCTTCAACAGTACCTTCCAAACCTATGACTGCTACCATCTAGAAGGACAAGGGCAGCAGACACATGGGAACACCTCCACCTGGAGTTCGCCTCCAAGCCACTCACCCTCTGACTCGGAAATATATTGCTTTTCCTTCACTGTCGCTGGGTCAAAATCCTGGAACTCCCTCCCTAACAGCACTGTGGGTGTACCTACACCACATGAACTGCAGCGGTTTAAGGCAACAGCTCACCACTACCTTCTCAATGGCAATTAAGGATGGGCAATAAATGCTGACCTAGCCAGTGATGCCCACATCCCATAAGTGAATTTAAAAAATTGAGCCTCTTTTTTAAATCTCCCTTTAATCTTCCCTGCTGTAAAGAAAAAAAAGAGGAAACAAAGCAACGATGTCCATAATGATTTGTAACGGTTGTTAGGTAACTATCCTTATACGAGATACCAATCAACATGGACATGTGTAAAAAATAATTAGACAACAGTATATTTTAGTGTGGAGGGATGCAGATTTGATTTGCCACTCTGCCAAGCTTCTCATTTGTTTAACATAAGATGTCAACATAGGAAATGGAGAAAGCATTCAACCTTTGTCCATTACACCATTTATTAGATTACAACTTATTAACTCCATTTACTCTCCTTCGATCCATTTTGCTCAATACCCTAAACAACAAAAATCTATTGAATGCAATCTTAAAAGCTCCAGTTATCCCAGCATCTACACCCATTTGGACAGGAAATTCCATTATCCTTTGAGAAAAAGTGCTTCCCAATTTCCTTCCTGAAGAGCCTAGCTCTAATTTTAAGATCATTTCTCTTGTTCTGGATTTTCCCCACCCAAGGAAACAGCTTCTGTGTATCTACTCTATTGAATCCTTTTATTATTTCAAACACCCCAATTCGATTCCCGTTTTAAGGTTTATGCAACCAAAGGTCATAAGAAAATAGAAAGAGGAATGGAAGGAAATAGTGCTGAATCTGATTTTGAGAGATTAGTGGGCAACTGGAGTGTACTATAGTGGGGAATCATCTAACTATCACTGATCACAACATAATTGAGTTGAAAAGAATTATGGAAAGAGACTTGAAAATATCAACAGTAAAAATGCTCAATTGGAGAAGAGTTAATTTCAGTGACTAGCACAGGTAGGTAGGAAAAGACTATTGCAGCATAAAACAGTAGCGGATCAATGAAAGACAGATATTCAGTGGAGAGGTAGTTCAGCAACTAATGAACTAATTAGGTGTATTTCTTTGAAGAGAAAAGGTAGCATCAAAGCTACTGTGCCTTGGATGAAAAAGGGAATAAAAGCTAAAATAAATCAGAAAAGTGAGGATTAAGACAAATGTCAGGACTAAGATTCCGCTAATAAGGAAGAACGTGCAAACTACAGGATGAAATTGAAAAAGTTAATGGGGAGGCTAGAAGAGGTTACAGAAAAGATTAGCAAGGCAATATTAAATTGAACTCAAACATTTTATGAAAATATAAAAGTCAATCACTTGGTAGTACAGAACTTGAATATTGCTGAAAAGAGGCATGTTGCTGAAGATTTTCATCTTGCATTCATCAGGACAAATGCCAAATTTCAAACTGTCACAACAATTTATATTGCAGGAGAAAAGCATGCCGATTGGTTGGAAAGTCACGCAGAAAGCAATGGGGGAAATTATAGGCTCCCCAAGCTCTTGCATAATTAAAAAAAAGGCTTGAACATATTCCTTTTGTTTGCAGAAAAAGGGTCCTTGTATATGAATGTTGCTTCCAGCACGCATAATGAGACACATAATGAGCTCAACTGATTATCTTAAAATGATTGTTAGTGTAGGTATTACGCATTCCAAATCCATTGGTTACCCCACAATTTCTGCTGTTTTGTCCTCTACTGTGAAGACAGGCACAAGATACCTGTATCTGTTTAATGTCTGTGACACTTAATTCCCCAATATAAATTTCTTCTGTCTCAGCCTCTAAGAAACCCACATTTTCTTTTGCTAATCTCTTCCTTTTTAGAGAGTCGTAGAAGCTTTTAATCATTTTCATACTTCACGTTACTTTACTTTCCTTATTTTCTTCCTAGTAATCAATTTCTTCACCATCTTTTGCTACTCTTTAAAACCGTCCCAAACTTCTGGCTTATTGTGCTTTGTGGCAAAATCATAAGCCTCTTTTCTAAGCCCTTTTTAAAAATCTAATACCATCTTCAACTTCTCTAGTTAACCATAGCTGTGCCACTTTTCAGTGGAATTTTCATGGAAAATTATTTAAATATTTCCCATTACTTACCTAATGTCATATGTTTTAATCTAATTTCTCAATCTACCTGAGCTGACATGCTCCTTTATCTCTAATTGGCTTTTTAAAAAATTTAGAACCCTAGTTTCAGACTTAACAACTTTCAAACTCAATATGATATTCTGCCATATTATGACCACTCTTTAGAGTCTGTTTTACAATAAGGTTACTAATTAACCCTGTCTCCTTGCAAATTACTGGAACTAAAATAGCCTTTTCCCTTATTGGTTCCCTGACATATTGTTCTTGAAAATTGTCTCAAATGCATTTCATGAACTTGTCCTCCAAGCTACTTTTGCCAATTTGATTTGTCCAATCTATAAATGAAAATTGAAGACCCCCACAATTAGCACACACATGCATATTATAGAGAAGATTTGCCCAAATGGATCACCTGATAACTTAGCTGAAAGTTATGATCTTGGCTATTTGTTTTCCTTTCTTTAATCCCTGTGACATCAAGGGCTAAGTCAGATGCAACGTTGTGGCTCAGGACATCTACGCTCTTTCTTGCACTTTCCTGATGAGGGCGAGAAGAAAGAACAAAAACAAGTCAGCCTAATAACTTTATTGTAACTACTTACTATAATTGTAAATAAAGGTCTTCATTTGGTCTTGGAAAAAATATTTTCATAGAACGATACAGCATTGGAGACCACTTTGACCTTTGTGTCAGTAGCCATGATTTAGAGAAAATACCAATAAAACAATTATCTTAGGAATTTGCACAATATTACAATTTGCAAATTTGATAAATTAAATTAATTCATAGCCATTTAAGAATTAGGTTTGTAGAGGCAGTACCACTTTGAGTCTTATGGAAATTCCGAGTAGGGTAGATATGCTAGATGTACATTAGTCATGAGAACAGTGTTATCATTCATAAACTAGTTTTGTAGCTGATTTACATTTGGAAAATACTGTACAGTTGTCCATTACATATTCTACATATACCACATGCAGTTCTATTCAAAAATAAAATACATTATCTTTCTTGGCTTGATTTTCTAAAATTTTATCATGGTATCATAAATCAGATTAAGTAAAATATTGATTATTGATATATTGATAGAAGATGCTGTCGAAGGAGCCTTGGTGAGTTGCTGCATTGCATCTTGTAGGTGGTGCATACTGCTCCACCACACTTCAGTGGTGCAGGGAGTGAACATTTAAGGTGGTGGATGGGGTGCCAGTCAAGTGGGCTGCTTTGTCCTGGATGGTATCAAGCTTCTTGAGTCTTGTTGGAGCTGCACTCATCCAGGCAAGTGGAAAGTATTCCATCACACTTCTGACTTGTGCCTTGTAAATGGTAGACAGGCTTTGAGGAGTCAGGAGGTCAGTTGATATTCCCACCACAGAATTCCCAGCCTCTGACTTGTTCTTGTAGCCACAGTATTTATATATTTGACAATGCCATTGAACGTCAAGGAAGGGTGGTTAGATTATCTCTTGTTGGAGATGGTCATTGTCTGGCACTTGTAGTAGAGGTGTTACTTACCACTTATAAGCCCAAGCCTGAATGTTGTCCAGGTCTTGCTGCATGCAGGCATGGATTGCTTCATTGTCTGAGGAATTGAGCACTGTGTGATCATCAGTGAACAGCCCCACTTCTGACCTTTTTGGAAGGAAAGTCATTGATGATGCATGCAGCTGAAGATGATTATGCCTAGGACACTACCCAGAGGAGCTCCTACAGGAATGTCCTAGAGCTGAAATGATTGGCCTCCAACATGCATTAACTTTATAAAACCATCCTGCCAGCCATTTTTTTTAAACCAAAGTAATTTTGTTTTTTTTATTGGGAGGTGGGGTGTGGGGGTCGGAAATACTCTCTTCCTTAGAAACCACCAACTCAGTTGGAAGAGTTTGGCCTCAAAACACTCCACCCTTTTTTTTTACAAAAAATGTGCTGAAATTCAATCCAAAATTTCTCCCTTATTTCATCTTACATAGAGAACCATTATACTCCTTACACATCTGATCAGTGATATGAATGATACTTTCAAAGTCTGGAGAGGTGTTAACAGTAGCTTTCACCTTCTCACCTGACAAAATGTGTGGGGGAGCTACAGATCACCCAATTAATATAGCTATATTGCAAGATGAGACAGTGAGTTGTTTTATTATACCTTTGGCGATTTCTATTATGTTTTAATAACAATTTATTTCTCAACTTTCATACAGTTTGGTAGCTCTTTAAGCTACTGTCTGTTAGTGGAAATATTACAATACTGTTTGCCATCCAAAGATTCACACCCCAGGAATCTGGGAATACAATGAAAGAATTGCCTGACGATCAGCAGGGAATGAATTATATGGAAAACAACACTACACCCAGCCAACCAAGCTCCAGAGTCCAGAAAAATATTACTAGTTTCCAACATACCACATACACCTGCTTGTACATTTGGAAAACCAGACAGGCATTATATTATAGTTTCCAATAATTTCATATAAAATATACAAAAGTCTTGATATAAGTGCAGCTGAAAATCATATGTTTTGATTTCTGTTGGGTATGCATGTCAAAGGAAAGCAAGTTATATATACTCCACTTGCAGTTGTGAGGTTACAAGAAGAGGATGAGGCAAGTCAAAGGGGAGACTACCATATCTTTTTCCCTCTAAAATTTCTTTTGAATGCACTACAATTTATAATAGTGGGAAAGAAAAGTCAGAATTCTACTTCCTGCCTCAAAATTTATTTTGCCTCACTAAATATTAATGGAAGTTAGATCATCAAATGTCTTTGCTTACTCACAATAATACTACAAAACCACATAATAATGGCTTGCCACAGACATAGTTGAGCATTGCTTGCATACAATTTTGGAAACAAATTAAGCATCCCTCACATATGCTTTGCATAAACAAATGGATCATTTTTGGCAAAGTTATCCTTTTCCTCTATAGTTTCCCGCCATTACCTTTCCTCCTATACCAGCAACAATGCCAAACCCAGCTGTCAACAGAAGGTAAAGGATTGTAGAATTGGGAAGAATAACCACAGAAAGGCAAAGACCAACAGTGCAACTAAGACCAAGAATGCAAGAGTGGTGTCTCTAAAGCCACTGTTATACTAGGACTCATTTAGTCTGAATTCCAGAACCATGGAAGCCACCAGTTGACTATAGTCCCAGACAAAAAAAAGGAAATTGGTCTATGATTCTGCCACCAGTATAAACGAGTCAGATTTATCAGCACCAACACCTTGTTGTCACTAATGAACATTATTTCATGTACTAGTGCATGTTTAGTTTAGCTCAGATTACAAGAGCACTCCAAGTTGCAGTTTTAAAATGACCAATTTGAAAGCTCTCAATGGTAGGAATGCACCACTTTTCCTTTTGTCCTCATCAAGCACTCTTATGTCAGCTTTCTTTAAGCTACTGTCTGTTAGTGGAAATATTACAATACTGTTTGCCATCCAAAGATTACAATGAGATACAAAGGTTAAAAACCCACCATGCAGTTTCAATAATGGCCCTCAATCCCGAGCAGCACTCTCTATTGGATTAACATGCCTCATCTGCTGTTAGAGATCTTCCTTTGGAAAATGGAACACCAGGGAGGTACGGAGCATCAACCACGAGCCTTCATAGGTTGCTTCAGAGTTTAATGGAGCGGAGAAAAATGAACAGGATGGAAACCAGCAGAAATACATCAGAAGTAGTTCAGCATAAAGTGAAAAATTTCCAGCGTAGAGCAGGAACTTCCATCCAAGACCCACGTAGCAATATAATTCTGAGAAACCAGCAGGATAATGATGTACAGTAAGAAGCTTAGCTGGTAACAGTTGCAGGTAAGGGTGGGACTGCTAACTATGGATAGCTACCTTCAAACTTGAAGTGACTGAATTACAGAGCAGCCACATATAGTTCAGACTGATCCTGATGGCAGACGAATTCAGGGCTCCAGAAATCAAATTCAGAGTCCCATTGAAAAATGCAAAGTTAAAAGACAGAACATCTCCAACAAGAAAGAATCTTGCCACCTACTCTAGACATTTAATGGCATTGCTATCAGTAAAACCCCCACCCACCATCCGAGAGATCACAATTGACTAGAACTTAACTGGACCAGCCATCTATGCACTGTGGCTATAACAGTAGAGCAAAGGTTGGGTTATTTTGCAGCAATAATCTCATCTCCTGACTCCCCAAAGTCTTTCTACCTTCTACACCAAACAGACTGCAGCAGTTCATGAAGATGGCTCACCACCATCTTCTCAAGGGCAATTAGGGATGGGCAATAAATGCTGGACACCCACATCCCATGAAAGAATTTTAAAAACAAATGTGATGTAATATTCTCCTTATACCTGGATGAGTGCAGCTTCAACAACATCCAGAATAAAAGCAGCCCACTTCACTGACACCCTCATCGGCACAGAAGCAGCAGCGGGTGACCTTTTACAAGATGACTGCAGCAACTCTCCAAAAACTCCTTCAACACCTTCCAAACCCGGAATCTGTACCACCTGGAAGAACTGGGGCAGCAGGCACCACCTGCAAGTTCCCCTTCAAGTCACACACTATCCAGACTTGGAACTATATCGCATCCCTTAATCGTCACTGGATCAAAATCCTGGTACTTCCCAACAGTACTGAGAGTGTACCTACATGACACAGACTGCAGTGGTTCAAGAAGGTAGCTCACACTACCTTCTGAAGGGCAATTAGGGATAAACAATAAATGCTGGCTTTACCAGGGACATCTAGTTTCCATGATAAAAGAATCTTACACCACCAGGGAATAGGCTTTAAAACTTGTAGTTTGAAATTGACCTCATAGTTAGGGCTAAAATGCATCCACTATTAAGAGTCAAAGGAAATTAAAACAGCACAATAGAGATTGGGGGAGAAAGGGCAAGGCATGGCAATGAATGTTCAAAGATTGGAGATGCAAAGGAAGAGCAGCTCAATATGCAGTGGACTGCCATTCCAGGAGATATCTTGCATATCTTCACTCCAACTGAATTAGTTAACCATATGATTACAGTCACTAGCTTTTTATTTCCAGGTTTTTAAACTGCCATGTTGGGATTTGAACTCACAGTTGCTGAATTACTACTCCATTCAGGACATCCAAATCTGCACCTCTTTTTATTTTAAAGACCTGCAACCTAAGCAATACTTTTTATAGGTTTAACATTGCCTCTTTGCTTTTGCATTTATGAAATCTAGTATTCTGCATCTCAGGCATCTTTTACACATTTATTTACATAAAAGGGGCATTTTAAATTAGAAATTCAGTTAGTCTGGGTAATCAAATGGGATCGCTTTTTAAAAGGCATTTTCTTTGAATGAGGAAGAAGTTTCCTTACCTAGTTGATGCTGGAAAAACAACCATAAGGGTAAGCGGTTGCTATAGCAACTAGTGGCTTTTATGATTGTTTCAATTGATGCTGTGCAAACTCTTTTGTTAAGGCATTTTTTAAAAAGTTGGTTCAGATTTACGTATAAACGGTTTGTCTCGTTTCCGAAACGCGGAGTGGGGTCATTAAAAGGAATGCAGCAATCATTTGGTTTGGGGGAAAAAAAGGAGGTTTTTAAAAGACGCTTTAAGAATGGGCGAGTATCCAAACATGGGTTTTACTTTAAAACTTTTAAACTAATTTATTTGGTAAAACAAATGCTGATGACAAGTAGCAAAGGGCTCAGATGGAATTGAATTCAGAGAGCCTTGGGTTGCTTCTTTATATACGTATAGTTTTTACCTTGCAGTCAGAGGCTGCCCAACTCCACCTGCGCGTAGGCAACTCTGAAGACATGCTGGTGGGAGAGCGGCGAAGCTTGGTCGTGTGGTCTCCAGGGTGAGTTTTGGTGGAGTGGTACCGGGTGTATTTTTTTTTAAAAACCCTCTTCCCGTTTTTTATATAAATAAAGTATCTCGCTACTTCCAGGAAATATTTAAAGTCCCCCCCCTTTTTTACCCACCCCCCCCACCACCCATCAAGCTGACACCCAGCTCGCTGCTGTCACACGTACCACAGGCTGCGTGGCATTGTGACATCAAGGGGAGGGAGGACTGAAAAGAAAGGGGCAGAGAAAGGCTTAGGTCAGGGACATAAAAAAAAGCACGTACACACACACACAATATTATATATAAACTATTACATGTAAACTGTTTAAAAAAAAAACACACCGACAACTTCACCAAATGAACTCTCCATAGTTCACACCGAACCAGCAAGCCCATGGGGTTATCTACATACTTTAAGCAGAGTGATACTCTTAAATAAATATCAACACAAACCTCAATCTCCACACAGGGTACAACTTGTCGACGCTCAGGTAAAAGACAACTCCTGGGTGATGGGCAGCCGATGAGCGGCTTACCTGGTCACTCCTCCCCGCCCCTTTTCTCCGCCGCCACCTATCGCAATCCGGCTTCCCACAAAGGGGCGGGGCGTTGCGGGATAAGGATCCGGCCAGAAGAACCAATCACCAATATTCCCGGGCCGCCGTTGCCAAGCCCTTCTAACCAATCACAATCCACTCAACCTGCGCTTGGGAAGATGGGGGCGGGAAGTGAAGGCCGAATGGTTTTGGATCTTTCTTCCGCCCCCCCCACCCCCCTCGTCTTTTTTCAAAGTCGGTACTTTGAAAAATTTTCTCGGCTGATTTAATCGAAATGTTATAATGCAAATATCACAGCGCAAAAAAACTTGGCCGTTAGCTCCGCCCAGTACGGCGCCCGTTGCCTAGTAACGCCGCGTGCTTAACAACGGGCAAACAATATAGGTTAGAGGTCATTCATGGCGTCGACCCCCGAAGTGTAGTGTAAGTCTGTTTCTGATTTAAATGACACCCAATAATATCCTTCACTCTATAAATGAATAAAATTTGATGTTAAATAGTAATAATTCACTAAATTATCTCTGCTGCAAAAATAAGAGGCATTACTGAGTGGCAGTAACTGGATTGCGCTTTGAAAAAACTGGCACAGACTTGATTGGCTGAATGGCCTCCTGTGCTATACTCTGATATCTTTCTAAGAATATTATTGATCAAAATTGTGTGACAGTTAACAACACACAATAAATTGTATAGGTCCAGGAAATGAAAGGGCAAGTTAGCAGTACAAATGCAGGACTGGGTTGCAATTTTGTTTTTCTTCATTCAAGGAATGCGGTGTCACCGTCAATTTATTTATTCCTAATTGCCCTTAGGAAAAGCTGCCTTTTTGAACCACTGCCATCCCTGATGTGCAGGTACACGCACAAGGCGATGAGGAAGGGATTTTCAGGATTTTAACCCAGCGACCATGAAGGAACAGCAATATATTTCCAAGTCAGAATAGTGCATGACTTGGAGGGGAACTTGGTGGTGTTCCCAGGCAGCTGCTGCCCTTTTCTCTTTCTAGGTGTTGAGGTCATGGCTTTGGAATGTGCTGTTGAAGAATTCTTGAGTTGTTGCAATGCATTTTGCAGATGGTGCATGCTGCAGCCCTGATGTGCCTGTGGTGAAGATAATGCCAGTCAAGCAGACAGATTCGGCGTGAATGCTGTCGACTCAGCAAGGATGTGCTGGCCCTGGAGAGGGTCCAGAGAAGGTTCACGAGAATGATCTCAGGAATGAAAGGCTTAATATATGAGGAACGTTTGAGGACTCTGGGTCTATACTCGAAGTTTAGAAGGATGAGGGGGGATCTGATTTGAAACTTACAGAATACTGAAAGGCCTGGATAGAGTGGACGTGGGGAAGATGTTTCTATTAGTAGGAGAGACTAGGACCCGAGGACACAGCCTCAGAGTAAAGGGAAGACCTTTTAGAACAGAGATGAGGAGAAACTTCTTTAGCCAGAGAGTGGTGAATCTATGGAATTCATTGCCACAGAAGGATGTGGAGGCCAGGTCATTGAGTGTATTTAAGACCGAGATAGATAGGTTGTTGATTGGTAAGGGGATCAAAGGTTACGGGGAGAAGGCGGGAGAATGGGGTTGAGAAACTTATCAGCCGTGATTGCATGGCGGAGTAGACTCAATGGCCAAATGGCCTAATTTCTGCTCCTATGTGTTATGGTCTTATGAGCTTCTTGAGTACAGTTGGAGTGGCACTCATCCAGGCAAGTAGGAAAATTCCATTACACTCCTGACCTGTGCCTTGTAGATGGTGGACAGGCTTTAGGGAGTCAGAAGGTGAGTCACTTTCCACAGAGAACCCTACCTTTGACTTGCTCTTGTAGCCATAATATTTTTGTCACTGTTCCAAATAAGTTTCTGGTTAATGGTGGAGGATTCAACAATGATAATGCTGTTGAATGCCAAGGGGAGGTGGTTAGACTCTGTCTTTAGTTAGAGATGCTCATGTTGTGTGGCATGTGGCATGGGATGCCATGTGCTACTTATCAGAGCAGCCTGAATGTTGTCCAGTTCTTAGCACATGTGAGCACAGACTGCTTCATGATCTGAGGAGTTGAGAATGGAACTGAACACTGCAATCATCAGCAAACATCCCCACCTCTGACTTTATGTTGGAAGGAAGATTATTAATGAAGCAGCTGAAGATGGTTGGGCTTTTGATATTGACCTGAAGGACTCTTGGAGCGATGTCCTGGAGTTGAGATGATTGACGTCCAATAACCACAACATCTCTTTTGCTAGGTATGACTCAAACCAGTGAAGATTTTTTCCCCTGATTTCACAGAAACATAGAAAATAGGAGCAGGAGTAGGCCATTCGGCCCTTTGAGCCTGCTCCGTCATTCATTATGATCATGACTGATGATCCAACTCAATAGCCTGCTCCCACTTTCTCCCCATATCCTTTGATTCCTTTTGCCCTCAAGAGCTATATCTAACTCCTTCTTGAAAACAAACAATGTTTTGGCCTCAACTACTTTTTGTGGTAGCGAATTCCACAGGCTGGTGAACCTCGGGGTGAAAATATTTCTCCTCATCTCAGTTCTAAATGGTCTATCCTGTATCCTCAGACTGTGACCCCTGGTTCTAGACTCCCCCACCATCGGGAACATCCTTCCTGCATCTACCCTGTCTAGTCCTGTTAGAATTTTATAGGTTTCTATAAGATTCTCCCTCATTCTTCTAAACTCCAGTGAATATAATCCTAACTGATTCAATCTCTCCTCATATGTCAGTTCCGCCATCCCAGGAATCAGTCTGGTAAACCTTCGCTGCACTCCATCTGTAGCAAGAACATCCTTCCTCAGATAAGGAGACCAAAACTGCACACAATATTCTAAGTGTGGTTCACCAAGGCCCTGTATGATTGCAGCAAGACATCCCTGCTCCTGTACTCGAATCCTCTGGCTATGAAGGCCAATATACCATTTGCCTTCTTTACCGCCTGCTGCACCTTCAACGACTGGTATACGAGGACACCCAGGTGTCGTTGCACATTCCTCTCTCAATTTATAGCCATTCAGATTATAACTGCCTTCCTGTTTTTGCTACCAAAGTGGATAACCTCACATTTATCCACATTCTATTGCATCTGCCATGCATTTGCCAACTCACTCAGCTTGTCCAAATCACCCTGAAGCATCTCTGCATCCTCCTCACAGCTCACCCTCCCACCCAGCTTTGCATCATCTGCAAATTTGGAGATATTACATTTAGTTCCCGCATCTAAATTATTCATATCTATTGTGAATAGCAGGAGTCCCAGCACCCATCCCTGTGGTACCCCACTAGTCACTGCCTGCCATTCGGATGATTTCAGTGATTTCAATTTTACTAGAGCCCATTGGTACCAACTTGGTCAAATGCTGCCTGTCAAAGGCAGTCGTCTCTAGAATTCAGCTCTATTGTCCATGTTTGGACCAAGGCTGACAGTGAGTGGTCCTGGCAGAATCTGAATTGAGTGTTAGTGAACAAGTTATTGGTGAATAAGTGCAGCGTGATAGCAGTAATAAATGACCCCTTCCAACAGTTAGCTGATGATTGTGAATAGATTGAGGAGCTGGTAATCAGTTGGATTGATTTTGTCCTGCTTTTTGTCGACAGGCCATACCTGGTCAATTTTTCACATTGTTGGATACATGCCAGTGTTGTAGCTGTACTGAGACTGCTTGGCTAGAGACATGGCTGGGGCTGGAGAACAATTTTTTATCAATACAACCATGGTGTTATCGGAGCCCATGGCCTTTGTTGTATCCAATTAATTCAGCTGTTTGTTGATATCAGGTAGGGTGAATCGAATTGGCTAAAGACAGGCATCTGTGATATTTGGGACCTTAGGAGGAGGCTGAGATGGATCATCCACTTGGCACTTCTGGCTGAAGATGCCTGCAAATACTTCAGTTTTGTCTGTCACATTCACATGCTGGGTTCTGCCATCATTGAGGATGGGCTGTTCATGAAGTTTCCAACTCCCCTTATATACTTAATTGTCCACCACCATTCACAAGTGAATATGGCTAAACTGCAGAGTTTTGATCTGATCCATGGGTTATGGGATTTCTCAGCTCTGCCTATAGCATGCTGCTTCCACAGTTTAATATGCATAGAGTGCTGTGTTGTTGCTTCAGAAGATTGGCACATCAGTTTTGAGTGTGAATGGTGTTGCTCCTGGCTTGCTTTTCTACATTCCTCATCAAGGCAGGGTTGACCCCTGGCTTGATGATCATGGTACATAAAAACATAGAGTAATAGGAGCAGGAGTAGGCCACTCAGCCCTTTGAGCCCACTCGGCCATTCAATGAGATCATGACTGATCTTCTAGTTCAGCACCATTTTCCTGCACTATCCCTGTATCCCTTGATGTTTTAAATATGTAGAAATCTATCGATCTCAGTCTTGAACACAGTCAACGACTAAGCCTCCACAGCCTTCTGGGGTAGAGAATTGCAAAGATTTACCACCCTCTGAGTGAAGAAATTTCTCCTCATCTCAGTCCTAAATGGCCTGCCCCTTATTCTAAGACTATGTTCCCTGGTTCTAGACTCCCCAGCCAGGTGAAACATCCTTCCTGCATCTACCCTGTTGAGCCCTGTGAGAATTCTGTATGTTTGAACGAGATCACCTCTCATTCTTCTAAACTCCAGAGAATAAAGGCTCAGTCTATTTAATCTTTCCTCATAGAACAATCTGTCCATCTCAGGAAGTAGTCTGGTGAACCTTAGATGCACTCCTTCTGTGGCAAGTATATCTTTCCTTAGGTAAGGAGACCAAAACTACACACAATACTCCAAATGCAGTCTCACAAAGGCTTTATATAATTGCAGTAAGACACCTTTACTCCTCTAATCAAACCCTCTTGCAATAAAGGCCAACATACCTGTCATGAAGCTATTAATTTATATGATATTATTGGAAAATATTTTTCTTTTAAATAGAGGTTTAGTCTGTGGGTGCGTCTTAATTGGATTAAAACCAGCTAGTCTGGGTGCTTTGATGTGTACTAGTTTTGATATGTAAGAGAGATAGAGTGCATTTGCATTTTTTGAATAGAGCATTCAAGAAGTAGGGTGAAAAATTATACCTATCTAGCAGATACCAAGCCATATGTTTATATTACTAACAAAATTGGTACTATGAAAGGAGTTTCATTGTTAGAGAGGTTTAGTTCAGAGGTTGTTGATACAATGAGAATTAACATTCAGTGGGCAGTGGTAGGTATAACTTCAGCAGTTTTCGGGTGCGCGGAGCAGAGACAATGTGAGATCTAAAGGCAGCTGTAAGCCTCCAACTGGCTCCACAGGAACCAAAGTGAAAAGAGCCTCATTTTGAACTCATAAGGTGAAAATGAAAATTGCCTGATGTCTGGTTAAATCTATGGGTTGCTGTTGCCTTAATGGAGATTACTTTGGGAATTTGTTAAATGTTATTATAGTAGTAATTTGAAGCCAAGTGTATATATATTTTAACCTGTGTAAATTAATAAAATGTTTTATTTGGTTTAATGCAAAGCCTCAAGAACTGGTGGACTGATTCCTGAATTTAGAGTTGCATCTCAAACATAACACTTAAAATTATAGGTTACAACAGTTGTTTAAATTTTCCCTCTGGGATTTTTAAATAACTCCACTTTACCAACTGCATTGTCATAACAATAACATTTGCCTTCTTAATTGCTTGCTGTACCTGCATGTTAACTTTCAGTGACTCATGAACAAGGACAACCAAGTCTCTTTGAAGTTCAACACTTCTCATCCACTCACCATTTAAGAAATACTCCTATTTCGGTTTTCCTACCAAAATGGATAACCTGACATTTCTCCACATTGTATTCCATCTGCCATATTTTTGCCCACTTGCTTAGCCTCTCCAAATCCTCTTGAAGCATCTTTGCATCTTCCTCACAGCTCACATTTCCACCTAGTTTCATGTCATCTGCAAACTTGGAAATATTATATTTAACCCTTACATCCAAATCATTAATATAGATTGTGAATAGCTGGGACCCAAGCACTGACCCTTGCAATACCCCACTAGTCAGAGCCTGCCAACCTGAAAAAAAACCATTTATTCCTACTATGTTTTCTCTCCGTTAACCAGCTCTCAATCCATGCCAGTATATTGCCCCCAATCCCATGTGCTCTAATTTTGTTTACTAACCTCTTGTGTGGGACCTTATAAAAAGCTTTTTGAAAATCTCCATATACCACATCCACCAGTGCCCCCTTATCTATTTTGCTAGTTGCATCCTCAAAAAGCTCCAACAGGTTTGCTAAACATGATTTCCTTTTCATAAATCCATGTTGACTCTGCCCAATCCCACCATTATTTTCTAAATGTCCTGTTGTCACATCCTTTATTATAGATTCTAGCATTTTTCCCTGCAACTGATGTCAGGCTAACAGATCTGTAGCTCCCTGTTTTTTCTCTCTTGCCTTTCTTAAATAGTGGGGTTCCATTTGCCACCTTCCAATCTGCAGGAACCATTCCAGAGTTTATAGAATTTTGAAAGATGATCACCAATGCGTCTACTATCTCTATAGCCACCTCCTTCAACACTCTGGGGTGTAGATTATCAGGTCCAGGGGATTTATCTCTAAGTCCCATTAATTCTCTAATACTTTTTTTTTTACTAATATTAATATCTTACAGTTCCTTGTTTACGCTAGTCCCTTGATTCTCCATTATTTCTGGGAGGTTTTTAGTATTTTCCACCGTGAAGACAGACACAAAGGCCGGGATTTTCCGTGCCCGCTGGTGTCGGGCGTGCTCAGTGGCGTGAGCGGACAATATGGTGCGATCGGTTTCATGGCGGTGTGAAACCAGTTTGCGATCATCTGCTCAGCCTGCCGATGGCAGGCCACATTTCCCGCCATCAGACATCATGAACCTCATTGTAATACATCTGCATATCATTATTAGGCCAGCCCAGTGGAATCATTCCCCCACCCCCCACCGCTGGATTGTCCGCCCACGTCGATGGGAAAACATACCGATGTGTTTCACAATAGCATATACAAGGTGTTCACTTGGCGGGATGCACTTCGCCCGGGACTTCTAGGTTTGTTTGCCTCACTGGCTTCAGGTAGCACTCGCAGTCATCAACGCCAGGCTTCATAGACAGCACCACATCACTTTTAGGGGGGCTCATGGGTAGGTCTCTACCTACGAGATCAGCCATATATATGGGTGGCTTTTCAATAGCTGCAGGGCCAGGGCTTGCTTGGGAAAGAGGGAGAAGTGGCCCCAGGCAAGGGAAGAGGCTGCAGGATGAGGGCTGTGCTGGGGAAGGAGGGCATCCCAGGGTGTGTGTGGGGGCACATGTTGATTTGTGCAAGTTGCCTCAAGATGGTGAGGGCTAAGGGTGCATTCTCCAGAGGAAGTGAGACCAGGTGGACATGTGAGGGTATGTGTGTGAGAATAGGTGCTGATGTCCTTTGAGCTGGCAGTGAATGAGTGAATGTGTGATGGGCTTGAGCGCAAAGAGATGGTTGCATCGGATGAGATCATCCATCCTCTACATTGGATGGCCAAACTCTTCTATGCAGCATTGGGACTGATTACCACTGCCATCGCCAAGCCAGATTAGTGAGGTTGTGCCCATCCTATGGCCAGAGCAGGGGTAGAGGACATCACAGCAAGCCTCCACTGCACGCAAAAGGTGCTCAAGGGATGCGTCATTGAACCTGGGGCCTGCAGTCTTTTTGCCTTTCAGGGCCATATTGTCTTTGTAACAGTTGTGAGCTGGAAGCACTGAGAGGTATGCATGCAGCTGCACTTTAAATATGGCGCCTGGCGTGATGAAGCAACGAGATGATGGCGTGGCAATTGAATGAGAGCCTGCCCACCATGGAAACAGCATGTTTCCCGGGAATGCATAATTAATGCCATGGGTTTGGGACGACATGGCATGAAAAACTGTCATTGAGGACGCCAGGTAAAAGGTAGTTTTACCAGCCCACTACCGCACTTCGTGCAAATCTGGGACGTTTCCATCCAAAGTATTTGTTTAGTTTCTCTGCCGTTTCCTTATTCCCCATTATAAATTGTCCTGACTCCACTTGTAATAGACCCACAGTTGTTTTTGTTAATCTTTTCCTTTTTACATTCTTATAGAAGCTCTTGCAGTCCTTTTTTATGTTTCTCACTAGTCCACTCTCATATTCTATTTTCCCTTTCTTAATCTTTTTCTTAGTCCACCTTTGCAGAATTCTAAAATGCTCCCAATTCTCAGGCTTCCCATTTTTTTTTTGGAAACTTCATACTCCTCTTCCTTTGGTCAAATACAATCCTTGATTTCTTTCATTAGCCACAGTTGGAACACTTTTCTTGCTGGGTTTTTGTGCATTAAAGGAATGTATTTTATTTGTAAACCATGTAATAGTTCTTTAAATGTTAGCCATTGCCAGTCTATCATCATACATTTTAATCTTATTTTCCAATCCACCATAGCCAATTTTCCCCTCACGCCTTCATAGTTTCCTTTGTCTAGAATTAAGACCCTAGTCTCTGATTGAACTAGATCACTTTCAAACTTAATGTAAAATACTATCATATTAAGGTCACTCTATCCTAAAGACTCCTTTATGACAAGATTATTAATTAGCCTTTTCTCATTGCACAATACTAGATCTAAAATAGCCCATTCCCTAATTGGTTCCTCAGCGTACTGCTCTTGAAAACTATCTCGCGCACTTTCCAAGAATTTGTCCTTTACAACATTAGTACTAATTAGGTTTACCCAGTCTATATATAGATTGAAATCCCCCATGATTACTGTATTACCCTTGTTACGCTCACCCATGATTTCCTGATTTATACGGTGATTTACATTGCCACCACAGTTTGGTGGCCTATAAACAACTGCCACCAATGTTTTCTGCCACTTGCTCTTTCTTAGTTCCACCCAAACTGATTCCACATCTTGATCTTTAGAACTCAGGTCAACTCTCACTACAATACTAATGCCCACTTCAATTAACAGAGCTACCCCAAAACCTTTTCCCAGCTTCCTGTCCTCCCTGAATGTCACATTCCCTTGGATATTCAAGTCCCAGCTTTGGTTTCCTTGTAGCCACTGTAATGGCTATCAGGTCATATACAAAGGTACGAACATAAGAAATAGGAGCAGAAGAAGGCCATTTGATCCCTCCAGCCTGCTCCGCCATTCAATAAGATCATGGCTGATCTGATTGTGTTTTGAATTCCACATTCCCATCTAACCCCGATAACCTTTGATTCCCTTGCCTAACAAGAATCTATCTACCTCTGCCTTAAAAATATTCTATGACCCCGCCTCCACCACCTTCAGAGGCAGAGAGTTCCAAAGTCACACAACCCTCTGAGAGAAAAAAATTCTCCTCGTCTCTGTCCTAAAAGGACAACCCCTAATTTTAAACAGTGCCTCTAGTTCTGGACTCACCCACCAGAAGAAATATGCCTTCCATGTCCACCTTGTCAATACCATTCAGGATCTTATATAATTCAATCAAGTTATCCCTCACTCTTCTAAACTCCAGTGGAAACAAGCCTAGTCTATCTAACCTCTCCTCATTCCAGGTATCAATCCAGTAAAAACAAAAAACTACTGCGGATGCTGGAAATCCAAAACAAAAACAGAATTACCTGGAAAAACTCGGCAGGTCTGGCAGCATCGGCGGAGAAGATAAGAGTAAGGGTCATGAGGACTTGAAACGTCAACATCAATCCAGTAAGCCTGCTCTGAACTGCCTCCAACGCATTTACATCCTTCCCTAAATAAGGAGACCAAAACTGCACACAATATTCGAGATGTGGTCTCACCATTGCCCTGTATAACTGAAGCATAACATCCTTACTTTTATGTTAAATTCCTCTTGTAATAAAGGATAACATTCGATTAGGCATCTTAATTATTTGCTGTACCTGCAGACTAACTTTTTGTGACTCTTGCAATAGAACACCTAGATCCCTCTGCATCTCAGAATTCTGCAGCTGTTCTCCATTTAAATAATACTCTGCTTTTTTATTCTTCCTGCAAAAGTGAACAACTTCACATTTTCTACATTATACTCCATCTGCCAGATTTTTGCCCACTCACTCAACCTATCCACATCCGTCTGCAACCTCCTTATGTCCACTTCACAACATACTTTCCTACCTATCTCTGTGTCATCTGCAAATTTAGCTACCATGCCTTCAATCCCCTCATCTAAGTCATTGATATAAATTGTAAAAAGTTCAGGCCCCAGCACAGACCCCTGCAGGACTCCACTCATCACATCCTGCCAATCAGAAAAAGATTTAAACCATTTAAAAGTTGTTCACTTTTGCAGGAAGAATAAAAAAGCAGAGTATTACTTAAATGGAGAACAGCTGCAGAATTCTGAGGTGCTGAGGGGTCTAGGTGTTCTAGTGCATGAGTCACAAAAAGTTAGTCTGCAGGTGCAGCAAGTAATTAAGATGGCTAATCGAATGCTACCTTTATTATGAGAGGAATTGAACATAAAAGTAAGGATGCTATGCTTCAGTTATGCAGGCCATTGCTGAGACCACATCTCGAATATTGTGTGCAGTTTTGGTCTCCTTATTTAAGGAAGGATGTAAATGCAATGGAGGCGGTTCAGTTCAGGCTTACTGGATTGATACCTGGAATGAACGGGTTGTCTTATGAGGAAAAGTTAGATAGACTAGGCTTGTTTCCTCACTTACTCTTTTCATTTTTAAAAACCTGTAGAAACCCTTGCTATCTGTTTTTATATGTCTAGTTAGCTTCCTCTCATACTCTTAATTTCTTTCTCTTGATTAACCTTTTAGTCATTCTCTGCTGTTCTTTATATTCTGACCAATCACCTGACATGCCACTCATCTTTGCGCAGTTATATGCTTTTTCCTTAAGTCTGATGCTTTCCTTAACTTTAGTTAATCACAGATGGTGGGTCCTCCCCTCGGAATTTTTCTTTATAGTAGGAATATACTTATTCTGAATATTCTGAAATATCCCTTTAAATGTCTGCCACTGCTTCTCTATTGATCTGTCCCCTAGCCTAGTATCACAGTTCACTTCAGCAAGCTCAGCTTTCATGCCCACAATGTTGCCTTTAATTACGTTTAAAATACTAGTCTTAGACCCACTCTTCTTCCTTTCAAACTGGATGTAAAATTCAATCATATCGTGGTTGCTCCTACCTAGGGGTGCCTTCACTATGAGGTAATTAATTAATCCTGTCACATTACATAATACCAAGTCCAATACAACCTGCTCTCTGGTTGGTTCCAATATGTGCTGCTCTAAAAAAGACTATCTCAAAAACATTATATGAACTCCTCATCCAGGCTACTACTGCCAGTCTGATTTTTCCTGTTTATGTGTAGATTAAAATCACTCATGATTATTGCTGTCACTTTATCACAAGCACCCAATATTCTTGTCTCCTTTGTCCTACATTGGGATACTGTTAGGGGGCCTGTGGACCACTCCCACTCATGACTTCTTCCTTTACAATTACTCATCTCCGCCCAAATTGATTCTCCAGCCTGATCTCCTGAATCAAGATCATCTCTAGCTATTGTCCCAACACCATTCTTGATCAACAGTGCTACCCCTCCACCTTTACCTAGCTTCCTATTCTTCTTGAATATCTTTTACCCCTCAATATTCAGGACCCAATCATTGTCATCCTGCAGCCATTTCTCTGAAATGGCTATCAGATGATATTCATTTACTTTAATGTGCCCTATCAATGCATTTACTTTGTTATGAATGCCATGCGCATTAAGATACCGAGCCTTAAGTTTTGTATTTTTGCTATCTTTGTAACATCTAGCCTTGACTATTGGTTTGTCCTTAGGTTTTATCTCTCTGTCCCTTCCTGCTATTTTGTGACCCACATTTCCTATATTACTAGCAATATCTCCTGCTTTGAATCTACCCCTTGATTTGCCACATCTACCTAAGCCCTTGGATGAAGAAGGGAGGGAGGCAGAAAATGGGAAACTACAGGCCAGTTAATTTGATGTCTGTTGTGGAGAAGGTGTTAGAATTGATCATTAAGGAGGTTATAGCTGGGCATACATATATTTGAATTTTTATTTGAGCTGACAATTCATCTATTTTATTGTGAACGCTGCAGGTATTCAGATACTATTTAATTATTTTATTCAATTATATATTTTACCTTTGTTTTTATATATTTTATTAACCTTACCGCCAGTTACTAGACTGTTTTTAACCTTAGGGGCAGAATATTACTCTTATCAGGCGGGCGCGCACCCGACCCGATCGAGCATAAAATGAGGCACGATGACGTCGGGCGAGCATCCTTACATCATCACGCACTCACGCGATATTTCGGTCGGCAGGACCGAAATGCGGGAGTCAACAGCGCGCCCGCTGACAATTAACAGGCCTATTAAGGCCATTAAAGATCTAATTGAATGAAATTTTTCGCTGCCCGTCCAACCTTATGGTTGGCGGGCAGGCGAAAAGGCCAAGTGGCCTTTGGATTTTTTACGAAACCTCATCCACAGGCCGGATGAGGTTTCGATCTGTGATTTTTAAAAAAGTAAAATTTTTTCAAACTAATTTCTAACATGTCCCTGTCACATGAAGGGAATGTGTTATTAGCATTTTTAACTTCTTTATTTTTTATTTTCAAAATTCCTCAGCTCCCTGAGGCAGCTCTGTGCCTCAGGGAGTTTTTAATGCACGCACCCCCCGCGCATGTGTGAACTTCAGCGCTCACGCTCCTCCAGCCCCCACCCCGGCAGCATTGCAGCATGAAATCGCAGTCAGAGCCCAATCGCGGGTGGCGGTCGGCTTCCCGACTACTCCCGGGCCGGCCCGCCGAGCCCACCCAACCGCCAGAAAATCCTGGCCCAGGAATATAATAAACCTTAGTCACTTACCAGATATTCACAAATAACTAGCTTATTCACCTGTACCAGAGTATGACCACTTCCTGAAGGCTAAGAAAGTTAGAAAGCAATAGAGCACCTCTTTCCCTTCCTTCCCTAACTCCCTTCAGTACTCAACTCCCAGCACTCTATTCTAAGTCGCACTTCTTGCAGTAAAGCTACTTATAGCATCTCTTACTTGAACCAAATCCCCAAATATGCTCACTCGGTCTCTGTCTCACTCAGGCCGAAGTCTCCACTCACTGATCGCGTGCCTCTTACTGATCCATTCTTCTCACTCTCACTCACTCACTCACTTTTCCAGAACCACTTCATCCAATTCAGGGTCGTGAGGAGTCAGAGCCTATCCCAATAGGCAATGGGCGCTAGGCTGCGTACACCCAAGAAAGGACGCTAGTCCATCACAGCACACATGCACACGCACACACACGCGCGCACACACACACACCAATCCACCTAACCCGCACATCTTGGACGGTGAGAGGAAACCAGAGCACTTTCTTCTCATACAGAATTGTCCTGCTGAGTGCAAGACGAAAAGCTTCAACAAAAATATATTTTTTTGAGTAAAGATTGCAACGTTTTCCATTGTCTGCTTAGTCTGCTGGATGCCTCTGTGACATTGTTCCTGATGATCAGTGGATGAGCTTACACTATTGCAGCATAGATGATGGCAGATGCTTGTTCTAGTATTTTGCCTAATTTTTCTCAAGTTTGTCAGCTATCCTGCCTAAATGAGGCCGTTGCATTGCAACCAAAAGACCAGAAACATTGTGAGCATGCAGGTGGAATTCAAAGATGGCAAAATGGCCTGTGCTATGAGGAGCTGAGGTGCACTTGGCCTTGGGTCTCCAATTCACTCTAAGGCAGGCTTCATGCTTTCATTGTTCATAAGCTCCATGCAAATGCTGGTTGTGGAATCATCCACATTGGCTGTCAAGTGTTTGAAGCTGCCAAGCACCAATGCCTGCATTACATATGGTTGTGCACAAATGGATTGAGATCATCAAACTTGCATAAATTACTAGCACTTCAGATGTGTGTCTGATGATGCATTAAGAGGTGACTTGATTGAGGTGTACAAAATTATGAGGGGAATAGATAGAGTGGACAGGATAAAATTGTTTCCCTTGGTGGAGAATTCTAGAACTAGGGAACATAGATTCAAGATAAGTGGCAGAAGGTGTAGCGGGGACATGAGGAAGAACTTTTTTATGCAGAGGGTAGTGGGGTGTCTGGAATTTGCTGCCCAAGTTGGTGGTAGAGGCACAAACTCTAAACTCTTTTAAAAAGTACCTGGATCTGCACCTTAAGTGCTGTAACCTGCAGGGCTATGAGCCAGGTACAGGAAGGTGGGATTAGAAAGAGCACCTGGGTTTCCTCGGGCTGGCATGGACAAGATGGGCCGAATGGCCTCCTTCTGTGCTGTAACTTTTCTATGGTTCTATGGTTCTAAGAGTGGGAAGGTTGTATTATTGGATGCCAGCATTGTATACCAGGCTCATGAGTAGGGCACTGAATAACAGGAGAATGAGGGCATTTCAGGGCATTGGGTAAGAGAACATTGGTGCCACAGGATCATGAGTGTTGGGGAGAGAAGAGATAGAGGTGCCTGATAAATATTGCACAGCTGGAGCCCCACTACAGTTGTACAGGGCATTGGTGAGACCACATATAGAGTATTGTGTACAGTTTTGGTCTCCTTATTTAAGAAAGGATATAAATGTGTTAGAAACAGTTCAAAGAACGTTCACTCGACTGATATCTGGGATGGGATGGTTATCTTATGAGAAAATGTTGGATAGGCTGGGCCTGTATCCATTGGAGTTTTGAAGATTGGGAGGTGATCTTATTGAACTATATAAGATCCTGAGGAGACTTGACAGAGAGGATGCTGAAAGGATGTTTCCCCTTGCGGAAGAGACTAGAACTAGGGAACACAGTTTAAAAATAAGGGACATCCCATTTAAGACAGAGGTGAGAAGAAATTATTTCTCTCAGAGGGTCGTGAATCTTTGGAGCTCCCTTCCCCAGAAAGCGGTGAAGGCAGGGTCATTGAATATTTTTAAGGCACAGGTTGTTGACTAACAAAGGAGTCAAAGGTTATTGGGGGTAGGCAGAATGTGGAGTTGAGACCACAAACTGATCAGCCACGATCTTATTGAATGGCGGAGAAGGCTTGAGGGACCGAATGGCCTACTCCTGCTCCTAATTTGTATGTTCGTATGTAGGGCTGAGCCCTTTATGGTGGAGTCACCTCATATAAGTAGAACTTGGTGCCTAAAGAGACCGGATCCTGTGTTATACTGTGAATATGTAAAACCCTCTGGATATTGTGTACCAGGAATAACAGTTACTCATTTTGGTTTTAAAAAATGAATTAACACATTGTTATACCACCCTTGGACCTAAGTATGGAAACTAGCCCAGATTAATGCTTTGAAAGTCTTATCTTTCAGCAGCGAAGCCCCACAAATTTGGTAATAATCTATTTCTTGTGTCCACAATGTAAGACTATCCTAAATTTGGTACTACTTAGCAGGAAATTGATTATCTCATTCAACAAGGCCATAAAGATGACTAACGTAGGAAATGGAAATGTTACGTAGTGGAATAGAGTTAGCTGTTCTATAGTTAGGTTTATGGTATGTTATTGAGATAGAGCACAGTGGGAGCAACCAAAACAGAAAATGTTCTTTCATTATCGGTGCACTTATTACTGAATGGGCGGAACCATCCCAGATTTGCAACAAGTGCGGTAGCAGGCAGGAAAAAAAATATTTTATCCACTGGCTGCAATGGCAGTTTTTCATACCGCCTCATTAATCATGCATTCGTGGGAAACACGCCATTTCGCTGGCGAGCAGGCTCTCATTTGCCCACCACGCTGTCACCTCGCTGTTTCCATGCACTGGGTGCCATATTTGAAGTGCAGCCGCACGCACACCTCTCGGTGCTTCCAGCCGAGTACTGCTGCACAGAAGACATGGCCCCGAAAAGGCGAAAAGGCTGCAGCCCCTCAATTCAATGACATGTCCCTGGAAAACCTTTTGGACCGTGGAGGGCCACTGTGATGTCCTCTACCCCCCACTCTAGCCGCAGAATGTCCAGAAATCTCACCACTCTGAATTGGTAGGCGATGGCAATGGTAATCAGTGCCAATGCTGCACAGAAGAGGTTGGCCATCCAATGCAGAAAGAGGACGAATGATCTCATCCGTGTCGCCAGGATAAGGCAACCAACTTAACACTCTAAACTCACACACTCAAGCCCATCACACATTCACTGGCATCTCACTCACTTCCAGCTCAAGGGACATCACCACTCTCGCTCACACACACCCTCACATCTTCATCTGGCCTCATCTCTTCTGCAGACTGCTTCCTCAGCCCTCATCATCTTGAGGTCACTTGCACAGATCAACTTGTGCCCTCACACACACCCTGGGATACTCCCTTTCTCCAATACAGCTCTCACCCTGCAGCCTCTTCCCTTGCCTGAGGCCACTTCTCCCCCTTCCCCAAGCAAGCCCTAGCCCTGAAGCTGTTGAAAAGCCACCCCCCACCTTATGGCTGATCTGGTAGGTAGAGACCTGCCCATGAGCTCCCCAAGAGTGATGTGGTGCTGTCTGCGAAGCCTGGTGCTGATGACCACTAGTACTGAAGTAGGCAAACAAACCTTGAAGTCCCGAGTAAAGTGCAGCTCGACAGTTGCGTGTCACTTATGTACAGTTGTGAAACACAATGTGCTTAGATGATCCAGCGTGGAGGGATGATTTCGACAAGCTGGGCTTATATTGATATGCAGATGTATTACAACGAAGTTCCCAACGCCCGACATCAGGAAAGTTGGCCCGCCATTGATGGGGAGAGCGGACAATTGCAAACTGGTTTCACGACGTCGTGAAACCAATTTTTGGCTTTCTTGCTTTTTGTCTGCTCATGCCACCAAACACGCCCGCTGCCAATAGGCTGGCCAATGTGTGCAATCATCTGTCTATGATTCCCTCCCTTCTTTCCTTGCCACTTGCAAATATTTCACTGTCTCTCAAAAACCTTATCTGGGAAAACAGAACGGTAAAGAGAGGTCGAGTTGTTGACCTTCAATTCTGAACATCCACAACCTAAGGAATTCTGAGTACTATTTTGTAATCTGCTGATAGGAAGAGGAATTATTTTGAACAGTACAAGTGAATATCAATCTTTTCTGTCCCAAACAGAACCTTGCTTTCATTTGGTGCTCTATCCAGCTGAAAACTAAAGAAAATAACAGAACTAATCATAATTAGATCATGATATCATGCAATCCTAGAGCTCAAACTTGTGTGTCACCGTTTAGAAGTGAGTGACATTTGAAATACTAGATTTCTATCTTGTGTCAATACTTACAATTGAGGCTTTATTAACCTTTGTTGCATGCACTTTTCATCCTGTGTATTCCTGACACAGTTTGACACACTGGAAAGGCATTTCATTGTTTCAAACTTGTGTACTCTCCATGCACACAATTTTCCCTCTAGTAAAAATAATAGAGGGAAAACTGTGCGAGTCATGCATCTGAATTCCTGAAAGCCTTGCCTGGGGTGCATCAAAGACTGAAGCTTTATGCTATTATATTACTTTTTAATGACTTTTTGCTTAATAGTTACTGCTCATGTGGAGCAAATGCAGCAGCTATTTTGCACTAGTAATGTCCTACGGACAGTAGTAAGGTAAACGACCAGCTAATCTTTATTAGTAGCATTTGTTGTGCATGGAATATAGCCTATGACTCTGGGAGAGCCCACTGTTCTTCAAGGACGGCCATGGGACCTTTAACATCCACCTGACCAGGAGGTTTAAACTCATCTGAGGGTTGGCATGTCCAGTGATACTTAGTACTCTCAGAACTGTATTGGAATGTCAGTCTAATTATGCACTCAGGTGGTGAGGGACTTGAAACCACAGTCCTTTGTCTCTGTGGAAGCTGCTACCAACTGAACCAGGTTTATTTCAGGTAGAGAAAATTATTTTTTATATCGTGTTCAAATTTACTTTTAGAGGGCAGCTTCTAGAAAATATCTTAAGATGCGAGGTTTGTCTTTTATTTATACAAAATACATTAAACAGCTTCACAAATTTTATATACATAGAAAATATAATTTTAATCAATGTCTATTATCTCTAAACCATCATTTTCATTCACGTAGGACACAGATTCCACCATCTTCTCTCTAAATACTCCTGAATATTTGGTGTTCGGCTTAATGTTGCTTGATTTTGCAGTGGTGCTAACACCTGAACTGTTTTTGACATCTGTTTTTAAAAAGTTGTCTTCAGCAAAACTTTCCAGATCCCTTGCACTTTCTATATCCTCTACATTTATATTCTCTTTCTTCAAGGCTGCAACAACGGTAGAGGATGATTTCCCGGAGCACAGCCCCATCAGGTAACCACGCAGAAATGCAGTCCGTTGCTTCTTTTGTTCAAATGAGTTTCTTTGAAAAGTGGTGTGTTCTTTTGCCACTGAGATCCCCCAAGACAACCTATTTTTGGAATGAAAGAAAATCGCAATGCATAGGATGTGTTTTTTTTAACAATTATTAAATAAAATAAGTATTATGCATAAAATGAGATCACTGACAGCAAAATTACATCAGATAAATTTTTGAATGTAACATTTCTCTTTCTATGACTGATAGATAAACACCAAAAGAAAAAAGTTCCACACCCATCCAATAAAAAACTGAGTGCATCAGGCACTGAGTAGGCCTTATGAGTGGGCACGAAATAATGCTGGAAGCATTGGAGGATGTCAAATGCTTGAGATTGCATCATAGGTTCTATTATGTCATTGGGCAATCAGCTCAGCATTGCTGCATGTTATTTTTACTGGAATGAAGGGAAGACATAATTTAGGTCTTTAAATTGCATAGATGATATACATTGATGATATACATATAAGTAAGTTACTTTGACTGTCAGCATGAAACAAAAAGAATGAGCTTTCACATATATATAGTACATTATAATCTCAAAGTCTTCACATTTAAGGTATTACTTTGAAGTGTAACTGTTTCTTACATAGCAAGGTCACTTGATTCAAGATGCAAGCAAGATGCACTGGAGAGGGTGTAGTGGAGATTTACCAGGATGCTGCCTGGGGCTGGAGGGTCTGAGCTATGAGGAAAGATTGGATGGGCTGGGGTTGTTTCCCTTGGAGCAGCAAAGATTGAGAGGGCACCTGATAGAGGTGTATACGATTATGAGGGACATAGATAGATTTAAGGTAAGAGGTAGAAGGCTAAGATGGGAGTTGAGGAGAAATCTTTTCACCCAGAGGGTGGTGGGAATCTGGAACTCACTGCCTGAAAGGGAGGTTGAGTCAGAAATTCTCGTAACTTTTAAGAAGTAATTAGATATTCACATGCATTGCCATAGCCTCCAGGACTATGGGCCAAACGCTGGAAAATGGGATTAGTGTAGGCAAATCTTTGTTGACCGGCGCAGACACAATTGGCCAAATGGCCTCCATCTGTGCTGTAAACATTTATGAGGCTATGCCTGACCAGTTAATGTTTTGTTGTTTGGAGAATTTTTGCACTTCTTGCCATGGCATAGTTAATATAAATCTAAACAAATAGGTGGGACATAGATTTAATGGGCTAGATTTTGCCACGGGCTTTGGAATTCCCACGACGGGATCAAATAGGGGTCCCGAGCCCATATCTGCTGACAGTGAGACTGCAATCTTCACAGAGGTGGCTCCTAATTGGCTGCCTCCAAGCTCACTGTCCAGATAAGGACAGTGGGTGGACTCCTGATGCTGCCAGCCCAGTCGAGGGCTTGCAGTTCTGGAGTCTTGGCTGCCTCACCAGGAGAGGTGGACATACTGAGACAGGTTGAGGAATGCAATGGTGCTCAATTATGGATGTGCCTATGAAGGCATTCAGATTCATTAAAAAATTATCAGGTTTCGAAGCCATTGGGCGTCCTCAGAGCAGAGGGCGAACCACAGTGGCTGCATTGCCTCTGCTGCCCGTGAGTCTGTCAATGGGACATGGAGCCTTTGGCTCCAATGGTCCCCCAGCCTGTTGCAGGGAGGCCACCTCCATTTTGCTGGCAACTTCCATGCACAATGAGGGACCGCTCTGCTGCCAGAAAAATGCCAGCATGGCTGCATAATCACCTCTACTCGGAGCCTTAACTATGTAAATAGGCTGCTCACCTCTATGCAGTGGGCAGCCAGTCCATTTCCCAGGCCACTTCTGGGGAAGCTCCCCAGCATGGGAAAAGCGCAGCTCCCTTATGTTTCTCTACCCACTCCCCCAACCCCACCTATAAGCCACATGTGGCCTCCAAGGCCTAGCAATCTTATCCTTGAAGAATGGGTAAGTTAATTTTCACATATTTCTGGTTTATTAGCTTGACCTTTGGAATAGATCGATTTTAGTGCTGTTACCACATTGGTAGAAAAATCCTAGATCAGAATGCGCTGTAACCTCTCCAGTCTGGAATGCTTGGGACAAAGTCATTTCTGGATTTCAGAATTTTCTGGATTATAGAATGACATTAGAATGGCAAATCACAAGTGTGTGAGCTGAGAAACACAATGGCCCGTAACCTCCGAGCTCCCCAGCGTCGGATTTGGAGGGTACCCTAAAGATGAGCTGGAGAATCCTTCTGGGACGTTCCCAGGTAAGAGTTTGCATGGCAATTGCCCAGAAGTGCACACTTCTTCTAGACAATTACGCTGTGCTGGGAACCATCCAAAAATGCGGTTTAACTCACAAACTTCAGATGGTTCCACCAGGGTTATGCCAATAGTTACTCAGAAAATGTGAGAAGAATTAAAACCTCTTCTAACTTCTGAGTAACTATTGTAAAGACCCAGACTGACCCCACAGGACTCCTCCAACCATGCCCCCAATGAACCCCAGTCCTCCAACTGGCCTCCGCCCGTGACCTCAGACCCCCAAACCTCGGATCCCCCCACCACAGACTTCCGACCAACACCACCCCCCCCCCTCCCCCCCCACCCCCCACCCCCAATACCACCACCCCCGGACCTCCGACCGACCACTCCCACACCTCCGATCGACCACCCCCAGACCCCCCCAAACATCCGACCGACCCACTCCCCTGAACCGCCTCCAGACACCCCCATCCCCCCAAATCATATCCACTTACCTTGGGTACTTACCTTCTCCCTGGCCTGTCAATTTTCCCAGCCCTTTAAACTTCCCTGCCTTACTGTAGCAAGTGCCGTAAAAAAGGGGGCATGGCCTCCTTGAATCCGTTGGAGCTAGACTTTGCTGGGGCCTGCAAGGAATCTTTCAATGCAGGTCCCAAGCAGCTCCAGTGAACGGAAGTGTCAACATAATTTTCAAGACCAGGTGAGTGTGCATTTATTTCTTCTAATCCCTGCGGCCCAGCACTTTCCGATGCTAGTTGGAAGTTACTGCCCTATATAAATATTTACCTGAAACATAAAACAGTGATAAAACATTATAAAGCAGTAAGAAAAATTGTTTTACTTATCCAAATACTGTATCTTCCATGTTTCTGTTCTCAAAGTACTGTACTAAAATGATGCCGATGATGTCAAGGAAACAGGTGATTCCATACACTGCTTTATTTCACCGATATTTGGAAGGAGTGTAGAAGAAATTGGCTGATCATGAATAGCAAAAGCTGGTAATTCTGGGTCCTGTGTTTCATCCAGTATGTTGGTTGATGGATTGGGCTTGGTGATGTTGATGGTGTGCGTGCACAGGGTTTTCCAACCCACCATCTTGATTTGTTGCAGCGCTCGAACTGTCAAGTGGTGAGTCCATGAGTTGCTTGGGTCTGCTCAAAAAGTTTCCTGACAACTGGCGTTTCCGAGAAATAGATTTCCGGACTGGAGAGGTTACAGTGTATAAAGATTAGAAATTTGAGATATATGCAAATTACAATGTTGGATTGCTAAGGATCTTGCATTTACAGCAATAAACCTCTGATAAAGCAAAGTATGCAAATCTATAGCTACATTTGCAGCTGCGAGCTTGCCAACAGGATGGCTTCAGAGTGTCTGGTGCAACCTGAATTGCCTGAAATCCCTCTGTTGTCCTCCTTTTATCCTTCCATATAGGAGGCTTCCCATGGGAAGTCCATTGTTCTACAATTGTTGTTGGCAAAACAAATGGTCACACCACAACAATTGTCATAAGTGTTCCTGGGAACAACACAAAAAAAACAGGAAAAAAGGTTGAAAATGGCCCAAGAATGCTCTGAGAATTGTTCAGACACAGCTCTTGAAATATATTTCCCAATGTGTCTCTGCCTTTTGAGCGCCCATTTTCAATGGGTGAGAATGTAAATCAATACCAGATTGAAGTAACAATATGAGGTCTTCATTAAAATATTAAAATTAAGTTCTGATACAATCCAGAACAAGAAATACATGTGATACACTTAATGGGCAGAGAAGTAGCTTTTATAAATAACTGCCCAATTTTCAAATTGGATTTGGCCAATTCATCCACCTGTTTATTAAGTAAATACAATCAGAAAATCTGGACTGCTGTATTGTCGTTCAGTAAGGCTCGAATTGGAGAACTCATTAGCTAAAGCTGAACCAGGCTCTGAATGCAGCCAATATAACTGCAGGAATTGTCAGGGGACTCTTTACAGAGGAAAGTTTTATCAGAGATTGGATGGACTTGTCTACCAGTTCACATCAATTTCAAGATGTTAATCACAAATTGGACACTCACTCCCACCAGTCAGAACAGATGGCTGCAATACAAATATTAAATTCTGTGGGCAGGATTTTCACCGCGTCGGGGGCGAAGTTGAATGGTGGGTGCGCACAGGCGTGCCTCCGATCGGCGCCCCCAAACGGGGGCACGCGCCATTTTACGTGGGCGGGCCAATTAAGGCTCGTCCAGCTCAACGTCTGCATGGAAGCGCTGTGTGGGCGGGGTGGGGGGCGGAATCCCTAAATCGAGAGTGCGCTCTTTTGTGCATGCGCAGGAAAGAGCGCACTCATCTCCCTGAGGCTAAGTGCTGCTTCAGGGAGATCGGCTGTTCTGTGACAAGCATTAAAAATAATAATTTTTAAAAATTCTTGACATTTCCCCTTATGTGACACTGTCACATGAGTTGGGACATGTCCATAATTTTTACAAAAACTTTAATAAAATTTTTAAAAACTTACATGAAACCTCATCCCGCCAACCTTAAGGTTGAATGGGCAGGTCCATTAATTAGCTAAATGATTCTGTCAATGGCCTCAAATGGCCATTGACAGGCCAGTGGACGCACAGCTGATTTTGCTGCGCCCCCGCCTACTGGAAAATTTAAACGGGCCACGGTGACACTGGGAGTTCGCCGAAAATTGGCTGGGTGGTTAACAGTGAGGTTGAGTGTCTCGGGCTACAAGAAGATATAGACGGGGTGGTCAAATGGGCAGATAAGTGACAGATGGAATTTAACCCTGAAAAATGTGAGGTGATACACTTTGGAAGGAGTAACTTGACAAGGAAGTATTCAATGAACGGCATGACACTAGGAAGTTCTGAGGAACAAAGGGCCCTTGGCGTGTGTGTCCGTAGATCTCTGAAGGCAGAGGGGCATGTTAGTGGGGTGGTGAAAAAAGCATATGGGACACTTGCCTTTATCAATCGAGACATAGATTACAAAAGTAGGGAGGTCATGTTGGAGTTGTATAGAACCTTGGTGAGGCCACAGCTGGAGTAGTGTGTGCAGTTCTGGTCGCCACATTATAGGAAGGATGTGATTGCACTGGAGGGGGTGTAGAGGAGATTCACCAGGATGTTGCCTGGGATGAAACATTTAAGTTATGAAGAGAGGTTGATAGACTTGGGTTGTTTTTGTTGGAGCAGAGAAGACTGAGGGGTGACCTGATCGAAGTGTACAAGATCATGAGGGGCATGGACAGGATGGATAGGGAGCAGCTGTTCCCCTTAGTCGAAGGGTCAGTCACAAGGGGACACAAGTTTAAGGTGAGGGGCAGGAGGTTTAGGGGGGATGTGAGGAAAAACTTTTTTACCCAGAGGGTGGTGACGGTCTGGAATGCGCTGCCTGGGAGGGTGATGGAGGTGGGTTGCCTCACATCCTTTAAAAAGTACCTGGATGAGCACTCGGCACGTCATAAAATTCAAGGTTATGGGCCAAGTGCTGGTAAATGGGATTAGGTAAGTAGGTCAGGTGTTTCTCACGTGGCGGTGCAGACTCGATGGGCCGAAGGGCCTCTTCTGCACTGTGTGATTCTGTGAGTTCCGCCCGACATCACCGCGCGTCATTTTACGCGTCGGTGAGTGAGACCCACCCCCTATTTGCCGACAGGAAAATCCTGCCCTATGTGTTGAGCTACCAACACTTTGTTTTGGCTTCTATGAGTGACTGCGTTTAACAAGCTACTATTTTAAATGCTATTGTTTTTCAGAATGTAATGACTTTTATATTTTACTATTCACATTAATATTTGGTTAATACAATTAACAGATTATTGTGATTCAAGTAGCCTCACGGGATATAATATAAATTGCACTTATAAAATAAATAATTTACATAATTTCTCTGCTATGTTTTGTGTTTTATAAATGGAGGATGCTGAGTACTTGAGAAAATTAAATCATTGCATTTTCAGATAAGGTCACTGGAGTAGACATTCAACAAGCAATGTTCCATTTGAACAGATCGAGTTTAGTCAATTAGATGTTAATAATTCAAGGCATAGAATTGAATATATGTATTGAAGCTACCTGTTCAGTTTGGAAGAATTGAGTACTCAATTTGTGACTAAAATCCTGAAATTGTTGAGCTGGTAAACTCTATAAGGTATGCTGACAATGAACTGCTAGGTGCCGAGACCTTAAAAGCACAGTGCAAGGAGGCACTGTTAATTTCAGGATTTACAGCAAGAATGTATTAAAAATGAGTGCTCATAGTAAAGTGGGTGATATACATTTTAAACAACTTTAATTCACATATATGAAAGACTTTAAAATGTAAATTCAACCCACATATTAAACTTGTTTAGAATATCTAGATCCTAATTCATATGTTTTAGAATATATCTTTTAGTTTTATGAATGAAAGGGTTAAATAATTAAATGGGTAAGATAAATGGAAAGCTAACCTGTGTTTATCTTACAAGGCCACAGTTGAAAGTGAATAAATTTAAACAATGGATCTCTTAATGGAACCAGGGGCCTGAATTTTCAGCTCGGTGGGTTGGCACAATCAGCAGGCCCAGGAGAGGTCAGGAAACGGACTGCCGACTGCGATCAGCCCCTGACTGCGATTTCACGCTGGCTGGCCATTAAGCGTGAAATCGCAGTCGGGGGCCGATTGCAGTCGGCAGTCCATTTCCCGAAACGTGCGCTGAAAAGCTCTGCGCTACCGGGATGGGGGTGGGAGAAGGGCGGGCGATGACGTTTCCGCGGGCACAAGCAAGCGCTGAGAGAAAGCTCCCTGAAGGCACAGAGCTGCTTCAGGGAGCTGCAGACCTGAAAACCATGAAGTAAAGTTTTGAAAATCAGTAAAAAAAATTATACAAGCATCACAATCAGGCACCTGAAGATATAGACGATAAAAGTGCTGTCCATAGATTTTTATTTCTATTTTATTTAATAACGGAAACCTCATCCTGCCCTTGGATGAGGTTTCATGAAAAATGTAAAGTCTGCCTCGCTGATTCGCCCGCCCGCAAACCGTAAGGTTGGACAGAACACAAAAAATTGGAGACAATTGCCCCTTTAATGGGCTTAATTGCCCTTTTAATTGTTGGTGGGTGTGCTTACAACGTTTGTGTGTGCCTGCCAAGAAAAATATTGTGCAAGCGGGGGATGACGTCGGGATGCTCGCCTGACGTCTTCCCATGCGATTTTATGCCTGATCGGGTCGGGCACCACCTGCCCATGGGATGTAAAATTCTGCCCAGGGAGTCTGTCATAGTGATGGGTTGTTGGACTTAGAAGATTCTTTTGTTTAATTTAGCTGGATTTTTGCTCACAAAAGGCTGTTTGCAGTTTTGGTTTGGTGTAGACTGCAGTTCACTGAGTTGGAGAGCCAAAGGAGATGAATGTTAGTCAGGCCTGCAATTAAGCAGAGGAAATACTAATTTTATTGTTCACCATGCGGAATGCAGGTGAGTTCAGTTTGGAATTCTTGAGGAGGAAAGAAGCTGAAAGATTTGCCTGAAAGTTTGAAGCTAAAGAAGGAAATCTACTGTGGTCCTCACAAAGCCTTATGGCAGAAAGCAGTTAGCAGTTAGCTTGGAAGGCTGTGAGAAAGCAGTTGGGTAGCCAGGACAAAGGAGCTGAGGAGTCCACAGTTGAGGTCTTTAAGGAAAAGTTGAAGGGTCACTTGGCTAAAAGCTAATAGAAGGATACCCATAAACCTCATACCTTGGAGAAAGTTGGAATACTAAGAATAATTAAAGTAAATTCCAGAGGGCTTTGGCATACCTTTGGGTTGGTCCCAAAAAAGTGAATGAATCTTCATGTAAAGTTTAAGAGAAATCTTGTGGGATGGGGGTGGGGTGCGGTGACGAAAGTATAAGTAGAACTGAGATTATGGCATAAGTCTTTATAAGGTATAATGTTAAATTAGTAGTGCTTGCTTTGTTTAATTTTCTTTATTATACAATAAGGTTTGTTTTTGTTTAAAAATGTGAAATTTTGTGGCGTAGTTCTGTCAGTAAATCATGGGATGTTAAGACTTCTCTTCAAATACTGACAAACCCTCACAGGATTGTAACAAACTCAAATGTAGTAGAGATCATTACCTCTATATATGGTCTTTTCCAATGTAGAATTTCTGGATCATAATTTGGGATTTATTTTTATTTGTGCTTATAAAGAATAAAAATAAAATCATGAATGATTTAAGGGAAGAGCAGACTACCAAATTTTCACAGAATCTTAAATCAAATGTGGCAGATTGTAGAAAGTGCAGTACATAAAGTCGGCTCTTTTCCCCATTGTGCCTTTGACAGTGCTTCATTTGATAAGTTTAATTCACTCAGATCTCATTTCCCTACTTCTTTCCTTTATCCTTCAACATTTCTAAAACCATAAAAAGAATCCGATACTTACTGATCCATGTCAGCACTCTATTATCCTTGTGTTTTCAAATTGCTGGTGAAAAGCAGCTTAGGAGCAGACATTTTGTGTAGAATCCTCCTTTTGATGACATCAGCACTCTCCGTTAATGATGTCATGGAATGAGGAATTTATTTGCTCCCAGGCAAATTAGTTGGAAACAGAACAATTAATATAAGATTGTGAGGCACAAATTGTTTTCTCTGTCTTTGTGTTCATTATTGCATGCTTTGTATTCTCTCCATTCCATTCAAAGATGCTCTGGCATTCTTTCTGAAACCCACATTATTTGGCTACACGTCTTCCTGTCTTCAAATCTCTCCTAAAAATCTAGTTCTTGATAATGCCTTATGTCTGTCTAATAATTCTTCTGTTTTTGCTTAGTGCCCACCTCTATCACTTGTGAAGCACTGTACAACTTTGATTTTTGCCTTGAGCCCCCAATCAGGGAAGTGGTTGCTCCCTTGATACTGATTCTATCCTTTTGCCTGGCCTCCCATTCAGTCGAACAAGACCATATGCAACCCTCACATCCTGTTCAACCCTGAGCTGAGCTGCAAAATTCATATCTTCTTCATCACCAAAAATGCCTGCTGTCTCCCCTCCATCAGCTCGTGGAAAGCCCTATTCATGCCGTTGTCCCATCAGAGATGATTAATCCAATGCTTTTCTTTCTCACACTTTGTAAAGACCCATTTGACCTCTAAACCCAAATTATGCATCACTCCCATCCTCACAAACCTACTCAGGCTCTTGTCCTCAATGTATTAAATTTAAAATCTTCATCCTCATCTTCAAATCCTTCTATGGCTTTGCTCTACTCTACCCCTGCAACCACCTGAAAAACCTACTTTAAATCCCACATCCTTAAGTCTTCTGTGCAACTTCATCTCCTCTGCCTGATCATTGGTAAAGTTTCAAACCTAGGTCTTGCTCCCTAGAACTTCTTCCCTTAACCCTACCCACATCCCTACCCCTATCTCTTCTAAAACTGCTGAAAGCCCATCTCTTTGATGAAGCTTTCAGTCACTTCTCTCAAACACTATCTCTTAATTTCTAAAGATACCATGAGATATTTCGTATATTGAAGACATTATAAAAATGCAAGTTACCATTCTTGTTGTTTCCCCAACATCCCAATAAGATCCGTGTTTAAAACCCTCTACTGCATTTTTTTAGGGTTGTCACTTTGTGTCAAATGCAAAACCAGAAAGAATATGATAAGAATGAATCAGAGGCCAGTCTCGGGAGGGATGAGGGGAAGAATTATTGATGAGCACTGATATTCGCTTTGTTGAAAACAAAAATGAATTCACAGCCTTGGTAAACTTAATAACTAATGCCTCCAGGCCATAAGGCAAAACAGCAAATGGCAGGGTGTGATTAATTCCTCCCAGAATTGAAGTGGGCTGACCCCACTGCATTTTCCAGGGTCAGTCTAAATTTATTATTAGGAGTGAGCTCCCAGCATCTCTGATAGAGAACTCATTATTTAGGGAGGACAGGAACTTGCACCATCATTTGAAGGCCTGCAGCAGTAGGATATAGCCTGGAATAGTACCACACCACAAATAGCAACTTAGTGGTACAAAAGTATTGTGATCTTACTGGGGTAGGCAAGGTAAGAGGAGTCAGTAATGCCTTAGAATACAAAGCAGCCTAGATTTTCTTTAACTATCCCAGTCCAAGTGTAGAAAATTGGATAAAGAGGCCTACTGTCACCTCAATGCCCCAAGTTTGGTTTCCTTCTCTTGTGTCCATCAGGACCACCTGTCTGTATTTTCCCTGCACGTGGCATTCAAATGCCAACAGGAAGATAAGGGTGTGGGGTTGTGGCCCATTACTCTCATGTCTGCTCTTCTTGCATTATCAGAAAAAGCCTGGCATTACATCCAGGAAGAGCGACTGTAAGATTCTAAATTGTGAGAATGGAGGCACAGAGCCTTGTAATGGTCTCCTAACTCTCCAAATTGGCCAAAGTCTCCAAACGTGTACTAACTGCTTCTTCAGGATGCTTCAGCCCTTACGTGTGTCCTCTCAGATCTTCAGCTGCTAAAGTAGTGATCTCATTGCTGCATTGGCTCGATTTTTTTGGATGTGGGCTCCCAACGCTGATCCACCATGAATACATAATAACCTGCAATCAGGTAACATGAACCAGTAACATGATGGGACCAGGGTTGTGAGTGTGGAGCCATACTCTGCAGAGGAAAAGGAAAATCCAGCCTGTTTAACATGTCAGCCACTTGCACTCACAGTGGACAGACTGGGCTTGTTTCCACTGGAGTTTAGAAGAGTGAGGATGATTTGATTGAAGTATTCAAGATCCTGAAAAGCCTTGACAAGGTGGATGTCGAAAGGATATTTCCTCTTGTGGGTGAGTCCAAAACTAGGGGGCACTGTTTAAAATTAGGGTCGCCCTTTTAGGACAAGGATGAGGAGAAATGTTTTCACTCGGGGAGTTGTGCAACTTTGGAATTCTCTGCCTCAGAAGGTGGTGGAGGCAGGGTCATTGAATATTTTTAAGGCAGAGATAGATAGGCTCTTGGTAAGCAAGGGAATCAAAGGGTATCGGGGTTAGATGGGAATGTGGAAATCGAAACAAGAAGATCAGCCAGGATCTTATTGAATGGCAGAGCAGGCTTGAGGGGCCGAATGGTCTACTCCTGTTTCTATTTCTTATGTTCTTATTTTCTTAGTTCATGCTAACTGTCAATGCATGGAAGCAGCATAAAGCCCTTCACACATCCAGTCCTCAACTGGAAGTATTTCATCCTCCTGAGCCTTACTTGCAATCATTATACTAAAACTTCATGTGGACTCCAATTGCATTATGCAGGCAACCTTTATCACAGGAATTAAGGGCTACTTTTTCAATAAGATATTCCATAATAACCAGGCAAGTCAGAGGTCCTAAGAGCAATCATGGGTGCTCAGACAGCTGTCTGAGAAGGCAGAAACACCAGATTTGAAAGAGCTATTTCTTCTGGCCTCAAATTGATTGGCTCTAAAATATAGACAATTATCTCCTAAGGGTCCGTTAATCTCTTTAGAATTATTAGGTCAATTTTCCTCCTGATCCGTGACCTTGCAAAGCCAGGGCCCAGAACTATTATTTTAAGAGGAATGAGCTCCAAAAATGTTGTTGTTTCTCAAGATAGCAGCACATACATGATCCTTACCAACCTTCTCAGATGTACATATGGCAAAAAAGAGGTAGCAGCAGAAGAGCTACTTTACTTAGCAGGTCCATCTCAGGATAAAGTTACTGTAAAATGAGAATCATCTTGTTCTACCTCAATAGCATCTAGGAGGAGCACTAGATTATGGTTTAGCTCACACTTCACATAATGGCACTAAGGGGAAGCATGGTGATAAGAAGCACACATTATATAGGAGCAAAATACTGGAATGCTGGAAATATGAAATAAAAACAGAAATTATGGAAATGCTCAGATGGTCTGGCAGCATCTGTGGAAAGAGAAACAGAGTTAACGGGCTGAATTTTCATGGAGTTGGGATGACTTGGAGGCCTTTAAAAATGGCAGGCAGATCCCGATTCTGGGATTCCCAACCCAATTCTTGGGCTGTCTGATCTTCGAAAGTGCCTTTAAAGGGTGTAGGCTGGTTCCTGTCAAAAGTCACTACTGACCTGGCCAGCTCTATTGTGGAGATAGGCATGTCCTACTTCTCCGCAATTCTCATGGAATCGAGTCAGGTTTTTAAAGAGTCGTGGTTCACAGCCCCTCAAAGGAGTTGTGAACCCTACTGTGCATGAGGATACCTTTTACATGGTAAGTTCAAGAGGTCCTCTTCATGCCCCCTATGCCCTATGCCAAGCTCTGCCCTTCCACCCACCCCCTTGGCCCCAGATACCCCCAATACCAAGCTATGGCACTTCCATGCTCATTGATCCACTATACACTCTATAGAACCAATGAACCCAAAGTCAGCAGTAAAAAAAACTTTTAAAAAAGTAATTATTCATAACTTTCTACTATGTTAAAAAAGTCATTTCACTAGAAGGCAATAAAAGTGTCAATCATCTAGACTCTTTAAAGTACCATTAATAAAAACCACAAGCCCCTGAAACACTTAACCTTGTGTAAATAAACATTGTGAAACTGATGGCAGAGATCAGAGTGCCTGAGCCATCAATCCAGCAATGTTTTCTCTGGAACGCAGCTGTTTCAACAAGAGTAATGGTTGTCTGGGCTCTCAGTCAAGCCTCATTATGTAGGCTTAGGACAGCTCAAGCACGATTTGTCTATGATGGGAGGAGGAAACCCTCAATTTCCCTAGCTTAAACACCCCACCAATGCAGCCACCCCTGACAGAACCTTACTTAATGTTTGCTGCTTAACATTTCATGGGCCATAGGGCAAGTGCATTACGATGACAGCACTGCAGTGTGCTTGTAAAACATGGGCATTGTTCTGCATTTTGAAAGTAGATAAATCTTTGCTAGAGAGAGAGTTGCATTGTCTCATTTTAATGCTGCACCACATTCACACTGAAGTGCTAATAAGATGCCTTGTAAGATAATAGTGTTGTGAGCTTTGTAAACTGTCATTGCACTTACCTTGCATGGGCCAGCGAATTTCTCCTCAACAGCTCCCAGGTTTGAGTCACAGATGAAACAGCATTAAATCTCTTTTTACTTCCACCTTAGCTGCACTGGGCAAAACCTCACCACCAACCACTGAGAAAAGAACTACCTTTCCCTGTAGTACCTTTGGCAAAAGCAGAGCCAAATCAGTATTTTTAAATGGTGCTGTTCTGCCTCAGGCTGGGATTTTCTGTGTCCGCCGGCGCCAGGTGTGTTCAATGGCATGAGTGTACAATATGGTGCGATCGGTTTCACAATAGCGTGAAATCAGTTTGCGATCGTCCACTCAACCCACCGATGGCGGGCCACATTTTCCGCCAACGGACGTCGGGAACCTCATTGTAATACATCTGCATATCATTATTAGGCCTGCCCTGCCAGAATCATTCCCCACCCCCGCCGCTGGATCGTCCACCCATGTCAGCGTCCTTTCCCACCGACGTGTTTTGCAACAGCATATAAAAGGTGTGCACTTATCAGGCTGCACTTTGAGGGGAACTCGGAGTTGAGTACATGGTAACATTGTGCAGAGCTCACCAGGGTTGCCTGTTGGACTTCAAGATTGAGAAGCATTGAGGGAGAGAGTTGGTGGGCAAGGGCAGCCCTGCGGTTGAGGTGACTTGTTTGGGGGGGGGAGTTAGGGAAGGACAACCCTGCATTTGAGGTGACTTGGTGGGGGTGCGCTAGGGTTACCCTGCGGTTGAATGTAGTGTACAAGCATTCAGGGTGGCGGGTAGGGTGGGTGAGTGAAGCGGCCACACATTCGTGACATCTGATGTAAAATAACCATTTCTCTGCAGCTGAGACATCAATGGCTGCGCCTGAACTAAGATTGGAGTCAGGCTTTTAGCTTATCTGCCCACTCAAGCAACGCAGAGGCATCAAAGTGCCATCAAGTGCTCCAGAGCTTTTCACCTCTCGAGCACAGACTGCAAAGTAATGAGGGTTTTAGTGGACTGCAGAACAGTTGGACGACTGCATGCATTGTACAATCTCCTTGCTAAAGCCGGCCATGGAGCAGTCACTGGTGGAGGTCCTCACAGCCCTTTGCAATGTCAGCATCCTGGTTTGGACCAGTCTCCCCAATGGTTCAGGCTAAGAGTGCTGCCTTGCACCAAAGGTTAGGAGAATGCCTGTGCCTGAGCTGAGAGCACAGCATGCAGTGCAATGGGCAAAGCTGCCGCCAATCGTTCAGGTGGACTGGGGCGGAGGTGGGTGGAGTTTCAGGTTGCCATACAGCGCACTAATCTCTGGCCATCCAAGTGGTGGCCAGCACTCTCTGCGATGCATTAAGGGGCCTTCATACTTAACCAGGACGGGTTCTTAGTACACCCATGCTAACCCACATGTTATTTTCATTCTGCAGGAGTACATCAGGATCTTGGAGCCTGGTGAACTAACTGTATGCCTTGTGGTGTACAGAGAGCAAAGACGACAGAGGATCGAGTGACTGAGGCACCTGGCTGCGCAGAGGGAAGAGCAGCACCCGCAGGAAGAAGGGGCAGCTCGGGCTCCCACATACGCCACCTAAGAGCCACAGCGAGCCGTCACTGGTCGGCGCTTAGCGACACCCAGGGTCAATAGACACCACCTTTTACTCCTGCAGATGACCGAGAACCAGTGTCATCGAATGCTGCACATGTTTAAGGAACTGGTCGGTCACACTTGCTGCAGGATATGGCGCCACATGGACATGGGGGGCATCCACTGCCAGTGACCACAACACTCAATTACTGCACCAGTGGCTCCTTTCAGGGCTCCACAGGTGACCTCTGCGGGATATCACAAGCCTCCACCCACAAATGCATCCATGAGGTCACAGATGCCATCTTCACAAGGACACACAACTTTGAGCATTTCACCAGGGACCAGGACAGCTAGGATCGCAAGATTGAGTTTTCCCAGATCTCAGGTTTCCCACAGGTGCAGGGTGCCATCAACTGCATTCACATGGCGCTCAGGTCTCCGTCACAACAAGCGTCCAACGAAATCATTTGCTGCTGGTGTGCGACCACCAGAAACGCATCCTGAAGGTCTGCGCATGGTTTCCAGGGATTGTGCACAAATCCTACATTCTCAGTCGGTCGCAGATCCCTGACGTATTCCAGGGTCCACAGAAGGTGCAGGGATGGCTCCTCGGGGACAAGGGCTACCCACAGAGGACGGGACTGATGACACCCATGCGACGGCCTCAGACTGCAGCAGAGTGGAGGTATAATGAGGCTCATGCTGCAACTCGCAACTTGGTGGAGCAGGCCATCAGGATTCTGAAAATGCGGTTCCAGTGCCTGGACTGGTCTGGTGGAGCCCTGCAATACAGTCCACAGAAGGTGTCATGCATCGTCGTCATCTGCTGTGCCCTTTACAACTTGGCACTGCAATGGGGAGAAGAGCTGGCCTGAGGGAAGATGGAAGAACTAGAGGTATACTCGGATGAGGAGGATGCCGATGGGGATGAGGGTGAGGGGGTCCTCGAAGGCGGCGATAACGGGGATGAGGCCCTTGCACTGGCTAGATGAGGCAGGCACGATGGGAAGGCCCTCATAGCTGCTAGATTTGTGGAGGATGATGTTGACATGCAGTGAGGAGACCCCACAGATCTTCACATTGTATCTGTGGATGTTTGACTCCAGTCTGGCTTATGGCAGCGTGCATATCCTCTGTGATAATACTCCTGTCATGGAGACACAGTGGAGGCCCTAATAGTCGCTCGATTGCAGGAGGATGATGACAACATACAATGAGGACACTCCATAGATCTTCACATAGCCTCTGAGAATCTCTGACTCCTGTCTGGCTGAGGGCAGCTTGCTTGCGCTCCGCGGTCAGGCTCATATTATGACGGTGCAGCCATGAAACTTTAGAAGCACCTGATCCTTTGTCTGCCTTCAGCACCTGAGCCCTTCAAGAGCACAGTGTCACTGGTCACAGATGCTGAAGAGATGGGGGCCAGACCCGCCTTAAAGGTGCTGAAAGCACTCAGAGAGAATGACGGAACACTGTGACGCCTGCCCACAACATTCTGGCAGCAATGACAAGCACCGTCAAGGTGCAGGCACCAGTAATGTGTCCAAGGAGTGTGAGGCCGGACCATCACTTTGGTCTGAAGGCTGCACAAAGCACAGGGAAGAGACCCTGGACTGAGACACCTGCCTTTATCTTGTGCAGAGAGGTTTCACATCTGAGTGACAAGAACGCTGCTCATCAGAACAAGGAGCCATAGGCAAGGAGACATTCTTCAGAGTTTATTGACAATGGTGAACAGTATGTACAAGTATTTAACACCCGTGCCCAGGCTGTGCAACTACATCTTCTTAATTTCTCCCTTGTTTTTGCTCATTTAGTTTATTGTTTTGACTCAAAAGAGTTACATCTTCTTAATTTTCCTAACCCTGCGCTACGTCTTGGTGCTCCCCGAACATCCACAGCAGAGGTGGAGGCAGCGTGCTGACTGCTACGCCCTGTCCGTGATGACCTTGTCAGGCGTCCTCTGGAGGGCTGAGACCTGGAAGGCCCTGGCCTGCTTTCAGGGTCCTGCTGTGTGGCAGTGGCACCCTCCTCAGCCTGTGGAACTGAAGCTGCTGAGGTCACAGGAAGAGGGAACCCGAAGGGCGAGACACTCCTGGAGTGACTTGGATGGATGGCCCTGGGACAGGGGACACCTGCTGATCCTCCTCCCTATGGGTGCCCAAGGGCCCCAGGCTGACTCCTTGAGCAGAAGGGGAAGCTGGAGTGAGATTGAGCTGCCCTGCACCCCTCTCGCGTACACACTGTTGGAGGCCAACTATGGCATCAGTGATGGAGTTGAGCCCATGCGGCAGTGCAGGAGTGACATCCTGGACCAAGGTATCCATGGTGGCTGCAATCCTACTAGTATTGACCTCGGTGCATTGGCATGCCGGCGCTATCGCCTCAGACTGATGATGGACAGACTCCTCCATCATGCTTTGCACTCTGAGGACTCAGTGGACATCCCTTCCTGATGTTCCCGAGCTTGCCTTTGCAGCTCTAGCAACTGTGACATGACCAAATCCAGAGGCTCATCATCTAACTCAGACTGAGCAAATTTCTGGCCTCCAGCAGTCCTCTGAGTGCTGAACACCTGGGAATTCCCTGCCGCCGCCTGCTGTGAATCAGACAGTGCAATGTGCTCACGAGATTGTGATCCCGAGGCAATTCTAAAGCTAGTTCCCACGGAGGTGTATGTCTGTGCTGGTGGAGAGTGTGGGTGAGCACTGTGATGAGACTTCAAGGAAGTCGCCTTCAGATTCCTCTTCAGAGGTTTCTTCGGGTCTTGATTGGAGGCCCTGTGTCGTGAACTCCATTGGCTATTTCCCAGATGTGCCTGTAAAAGCAAGGGGAGATAATTAGTGCATGGCAGTGGCCTGTGAAACAGGACACATCACTCACAGCATGGTTGTCTGATGGATGTTGCGCTTCTGGACCCTCACTTGGTAGAGCACCACCGACCTCATCGTCAGCACAGGAATGGCCCAGATCGTCGCTGGCCAGCTGGATGGCCCTATTTTCGAAGTCCGTGAGGACCTTGATTTCAGGCATTCCTCCACTGGTCTGCGAACTCTTCCTGTTGTTGTGTGCCCAGCTTGTCCTTCATGAATGGAGATGGAGAGAGTGCAAGCTGGACGCTTGCCAGGCTCAATGATAAGTATGCCTGGCATGTGTGGGTGGTGAGTGGTCCAATGGACAGGATGAGGATAATGAAGGTGTGTATGAGAGAATGAATGGTGATGTCCCTTGAACTGGCAGTGAGTGCGATCCCTGTGAATGTGTGATGGGTTTATGAGTGTGTGAGTTGAGGGTGTGAGAAGAGTGACTTACCCTGGTGGAACGGAGGAGATCATTCATCCTCTTGCGGCACTGGGTGGCTGTCCTCTTTTGAAGGGCATTTGCACTGACCACAGCTGCCACTGCCTCCCAAGTCTGGTTGGTCATGCCGCTGCCCATCCTGGGGCCAGAGCCAGGCTACAGGACATTGCAGCGGGCCTCTATGGCATCCAAATGGCGTTGCAGTGATGCGTTGCTAAACCTGGGGCCTGTAGTCTTTTTGCCTTTCGTGGACATCTTCCATGCAGCAGTCATAGGCTGGGAGCACTGAGACTTTAAATATGGCACCCGATGTGCTGAAGTGACGAGATGATGGCATGCCGGGCAAATTATCAGCCCGTCCACCATGGAAATGGTGTGTTTCCCAGGAATGCATAAGTAATGCAGCGGGTTTGGGACGATACAGCATGAAAACCTTTCATCACAGCCAGCGGGTAAAACGTCGCTACTGCACTTCGTACAAATCTGGGACGATTCCGCCCTCTGTTTCCTTTCTGATTGTCCAATTTTGGATCAATGCCTCTTTTTTAGCATAATCAGCAACCCTTTAAAACCCTGTTAACGCAAATGATTCCACCCCCTGACACCCATGTATTTCAAACATATTTTACATTATCTGATAATTTATTTAATATATTATTTTAGAGCAAGGTCAGCAGTAGATGCTACAGGTGCATGTAGTGTATCCAAAGATACACTGGTCCTAGTGCCTCTGACAGGACTGCAATAGCATCTACAGATAAAATCTTGAAGGAAGATATTAAGGGGTATGAGAAAGCAGGGAAATGAGATTAGAGCAGATATGGATGACTTCCATGGATAAGAAAACTGTGGGGTTGTAAAATGGGCTGCCAATTCTCTATTTCCTATTTGACCCTTCTACTCATCACCAGTTTCATCTCCAGTAACTCTACAATTTTTTCCCTCCCAAAGTGCTGATTCTTTTAAGTTGTGATTCCACTGTTGCTCTCATTCCTCTGAGGCCAGACAGGAGTGACCACTCTTTATGGTGTGCGTCTTTCCAGGGCTTGAGCACAAAAATCAAATCTGACACTCCAGTGCAGTACTGAGGGAGCACTGCACTGTTGCAGGCGTCATCTTTCAGATGAGACGTTAAACTGAGGACCCATATGCCTACTAAGGTGGATGTAAAAGATCCCATGACACTATTTCAAAAGAAATCCTCGGTGTCCTGGCCAATATTTATCCCTCAAGCAACACCACAAAAAACAGATGTGGGATTTTGCTGAATGCACATTGGCCACTACATTTCCTACATTACAAATGTGACCACACTTCAAAAAGTATTTCATTCACTGTTAAGCGCTTTGTGTCTGTGAAAAGCGCTATGTAAATGCAACTTTTTTTTTTCTTTTAACTATGGGCAGCATTTTGCCGTTGGCGAGCAGGGGGCGGGGCCCGCTCGCTGACACATAAAATGACGCGGGATGACGTTGGGCGGAACACCCAATGTTATTCCGGCTCATTTAAATTTTCAGGAAGGTGAGAGCACAGCAAAATCAGCTGCGGGCCCGCCGACCTATCAATGGCCAATTGAGGCCATTGACAGGATCAATTATACAATTAAAGGACCTGCCCGTCCAGCCTTAAGGTTGGCAGGCAGGCCAGGAGCCCCGGCGGCAAATAGATAAAACATGAAACCTCATCCACCGGCAGGATGAGGTTTCATGCAGGGTTTTAAAAAGTATAATAAAGTTATTATGTAAATTATGAACATTTCCCATCTCATGTGACATTGTTACATGAGGGGGACATGTTAGGGAATTTTTTTTTTCTCTATTTTTCATATTTTTAAAAGTATAAGCGATCTCCCTGAGGCAGCACTTAGCCTCAGGGAGATGTGCGCTGTTTCATGCGCATGCACGAAAGAGCGCACTCTCGCTTTTGGGGAATCCCCCCCCCCACCGTCCGCACAGGAAGCGCATAGCGCTTCCCGCCAGACGTCACGCTGCGCAGGCCTTAATTGGCCTGCCCACGTAAAATGGCTCCCCGCCCGCCAGAGATTGGGTCGGGCCCACCTGCCCGACAGGCAGAAAATTTTGCCCTATGTGCTCCTTCCCAATGGGAGGAAGACATTAGGTGGATAGCTGCTGCTTGTCAATGTATGCTTTTAGTGATGGATGTGGCCAAGACTTCTTTGTGCTGGATTAATAGTTGACCGTGCAACTGAAGGTGCCACAAGTATTGATGCAGTCTTGCCCGGTACAGTCAATATTTTAAAAGATTGGACACAAACAAGCTGTTAAGATGGCTGCCACAGATCATATGACTTTTGGCATTTGGCCTACAGACAGTATCAAGTTTTTGGCAAGTACCTATTAAATATGGACATAGGTGAGATTACCTCATAGCCACCTGTGGAATTCAAGCATCTCATTGTTTAAGGCAGGGCCAACACCTAAACACTATGGAGTTTCCAGTCTGCCTGTCTCCATGTTTCATACTAGACAAAAGGGAAGATTGAAACTCAATGGCTACCATCAACTTCCCATTGTATCACAATGGCCACCCCCATCCAAATTAGAAAAGCTGGGCCTTAGAAGTGTTAACCCAGCGGTCATGTGATTTCAAGGACTGACTCTTATTACCCCAGGAGCCAGCCAATCCATCAAACCAGACTCTGAATCTAGCTGCAAGTCATCAAGCTGCCAAAGTGCTTAACCCGTTCCAGTTTCAAAGTTCACCTGAGAACCAACCTCCTAAATATTTGACTACCAGAAACATCATAATCTGCTGTGAACCCTTCCCTTTACAAAACTCTCATTTCAACTTTAAATCATCAAATCCATTCAAGAAACCATAGGCCTGCCATGCAGGAGACCAGAAATCGTAAATCAGAGGCTGAATTAATTTTAACCTGTCGAAGTACACCATCTTTTTCTGTATTCAATCTTTGCATGTGTGTTTGTGTGTATGTGTATGCATGAGACCGAGTGTGCAATGTTGCACTAAATCAGGCCGTGTATGAGAATTGATAACCTTTATTTTTTAAACTCATGAAAGCTTGTTGTTGAATTATTTAATTTTAATACACACAAGGGTAAGAAAGGACACACCTTTTTCCATACAAAACACATTGATTATGGGCAGGAAGAGAGCAATACTGTCCATGACAGAATTGGGGGCTGCATTGGGATTTAAATCCATTGGAGCAAACCAGCCAAATCTGACTTTAAATGAAAATTGGAAGTAGAAGGGAAAATTGACATAGTAAAAATTGTTGAAACAAAAACAAAAGGGATTACAGCAGCAAGCTTTGTGAATACTAACAATAAAAAGCAAGATGGCTGACTTCGACATAAAAACATTTGTGCAACAAGAGGACTTAAATTGGGCTAAATTAAGATCCCTAACCATAGAACAGCTAAAAGCCATTGCAAATCAGGTGGAACTTAATATACGTCATAAAGCATAGAAGCTTGAAGTATTAAAGATGTTGGATGAGCATCTTGACCTCACCCCAGACCTTGAAAAGGCAGAAGATGTAGAACCTGAAACAGACCAGGTTATCTTAGACAAAATTCGTCTAGAAGAGCAGAGGCTAGAGTTACAGTTTCAGGCAAGTGAGAAAGGCAGAGAAAGGAAATCCCAGAAGGAAAGGGAGGAGAGAGAATTCCAGAAATGAAAGCAGGAGTGAGGCTTCCAGCCGGAGGAAGAATTACAAGCACAAAAGGATAGGGAACTAAGGCAGATTGAAGAAGCTAGCAAGAAATTGTATTTACCTAGTGGAGACACCACAGGTAATTCAGCTACTCCTAGCCCAAAGACAAGCTTTGATTTCTTAAAGTTTTCCAGGTTAGTGCCTAAGTTTGAAGAAGATTATGTGGAAACCTTCTTCACAGCCTTTGAGAAGCTGGCAGATCAGTTTAAGTGGCCATCAGAGGCTTGGACTCTCCTAATGCAGCTAGTAGGAAAAGCCCACAAGGTCTACTCTATTCTTCCTGCAGACAGTTCTGTAGGTTATGAACAGACAAAGGCTGCTATCCTAAGTGCTTATGAATTCATACTGGGGAATACAAGGGGTTAATGTTTAAAAATAACGGGTTTATATATAAATAGGACACAGATGAGGAAAATATTTTTCTCCAAGGGTCGTGAGTTTTTGGAACCCCCATCCTCAATGGTGATGGAAGCAGAGTCTTTGAATATTTTTAAGGCAGAGGTGGATAGATTCTTGATAAGCAAGGGGGTGAAAGGTTATTGGCGTGGAGTTGAGGTTACAATTAGATCAGCCATGATCTCATTGAATGGCAGAGCAGACTTGAGAGGCTAAGTACTCCTCCTCCTAATTCATTTGTTTATATGTAACAATTCTGGAACCCTTGTTAAAAAACAGCCAATCAAACTTTCCATGAATTCAAAAGAACTGAACAGTATGCATTTGACCAGTGGGTGCGAGCTCTAAAAATGGACCCTACTTACAATGGATCAAGGGAAATAATTTTCTTAGAGTTCCCAAAGCCAGTGACACAGCTATCATAGCAGATGATTATGAATTAATCCACAAACCTCTAACTCAGAATAAACCTGGCTTTAGTAACTCCTGCAAGCTAGGAAGAGATGGGGTGGAGGTAGACGAAACAGAAACAAGCTCCAGAGAAAAGGAGAGTAGGGAAAGAAAAGCAAATCAGTGTCCCACTTTTAAAAGAAGCACCTGGGTGGTAAACCAGCAGGAGGCTGCCCTGTGTACTTTCAATGTAGGAAACTTAGGCGTATTAAAGAAAATTGTTAGCAGGCCAATAAACCAATAAGGGGCACTGTAGTCAGGACAGTATCTGTAACCATGAGGAAAGTGAACTTAAGCTCAACTGTAAGTAGGGATGACAAGGAGACCTACTGGAGTTCTTTACACAAAGGGAAAATGGCTCCTTTGGTATCCCAGGACCTGCGAAAATAAATAACAATCCTTAGGGACTGTCTTCAAACCCTACTCATTGCAAAGGTTGCAGAGATGCCACCTTAAAGCAGAAAAATTACCAGTGTTGATAAAAGGGATTACTAGCAAATGCTTAAAAGTTCCCTTTGTTAAAATTAACCTGCAGCGTAAGTTGGTCACCAGAGTAGTGACAGTCAGGTAATACTGAGCTTACCAACGTAAGGGGTGGACCTATTGCTTGGCAATGACTTAACAGGAAGTGTAGTCTTGTTCCCAGAGGGTCCAGAGCAGTTCATTGAGACTGGGGAAAATGATGGGAACAAGCAAAATGCTGCTCAGCTGCAGAGGGCTGAAGAAACACCTAAAATCCTACAGGGGTCAATAGAACCAGTAAGGACTAAAGGGGCTTAAGAAAAAACAGCAGAATTTACAGTGGCTACTTAGGGCGCACTGTAAATTTGGTTAAGTTCAGAGACCAGAGTAGGGTCTGTAGAATTTAAAAGGGCTAAAATAGGGCCAGGGGAGAGCAAAGGTACTGGGATAAAAGCAGAAGAGATTGAAAGAAATGCAGACCGGATGTGATTAGCAGAAACCCAGGAGGGAGATGCCTCACTCAGTTGAAGGGGAGTGTAGCATAAGTTGGACCACCACCTGAAGGCAAAGGTGTCCCAGAAGACATGGGACAGATGGGGGAAAAATCCATCCCTGAGGTAAATGGAAAAGGGAAGATGATACACCGTAAGACAAACAGAATTTGTGAAAACTGCAAGGGAAATATATGTGCAGTCTATGCAAAATTATGCACTAAAAGACCAAGTGGTGAAGTTTAAAATTCAAATATCACCAAGCCCAACAATTACATCTACAAGATGCACTGCAGGAAGTCACCAAGGATCCTTCGACAGCACCTTCCAAACCCACGACCACTACCATTTAGAAGGACAAGGGCAGCAGATAGATGGGAACACCACCGCCTGGAAGTTCCCCTCCAAGTCATTTATCATCCTGACTTGGAAATATATCGCCGTTCCTTCACTGTCACTGGGTCATAATCCTGGAATTCCCTTCTTAACAGCACTGTGGGTGTACCCACACCACGTGGACTGCGGCGTTTCAAAAGGCAGCCCACCACCACCTTCTCAAGAGCAACTAAGGATGGGCAATAAATTCTGGCCTAGCCAGCGAAGCCCACATGCTGTGAATGAATAAAAAAAATTAAACTTTAGAACTCACTAAAGGCAAGGTGCAAGAGGTAAATTCCAAATACCTTGCAGGGGTCTAAAACCAGTTCACCAACTACATTCACCTTTAGAAATAAGACTTAGCAAGGTACTGGAAACAGAATTAACCCATGGCTTGTAGAAATGGCCATTGAATGTTTAGTTATGTACAAGCAGACAAATATGCAGTAACATAAATTTGCATATTACAAGCACTGTCTTTCAACAATCTGTGAAATCCGATTCTTTCCAGCAGAATTAGACTGAACACTCCACTCACCCCACAGCTCACCAGAAGTCACATGTCTGCTGCTGGTAAATTTTCTCAAACATTATGACCAAATGTTAATAAAAATCCTAGCCTGCCAGACAAAACATAACTAGGAATTTTAAAAGGAAAAGGGGATAGAAGGCACTAGAGCCCTGAATGAAAGTCTTCTTTGAACCAGACCCCAATAATCGATGAAAATTTGATTACATTTGAGCCTCACCCCAAAAGAGATGAAGAGAACACAAGCTTGAAAAGAAAACTGTTACAGACAATTGCAGTATAAGATTAATACGTGGATGGTAAAATGAGAGCAGAATGAGCGATCCTATTTTCCCACTTTCCCAGGAAAGCAATGTAAAAAAAAGTAAACAAAATTCCATCCTTTTGTCCCATACAGTGGAGGCATGTCATGCCCAGTACAGGCATGTCACTTTATGAACTTTGAGTCAATACTTTTAAAAATTGGACACAAACAAGCTGTTAAGGTGGCTGCCACAAATCATGTAACTTTTGGAATTTGGACTACAGACAGTATCAAGTTTCTGGTGATTAAATATTGATGTAGGTGAGAGTACCTTGTAGCCATTTGTGGAATTTATACATCCCATTGATTAAGAATGGGCCAACACCTAAAAACTATGGGCCAGGATTTTCCGGTCGGCAAGCGGGAGGCGGGGCCCGCTCGCCGACGTGTAAAATGACGTGCGGTGACATTGGACGGAACTCCCGACGTCACCGTGCCCCATATAAATTTTCAGGTAGGCGGTGGCTCAGCAAAATCAGCTGTGCGCCCGCCGACCTGTCAATGGCCAATTGAGGCCTTTGACAGAGTCGTTAAACTAATTAATGGACATACCCGTCCAACCTTAAGGTTGGCGGGCAGGCCACGAGCCCTGGTGGGCACTAGAAAAAGCATGAAATCTCATCCATGGGCAGGATGAGGTTTCATGTAGGTTTTTAAAAATTTAATTAAAGTGTATTTAAAAGTTATGGGCATGTCCCAACTCATGTGACAGTGTCACATGAGGGGACATGTCAGGGAATTTTTTTTTTCTTCTATTTTTAATATTTTTTTTATGTACAGCCGATCTCCCTGAAGCAGCACTTTGCCTCAGGGAGATGAGTGTGCTCTTTCGCACGCATGTGTGAAAGAGCACACTCTTGGCTCAGGGAATCCCCACCCGCACAGGGAGCGCATAGCGCTTCCATGTGGACATCAAGCTGGGTGGGCCTTAATTGGTCTGCCCACGTAAAATGGTGACGCGCCCCCAATCGGGGGCACCGATCGGAGGCACGCCTCCGTGTGCCCACTCTTCAACTTCCCCCCGACAGGGGGAAAACTCTGCCCATGGAGTTTCCAGACTGCCTGTCTCCATGTTTCATATTGGACAAAAGAGAAGATTGAAACTCAATGGCCATTATCAGCTTCCCATTGTATCACAATTGCCTCCCCCATCCAAACTAGACTGGGTAGGCCTCAGAAGTGTTAACCCAGCAGTCATGTGATTGAAGCTGGTTTCAGGGACTGCACCCTTATTATCCCAGGATCCATCAGATCCATCAGCAAGTCTGAGAACCAGACTCTGGAACTAGCTGAAAATCATCAAGCAGCCAAAGTACTTAATCTGTTCCAGTTTCAAAGTTCACCTGAGCAACAACCTCACGACCTGCTGTGAATCCTTCTATTTACAAAACCCTCTCTTCAACTGTAAATCATCAAATCCATTCAAGAAACCACAGGCCTGCCCTGTATGAGACCAGAAGTTGAAAATCAGAGACTGAATTAACTGTAATTTTGATAAGTGCGAGTGTGTGTGTGTCTGTGTGTACATGAGATCAAGTATGTAACATTGCATTAAAAGTGTGTGAAAATAAATAACCTTCTTTAATTTAAAATCACAAAAGCTTGCTGCTGAATTAATTGGAATACACACTCCAAGGGTAAGAAAGGACATGCTTATTTCCATATGAAACATACTGATTACAGGCAGTAAGAGACCACATACATTCTGTCCGTGACAATGCAGTGGCTGACGAGGCCTGTATGTTACATTGGTATCAATTTAAGCAGAATGCTCAGATGTTATTGAGATGGGCTTAATCTATGAACCATCTCTATCATCTGTGCCAGATCCTGTCATTCTTTTGCTCCTAAATACTATGCAGAACATTGAAAGATCTGTGGGAGCAGGCCACTGAACAACAACAAAATTGTTGAATTCTGCAGTATGCAGTCTCAATCTAATTCCCCAACATACTGCATCTGGTTTGATATTGAGCAGTACAAAGCAGGAAGATCCCAAATTCAACCCCTGATCTATCATGGCTTAGTCAATTTTAGCTAGGGGGAGGGGCAGGGTGCAAAACACTACAGTTTAGATCATCTTTGGCAGAAAGATCAAAGAAATCAGACCAGTTTAAGAGCAAGGATCCAACGTTGGGAACTTGCAGCTCCCATTTTACAAGTGTGCTAAGTATCCAAAGCATTGTTCAAAGCTTTTCAACCTAATGATGTAAGGGGCCTTAATGAGTCTAGCATACAATACATGCATAAAAGCAAAATACTGCGGATGCTGGAAATCTGAAACAAAAACAGAAAATGCTGGAAAAACTCAGGTCTCACAGCATCCATGGAGAGAAAAACAGAGTTAACATTTCGAGTCTGTATGACTCTTCTTCAGAGCTAAAGAGAAGTAAAAATGTGATGAAATTTATACTGTTTAAGGTGGGGGGGGGGGGGGGGGGGGGTGGTGGGGTGTGTGTGTGGAGCAGGTGAAGTTGGATAGAAGGCCAGCGATGCACCAGTGAAGCAGACGCACGCCAAGCAGAGGGGAAGTAGAAATTTGGACCTTGTGCTGCAGACTCGTCAGCAATGCTGAGGGAGCAAGAGGTTCCTGCTGATCCACAAAATGAGCTTTATGAATGGTCCAGAAAATATATCAATAGGGTACACATCTGGTCCCTGCTATGTTGCTCAGTTGGCTGAGGATTATGCTGTCGTGGAGCTATGACTTTGAAAGCACGCACACAAAAGTGCTTCCTTTTTTTCTTAAAGTTGTCTCCACTGTGATTTTGTCAGTGTATATTTTACCATTTTATTACATTTATTTAGGTGTATTTTTTTGGACTACGTAGAAGCCAATTTTCTTGGCAGTTGTCCTGGGGAAATAGCTGTTCTCTAGGGTGGATGAGTCAGCTAAAAGGAATCCGATACTCATTTGTTGTCTCCCTCCCTTTTGCATTGCCCAGGATTCCAAAGGTGAAGAGCAGGACCTGCCCCTGCAATATCTGTTAGCCCAAAGTACCCATGTAAATGAGGTAGGACATGACATTCCCAACTTCCAATTTCAATTTACTATCAATTAAACCCAGGGTATCCAAATGTAGGAAGACCCCAAAGAGACTGACCTATGCTAGGATCCTATTCAAATGGATGATCTGAGGGGACTCCTAAGCCAGAGGATTCTAGTTATAAATGAAAATGTTGAACATTCACCCTTTGTAACTTCAAGTCTTGGAGCCTTCTAGATGATGATGTCTACATTGAACTGCACTTGCCTATCCTGTCTGTCGTCTTTTTCATAGTGTTCTATGTCTTTAATTTTGTATAGACAGATCTTTATGTCATTCTTTCTACATCTGTATACAAAATATTTGTTTACATAAAGATCAAGATGGATTGTACATCTTCTCAATCCAAGAAACATCCAATTTCTCCTACTTTCTGGTTCTACCATTTAGACAAACTTCTTTCCTTGCTTTACTTCACCTTTAAGGCCATGTGCCTTAACTCCGTAACAACTCTTTTATTTGAGATTTTCTTTTGTACACTTTCTGAAAGTCTGCAAATATTGTATTTATTGCATCTCCTTTGTCTATGCACTTGGTAACTTTGTTGAAAAATTCAATTCAATTGATCAAGCTTGGCCTTCCTTTTAAAAAATCGGTGTTGTCTGTCCTTGATTACATTCCTCTCTGAGTGTTCATTGATGTTATATCAATTCATAATCACGCTAACTAACTGTGTTACTATGTTAAAATAATGGTACAAGTCAACAAGATCGATGTATAGTGGTAATCTGTGGGTGAGAAAAAAGAAGAGGATATGATTATTAAATGCCAAAAACCACTTCCAATTGAATGTATAACTTCTTTATAATGGTCAATGTGTAGAATTGACTGCCATCTAGTGCACTAAGATGTCACAAAGCTATCGGGTAAATTATTGACCCGATTATTTGCGATTAAATGAAAGGCAGAAACAAAAGTTTAGGTGAGATATTATGCAGTATTACTAGTAATTTTTTCAATACTTACAGCTAGGATGACTGCTTAAAGAATCTATGATTGTTTCAGCTTCTTCTGTAAGGCTCTTCAAAATGACACCATTTTTGTTGTTAAGACAGAAGCGTCAGTTTACATAATTATATAGATACCCTAAACATCTATTGAAACAATGAACACATCTGAAAACTAACATAGCCTTGGGACCTTCTCCCATTTGATCTCCTGTCACATAGGACCAAACTTTATGATAGGTGCCTTTAACAGAGTCTTAATGGTATTACAGCAGACCACACAATGAAAATCTGGAACCTTCCTGTTTCATCGCTGTGGCTTTCATGCATCTTGATCAGAGTCACTTCGCCTATGGCAACCATAGGAAATAATGTCTTAGAGCGCCAGAATAATTACATATACAGTACTCCTGTCTGCCACCTGTTCTTAACTTCTTAATTATTATCTATAACAGGATACAATATTTCAATTTGTTATCTTCAAAGAGAGTTAAATAAATTATGCTAATTCCAAATAAATGGGTTAGACCTTTGAACTATAAAAGCAGTCTGTTGTCATGCTGGGTGTTTTCTCTTTAATACATTAAAAATAAACCAGTAATGAATTTCCTAATTCATAACAAGGATTTTAAAATTAATTTTAACCCTAATCGGTTCACAGCCTAATATCAATATTTTAAAGTTTTTTTCCACATTTATAAAGCAATATGGTCTTAATACTAAATGTGTGAAAAAGTATTCATTTTTGAGAAATAACAAGAATTAGAAAGTACCTGGATTTAGTCTGAAGACTCTGAGTTTTGCAATAGTGTCTCAACTTCACCATCAAATTTCACAAAACTTAATGTATGGAATAAAATACAATTGTGTATCCATTGATTCCTTGTTAGACTATGACTGCCATATCTAATTTACCAAAGTACAGCTACCAAATTTGAATCAATAAGTTGTGCTTGTATTTTTTTAACACATTCTTGGGATGTGGACTTTGTTGACAAGGCCAGTATTTACTGCCCATCCCTGATTGCCCTGAGAAGATAACAGTGTGCAGCGTATGGGGAGATGATGGTGTAGTGGTCCAGAGTCACTGGACTAGTAATCCAGAGACCCAGGGTAAAGTTCTGGGGACCCGGGTTTGGATCCAGCCACAGCAGATGGTGGAATTTGAATTCAATAAAAATCTGGAATTAAAAGCCTACTGATGACCATGAAACTATTGTTGATTGTCATAAAAACCCATCTGGTTCACTAACCTTTAGGGAAGGAAATCTGCTGTCCTTACGTGGTCTGGCCTACATGTGACTCCAGACACACAGCAATGTGGTTGACTCTTAAATGCCCTCTGAAGTGGCCTAGTAAGCCATGCAGTTTTATCAAACTGCCAAAGGCAACTAGGGATGGGCAATAAATGCTGGCCCAGCCAGTGAAGCCCACATCCTGTGAATGATTTTTTTAAAAATGTGCTAACTAGCAATTTGTTACAACTGAGTGCTGGAGCACTCCAAAGGGCAATGAAGATTCAATTATGTTAGGATATGATTTATTTTTACTGAATGCAAATTCTCAAACTGCCATTGAACACACATTCTTTGGATTATTTGACAAACCATCTGGATTACTAGTCCAGCAAAGTTACTGGCCACTATGCCATCATGAACAGTGTGTAAGCAATGGTACCCACAAGTTACAGAGGAAAACAAAATATCTTGAGAATATAACCTGGTTGGCATGAGGGAGCATCATTACACAATATGCCTCTCGTGCATTGCTCATGAGATATAACATGAGACCCAGCATAGCAGAATCTCAGTTCCTCTTATTCATACCTATTACAATACATATTGACCAAGGACTAAGCGGGCAGTGGGCTAGTTCACTCCTCCTTCACCTCCGAAACGTGAATATGAACCCACCCCATGTATAAAGGTTTTCTGTGAATAGGGTTTGAACTGCCTTGATCCAATTCCTGGTTAGTATGGGCCCACAGCACAAGAACCATTAATTGGCAATCTAGTTTCTGTCGTCCATATGGATTATTGCTGTGGGAATTAAAAGAGGCTGTTAAAGTACATCGTTGAGGTGGAGTAAAGGCAGCTTTATTTTGCAACAAAAACAGAAAATGCTGGAAAAACTCAACAGATCTGACAGCATCTGTGGAGAGAGAAACAAGAGTTGACGTTTTGAGTCCATATGACCCTTCTTCAGAGCTGCAGGTAATAGAAATGTGATGAAATTTATACTGTTTAAAGGGGGCGGAGCAGATGAAACTGGATAGGAGGCCAGTGATAGGTGGGGACAATAGATGGACAAAGATGTCATGAACAAAAGGACAAAGGGAGTGTTAATGATAGTGGTAAGGGCTAAAAAAGGTACTGATAGTGGCAAAGGTAAAAAAGTAGAATGTAATAATAGCAGAACAAGGGTAAGAACTCTGAAAAGAACAACATGAACAAGTAACAGGTGGACCTTGTGTGGGTGGGGGAGAGGCGGTGCTGAGGAAAGAAGGGATCAAAAATAGGATAAAAGGGAGGATAAAAAAGGAGATAAAACAGTAAAAATAAAAATGAGTAAAAATAAAAATAAGTGGATAAAAAATAAAAATGAATTTTGAAAAAAGGGATAAAAAAGGGTGAAGATAGAGGAGAGAGGTCATAATCTGAAGTTGTTAAACTCAGTGTTAAGTCCTGAAGGCTGTAAAGTGCCTAATCGGAAGATGAGGTGCTGTTCCTCCAGTTTGCATTAAGCTTCACTGGAACATTGCAGCAGGTCAAGGACGGACATGTGGGCAAGAGAGTAGGGTGGAGTGTTAAAATGGCAAGCAGCGGGAAGGTCTGGGTCATGCTTGTGGACAGACTGAAGATGTTCCACAAAGCGGCCACCCAGTCTGAATTTGGTCTCCCCAACGTAGAGGAGACTGCATTGGGAGCAGCGAATGCAGTAGACCAAATTGAAGGAGGTGTAAATGAAGCACTGTTTCACCTGGAAGGAGCGTTTGGGCCCTTGGACGGTGAGGAGGTAAAGGGGCAGGTGTTGCACCTTTTGCAATTGCATGGGAAGGTGCCGTGGGAAGTGGATGAGATGTTGGGGGTGATGGAGGAGTGGACTAGGGTGTCCCAGAGTGAACGGTCCCTACGAAATGCTGACAGGAGGGGTGGGGGGAAGATGTATTTGGTGGTGGCATCATGCTGGAGTGGGCAGAAATGGTGGATGATGATCCCCTGAATGCGGAGTCTGGTGGGGTGAAGAGTGAGGACCCTATCATGGTTCCGGGAGGGAGTGGAAGGTGTGAGGGCAGAGGCGCGGGAGATGTGTCGGACACGTTTGAGGGCCCTGTCAACCACAGTGGGTGGGGAACCTCGGTTAAGGAAGGAGGAGGACATGTCAGAAACGCCATTTTGGAAAGTGGCATCATTGGAACAGATGCAACAGAGGCAAAGGAACTGAGAGAATAGGATGGAGTCCTTACAGGAAGCAAGGTATGAAGAGCGGTAGCTGTGGGAGTCAGTGGGCTTGTAATGTTTGGACAGTCTATCACCAGAAATGGAGACAGAGAGGTCAAGGAAGGGAGAGAAGTGTCAGAGATGGACCATGTGAAGGTGATAGAGGGGTGGAAATTGGAAGCAAAACTGATAAATTTTTCCAGGTCCACACAAGAGCATGAAGCGACACCGAAATAGTCGTTGATGTACTGAAAAAAGAGTTGTGGGAGGAGGCCTGAGTAGGACTGGAACAAGGAATGTTCCACATATCCCATGAAGAGACAGGCATAACTGGGGCCCAGTTTTTATCCCAGTTTCGATCTTTTTTTTCCACCACCACTGCCCCCTCCCCCACCCCACCCACACAAGGGCCATCTGTTACTTATGTTGTTCTTTTCAGAGTGCTGGCCCTTGTTCTGCCATTATCACATTCTGCTTTCTTACCTTAATGCCACCATCAGTACCTTTTTGATCCCTCACCACTACCATTAACACTCCCTTTGTCCTTTTTTTCATAACATCTTTGTTAATATCTCCTTTGCCCCCACCTATCGCTGGCCTTCTATCCAGCTTCACCTGCTCCACTCCCCTTAAACAATATAAATTTCATCACATTTCTATTCTCTGCAGCTCTGAAGAAGAGTCATATAGACTCAAAACGTCAACTCTGTTTCCCTCTCCACAGTTGCTGTCAGACCTGCTGAGTTTTCCCAGCATTTTCTGTTTTTGTTTCAGATTTCCAGCATCCGCAGTATTTTGCTTTTAGCTCAGCTTTATTTTGCAGCCAGTTGAGCTATCTCTATTCTGGGAGTGCCAAATTCCTAGGACTGATATTCTTCACCTTAACAAGCATCCAAAATGAAATTAAATCAGATAGTTGAGTATGTTTCCAATACTGTTCTGAAAGAGGACTTTGCATAATGTCATAAAACATAAATGAAATGCAATCAGCTTCTATCCATAACCTGAATCTGAAAATAAGATGATAACATTAAAATCATTCCCATCTACATGCTGCTTTACTCTACTTCCACAAACGCCACCAGTATGATCAGACCGTTTTGCATCGCTAATTTTGGTTGTCATAGCAGCCACCAGCAGGAAGGATGTTCCTTGCAGTAAAAGTGAAGGATTGGCAATCTGATCTAATCACTGCCAGTTTATAGTGTGATAACTCAAAGCTGATTACTAGAGATAATGATGATCATAACATAGTATATGCCATAACATCATCATTCCTTATGAGAGGGGCAGCATAACTGCTGTCTTGAATATCAAGGAAACAGTATAATTGTCAAACTTAAGTCAACAAGTTTTAAAGAAGTATTTTCATGGCAGGATATTTTATAAGAACTCACCTTCTAATTTAAGCAGTACTGAGAACGCCTTGGGAAAGTGTCCATTGTGGTGATGCTGTATCAGTCAATGTTTAGTTGGTAGTAATCTCACCTCTGAGTCAAAAGGCTGTGAGTTCACCCTTGAGATTTGAGCACAAAATCCTAGGCTGATACTCCAGTGCTGCACCGTCAGAAGTGCCGACTTTCAGATGAGACAGTAAACAGAGGCTATATCTGCTTTCTCAGCTGAACATGAAAGATTCCTTAGCACTATTTTCCAGAAGAGCATTGGTGTTATTCCTGATTTCTTGGCCAATGTTTATCCCTCAATCAACGTTATAAAAACTGATTATCTGGTGATTATCATATGAATATACGAAATAGGAGCAGAAGTAGGCCATTTGGCCCCTCGAGCCTGCTCCGCCATTCAATAAGATCATGGCCTATCTGTTTGTGTTTCAAATTTGACATTCCCATGTACCTCCGATAACCTTTGATTCCCTTGCCTAACAAGACTCTATCTACCTCTGCCTTAAAAATATTCAATGACCCCGCCTCCATCACCTTTGGAAGCAGAGAGTTCCAAAGTTGCACAACCCTCAGAGAAAAAATTCTCCTCATCTCTGCCCTAAAAGGGAAACCACTAATTTTAAAACAGTGCACTATAGCTCTGGACTCACCCACAAGAGGAAACATCCTTTCTACATCCACCTTGTCTATACCATTCAGGATCTCATATAGTTCAATCAAATCACCTCTCACTCTTCTAAACTCCATTGGAAACAAGCCCAGTCTATCTAACCTTTCCTCATAAGACAACCCGTTCATTCCAGGTATCAATCTAGTAAACCTCTACTGATCCGCCTCCAATGCATCAACATCCTTCCTTAAATAAGGAGACTAAAACTGCACATAATATTCGAGATGTGGTCTCACCATTGTCCCGAATAACTGAAGCATGACATCCTTACTTTTATGTTAAATTCCTCTTGCAATAAAGGATAGCATTCCATAAACTTTCTTAATTACTTATTGTATACTAATTTTTTGTGACTTATGCAGTAGAACACCTAGATCTCTCCGCACCTCAGAATTTTGTAGTAATTTTCCATTAAGTAATTCTCTGCTTTTTTATTTTTCTTGCCAAGGTGAACAACTTCACATTTTCTCACATTATACTCCATCTGCCAGATTTTTTTCCCACTCACTCAACCTATGTGTGTCTGTCTGCAGCTTCCTTATGTCCACTTCACAACATACTTTCCTACCTATCTTTCTATCACCTGCAAATTTAGCTACCATGTCTTCACTCCCCTTATCTAAGTCATTGATATAAATTGTCAAAAGTTGAGGCCCCAGCGCAGACCCCTCCAGAACTCCACTCATCACATCCTGCCAATCAGAAAAAGACCGATTTATGCATACTCTCTGTTTTCTGCCAGCCAGCCAGCCAATCTTCTCTCCATGCTAATATGTAACCTCCTACACCATGAGCTTTTATTTTCTGCAAAATCTTTGATGTGGCACCTTGTTAAATGCCTTCAGGAAATCCAAATACAGCATGTCTACAGGCTCCCCTTTATCCACAATGCATGTTACTCCTTCAAAGAACTCCAATAAATTGGTTAAACATGATTTCCCTTTCACAAAATCTTGGTGTCCAAAGCTCCGTCATTCCACAGCTACAACATAACACCTGTCCTGTCACTGTTACTTATGTTATTTAGTTAACTTAATTCAATTACTCACTTAGAATAATTCCTATGTATACCACACCTCTTTCCCCCATGCACCGAATTCCCACATGAACCTAATTCACTACTCACTCAGTCTCCGTTTCACTCCAGTGTAGTCGCCTGTCTCCTTGCGCACCCCTTACAATCAAATTGCAGTTTGAGAGAATTGCTGTGCATAAATTGGCTGCTGTGTTTCCTACATAACAATAGCGACTACACTTCAAAAGTTCTTAATTGGTTTTAAAGCATTTTGAGACATCCTGATGTCATGAAAGGTGCAATATAAATTGAAGTCTTTCCTTCTCCTTTCTTGCTACACTATATCCACTGCCATGGGAAATTTTGGCAGTTCTAGTTAAGCCTTTTATAAATTAACTCAACTGAGTTTATTTTCACCCATGTATTACTTGCAGAAAGCTGATCGTTGTGTTTGTGTTAAATTACTGTCTATTATTTTAAAACTTGTTGAATCATTTATTTTAAATGACTACTTCAAAACAATGCAAAGGTTTATCACCAATGTATTAAAACTAGCACACAGAAGAAACAAAATCTCGATGTGTACTATATAGTGCTAGAAACTCATTGCCATTACTACTTGAGCTGTTCTTCATCTCCTAATTTGTGAAAATTAAAATCTTCCATTATAACCACATTATTTTGCTGCATGTTTTTCTAATCTCTATATTTATACATCCCCCACTACATCACTACATCACTTTATCAGGAGGTCTGTAGAAAACTCCTACCAGTGACTTGCAATTTACATTTTCTATTACTGAGAAACCTTCTGTCATGCCAAATTTAAAGCAAAATTCACAGATGTCATATTAAAAAATATTGTATAGTGTATTTGTTTGAAAAAAGATATTTGGACTGTTATCAATTTCAGTTGCATACATGCACACAAATAGATGGGGATACTGTTTGTAGGCTGACACTAGTCAAATTACCATAAAATCTTGTGAATTGTTAAGAAACACAGATATTTTGCTAATGTCCCTCAGGCAAGAAAAACTGCCACCTTTTCCCGGTCCAGTTTATATGTGACTCCAATCCCACAATGTGATTGAATCTTAATGGCCCCTGAAGAGGCCTAGAAAACCACTCAATTGTTAAAAAAAAGATATGGAAGGATGAGCACCACCTTCTCAGGCCAACTAAATTTGGGCACATTCCCAGAACACTTTAAAGATGTTGCTATTTAATCAGTCTACCTTCTTATCTATATAGTTAAATAAAATCCATGCTATAAACTGAATCTGCACAATTTGTTAAAGAGGTTTTCAGTTTCCTCATTTATAGCACAGAACAGCTAATGCTAATTTCAAACATTGTCGGAGACTTGTCGTCATTCCATTCTTATGCTCAGTCCTCATAAATTTTATAGAACATGCCCACTCACCTTAGGTTGAAAGACACTGAAATTTTATTCCTCTTTTCCAACTGATTTTGACATCAGAATTCTGTCTTAATCAATTTTAATTCTAATTCAGAAGAAGTAACATTTTCTTTACTGGATGATCTCTCATGTCTGCAAAAGGATAATGTCTGTTCACTAATGATAGGACAGTCTGTATCCCTGAATAAGGTTTGTTTGGATTCCATGGATACCGTAATAACCTTTAGTGGTTAACCTTGCTAAGGGGGAATTCATTTTTCACATATCCTGACTGATCTCTATGTCTGAGTATTTAATGGTTTATCATTAACCGAAGCATTCTGTAAAAGGCTGGGGCACATGGCACACACTCAGCCACTGAAATGGATAATTTGTCCTGTGGCTTTCAGCTAACCTCTGTTCTTTCTGGCTCACAACACCACATTCAAAGTTAGACAGTAAGCATTGTATATCCGTGAAATTAAATAATAGCAGGGGATAGTTACATAGAATTATATAAATGTACAGCCATTCAGCCCATCTGGTCCACCCCTCTTCATTTAACCCATTCGGTATCACCTTCTATTCCTTTTTCTTTCTGTTTATCTAGCTTCCCCTGAAATATATCTATGCAATTTACATAGTAAACTATGGTTCCACCATCTGCTAGTGTTTAACAGAAACCAAAATAAAAATAGAAAATACTGAAAACGCTCAGCAGGTCTAACAGCATCTCTGTAGAGAAACAGTTAACGTTTCAATTCTGATGAAAGGTCATTGGCCTGAAATAATGACTCTGTGTCTCTCCACAGGTGCTGCCTGACCTGCTGAGTTTTTGCAGTATTTTCTGCCTTCGTTTTAGATTTCCAGCATCTACAATATTTTGCTTTTATATTAGTGTCTATCAGAAGCTCACCTTCATCACTAGCATTTTGACAAGTGACACAGTTTAATACAGTATCTGCAATTCTCAACAAAGGCTGCCTGGGAGGTGCCAAGCGGAGACAAACAAAAAATAGTAAGTTATATCGATAAGTTGTGCATTTTTCTAGCAATTGTTTAAAGGATAGTGTTGGCACAGGTCTGTGGGCACGTTGGCTAATTATCTGGTACACTATTTACGGGAGTGACCTCAACTAAAGAGTAATATAAATAAATACATAAATCGATCAATCAAATTGCATTGTATATTTGATGAAGACCTTCTTGGCCCTACATGGATTAGACTGCATGTATACTAAGCAATTTGTATGATATTGAAACTGGTTTTAAGTTGCTTATTGGTGATACACAATTACACACACATACATATGACACACGCAACTATATCACTCCCCATCTCTTGGTAGTAGAGCTCTCCAAAGTTTAACCTAACTAAACTCAGAAGAGTACTTCCTTTTTCTGTCATTCATGGGGTGTGAATGTCGTTGGCAAAGTCAGGATTTGGTGCATATCCCTTAAATGCCCTTAAGAGAATGGTGGTGAGCAGCTTCTTGAACTGCCGCTGTCCACGTGCTGTAGGTTTGGATGAAGCTCCAGGTTTTTGACCCATGACAGTGAAAGAGGTATGATATAGTTCCAAGTCAGGATGGTATGTTGCTTGTAAGGTAACTTGCAGGTGGTGATTTTCTCAGGTATCTGCTGCCCTTGTCCTTCTAGGTTGTAGAGGTCGTAGATTTGGAAGGTGCTGTTGAAGGAGCCTTAAATGGTACACACTGCACCAGTGGTGGAGGGAGTGAAGACTTAAAGGTAGTGGATAGGGTGCTGATCAAGTGAGCTGCTTTGTCCTGGATTGTGTCGAGCTTCTTGAGTATTGTTGGAGTTGCGCTTATCCAGGCAAGTGGAGAGTCTTCCATTACACTCCTGGCTTTCAAATGGTGGAGAGCTTTGGGGAATCTGGAGGTGAGTTACTTGCTGCTGAATTCCCAGCCTCTGACATTCTCTTGTAGCCATAGTATTTAATGACTGGTCCAGGTAAGTTTCTATTCCCCAAGGATGTTGATGGGGAGGATTTAGCGATGATAATGCTGTTAAAGGTCAAGGGGAGATGGTTAGATTCCCTCTGGCTGCAGATAGTCATTACATAGCATTTATGTGGTGTGAGTGTAATTTTACAATTATCAGCCCAAGCCTGAATGTTGTCCAGGTCTTTCTGCATGTGGACACGGACTGTTTCAGCATCTGAGGAGTCGTGAATGGTGCTGAACACTGTACAATCATTAGTGAACATCACCAAGAGTGGGCAAAAATAGGACCTGGAGCCAGTAACCACCACCTAGAAGAGCTATCCAATCCAATCCAGCCTAAGGCTCCAGAGCAGAGCAGCTGAGTTCAGAGAGAAATCAAAGTGTGACATCACAGGAAAGCAGATAAGTGATTGGTTGGTGAATATTTTGCTTGTTTATCTTCAAAACGTGTAATTTATTAGGAATTGTAGGGCTTTACTAGTTGTAGTAAGGTTTACTAGCATTAATAAAGGTTATTGGGAGCAGCAGTGTTTGTTAATTATAAATTAATTAAGAATAAATTAATTAACACATAGTAAATATGACAGAGCAGTGATGTGTTCTGACTGCAGAAGGTGGCAGTTCCTGGATACCGGGGTGATCCAGGGCAAACACGTTTACAGTAAATGTCTGAGGTGACTGTTTAGAGCCCCTCGGGCTGTACAGATCAAAATGAAAGGCTGTAAATGACTGTAATATTGTTTGTACTGATGCACCTGGTGATACATTTTGTAAAAGTTTAACCTGGATTGTACCCTTGTAATGTTGTTTTTGAAATGGTTTTGAATGTGATTGAAGATTTTTATGAACAAAGTATATTTTTACAAAAAAAAAAAAAAAAAAAATGTCTGAGGTGTCAGCTGTGGCTCAGTTCATAGCACCCTCGCCTTTGAAACAGAAGGTTGTGGGTTCATGTCCCACTCCCGGAAAACCAAGAACTGTGAATGTACTGGAAAGAGTTACATTCTGTGACTGTTGATAACTCGAAAGAGTTACACAGACTAGGGAACACAGAATTAAAAATGTCTGATAAGAGGACTACGTGCTGAGGGACGCACTAAAGCTTGGGGCAGCTGCCGCAAAGGCGCAATGGGGAAGGGTCGCTGTCTAAGACCTTTCTACCACAGCGCACCGAGAGACTGGGAACTGTTTAGAGCCCCTCGGGCTGTACAGATCAAAATGAAAGGCTGTAAATGATTGTAATATTGTTTGTACTGATGCACCTGGTGATACATTTTGTAAAAGTTTAACCTGGATTGTACCCTTGTAATGTTGTTTTTGAAATGGTTTTGAATGTGATTGAAGATTTTTTATGAATAAAGTATATTTTTACAAAAAAAAAAAAAAAATGTCTGATAAGAGGTGTCAGCTGTGGCTCAGTTCATAGCACCCTCGCCTTTGAATCAGAGGGTTGTGGGTTCATGTCCCACTCCTGGAAAAACCAAGAACTGTGATAGTACTCGAAAGAAGTTGCAATCTGTGACTGTTGGTAACTCGAAAGAGTTTCAGTTACCACAAACCCAAATGTCTGCAATGTCTGCAATGTCTACCACAGCGCACCGAGAGACTGGGAACTGTTTAGAGCCCCTCGGGCTGTACAGATCAAAATGAAAGGCTGTAAATGATTGTAATATTGTTTGTACTGATGCACCTGGTGATACAATTTTGTAAAAGTTTAACCTGGATTGTACCCTTGTAATGTTGTTTTTGAAATGGTTTTGAATGTGATTGAAGATTTTTTATGAATAAAGTATATTTTTACAATAAAAAAAAAAAAAAAATCTGTTCTTATCAGTTTAAGTGTTGGCCTCTGTGGCGCAACGGATAGCGTGTTGGATTTCTAGCTGTTGTTGTATAAGAGATTCAAAGGTTGTAGGTTCGAGTCCCACCAGAGTCGATCTTTTAGCCCCTCGGGCTGTACAGATCAAAATGAAAGGCTGTAAATGATTGTAATATTGTTTGTACTGATGCACCTGGTGATACATTTTGTAAAAGTTTAACCTGGATTGTACCCTTGTAATGTTGTTTTTGAAATGGTTTTGAATGTGATTGAAGATTTTTTATGAATAAAGTATATTTTTACAAAAAAAAAAATGTCTGCAATGGGGAAGGGTCGCTGTCTAAGACCTTTCTACCACAGCGCACCGAGAGACTGGGAACTGTTTAGAGCCCCTCGGGCTGTACAGATCAAAATGAAAGGCTGTAAATGATTGTAATATTGTTTGTACTGATGCACCTGGTGATACATTTTGTAAAAGTTTAACCTGGATTGTACCCTTGTAATGTTGTTTTTGAAATGGTTTTGAATGTGATTGAAGATTTTTTATGAATAAAGTATATTTTTACAAAAAAAAAATGTCTGCATTCCATGAGGAAAGGCATCATCACCCTCATCTACAAGCACAAGGGGGAAAGGGAGGAAATTAGAAATTGGCGACCCATTTCACTGTTGAATGTGGACTATAAGATTCTGTCCAAGGTCATCGCCAATCGGGTCAAATCCGCTCTGGAATTGGTGATTCACCCTGACCAGACCTGCACTGTGCCAGGCAGGAAGATCTCTGACAGCCTCGCGCTGCTCAGGGATACAATTGCCTATGTACAGGACAGGGGTGTGGATACCTGCCTCATCAGCTTGGATCAGGAGAAGGCCTTTGACAGAATATCGCACACCTACATGGTGGATGTGCTCTCCAAAATGGGGTTTGGGGAGGGAATTCGAAATTGGATCCAACTGCTCTACACTAACATCAGTAGCGCAGTCTCAATCAATGGGTGGGAAACAGATAGATTTCCGATTAAATCTGGAGTCAGGCAGGGCTGTCCTCTCTCGCCTGTTCTTTTCGTGTGTTGCATAGAACCCTTTGCCCAGTCCATCAGGAAGGATCCGGGCATAAGAGGAGTGACGATCCCAGGCAGTGGAGGCACTCAGGTAAAAGCCTCCCTGTACATGGACGACGTCGCCGTCTTCTGCTCGGATCCGCTGTCGGTGCGCAGACTGATCCACATCTGCGACCAGTTCGAACTGGCCTCGGGAGCCAAGGTAAATCGTGGGAAGAGCGAGGCCATGTTCTTTGGGAACTGGGCTGACCGATACTTTGTCCCCTTCACTGTCAGGGCTGACGGCCTGAAGGTGCTGGGGATATGGTTCGGAGGGACCAGGGCATGCGTTAGAAACTGGAAGGAGCAAGTGGCTATGGTGAAAAGGAAACTGGGCATGTGGGAGTGACGCTCCCTCTCCATTGCGGGTAAGAACCTGGTCATCAGGTGTGAGGCACTCTCGCTGTTGCTGTACGTGGCGCAGGTCTGGCCCATTCCAGACTCCTGCGCGATGGCGATCACTCGAGCCATCTTCCGCTTTATCTGGAGGTCGAAAATGGATCGTGTCCGCAGGGACGCGATGTACAAGCCTTTAGATAAAGGGGGAAAAAACGTGCCCAACATCGCCCTCATACTGATGGCCACCTTTGTGTGTGGCTGCATCAAGCGGTGCTTAGACCCTCAGTACGCAAACACGAAGTGTCACTACGTGCTGAAGTTCTACCTGTCCCCGGTGTAGCGAGGGATGGGTCTGGCCACGCTGCCGCGGAACGCTCCAAGTAGTTGGACCGTGCCGTACCACCTGTCCCTCGTGGAAAAATTTATGCAGAAAAACACCTTTGACCACAAGTCCATCAGGCAGTGGTCTGCACGTAACGTCCTAGAGGCCCTGAGGGAAAAGGAGAGGGTGGACCCTGTGGGATGGTTCCCCGAGCAGACTGTCAAAGTCATTTGGCAGAATGCCTCATCGCCAGAACTTTCCAACAAGCACCAAGACGTGGCTTGGCTGGTGGTGAGAAAGGCCCTCCCCGTCAGATCCTTCCTACACGCCAGGAGTCTCACCCCCTCTGCACGTTGCCCTCGAGGTGGCTGTGGTGGGGAAGGGACCATTGTTCACCTCCTTGTGGATTGTGCCTTTGCAAAGAAAGTCTGGAGAGAGATGCAGTGGTTGCTGTCGAGGTTCATCCCGAGCAGTTCTGTGACACAGGACTCTGTGCTCTACGGGCTGTTCCCAGGGACACACACCGAGACAAACATCAACTGCAGCTGGAGGATCATCAACTCGGTGAAAGACGCGCTTTGGTCTGCCCGAAACTTGTTGGTCTTCCAGCACAAAGAGTTGTCCCCGACCGATTGTTGCGGACTGGCACAATCCAAAGTCCAGGACTACGTGCTGAGGGACGCACTAAAGCTTGGGGCAGCTGCCGCAAAGGCGCAATGGGGAAGGGTCGCTGTCTAAGACCTTTCTGCCACAGCGCACCGAGAGACTGGGAACTGTTTAGAGCCTCTTGGGCTGTACAGCTCAAAATGAAAGACTGTAAATGATTGTAATATTGTTTGTACTGATGCACCTGGTGATACATTTTGTAAAAGTTTAACCTGGATTGTACCCTTGTAATGGTGTTTTTGAAATGGTTTGGAATGTGATTGAAGATATTTTATGAATAAAGTATATTTTTGCAAAAAAAAATGGTAAATGTCTGCAGCTTGAGGAGCTTTAGCTCAGAGTCATTGAGCTGGAGGCCGAGCTTCAGACACTGTGATGCATCAGGAAGGAGGAAAGTTACCTGGACACTTTCTACCAGGAGGCAGTCACACCCCTTAGGATAGAGTCTTCTGATTTGGTCAGTGATCAGAACAGGAGGGCGTGACTGCAGATGAGGCAGGTATGGGGACCCAGAAGGTAGAAGTGGAGCAGCCTCAGCTTTTGCAATTGTCCAACTGATTCAAGGTTCTCCCAGCCTGTACGGATTAAAGGAGTGGCTGCAGGTTGGATGAGCAAGCTGACCATGGGACTATGGTCCAGGAAGCCATTCAAGCAGGGGGAATTAATAGGAATGTAGTGATAGTTGGGGACAATATAATCAGGAGGATAGACACAGTTCTTGCAGCCAAGAGCGGGAGTCTGGGTGGCTGTGTTGCCTGCCCGGTGCCAAGGTTTGGGAAATCTGATCTGGGTTGGAGATTAATTTGCAATGGGAGGGCAAGGATCCAGTGGTCATGGTCCATAGGTAGAACTAGGAAAGAGGTTCAGCTCAGGGAATATGAGCAGCTAGGGGCTAAATTAACAAGCAGAACCTCAAAGGTAATAATCTCTGGATTACTACCTGAACAATGAGCAAATTGGCATAGCATAAATCAAATTAGAGTGTTAAATGCGTGGCTCAAAGGTTGGTGTGGGAGAAATGTGTTTCGATTTATGGGGCACCGGTGCCAGTACTGGGAAAAGTGGAAACTGTACCGTTGGGACAGTCTTCACCTGAACCATGTTGGGACAAATGTTCTGGCGAGTCATATAACTAGGGCAGTAGAGAGGGCTTTAAACTAAATAGTGGGGGCAAGGAATCAAGTTTGGGAAGATGTGATAAAAGAAGTAGAGAAGACAAGGCAAAAGAGCAAGATAGGAATAAGGGAAATGATGATCAGAGCGTGGCAGGAAGGGACAGAGTGTACAAACCTAAGAGTGCATCAGCAGATAAGGCTAAAGGTTCAAAAAAAGTAAAAAGACATAACTAAAGCCTCTGTATCTGAATGCATGTAGCATTTGTAACAAAACAGATGAATTGACAACACAGATAGAAATAAATACGTATGGCCTGATGACCATTACAGAGACATGTCTCCAGAGATGAGATTTGTAAAGGTAAGAAGTCACTTATGGGAGTGGTTTATAGGCTCCCTAACAGTAAACACGCTGTAGGGCAGGCTATACAGGAAGAAATAATGGCAGCTTGTGAGAAAGTTACGGCGATAACGATGAGTGATTTTAATCTACTTACAGGTTGGACAAACCAGATTGGCAAAGGTAGCCTGAATGATGATTTTCTAGAATGTTTTTCAGGCAGTTTCTTAGAACAACACATTTAAGCACCAACCAGAGGGCAGGCTATACTAGATCTGGTAATGTGCAATAAAACAGGATTAATTAATGACCTTATAGTGAAGGCGCCCCTAGGTAGCGATGATCATAATATGATTGAATTTCACATTCAGTTGGAGGGAGAGAGGAGTGGATCTAAGACTAGTGTTTCAAGCTTCAATAAGGGCAATTATGAGGGCATCAAGACAGAACTGGCAAAAGTAAGCTGGAAAATTAGGTTAAGGGATAGGTCAGTCAGTAGAGGTGCTGTGGCAGACATTTAAGAAGATATTTCAGAATACTCAGAAAAGATACATTCCAGTGAGAAAGAAAGACTCTAAGGGAAGGACACACCATCCATGGCTAACTAAAGAAGTTAAAGATAGTATCAAATTGAAAGAAATAGCATATAATTTCATAAGGTCAGAAGATTGGACAAAATATAAAGAACAGCAAAGAATGACTAAAATATTAATTAAGGAGGGAGAAATTAGAGTAAGAGAGAAAGCTTACTAGAAATATAAAAAGAGATAGTAAGAGTTCCTACAGGTATTTAAGAAAGAAAAGAGTAAGTGAGCGTTGGTCCTCTATAGTGTGAGAATGAGGAATTAATAATGGAAAATAAGGAAATGGCAGAGGAATTGAACAGATAATTTGTGTCTGTCTTCACTGTAGAGGATAAAAATAACATCCCAGAAATAATTGTGAATCAGGAGGTGAGAGTGGAGGGCAGGAACTTAAAACAATTGCAACCACTAAGGAAAGGGTACTGAGAAAATTGTTAGAACTAAAAGCTGACAAGTCCTCAGGTTCTGATGGACTTCATCCTAAAAGAAGTGGCTGCTGAGATGCATTGATTTTAATTTTCCAAAATTTCCTAGATTCTAAAGGTCCCATCAGATTGGAAAATAGTGAATGTGACTCCTCTATTCAAGAAAGGAAGGAGGCATAAAGAAGGAAACTACAGGCCCATTTGCTTAACATCTGCCGTGGGGAAATTGCTGTAGTCTGTTATAAAGGAGGTTATAGCTGGACACTTAGAAAATCTCAGTGCAATCAAGAGAGTCAACATGGATTTGTGAAAGGAAAATCAGCATTGACTATTTATTGGAGTTCTTTGAGGAAATAACAAGCAACATGGATAAAGGGGAACCTGTGGATGTGCTGTACTTTCCAGAGGGCATTTGACAAGGTGCCACATCAAAGGTTACTATGCAAAATAAGAGCTCCTGGTGTTGGGGGTAACATTAGCATGGATAGAGGATTGGTTAGCTAACAGGAAACATAGATTAGAGATAAATGGGTCATTTTTCAGTGCAAGATGTGACAAATGGAGTGCTACAGGGATCAGAACTGCAGCCTCAGCTTAACAATTTGTATCAATGGCCTGAATTTTTCCCGTGTTGGGCGGGCTCGGTGGGAGTGGGTGGGGGCGGTCGTGGAGCTGACCACCGCCTGCCATCGGCTCCGCACTGCCATTTTACGCGGGTGGGCCAATTAAGGCCCACCCAGCGTAACACGGGCGGGGGGAGGAGGGATAGTCGGGTCCAGCGCTCTTTCATGCGCATGCGCGCGAAAGAGTGCTTCAATCTCCCTGAAACACGGAGCTGCCTCAGGGAGACAGAAGCGCTTTTGAAAAAAATAAATAAATGCAATGAAAATTTATTGAAACATGTCCCCTTCATGTGACTGTGTCACATGAGATAGGACATGTTTTTATTTTTCAGAAAAAGTTTTTATTTGATTCATAAAAGCTTTAGGAAACCTCATCCCGCCTCGTGGATGAGATTTCCTAAAAAATGTAAAGGCCTTTTCGCCTGCCTGCCAACCGTAAGGTTGGGTGGGAAGTGTAAACTTGAAATTAATTACTTCTTTAATGGCCTTAATAGGCCTTTCAATTATTGGCAGGTGCGCAGCCGACTCTGGCGCGTGCCCGCCGAACGAAATATCGCGAGACAGCACAATGACATCGGGAAGCATGCATAACGTCATCGTGCGTCATTTTACATTCCCGCGTGTCAGGCCTAGCCCCCACACGCCGAATGTAAAATCCTGGCCAATGACTTGCATAAAGGGACTGAATATATGGTGGCTAAATTTGCTGATGACACAAAGATAGGTAGGAAAGTAAGTTGTAAAGGGGACATAAGGAATCAGCAAAGGGATCTATATGCCTTTACCTTAAGTGAGTGGGCCAATATTTGGCAGATGGAGTATAATACAGGAAAATGTGAACTTGTCCACTTTGCCAGGAAGAATAGAAAAGCAGCATATAATTTAAATGGCGAGAGATTGCAAAACTCTATGGTACAGAGATCTGAGTGCCCTGGTATATGAATCAAGAAAAGTTAGTATGCAGGTACAGCAAGTGATTAGGATGGCAAATGGCGTATTGTCATTTATTGCAAGGGGAATTAAATATAAAAAGAGAAATGTTTTGCTACAGTTGTACAGGACATTGGTGAGACCACCTCTAGAGTATTGTGTACAGTTTTGTTCTCCTTATTTAAGAGAGGATATAAATACCTTAGCACAGGCTTGCCCAACCTTATCTTGTGGGGCCACATTTCAATTTTTATCACACTCGGGGGGCTGATGAGCAAATTTCGGAAAGATAAGATTTGCGCAACATTAAACGTGATTTTTTTTTTAAAGCTGATTAGAAACTACTTGCTGAGCAAAAAAATTCACAACAATAAATTGATCATTTTTAAAGATGTGTAATAAGTAAAGACAACCATTCGCATGCGAAAGGGTGAGAGTGTGTGTGTCCAGCTAACTCTGAGTGTCAGGGTGCTCACTCACTCAAACTCACCCACTTTGAGAGTGCCTGTTGCTGTGTGGGGGTGAGGGTGAATAAGAACCCTGCAACTATGAGTGAGCCAGACACAGACTCTCCCCTCTCGATCACCCTCTTCTCTCTCTCTCTCTCACACGCACAGACGCATGCACTCACCCTCTCTATCACACAGACAAACGCTCATCCTCTCTCTCTCTCTCACGCGCATATGCTCACCCTCTCTCCCAAGCATACTCACCCTCTCTCTCATGTGCCTTCACCCTCATGCTCACCCTTTCTGTCACACACACACCCTCTCTCTCACACATGCTCACCTCCTCTCTCTCCTGCACGCACACCCTCTCGTGCATGCTCACCCTCTTGCACACATGCACCCTCTCTCTCTCGCACGCTCACTCTCTCTCTCTTGATATGAGCACCCTCTCTCTTGATATGAGCACCCTCTCTCTTGATATGAGCACCCTCTCTCTCTCGCATACACTCATCCTCTCTCATGCTCACGCACGCCTACTCTCTCTCAAGCGCAGGCACACACTCACCCTGTCTCCCACACATGCGCACGGGTGCGCACACACGTTCACTCTCTTTCCCTCAAATGTACTCACGCACCCTCATACTCACTCACTCACCCTCACACTCGCTCACCCACCCTCACCCACTCACCCCCACCCACTCACCTGCACCCACCCACCCGCTCACTCACCCCCACCCAACCCCTCACTCAACCCCAATCACCATCACCGACTCACCCTCACTCGCTCACTCACCCTCACTTACTTACCCTCACACTTACTCGCCCTCACTCACCTACCCTCACACTCACTCATTCACCCACCCTCACACTCATTCACTCACCCACCCTCACACTCACTCGCTCCCTCACCCCCACCCACCCCCCTCATTCACTCCCACACACCCTCTCACTCAACCCCACCTACCCTCTCATTCAACCCCACCCCCACTCCCACCCACACCCTCACCCAGGCCCATCCATGCCCTCAGCCACTCCCTCACCCACACCCACCCATTCTCTCACTTATCCAGCCACCCTCATTCACTCTCACCCTCACTCACTCCCTCTCACCCTCATTCACTCCCCCTCACCCTCACTCACTCCCCCTCACCCTCACTCACTCCCCCTCACCCTCACTCACTCCCCCTCACTCACCCACCCTCACCCTCACTCACCCACCCTCACCCTCACTCACCCACCCTCACACACATTCACTCACCATCACTCACGAAATTAGCTTGGGGTCGGGGTAGGTGCGATGTGAGCTAGAGCAAGGCCTGAGGCCTAGCTTCACCCAAATGTGGGTGCCCGCCGAGTGGAGGGAGGGCCAAGAGCCTGTGGAATGCGGGGGGAACAGGGGAGAGCCAGAGAAACGCAGAAGGAACCGGGGAAAAGTGGGGGAGAACTGCTGGGATGCGGGGAGAACCAGGTAGAGCCATGAGAACACAGCCGGGCCAGAACACCAGTAGCTGGAGGAAAGCAGCCGCAGGCGGGGAAATGACTGCAGCTGGGCCAGAGCACTGATTGCCATCAGAAACCATGGTGAACGTGCATGCCAAAGTCTCTCTCTCTCTCTCTATCTTCAAATACTCGCAGTTGCCGGTATTCGCTGCACATCCAATTACAGCCTGTTTATCTCCCATGTTTAATGCTGATAGGCTTACTATTGAGCCTATCAGCAGCAAACACGGGAGATAAACAGGCTGTGATTGGAGGGACAGGCCCCTGAAGGAATCTTCAAATGTACTGAGCCATCTTACCGGCGTTTTCAACAATTGTTCCGGCCACATGGAGGGGCTTGGATAGGCCTGTACTAGAAGCAGTTCAGAGAAGGTTCAAACGACAGATACCTGGGATGAAGAGAAATTATCTTACGAGGAAAGGTTGGACAGGGTGGGCCCATATCCATTGCAGTTTAGATGATTGAGAGGCAATCTTATTGAAACATATAATATGCTGAGGGGACTTGACAGGGAAAATGCTGAAAGGATGTTTCCCCTGTGGAACTAGGGGACACCGTTTAAAATAAGGGGTCTCCCATTTAAGATGGAGATGAGAAGAATATTTCTCTCTCAGAGGGTCATGAATCTTTGGAATTCTCTTCCCCAGACACCGGTGGAAGCAAGGTCATTGAATATTTTGAAGGCAGAGGTAAATAGATTCTTGCCTAACAAGGGAGTTAAAGGTTATTGGCGGTAGGTGGAATATGGAGTTGAGACCACAGTCAAATCAGCTATGATATTACTGAATGGTGGAGCAGGCATGAAGGGTCAAATGGTCTACTCCTCCTAATTTGTGTGTTCATATGTTGACTTCTGACCTTATGTTAGAGGGAAGGTCATTGATGAAGCAGCTGAAGATGGTTGTGCCTAGGATATTACTCTGAGGAACTCCTATATCGATGTCCTAGAGCTGAGATGATTGGCCTCCAACAACCACAATCAATCTTGCTGGTTTTGACTCCAAGCAGTGGAGCTTTTTTCAATGATTCCCATTGACTTCAATGTTTCTTGATGTCACACTTGGTCAAATACTGCCTTGATGTTTAGGGCAGTCACTCTCACCTCAACTCTGGAATTCAGCTCTTTTGTGCATGTTTGGATGAAGGCTGTATTGAGTTCTGGTGGCATGTGGCCCTGGCAGAACCCATACTGAGCCACAGTGAGCAGGTTATTGCTAAGTGCTGCTTGATAGCAGTGTCAATGACATCCTCCATCAATTTGCTAAGGATTGATAGTAGATTGATGGGCCATAATTAGCCGGATTGGATTTGTCCTGCTTTTTGAGGACAGGACATACCTGGGCAATTTTCCACTTTTTCGGGTAGATACTAATGTTGTAGAAAAAGTTTTCAGTACTACTGTGGGATCATGTCAGGGCCCATAGTCTTTGCTATATTCAGTGTCTTCGGTCTTTTTTGATATCACGTGAAGTGAAATGAATTGGCTGAAGACTGGCACCCGTGATGGTAGGGACCTTAGGAGGAGGCTAAGATAGATTATCTATTTACTACTTCTGGCTGAAGATGGTTGTAAATGTTTCAGCCTTGTCTTTTGCATTGGAGTTTTGGGGTCCCCCATCATTGAGGATGGAGATGTTTATGGAGCTTCCTCCTCTGGTTAGTTATTTAATTGCCCACTATCGCTCATGACTAGATGTAGCCAGACTGCTTGATCTGATCCATCTGATCCAAATAATTTTGGAATTACTTTGCTCTGTCAATTGCATGCTGATTCCACTGTTTAGCATGTATGTCATCCTGTGCTGTAGCTTCACCAGATTGGCACATCATTTTTAGGTATGCCAGGTGCTGCTCCTGGCATGCTCTTCTGCACTCCTCACTGAACTAGAATTGAACCCTTGCTTGATGGTAACAGTAGAGTGAAGCATTTGCCATGCTATGAGGTTGCAGAGTGGGGTTGAATACAATTCTACCACTGCTGATGGCTTAGAGCACCTCAGGGTTGACCAGTTTTGAGCTACTAGATCTATTCTGAGTGTATCCCATTTAGCAAGGTGGTGGTATGATGGAGGTTATTCCTTGTGAAGACAGGACTTTGTCTCCCCAAGAACTGTTCAGTGGTCACTTCTAGCATTACTGACATTAACAGGTGTACCTGCGACAGGTAGATTGCTGAGGGGAAGGTCAAGTAGGTTCTTTTCTTTTGTTAGCTCTCTCACCACCTACCACAGGCTCACTCTAGGAGTTATGTCTTTCAGGCTAGCTCAGTAAATAGTGGTGCTACTAAGTCACTCTTGGTGATAAACATTGAAGCCCCCCCCCCACCCAGAGTACATTTTGTGCCCATGCTACCCCCAGTGCTTCTTCCAAGTGGTGTTCAACATGGAAGAGCATTGATTGATAAGTTGAGGGAAGGTGGTAATCAGCAGGAGGTTTCCTTGACCATGTTTGACCTAATGCCATGAGACTTCATGGGGTCCGGTGTCGAAGCTGGAAGACTCCCAAGGCCACTCCCTCACAACTTTATATCACTATTCTGCCATTTCTGGTGGGTGTGTCCTGCCAATAGGACAGGACATACCCAGGAATGGTCATGGAGGAGTTTGGCCATCGGCTGCAACTAATGATTTGGTGAGTATAACTTTGTCAGGCTGTTGCTTGTCTAGTCTGTGAGAAAGCTCTCCAAAGTTTGGTACAAGTCCAGAGATGTTAAGCTGGAGGACTTTGCAGGGTTGACTGAGCAGTGTGTGCCTGTGTTGTTTCTAGTGCTTAGGTCGATACTGGGTCTGTCTGGTTTTATTCTTCTTACCATACTTGTATGATATTTCCACTTCCAACAATACTCATCTTTATAGCCTTTCAACTTGGGGGTAGAAATACCTGAGTGTCCATCCTTTAATAAACTGATTAATACATCTGGATGAAAATCCTCTGTTTTTCCGATGAGGCATTAAGCTGAGGCCTATCTCCCCGCTGAGGTAAATGCAAAAGATCCCCTAGCACTACTCAAAACAGAGTAAGAAACTTCTCTGTGGTGTCCTGGCCTACATACTTGTCCTTCAAACACATCACTAAAACAGTCTATAAAAGTGACTACACTTCAAATATTGTTGTTCATTGGTTGTTAAGAGACTTGGGATGTCCTAAGGCCATGAAAGATGCTATATAGATGCAAATTCTTCCTTTAAAGAAGAATCTTGCGTACAACATTGGGAATTAACATATTCTAAGCTGCATTTAACATTACTGAAACATCACAATTTTTAAAAAATTTCAACTCAGCAACAGCAGATTCAACTCAGAGGAGTGCAGGTTGCATTACTGAAAGATCCTGAAGGAGGCAGGAAGGCTCATTACTGGCAGCTTTCAAACAATAAATTAAGGGTGAAGTGACAAGGAAAAACTATCTAAATTTAGTTGTTTGCTGAGTACTATCTATTTATTGAGTCCCTGCATGACAGATCTCCCTACAGTATGAGAGCTGATAAGGAACAGTCCATTACCTGCATCTGCTGGAAGATCTTTAATCGAATAATGGTCCACTCTGGAATGCTCAGCACTTCCAAAACTATCTGCATTGGAAAACCCCCTCTTAGCTGGAGATATCATAATATCACAATGTAAGAAATAGGAACAGGAGTAGACCATTCGGCCCATCAAGCCTCTCCGCCATTCAACAAGATTATGGCTGATCTGATTGTGGCCTTAACTGTACTTTCCAGCCTTTTCCCCCATTATGCTTAACTCCTTTAGTCAAACAAAAATCTGTCTGAGTCAGCCTTGAATATATTCTATGACCCAGCCTGCACTGCTGCCTGTGGAAGAGAATTCCAAAGACTAATGACCGACTGAAAAAAAAAATTCCTCTTCATCTCCACCTTAAATGGGAGACCCCTTATTTTTAAACTGTGTCTCCTAGTTCTAGGTATCCCCACGAGAAGAAATATCCTCTCAGCACACTTGTGATTTCCACATGAGCATCATAATTGATGATATGAAACGTTGTTACATCTCAATATTGTTACCTGTATTCTGTCGTAGACAGGAGTTTGGGTCACTTTGTATTAAGATGTTGCTATTAAGTTAAACACAGCACACAAGGGATTAAATCTACACAACACATAAACTACCTGAGCATGTGTATTCACCCAGAGGCCAGGCATGATGAAATAGCTGGCAAAGCTGTGTTTCTGGTGTACATGATCGGCTCGAGTCAGTTAGCACATCCTAGTGATGTTCACATATCATATTGGATTGGTTTCATTCATTTGAACACAGTGGCAGATGGCAGCCAGGGGGCCCACACTCCACACACACAGAACAGTGGCAGCTTTGATTTGCAGCCCCACTGCCCAATCCCTGATAAAGTTAAGGATGTCAAGTCTTTGGCATTCTATTGAGCTGGAAGGCTGTCTGCAGATTGAAACCAGCCAGTTCAGGAAATACTGACTTGGAACACAAAATTAGACCTGTATCACAGGCTATGTTTGTGTAATTTTTATTATGTTTGATCCTGTGGGAGCGATCATTAGATTAAATTTCACATTTATTTGTTTGTTCATGTGTTATATTAAAGTAAACTAGTTGCTCAGTTTAGTTGGTTTTGTCTCACTTGATTGCTTATCAATCTATCTTCCAAAATGTAGATAAACACCTGTGGAGGCATTCGCAAAGAGTGTTCTGTCTGTTACTGGCATCAAATAATGCTATCATAAATTTGGGCAGTAGAGGTTAACTCCTAATCATAGGGCATTCCCTGTTCCCATTCTGTGATGACCTTTGAACTGGAAAAAGTACAGTAAGGAAAATTTGTAATTTATTTAAAATGTCTAGGGAATCTGTAATTGTTTTTAAGAATGTTTGAAAAGTACTTTTAAGCGTTTGCATCAATTGTAAAGGGATCAGTTGTAATTTTCTTGGATAATAAGAAATACTGGTCCATGTGATCTGGTGACCCTTGACCTCGAAGAAGTATCAATAGGAAGGAAGTTAATATACATACGTCGTGTGTCATGACATAAAGGAGAGCTGAAGGTAGAAGGTGTTCAGCATGCAGATGTAGACACAAAGAGAAAGCAGATAGAGACAGAAAGGGGAACACTAACTCCTTGTGAGGAGAAGAAGCAAATTTCTCTCAGGAAGGGATCAATGTTTCTGTTTGGTAAAAAAGGGGACAGGAGCTCTTGGAGGCAATCTGCAAGCTGGCAAATGAGACTAAAACCTGGAAATCTATGTGAATAGCCCAGAGATACTAAAGAGCTAAGTGTTTTCCCAGAAGTGGCCAAACAATGAACTGGGGTGTTATTGGTTGGTCAGTTGAAACAGAAATCTGGAAAGCTTACACTATCAGGATTGTTGTGACCTGAGGGAGAGAGAGTTTGTAGAAGTGTATCTTGTTGATAATAATTGTACACATGAGGGTCAGAGGTGAAAGTTGTTGGATAGGACTCCTATCCCACCCTGCATAAATAAAGAACAGCATATTGTGGAACTGTGTAGCTATGTAGTGCCTTATGTATGAGGGGAGTGATACGGGTGCTTGTGGTTGTGTAAGATGTATCTTTGTTGTATTAACTATTTAAAGTGAAATTTACCTTTTTATTTGGAGCATCATTTGCCTGTTAATTTGTTTAATTTGTGTTGGTTATGATCTGTGTACAAGTAAAAGCTACAAAAAATGTAATCTTGTTGGTAATTTCTTTACTTGGGGTCATTCGGTAAATTTGGTTATTTTGATTTACGGTTCCCCCATGGGGATCGTAACAATGGTCCACTTATGTGAGAGATTGGTGACACTGAACTTGAGAAAATATCTAGTGCAGACATAAATATTTGTAACATAAAATTGGACTCCATTCATCTTAAGTCCAACCATATAAGATTCTCCTTGCTGGAAGGTTTTTTGTACAGAACATTGATGCAGAGTTTCACAGCAGCTCAACAGTCTGTGTCCCCACTCCTGGTCCTCCGATGAGATCATTGTCCTATGATGAGAAGCTGAGTAAATTGGGTCTTTACTCTCTGGAGTTCAGAAAAATGAGATGATCTCATTGAAACATGCAAGATTTCTAAGGGACTTTATAGAGTAGACACTGAGGTTGTTTCCACTGACTGGGGTATCTAGAGCACAGGGTCATAGTCTCAGAATAAGGGACCAATTATTTATTGCTAAGATGAGGAAAAGTTTCTTTAGTCAAACGGTTGTTAATCTCAGAACTCTCTTTCCCAGCATTTGTAGATACTCCACCGTTGAATATATTTAAGGCTGAGATAGACAGATTTTTGGTCATTCAGGAAATCAAGGGATATAGAGAGCAGACTGGGAAATGGTGTTGAGGTAGAAGATTAGCCATAATCGTGGTGAATGGCAGAGCGGGCTAGAGGGACCGATTGGTCTACTCCTGCTCCTATTTCTCATGTTCTTGAACATGCATCATAGAGATCAGTGAGTTGTTGCTCGGGGCGACTCATCCAGCTGGTTCACTCAAATTACTCTTCCTGTCCTGGTTGGCAAACGGGCCCAGGCAATCACAGCAGGGGCATAAATAGCAGGGTGCATCATTTTCTTTTCCAGGAGGGAAGCACCTTGAAGGAGCATTAGAATTAGGTAGCAGAACATTTAACCCCAATATCAAATTTACCAAGGATAAACACCAGACAAAGAACCCATTACACAATAAAACACACAACAACAAAAAAAAACACACTACAGTGGAAATGATTGCAAGGGTTCCCTAGAGGTGCATTGCAATGATGGTACAGTGATGATGCTTAAGGGTAGTGGGAACTCACCATAAAGTTTGATGGTGTTTCGGGTAAAAATGGCCTTTTAAGTAAAGTGGACAATAACCTTTTAGGTAAAGTGGGTTTGGATTAATGGCTATGTCAAGATCTGAGCAGGTTTCTCTGTTCTGGCTCATTTTCAGCTCCTTTCCCTGAGTTTTCTCTCTCTGCTGTCAATGAATGCTTCTGCAAACTGCATAATTATAAAGCATTTGGCATATCATTACAATTTTGGACACAGTATAATCACATCTGAATATCCGGCATCAGTCTGGAAGCTTTGATGATTACGGTTAAAAAGTGCTGGAGATTTGCTGAGTGGGATCCATTCCTGTTCATGAATGCCTGTGGAGTAATAGAAGGAGCCAATAAATGCTAAGTCCTGGGGATTCTTACCATCCTGTACAAATGTTGGGCCCTCTCCTTTTGCTTCTGATCTTCCTTGGAGTCGGTAATAAAGTTATTTGTCCTTTTAAACTTGGCGTCAGTGACCTGATGGATCCAGTGGTACATTGCATACTGGCTTATCTGGCAGATGTTTCTGTGGCACATTTTTCTTTTCACTCTTGCGATCTGGGCATCTCTTGCATGGCTGACGTTTACTGCCCATCCTTGGTTTCCCTTCAGAAGGTGGTGGAGGGCCTTCTTCTTGAATTCCAGGAGAAAGTGTAGTGACTGTGTTCCTATGCAAAATCTAGGATGACCATATGCTGTCTATTGACTTTAATAGAAAGTAAATTCAGGCAGGGTTTAAAACCAACATTACACCTGATCCCAATGAGCTGATTTGGTTAAAATCAACCCCTCAAAGTCAGAGTGATACATTAACATAGGGAATTTGTTCATCCTGAAGAAAGTATCAGTTGATTGCTTGTTATTAACCAATTAAACAACAGATACACCAAGCTCCAGACAGAAGATGTGACATTGTATAGTTTTGAGATGGCTTGTATGATTCACTCGGCTACGGTAGGCTGACCTCACACACACATTTTCTCTGAAACAGTAGGTCACAAATGAGGCAAGCTGATAACTAAGTAAATTAAAAAGAAAAAAAAAACTACAAATGCTGGAACTCATTGACATTTCAGATATGTAATCCTTCCTCAGAATTATGTATCCCTTTCTCCATGTTTGATGTTTCCTATTGTACAAAAGCAATATTAGGAATAATGTGTCTCCATCGTTTTTGGGCATGACAGATATTTCCAACAGCAAGAAGGGAATGCGGAGCAAGCTCCCATTTCCCACTTAAAGTAGCAAAGGGGTTTATTATTAAATGATAATGACATATAGACACCATTATGATGTCTCTCACATCTCTCAGTGGCTAAAACAAAAACAGAATTGCCTGGAAAAACTCAGCAGGTCTGGCAGCATCGGTGGAGAAGAAAAGAGTCGACGTTTCGAGTCCACATGACCCTTCAACGGAACTGAAGTATAGTTAGGAGAGGGGTGAAATATAAGCTGGTTTAAGGTGGGGGGCGGGGGGAGAGAAGTTGAGGGTGGGGTGGTTGTAGGGACAAGCAAGCAGTGATAGGAGCAGATAATCAAAAGATGTCACAGACAAAAGGATCAAAGAGGTGTTGAAAGTGGTGATATTATCTAAGAAAAGTGCTAATTAAGAATGGATGGCAGGACACTCAAGGTACAGCTCTAGTGGGGGTGGGGTGGAAAGACTGACAAGGTATTAGTTGTAGATTTAAAAATAATGGAAATAGGTGGGAAAAGAAAAATCTATATAAATTATTGAAAAAAAAACAAACAAAAGGGAGGGGGAAGAAACGGGGTGGGGATGGGGGGAGGGGGAGTTTAAGATCTAAAGTTGTTGAATTCAATATTCAGCCCGGAAGGCTGTAAAGTGCCTAGTCGGAAGATGAGGTGCTGTTCCTCCAGTTTGCGTTGGGCTTCACTGGAACAATGCAGCAAGCCAAGGACAGACATGTGGGCAAGAGAGCAGGGTGGAGTGTTAAAATGGCAAGCGACAGGGAGGTTTGGGTCTTTCTTGCGGACAGACCGCAGGTGTTCTGCAAAGCGGTCGCCCAGTTTGCGTTTGGTCTTTCCAATGTAGAGGCGACCGCATTGGGAGCAACGAATGCAGTAGACTAAGTTAGGGGAAATGCAAGTGAAATGCTGCTTCACTTGAAAGGAGTGTTTGGGCCCTTGGACGGTGAGGAGAGAGGAAGTGAAGGGGCAGGTGTTGCATCTTCTGCGTGGGCATGGGGAGGTGCCATAGGTGGGGGTTGAGGAGTAGGGGGTGATGGAGGAGTGGACCAGGGTGTCCCGGAGGGAACGATCCCTACGGAATGCCACCAGGGGGGGTGAAGGGAAGATGTGTTTGGTGGTGGCATCATGCTGGAGTTGGCGGAAATGGCGGAGGATGATCCTTTGAATGCGGAGGCTGGTGGGGTGATAAGTGAGGACAAGGGGGACCTTATCATGTTTCTGGGAGGGAGGAGAAGGCTTGAGGGCGGATGCGCGGGAGATGGGCCGGACACGGTTGAGGGCCCTGTCAACAACCGTGGGTGGAAAACCTCGGTTAAGGAAGAAGGAGGACATGTCAGAGGAATTGTTTTTGAAGGTAGCATCATCAGAACAGATGCAACGGAGGCGAAGGAACTGAGAGAATGGGATGGAGTCCTTATAGGAAGCGGGGTGTGAGGAGCTGTAGTCGAGGTAGCTGTGGGAGTCGGTAGGCTTGTAATGGATATAGGTGGACAGTCTATCATCAGAAATTGAGACAGAGAGGTCAAGGAAGGGAAGAGAAGTGTCAGAGATGGACCATGTGAAAATGATGGAGGGGTGGAGATTGGAAGCAAAATTAATAAATTTTTCCAGGTCCCAACGAGAGCATGAAGCAGCACCGAAGTAATCATCGATGCACCGGAGAAAGAGTTGTGGGAGGGGGCCGGAGTAGGACTGGAACAAGGAATGTTCCACATACCCCATAAAGAGACAGGCATAGCTGGGGCCCATGCGGGTACCCATAGCCACACCTTTTATTTGGAGGAAGTGAGAGGAGGTGCTTGCTTGTCCCTACAACCACCCCACCCTCAACTTCTCTCCCCCCGCCCCCCACCTTAAACCAGCTTATATTTCACCCCTCTCCTAACTATACTTCAGTTCTGTTGAAGGGTCATGTGGACTCGAAACGTCGACTCTTTTCTTCTCCACCGATGCTGCCAGACCTGCTGAGTTTTTCCAGGTAATTCTGTTTTTGTTTTGGATTTCCAGCATCCGCAGTAGCTTTTTGTTTTTATCTCAGCGGCTATACTGCTTCTATAGGATGCACTTGGTAAGCACTGAGGAACAAATGGAAGGTACATTTGAAGGACCAGTAAGAAATAAAATTGATCAGTTTTGAGATCAATGCAGGTCCATTTATTCAAAATGTTTTTGTTGGGTTTTTTTTTCTCCTCAAGGTCATCTCCTGCTTCTCATGAGTCTTTGTTGATTGCTTTGAATTATTATCTTTTGTCTCCAATGCTAGTACTTGCATCAGTAGGTTTCCTAATAGGAATCCCCGTATCTGTGATTCTTTTAAGAAGAAGGGGTGCCAAGAGAATGGTTTACACAAACCACTAGTATCCACACATTTGCATTTGCAAACAAAAGTAACTGGACCTTTCTTTAATAGATGATTAGTGTGTATGGAAGTTTCAACTGTCAATCCAAGTTAAGACAGCAGGCTTATTGGCACAGATACCTGAAGAACTGTTCTACAAGTTGGTTTTTCATAACCAGTCACCGCATGTAATATTACTTTATGAAAGAAGGCATGCTAAGGTGATCATCAGCCAGCACAGATTGTTTGGCTACATCCGCCAAGAAATCCCAATCAATTTCATGATCATCACACTCATTTGGTAATGGCTGTGGGAAGGTGGCTTCACATACCCTGGTTAGCAGAGATGCTCTGCTGTAAACACAGTTGCCTACTAACATCTGTCTCTGGCCTGGCACAGCGAATGAGGGAACTGATCAGTTGCCACCTCCAAGTTGCATGCAGCTTCCTCTTTGGGGGTCACATCTAATCTCCTGCCTTTTCTGCCTTGGGTTGCCAGTTGACGGTGATGTCTTTTGAACCTTTCTAAAGTCTTTTAGAATCTTTATTCCACCATGGACTTGATGGACTGAATGGCCTCTTTCTGTACTGTAATGACTATGATCCTTGTGACGCATTCATTTAATTGTTCCAATCATTTAAAATTTTACATGCACCCAATTTTTCACCCCCATCTTTAGTTTGTAACTTACCTCTAGAAGGCTGCACCGGATCCACAATTTATTGTACTACTATGTTGACTCAGGATACCTGAATGCTATTAGCTATCTATTGTTCAGATGAGATTAACACAGTTTTTTTTTACCTTTTAGACATGACATATCAGAGATGGAACTCTAATTCTTAAATCCCTAAAATAATTGCACAACAAAATTTGTGAAAACTGAAATAAAACCTGTTACAAATGGAAAAAAAGCAGCACTAATATAATTTCTTAAAATTCTTCAAGAGATAAAATCTACCAATGTGGAAAGAAACAGCTCTATTAACATCAAGCATAACCGTTGTATTTTTGTATTGTGTGGGCCCCTTGATCAGATTACCAAAATGTCATTCCTCAATATAAGGGAAGAATAAAATATGGAATATAAGCAAGCTAGAAAGACACTAGCTTGATGAATTTGTGTATATTGAAGTGAAACTATATATAATACAGTTCTACCTGTTCCCCTCCCCGTAAACCAGCTTATATTTCACCTCTTTTCTATTTCTCCCTAGTTCTGTTGAAGAGTCATACGGACTCGAAACGTTAACTGTGTTCCTCTCCGCAGATGCTGTCAGACCTGCTGAGTTTTTCCAGGTATTTTTATTTTTGTTTTTTATATATAATACAATATCTTTGTGATTATCAGAGACATATTCATACATGATTTGAGAATTGTTGGGAATGACATTCAACATACACAAAAATGACACCAATTGAGAACCCATTTAAACATATTGAGCACTGTTAATTTTTAAAAGCATGATGTATCAGAGTTGGACATATGCCCTAGATGTGTGATTTTCAACTCAATTCGTAAACCAGAGTCATAAGTTTGTGCCTAAAACATAAATCACATTACTACCATTGAAAATTAAATTAATTTATACAGCTCCTCTCATGACTCCAGGACCTCCCGAAGTAATTTACAGCCAAAACGTGTTTTTGAAGTGTAATCACTGTTGCAGTGCAGGAAGTATAACAGTAGTACGTATAAATTTTGCTTCCAATTTCCACCCCTCCATCATTTTCACATGGTCCATCACTGACACTTCCTTTCCGTGACCTCTCAGTCTCAATTTCTGGTGATAGACTGTCCACCAATATTCATTACGAGCTTATCGACTCCCACAGCTACCTTGACTACGGCTCCTCACACTCCGCTTCCTATAAGGACTCCATCCCATTCTCTCAGTTCCTTCACCTCCATCGCATCTGTTCTGGTGATGCCACTTTCAAAAACAGTTCCTCTGACAGGTCTTCCATCTTCCTTAACCGAGGTTTTCCACCCATGCTGGTTGACAGGGCCCTCGACCATGTCTGGCCCATCTCCTGTGCATCTGCCCTCACACCTTCCTCTCCCTCCCAGAACCATGATAGGGTCCCCCTCGTCCTCACTTATCACCCCACCAGCCTCCGCGTTCAAAGGATCATCCTTCGCCATTTCCTCCAACTCCACTATCAAACACCTCTTCCCTTCACCCCCCGGCAGCTTTCCGCAGGGATCGTTCCCTCTGGACACCCTGGTCCACTCCTCCATCACCCCCTACACCTCAACCCCCTCCCACGGCACCTTCCCATGCAACCGCAGAAGGTGCAACACCTGCCCCTTTACTTCCCCCCTCCTCACCGTCCAAGGGCCCAAACACTCCTTTCAGGTGAAGCAGCATTTCACTTGCACTTCCCTCAATTTAGTCTACTGCATTCGCTGCACCCAATGCGGTCTCCTCTACATTGGAGAGACCAAATGCAGACTGGGTGACCGCTTTGCGGAACACCTTCGGTCTGTCCGCAAGCATGACCCAGACCTCCCTGTCGCTTGCCATTTCAACATACCACCCTACTCACTTGCCCGCATGTCCGTTCTTGGCCTGCTGCAATGTTCCAGTGAAGCTCAACATTACTGAAGGAACAGCACCTCATCTTCTGACTAGGCACTCTACAACCTTCTGGACTTAATATTGAGTTCAACAATTTCAGATCATGAACTCTCTCCTCCATCCCCATCCCCTTTCCAATCACCCCCCCCCCCACCTTTTCCAATAATTTATAATTTTTTTTAACAACTATTTTTTTCTCTTCCCTCCTATTTTTAAATTTATTTCGATCTATTGTTTCATCTCCACCTTTTAGCCCATTTCGATCCCTTCCCCCCCTCCCCACCCGCACAAGGGCCATCTGCCGCTAGCTTGCTTCCCTTAATGTCCCCATTAGCACATCTTTTAGATAATATCACCACCGTCAACACCCCTTTGTCCTTTTGTCTATGACATCTTTGGCAGTCTCTTCTTGTCCTCAACCTATCGTTGGCCCCCTATCGAGCTTTCCTGTCCCACCCCCTTCTACTAGGTTATATTTAATTTCATTTCTATATGTCTTAGTTCTGATGAAGAGTCATACGGACTGGAAACGTCAACTGTATCCCTCTCCGCAGATGCTGTCAGACCTGCTGAGTTTTTCCCAGCATTTTTGTTTTTGTTCTAGATTTCCAGCATCCACAGTATTTTGCTTTTAAATGTTATCTTAGTTACGCTGTGCTTTCCCTTTATCTTGCTGTTCCACCCCCACCACCCCACCACCGGTCTCTTTAAAATCCATCAGATTATGGACTATGTCAATATTTCTCTTCTAGACATGGAAGTGGGGCCATCCCAGAATCCGCTTGGAGGCTGCAAGCCCTCTATTAAACCTACAGGAACTTTGTTGAGCGGCACATCCGTGTTGTAGATGGCGCTAGTGAGAGTGAGTGAAAATATCCATCTGACGTTACCCAACAGTTCCTTTCGCATTGCAATGACAAACAGCGCATGAGGATTTGGGCCGAAGGAAGGCGTTTCGCTTAGCAACAGAAGTCATTTAAAGGAGTGGGATCGGGTGAGTAAATGCTCCTGACATTCAGCTTCCAGGAGCGGCTGCTTCCATGTCGTTACTCATTGCATTTGGTTTTATTATTAGTTTATATTTTGCAGCCCCGCGCGATGCCCTTGCTGAATGGTGGACTCCGGGCAGTATGGAGAGCTCTCTCCCCTGCTCGCTACACCACTCTGGCCGCTTTGGATGAATCCCGGGGCGGCGGTGCTCTGCTCCTGAAGTCCATGTCCACTGACATTTACGAGAACCTAGCGCTGGAAGACTGGTTACACGAGTACGTGCAGTCCCGAGGCCGGCAAGTGCTCCTGCTCTGGAGGAATTGCCCAGCCGTGGTCATCGGTCGCCATCAGAACCCCTGGCAGGAATGCAACCTGAAACTCATGAGGGACCGAGGAGTGCAACTGAGCCGGCGGAAGAGCGGAGGAGGCACCGTGTACCACGACCTGGGCAACATCAACCTGACCTTCTTCACCTCCAAGAAGAGGTACGACAGGCGTGGCAACTTGGCGCTGCTCATCTCTGCTCTGAAGAGGATCCGACCTCATCTGGACATCTTAGCCACAGACAGGCACGACCTGCTGCTCAACCGTGCCTTTAAGATCTCAGGTACTGCCTCCAAGATTGGAAGGACCTCTGCTTACCACCATTGCACCTTGCTTTGCAACTCAGACAGGTCTCTGTTGTCCTCAGTGCTCCAATCACCACATCAAGGTCTAAAAACCAACGCTACCCCTAGTATACCTGCCATTGTGAAAAACCTTTGTGAAGAGGATCCCACCCTCACCTGTGATATATTAATGGATGCCATTGCAGCAGAGTACGCAAGGCGCCATGGCCTCCGAAGCCAGATCATGCTCATAGATCCTAAAGACAATTTGTTGCTACCTGGAATTGTCAAATTTACCCAAGAACTCAAAAGCTGGGATTGGATCTATGGAAGAACGCCAAAGTTCAGCATCAGCCACTTTTTCTCTTTGGACCATAATTTACCTGGGGAAGACATTAAATTGAACATGAGCATCAATCAGGGCAGGATTGAAAGCTGTAGTATTGAAGTGTTTTCTGATTGGCTACCGTCTGCAATGTGTGACCAGTTAGCTTCAGACCTCATTGGCAACAAGTTTTGCCCTACTGAAACAATGGTTTTGGCAAGTGCTCATTTAAGGGTTTGTTCCCAGGACAATGAGCTTCATAGCAAATGGAATGAACTTTGTGAACAAGTTATCGCCATTATGTAATTTTTAGTCTTCGGTTTTTTTTAATGTTAACTCTACATGCACATTTAGTACTGCCAAACCTACCAACTGGTAGCTCAAATCAAGCAAAAACATATCTGGTTTTGTTTTGTGCAACTCTTATCAAAAATGAGTTTTACGAAAACCTTGTTCTCTTAAAATCTATGGTGCTACGTTAGTAAAAACTGAAATTCCAGCAGTATGAAATAGTTATTTTATTTAGGGAATATGGAAACGAAAATGTTCTGTATGTGTGATGGGCTTGAGTCAAAATAATGTAATTGGTGTCTATTGTTAGGCATATTTGAATTCATCAACTATATAACATACACAAATATTTATGAATAAAATATTAACAATGCAGGGTGCAAAATATAACTTATTTTTGTTGTAATTGAAATCCTTATAATATCTGGAAAATGGATTGTAGTGGTTCAATAAAATGGCTCACCAGCATCTTTGAGAACAATCAGGGATGGGCAATAACTGCCAGTACCACGCGCATCCCATGAGCATGTTTTAAAAAATTAGATTGCAGGGGGTCAATGGGTATTGTACCTATACAGATCAGTGTATCTAATTTTAAAGTATTACACTGACTCACTATATATTTCCAGCATTATCTGTTTTTCTATTAAAGATTTCCATCATTTGTGATTTTTTAATTGGATATTTTTTGTCAAGGTGATGAATAAATACTGAGAAAGCTGCTACACTATTATTACATCTTAAATTTCTACCGTGTACAAAAGAATTTTACACGAGAGAAGAAAGACAGTGGGTGCTGAGTAGGAGGCTGATGAGGTAAAATGCAGTAGCTAAGGGATTTGATAGCATTGTTTGGGGAAAAACACACTTAGAAGATGTTTAACAGAGGCTGGGTGTTCTGCTGCAATTAACCCATCTCCTGGCTTCCCAAAGCCTGTCCACCTTCTACAAAGCTCAAGTCAAGATGTGATGGAAAATGCTCCGATGTGTCGATGAGTGCGGCTCCAACAACACTCAAAAAGCACAACACCATCCAGAACAAAGCAGCCCATTTGATTGGCACTCCATAAATCACCTTAATCATGTACTCCCCCCACCATAGGCTCACAGTGGGAGCAGTGTGTACTATGTGCAAGATGCAATTCGCCTGGGCTTCTTTGACACCACCTTCCAAACCCATGATCTTCACCATCTAGAACAGCCAGGGCAGCGGCACAAGGGCTTACTATCACCTCCAAGTTCCTCTGCCACTGAAACACCATCGTGACTTGGAAATGTATCATTGTTTCTTCATTGCCACTGGATCAAAATCCTGGAACGCCCTCCAAATAAAACTGTGGGGACACCTTCACACAAACTGCAGCATTGCCAAAAGGAGGTTCACCACCACTTTCTCAACGGTGTTTAAGAATGGGAATTAAATGCTGGCCTTCCAGCGCCCCCCACATCCTATGACTAAGAAAAACATGTGATAGCAATTGCTGCACAACAGGTTTGTTTTCAAATGAAATTAGCTGGAATGCATTCTGGGTCAGGGAGTAATAAAACCATGTGACCCAGATTGCTATGTGCTGAGCAATCTTTTCGACTGTAGGCAAGGAACACCTGCAGTACACATTCCAGTTCCTAATCGTTTTCCATCAAACTTTGAATTAAATTTAATTAATTAATTAGGTGATCTCGTTACGATGAGGTGGCTGTGAGAGGAAATAAACATTAGAATAATATTCAAGGAAGAGAAAACGAAGTTTAAATAGGCCTGTAGATCTAAACTGTCTTGAAATGCTTTTGTGGACTAAGGTGTGACTGTATTTGCTTAGTTTAGTGCCATAAAGATAATGGCATACATTAAATGCAGATTATTCTGGAATTTTCGTAGATCAACAAAAGGTACAGTTGAAGAATTCCCCAAGTACATTGTTTCGAAGATGCAATTAATGCCTTTTTTTACGCCTTTTGTAGGCTTTTAATGAAATCCATTAAAGCAATGTGCCCATATCAATTCCTTTTGACATCCACAGTAAATTGGGACTTATAACTTCAAAAAATTATCTTTATTTTCTTTAACGATGCAACAATACTTCACCTTTCCAAGACTTCCTAGTGTGGCGTTTGTCACTTTAAAGTTCACAAGGTGTGCTTGACAGTCCCTGTTAGCTATGATTTATGATTTAGCTCAGATTTGTGAAGAGAAGCACAGCTGTCTGGGGAAATAGTTACTCTGTGGAATCAATCCATTTTTTAAAAAAAGTTTAAAATCTCCCAGTAGTAATTCACTGAGTTTATCTATCTGAGTCATTGAGACATATAGATCAGGAAGGCCGTGGGGTTTGCCCTGTTTCGTGCTGAGCTAACTGATCTCCTTTAGAAGAGTAGCACAGGTACTTCCATTGGCCTTCGTGCTTCTGAATTAGGCATAGCAAAATTATCTGAGTTCCTGCTCCTAATCGCTGTCTGGAAAATAATGCTACAAGTGCAGCTGAGGTGATCATGAGTGAAGATTTGATGAAACTTAGTAATTCTTAAACAATTGCTAGTGAGAAGGGCCCACAGTGCAAAATTATTCCGAATTTTGTGTTAAATGGTAGACTCTCTTAAATGCCTAAAAGGGAAGCAAAAAGTCATGCTGCTTTAGTAGTGAGTGTGAAACTGGCTGAGATTGACCACTTTTGAGGATGTAATTGAGGAAGCTTTAATCTGCAGCTAATTATGTCATATTATAATGGGGAGTGCTTGATGCTGGCATCATTAAAAGTAATTAACATCCCTTTCTAAAAATGAGAATTTTTAGAAGTTCTGTATGCATGATTCAAGACTATTGTTGCCAGGATGGAACATTCTGGGACCTAGCATCAAAGCAGATAATTTTTAAAAAGACATCCTTTTATTTCAGAATTCCATATTATACTCTTTATTTTGCTTACAGAAATTAACTTAAGGATTTCACCATGTCAGAACCAATAACACTGAATGTAGGGGGAAAGTTATACACCACTTCCCTAAAGACTTTAACTCGCTTTCCAGAATCGATGCTTGGCTTAATGTTTGATGGAGCATTGTCCACCAGCAAGGATCGGCAAGGAAACTACTTCATAGACAGAGATGGAAAAATGTTTCGATACATCCTGAATTTTCTTCGAACATCGCACTTGGACCTTCCAGTTGATTTCCAAGAACTGGATCTTCTAAACAGAGAGGCTGATTTTTTCCAGATCCAACCTCTGCTGGAGGCTTTGCAGAAGATCAAGTCCCCAGTGACTAAAATAAAAAAGAATGTAATGCTTAACATCATTCATGACTCATATTTACATACTGTTGGCTCCTATACTGTAAAAATTGTTACTGTTCAAGTATTTTCCACATCGTGTGCCTTATTGAAACTCCTGAATTCTAAATTCTACTATGTTTTCAATGGAGACAATTTATCTACAGGCACCAATCTGGAAGATTCGAAATTTATTTCATTAGAATGGGCTGAAAATACCGGAAGTAGAATGGAAAGACATTATGTAATGCAGAATTGGAAAAGCCTCTATGTTTCACCATCTCATCAGCAAATCCAAAATCTGGAAATGTTTGTTCAGCAAATCATAAAAACAGCAGTGGATGGTGGATTCCTTCTTCATTCCATTCCTTCTGTTTCATCCGTCCCAGTGATCCTGCATTTCACTCAGTATTGATAATACTGCAAGTCAACTGACATAAGTTTCCAATCTTCTGGGTTTAAAAAAAAGAATAACCTCTTCCTTTTTCTTATTTAGAACTGAATTTACTATCAGATGTGTACCTAATAATAAATATCCTGGCGTATAATGTGCAATATAATGAACGTTAATTCTTTGACTGGGAAAGTGGAATTTTGCTGTTGAGATAAAACTTATGTTGCTAGATTCACTTGTTCAAGTGCACTTATTTTAAAATAAATCAGCCTAAATATTCTTATACATTTTTGAGAGTCGCTGAACACTGGCAGAGTCTCAATTCATTTGGACAGGATGTTCTTGGCTGTAGATTAATCACTGATTACCTTGAGGCTGCTTTGTCTGGCAGTCACCTCTTGAACTCATTTATACTCTTTTAGTCGTGTGACCTATCCTGGCAACTTATTCCCTACCTTCTTTGTATAAAATAGGACTTCCTATTGTACGGTGTCATTTTTTTGTCTGATTACTTCTCTGAAGTACCTTGGGATGTTTCCAATGTTAAAGGCTGTATATGATTCCCAAGTTGTTGGCCTAACTTCCACAATATTGGATATTCACTGTTGATTTCTCTGGTTGCACAAAAGAAGGTTTATCAATACTTAAATTAAAATGGAGGCAAAATTTTGGTCCTTAAATAGTAATAGTTTTACCAGTTGAGACTTGGAAAGAAAAACTTACATTTGTACCACACCATATCATTGCCCTCAGAAATATATCAAAACACTTCACATTATATAAATTACTGTTTTGCTACGGAATGCATGCTATTATGTAGGCATATGTGGCAGCTGGTCTGCACACAGCAAGATCCCACAAATAGCTACTGCCAAAGAATTATTTACTGATAAAAAAAATAACATTCAGTTACATCCTACTGGAAATATGTGCACAACACAGCACTTAAAGATAAAAAAGCATGATAATATAGTGGTTATGGAGTTGATCAGCAAAGTTTTATCTGTAAGTTCAAATCACACCATGGTAAATTGCTGCTGCAATTAAGTACAGGTATTCAAGTCTGTGGAGAAACAAGCTCACTGCCTCACACCCCAAAATCAAAGCCACCTCTGAACAGATTTGAATATGATCTTCCCACATAAATATAACTTCAAGGGTTATCGTAATAAAGCTTCCTCCCAAATTAAAAATATTCCATTAAGAAATGCTACACAGCTCAGTGGGTAAGTGCACCACATGGCTTGGTACTGAGCCATACAGATTCTGTGACAAGTTAGATGGTGTCATTGAGGAAGCAGTGTCTATAGGCTGAAGGAATTGAGATGGGGAGTATATTAAACCTGTAGCAGCAATGGGTCAGTTGGTAGTACTCTCATCTTGGAACCAGAAGGTTCTGGGTTCAAGTTCTGCTCCAGGACTTGAGCACAAAAAGCAAGGCTGATACTACTGTACTAAGGAAATGCTGCACTGTCTGAGGTGTAATCTTTCAGGTAAGACATGAAACTGAAGTCCCATCTTCCAGCTGGACAGAAAAGATCCCATGGCACTATTTTGAAGAGGGGGGGAGTTATCCCTGGTTTCCTGGCCAATATTTATCCCTCAGTCAACTTCACAAAAGCATATTATCTGGTCATTCTCGCATAGCTGTTTGCGGGAACTTGCTGTGAAGAAATTGGCTGCTGCGTTTCCAACACTACAAAACAGTTCAAAAGTATGTCATTGGCCGTAAAGTGGTTTGGGATATCAACAAAAAACTGCGGATGCTGGAAATCCAAAACAAAAACACAAATACCTGGAAAAACTCAGCAGGTCTGGCAGCATCGGCGGAGAAGAGCACAGTTAACGTTTCAAGTCCTCATGACCCTTCAACAGAACTAAGTAGAAATAGGTAAGGCGTGAAATATAAGCTGGTTTAAGTGGGTGGGTGGGGGGGGGGAGTTGTTGGGACAAGCAAGCAGTGATAGGAGATAACCAAAAGATGTCACAGACAAAAGAACAAAGAGGTGTTGAACATGGTGATATTATCTAAAAGAATGTGCTAATTAAGAGTGGAGAGCAGGACAAGCAAGGTAGCTCTAGTGGGGGTAGGGTGAAATAAGCAATGGGTGGAATACATTTAAAAATAATGGAAATAGGTGGGAAAAGAAAAATCTATATAAATTATTGGAAAAAACAAAAGGGAGGGGGAAGAAATGGAAAGGGGGTGGGGATGGAGGAGGGAGTTCAAGATCTAAAGTTGTTGAACTCAATATTCAGTCCAGAAGGCTGTAAAGTGCCTAGTCGGAAGATGAGGAAACGCAAACTGGAGGAACAGCACTTCATCTTCCGACTAGGCACTTTACAGCCTTCTGGACTGAATATTAAGTTCAACAACTTTAGATCTTGAACTCCCTCCTCCATCCCCACCCCCTTTCTGTTTCTTCCCCCTCCCTTTTGTTTTTTGCAGTAATTTATATAGATTTTTCTTTTCCCACCTATTTCCATTATTTTTAAATGTATTCCACCCATCGCTTATTTCACCCCACCCCCACTAGAGCTACCTTGCTTGCCCTGCTCTCCACTCTTAATTAGCACATTCTTTTAGATAATATCACCTTCAACACCTCTTTGTTCTTTTGTCTGTGACATTATTTGGTTATCTCCTCCCATCACTGCTTGCTTGTCCCAACAACATCCCCCCCCTCTTCTTCCCCCCCCCCCCCCCCCCCAACCAGCTTATATTTCACCCCTTTCCTATTTCTACTTAGTCTTGTTGAAGGGTCATGAGGACTCGAAACGTCAACTTTGCTCCTCTCCGCCGATGCTGCCAGACCTGCTGAGTTTGTCCTGGTATTTCTGTTTTTGGTTTGGGATATCATGCGGTCGTGAAAAGTGTGATATACAAGCAAGTCTTTTTTTATTCACCTTCAATGACTCCTGCTGGAAAGGATTATAAATGTCAGTTCGGACTTATCTGCTTTGACCTCTCCTCCAGCCTATCCATTCCTCCATCTCAAATGATTGTTGACACTCAAAAGAGTGACCATTTGTTTCAGGTACCAGAGAGGTGCAAATATCCATCGAGATGCTTGCCAAGCTAAGCTACCATCCTGGGAATAAGAACTTTGAACCTTGTTTGAGTAATTTGGATAGCTGTTGCTTATTTGTCAACAGAAGTTGCTGTCATTGCCTTGAGAGAAACAGGTTTCAGGCTACCACTTGCAAATTAGCAGTCCTGACTTATTAATTGTATCCCACTGGCCTCTAGATTACAAGATTTAGTAAATCTTTTAAAATAAAAATACTTTAAAAATGATGGAATATTTTATCGATGTTACTTCAGAGGAAGAAAAGTAACAGGTTCCCATCAAGTTGTTAACTTTTTAAATGCTGCAGTGTTGCCTTCACTTTTGCAGTCACTCAGTGAGTTGCTTTGTTCGCACCAGCTGCATTGTGAGTTTGAATAAAGTTGTGTGAAAGAGCAATGGCGGCGCCCAGTGTGAGCATTTGGAGCTGGTTTGCGCCGCTCGCCTTCGGTGTGACCCTGTTAAAGTGTCTGCTTATCCCTGCTTAGTAAGAGCTACCCCCAGATACGGGGTCTAATCTTTAAACTTTTTTTTAAAAATTGTATTATTCGCCACCCGGACGGACGGGTCTGGGCAGAGGAGGGGCCTGTAGATGCGGCTGCTTTAGTTTAAGGGCTAATATCTTTAAAATGTATCTTTAAAATGAGAATTTCGTCAAATGTTGCTGAAAACAGGAACGCGCTGTAAGGGTTATGTTTTAACGCTAAAATTAAAGGTTAGACGTTAGACGTGCATACAATAACGACTTCATTGTCACCAAATCTGTTTTTTCCCCAGTGTTCTCCATTTCAACAGCTTCTCTGGGGATAATGAGTATCGTCCAGTACTTTATACCCAAATGAGCAGTCTTGTGTGTACCTATGAATATTACTGTCAGCTGCTTAAGCGATGGGGTGGGGGAGACAATGACCTACTCAATCTTGTGCACTCATGCATACGCTTTCCTGTCAGCTGTGGCTCAGTTCATAGCACCCTCGCCTTTGAATCAGAGGGTTGTGGGTTCATGTCCCACTCCCGGAAAACCAAGAACTGTGATTGTACTCGAAAGAAGTTGCAATCTGTGACTGTTGGTAACTCGAAAGAGTTTCCCTGGCCATTAATTCGGATTTTTTTCTTCTCTTTCTTCCCTAGCTGAGGGCCTCTGCATTCCTCTATTGCTACCCAGTAAGCACATTACAATATTCCTTATTGTTGAAGAGCACCCAGCCTATTTAATGCATCTAGCCAGGTCAAGAAGATCCTATCTGTTACAAACCTGTGGGTCAAAACTGCCCCTTCATTGTGTATATGACTCACTATCGCATTGCAAAATACATTTATCCAGTGAGTCATCACAGTGGATGAAGGGCTACACCTTTAAACCAAATTGTGTGATTCTGACACTAAATCAAAAGTAAAATAGGTTCTGCTTGTATCTGTGATTCACTACGTGGAACGCAATAATGTTAAAAGTTACATTGAGTATTTTAGCTACAGTGTTTGAGCCTTTTTGTTACAAGAACTTCAGTAGGCCCTTGTGCCTGTTCTACCATTCAATGAGATCGTGGCTGATCTCTGACCTAACTCCATATACCTCCCTTTTCTCCATATTCTTTAATACCTTGGTTAACAAAAATCTATCAGTCTCAGATTTAAAATTAACAATTGATCTAGCATCAAATACCATAGAGAGTTTCTAACTTTTACCATGATTTCTGTGTAGAATTGTTTCCTAACTTCTCTCCAGAAAAGCCTGGATTTAATTTAAAGGCTATGTCTCCTTGTCCTAGATTTCTCAGCCGACGGAAATAGGGTAGAAAGAGAGAAACTATCAGTTTCCCTTAACATTTTGAAAACTTTGATCAAATCACCTCGTAATTTTCTAAATTCCAGGGAATACAGCCTTGGTTTGTGTAATCGCTCTTCATAATTTAACCCTCGGAGTCCAGGTATTATGCTAGTAAATCTATGCTGCACTCCTTCCAAGGTTAATGCTTAGCATATGCTTTCTATAGCATGGTGCCCAGAACTGAATACAGTACTCCTGGTGTCTAACCAGGACCTTGTACAACTGTAGCATGACTTCTAACCCTTTGTATTCTATTCCTGTAGATCAGCCAGCATCTCATTATTCATTTTGATTATTTTTTGCACCTGTCCATGACATTTTATTGATCTATGCACATGGATCTCTAAGTCTCTTCGGACCTCAGAGCTTCTGGTTTTTCACCATTTAAAAAGCACTCTGATCTATCCTTTTTAGATCCAAAATGGATGACCTTCCTCTTGTCTATATTTCAATCTATTCGCTGCAGTTTTGTCCATTCACTTAATCTAGTAATATCGTTTTTGTAATTTTATGCTTCCATTCACACTGCTTACAAAACCATTTATCTTTGTGTCATTTGGATATGTGGCTCTCTATTCTGTCATTGAAGTCGTTAATAAAGTGAATAGTGACGCCCCCACACACATCTCTGCGGGACTCCACTGGTCACATTCTGTCAATTTGAGTACCTTCCTGTTACCCCTGCTCTTTGTTTCCTGTTGCTCAGCCAATTTCCTAACCAAGTCAGTATTTTTCCTCAATTCTGTGACCTTCAATTTTAGCTAACAGTCACTGTGAGGGACATTATTGAATGTCTTCTGGAAGCCCATATGAATAGCATTCATACGCAGACCCCTGTCCACTACTTTAGTCACTTTTTCAAAAAAAAGTCAATCAGGTTCATCAAGCATGACCTGCCCTTTACAAATCTGTCTCCGCCTGATCAGTTCAAAATATTCAAGGTATTCAGTCCTTGTATCTTTAATTATAAACTCTAGAAATTTCCTGACAACAGATGTTAGGCTAACTGGTCTATAATTTCCTGGCAGAATGACATGTGCAATTTTCCCATCTAAAGGAATGTTTCCTGAATCAAGAACTTTAGAAGGTTATAATTAGGATATCTATAATGGTCTCACCTACTTCCTCAAAAACCCTGGTCCTGGGGATTTGCTTCTCTTTAATGCTTATGTTAATTATGTTGAGTCCCTGTCCCTGATTCAATGCTAGTTTTCTTGGGATGTCCAGCATGCTGTTTTGTTCCTCTACTGTGAATAATGATGCAAAGTTTAGCACATTTACCATTTCCTTATGTTCATTTATAACATCACTTATCAAATTTTAAGGAACCCATATCGCTCTTAACCACCCTCTTTTCCCTGATGTACTTGTAAAAGTATTTTGTATTGATTTTGATGTCCCCTCAAGTTTCTTTTCTTATCTTTTTGTGGCTCTTGCTATCTGTTTTGTCACCCTTTGCTGTTCCTTGGATCTTCTCCATTGTCTGTGCTAATTTCCCCATCCTGTTTGCATTTTCTTTTAATTTTATGTTGTCTCTTAAGTTGTCTGTGGCAATTAGGTATTTGGTACTTAGACTTTGTGCTCCTTGGAGGTTTAAATTGGTTCCACATTACATTAAGTTTTTTTTTTCTACACCATCCAGGAACAGCACCAGGCGTACCTTAAAAAAAAAAAGAGGTGTCAACCTGGTGAAGCTACAACACAGGACTACTTGCATGCCAAACAACATAAACAGCGAGTGATAGATAGAGCTAAGTGATCCCACAACCAATGGATCAGATCTAAGCTCTGCAGTCCTGCCATATCCAGTCATGAATAGTGATGGACAATTAAACAACTCAGCGGAAGAGGAGGCTCCACAAATATCCCCATCCTTAATTATGGGGGAGCCTGGAACAGCAGTACAAAAGATAAAGGCTGAAGTATTTGCTACAATCTTCAGCCAGAAATTCCGTGTGGATGATCCATCTTGGCCTCCTCCAGAGGTCCCCTGCATCACAGTTGCCAGTTTTCAGCCAATTCAATTCACTCTACGTGATAGCACGAGAAGGCTGATGGCACTGGATAGTGCAATAGCTATGGGCCCTGACAATATTCTGGCAATAGTAGTGAAGACTTGTGCTCCAGAATTTGCCGCGCCCCCTTGCCAAGCCATTCCAATATAACTACAACACTGGCATCTACCCGGCTATGTGGAAAATTGCCCAGGTATGTCCTGTACACAAAAAGCTGGACAAATCCAGCCCGGCCAACTACTGCCCCATCAGTCTACTTTCGATCATCAGTAAAGTAATGGAAGGGGTCATCAACAGTGCTTTCAAGTGGCACTTGCTTAGCAATAACCTGCTCACTGAAGTCCAGTTTGGGTTCTGCCAGGGGCACTTTCAGCTCCTGACCTCATTACAGCCTTGGTTCAAACATGGACAAAAGAGCTGAACTCCCGAGGTGAGGTGAGAGTGACTGCCCTTGACATCAAGGCTGCATTTGACCGAGTGCGGCATCAAGGAACCCTAGCAAAACTGGAGTCAATGGGAATCCAGGGGATAATTCTCCTCTAGTTGGAGTCATACCTAGCACAAAGGGAAATGGTTGTGGTTGTTGGAGGTCAGTCATCTCAGCTCCAGGACATCACTGCAGGAGTTCCCCAGGGTATTGTCCTTGGCCCAACCACCTTCAGCTGCTTCATCAATGACCTTCTTTCCATCATAAGGTCAGAAGCGGGATTGTTCGCTGATGATTGCACAATGTTCAGCATCATTCACGACGACTCATACTGAAGCAGTCCATGTCCAAATGCAGCAAGACCTAGACAATATCCAGGCTTGGGCTGAGAGTGGCATGTAACATTCGCGCCACACAAGTGCCAGACAATGACCATCTCCAACAAGAGAGAATCTAACCATCGCTCCTTGATGTTCAATAACATTGCCATCACTGAATCCCCCACTATCAACATCCTGGGGGTTACCATTGACCAGAAACTGAACTGCACTAGCCATATAAATACTGTGGCTAAAAGAGCAGATCAGAGGCTAGGAATCCTGCGATGAGCAACTCACCTCCTGACTCCCCAAAACCTGTCCACCATCTACAAGGCACAAGTCAGGAGTGTGATGGCATACTACCCACTTGCCTGATTGAATGCAGCTCCCACAACACTCAAGAAGCTTGACACCATCCAAGACAAAGCAGCCCGCTTGATTGGCACCACATCCACAAACATTCACTCCCTCCACCACTAACGCACAGTAGCAGCAGTGTGTACCATCCACAAGATGCACTGCAGGAATTCGCCAAGGCTCCTTAGATGGCATCTTCCAAACCCACGAACACTACCATCTAGAAGGACAAGGGCAGCAGATAGATGGGAACACCACCACCTGGAAGTTCCCCTCCAAGTCACTCACCACCCTGACTTGGAAATTTATCGTCGTTCCTTCACTGTCACTAGGTCAAAATCCTGGAACCCCCTAACAGCACTGTGGGTGTACCACACCACATGGACTGTAGTGGTTCAAGAAGACAGCTCACCACCACCATCTCAAGGGCATTTAGGGATGGGCAATAAATGCTGGCCCAGCCAACGAAGCCCGCATCCCATGAATGAATAAAAAAAAATAATGTTTACAGTTCGTTTAATTGATGTGCAGGTGATCTTCAGCAAAAGTGACCATTAAGCGATAACAACTGATTAGGTGTATTTATTATTTCAACAGTCTTGTTTGGGAAATTTATGTCACTGATTTATTTCCATGAAATGCTTAATTATTATTTGACTATTTCATTTGTAGTCATTCAACAGACTTTGAAGTCCACAGAAACTGGCTGGCAATTACTCACAGTTCACCTGTTTCACACTGGTATTATGAAGTAAGTCTTTATTCTGTAAAGGTAGCTTTATGATATGTGAAGGATAAGGGTGTCCAATGATAATTCAGTCATTTCCGTCCTGTCCTTTCAGTCATGATATGAATGAGAAAGGCCATTCAGCCCATTTTACTTGGTGCATTCAGAAGATCTGCATTTTGAATCATCAAAACATCCAATTGTTTCTTAAATGTTTCCAGACTTTTTCTTTCTCCAGAAACTCTTTCCATGAACTGAACGCTTTTATATGAAAGCTGCAGTCCCAAATTTGCCTTCTGTTGGCTTAGACCTGTGCCCACTTACCTTACCACCATTGTTTAACTTGATACAATGTCCTGAATTTACTGCTACTACCCCACTTGCTAACTTAGATGCCTCTTCGAAGTCTCCTCCATTTACCAGGATAAAATGTACAAATTGCTTAATTATTTCATTGTGAATCAGTGCTCTGATTCTAGGGATCAGCCTTTCCCCCTCTGTGCAACACCTCCTTGGCTTTATTGCCTGATTTGTGTCTGCATGATGAATCTGGACACAATACTCAAGGTGCATTTGGAGCTAAACATTGTACATTGGGGTAAAGCCTGGAATGTTTTTAAATGCTTAAATATGCCTGGTTTCTTCATCAAATGTAGCTTTCAACTGCAGCAATGTTAGAGGGCACAGCGTGCAGCTGTGATTCAGTCCTCTTTTTAAAACCATCCATTCTGTTCTTATTCTTATAATATTTTAATATGAAAATAGAATATAGTTAAATAGATAAAACTAAAAACAGTATAGGAAGCATCAAATTGAAGTTGGAACATAGGCGTTTCTCTGCTGTATAGATGACACAAACATAGGCACTGTTATGACACCACAGGCAGGAAGAAGTCATTACAACATAAGTTTACGTGTATAAGTAGTTCTTATTTTAAATGTGGGGCATAGGAATTTAAAATTGACAAGAGTAAGCTGTAAGATTTTTATTATATTAAATGGATAATATAAAATCCAAGTGATATAAAAAAAATTAAGAACAAAATATGGCTTTAAAATGGTGACAGAATTACTTTTGCTCGTTTTGATCCAATTATCTCTTGTCCTTTTAAACCTTTTTCATCAGTAGCAGAGTTGGTTGACTCCCCTTATGCAATGCTATGGGAAATTGATTGGTAAATAGAAACAGGTCAAACACTGAATCTAGATTTCAGCTATTTGTGGTAAATATATCTATTTTTAAGGCAGAGGCAGATTCTTGACTAACGGGAGTCAAAGGTTATCGGGTAGGCAAAATGTGGGCTTGAGCCCACAATCAGACCAGCCATGATCTTATTGAATGGCGGAGCAGGCTTGAGGGGCCAACTGTCCTGCTCCTGCCCCTGATTCATATGTTTGCATGCCATTCTGCATTCTTGATTGAAATTTTTAAAATTCTGTAGTTTTCTTTTTTAAATCTGCCTAATTAGATTTGCCATGGACATTCCTGCAGAAAATATAGACTGCTACTGTTCACCAATAAATTGTATTTGGCTATTCTATAAACAAATTGTAACAAAACCTGTCTGCCTTTTCTCCTTGACTATCTCCCTGCAAAACCTTTAACAGAAGCCTGTTAACAATGATTTCAGTTGAGCCTGTGATGGAAGGTGGCTAGAAAGTTGAAAAAAGACAAATTTAAGTGGGTAAGGGGAAAGAACAGAGAAGCGGGAGTCGAGACATTGCTCTTTTCACAAGTCACTATATGCATAGTAGGTTAAATCTATAGCTTTCTCCTGCATTGTAACATTATGTGGTTGCATAAGACCACTTATGGTAATAGCCATTAGCAAAAATAATCATTTAACCAAAATCTACCAAATGCTGCATTTGTCATGATGTTTTCTTGAATTTAATAAACATCATCTTTTAGTTGATCCAAAATACTGAATTGTAAATGCAATTATTAACTTTATTAGTAACTTTTGTTTTCTTCTCTCTCTCCATTACTCCTCATCCTTCTGTTTCCTCCACCCACCCCTCCCCACCTCACCCACCAAATGTAGGCAACCTCACAGTGGACTTTGGACTATCCACCATTTTTTGCGTGGTTTGAATATCTACTCTCCCTCATTGCACAGTATTTCGATAAGGAAATGCTGGTTGTCCAGAACCTTAATTATGCCAGTAACGCAACAATCCTATTTCAGCGACTTTCAGTCATCCTCGTGGATATTGTATTCATTTATGGAGTAATAGAGTATGTTTTAATATTACCTTTATACTTATTTTAAAAATGCTCGTGTTCTATGTTAGTTGTTTAGCAAGTATAAGAATTTGATAGTTAAACATCAGTAATCATAAAATATTTGTAAAACCACTAACTCTGAGAAATGAAAGATCACTAAATGTTTGAAGTGTTGATTTCAAAAATTATATTTTCCTATCCTATCCTGAAAGTGATAACTCTTTTTGAGATATGGTACCATGGTTACTGGTACTATTCTAATATCAAGCCCAAATGGTTATTTTTCATCTTTCGTGTCAGTAGTCTATTCAACAATGAAAGAGCGTTTCCTAAGCATAGTGAAACTCATCTGATCTCCACATGTGCACTTTCCAGTGCGGATCAGCCTGTTGAAATTATAGGCAATTGCACTATTCCAACTACTGCCCTGCCCAGGGTGAGTTCAGCTAACTCGACATATATGGGATTGAACATTGGAACCTTTGTGTGGCTCAGTATCACGCTGGGTAATGTATTAACCACTAAGCCGTCTGAAGAGCTTAATTTTAATTATTTATAATCACATCAAGTCAGCCAGCAATATGACTGCTTAGCTTTCAAACAAAGGTGTACAGTCAGTCTCAAAAAGCGTCTGGCGTTGCAGCTCATTTGTCACATCTCAGTAGGGAGTGTTCTGTTTGCATTTGGCTTTGTGTTTTGAAAGAAAAAGCTAACAAAATAAAATCATGGCTCCTGGTGCCTGGTCATTGCTGATGAGAAATGTATATCTCATCCTAGTTCCTGTGATATGGGAATAACGATGAGGATAGTGCAACATAAAGAGACTAATCAGCAGCCATTGTTTTAAATACTATTTAATATTAATCCTCTACTGCTTTGAGTTATCAGTCACAGTTACGCTGTTAAAGAGGGAGCTGGGGTAGAGTCCAGGTAGTTCCCATGCTATCCATGTAGGTTCCATATTCTCAGCAGCTAGCTGAAGAATATTGTTGTTGGAAAGTTGAAAGCTGGTCACCATGCCTCTTACCTGAGAATGGCACATGACCAAAGAAAGGTCAATGGAAAAGGAGAACAATTCCACATACATTAAGTGATATATTCTCACCCTTAAAAATGTATTTATAGTGTTTGTTTTAAGAAGTTACATTAACGGCAAGCCTTTCTGTTTGTCCCTACTAACATTTTCCATCTTAATTCTGGTGTTTTAAATATTTTTAAAGGCATGGATATCTTTGGAATTAACTTTGTGACCTTTTTAAAATTACATGATCAAAAGGCAAAGCAAAATCCTCTACTCATTGCTTTGTACCATTTTTCCTATTGCAGTTGGAAACTCTCCTAAGATTAGGGGAAAGCACATCAGCGCCTTACAGTGGCTGGTGATCAACATTACAAGCTGTTTTATTCTTTAGAAATGCCACATTCAGAATATACTGTTATGGTCCTCCTACAGTATGTACAACTATAAAATGTGCAAAAGAAAATCCCTCTCTTGCTATTTCTTTCCATCAGTTTTGCTGTCTGCACAGTAACTGCAATTAGAAAGCAATTCAACACATGATCCCAGAGGTGAAAGATGTGTGTTAAACCGCTACACTATCTAGTTCTCGGTAGAATAAAATGAAAAATGAATAATCTGTAAGAGTATTTTTATTTGTCCTATTTTAAAGATGTTGTAAGTGTGTAAATAGAACAAAAGAATCAAAGGAAATGATGGAGAGACCAGCTTTTATACTTGCAGTGCTGTTACTTTGGAACTTTGGATTATTGATTGTTGATCGTATCCTTGCATTATAAAGTACATCTTTCAAAACAACTATTGAGTAATATTGCATAGATTCTAATGCCTTAAGTTAGCTTCACTTTTCTCACTATGACAAAACATTATTGTTGTTCCTGGGTAGTTTTAGTCCGTGAATATGATGTGCTTTAACTTAAATTAATTTACAACATTTTAGTCTATTTTATAATGGTAGAGACTGTGGGCATATTTATTGTTAAAATTTATTATTTTAAATCATTACCACCATGCTATTGGTGGTGATAGTAAAAATGAGTTTATTTCAACAGCACTTCATCTAGAGGACTTTATTTACCTGATAGTTTTAATATCTTTATTGCTTAACAAAGTTGTACCATTTGCTAATGTGAATGTTTTTTGTGGTATCCTGACTAATAGCACTGCCATGTGGTGCAATAGTTAATGATAGGACATTGCAACATGCCCAGAATCCCACATACTGCTGCTTTCCTGCTCAGAAGCCACTTTGGAAGGGTAATTTCCACAGGATCAGAGCTTAGAGGGAGATTCATCTTGAATGACATTGATAGCGGCCAGAGAGCAGATTTCCTTTCGTAGATTTGGATGGTGCGTGATGCGGGGAGAACTGGGAAAGAAGCGTTGACCTTATTTTGAAAAAAAAAACTTCTGTGTTTGTATGTTTTGCTCTCTTTTCCAACTCTAACACATGCATAAACAATATTATTCCTTAATTCAAATCCAGATATTCATTTTCAGTACAATGGTTTCTTATTTGGTTTGATGCTTCTTTCTGTTGCAAGGATGTTTCAGGTAATTTGAGAATTTCAGTCTAACAACTAACAAGTAGTTGAATGCTGTTCTCCTCAGTGCTTGCTGAAGGTATGCATTAATCACAGGAATGTGAACAGACTTAACACTCATGTTAGAAAATAACACAAAGGACTCAATACCTGAAATATTTGGTTTTATTACAGGGAAGACATTTGGAAAGTGCATTACTATTTGCAATCCTGATGAACTTTAAGCATATTTTTCTGTATGTGGCTCCTGCCTATGGTATTTACCTACTACGTTCATACTGCTTCACTGAGGACAAACTAGGTATTGAACCCTTTTTTTTTAACCATTTGAGATAATATACAGCTATGTTTAGTTCTTTAGTGGACTTTCATTTGTAAAGTAAAAAGCAGGGAACAATTATGGGATTGGTGCCAAGGAGAGCTGAAAAGAGCAAAAAACATAAAATCAAGAAAAGTGGAGTAGAAAATTACATTAAACCAGACGTGTCCTTTGTGAAATGATCACAAGATAATTACAGATGAGGAAGGCTCAGCTAAAATTCATTCATCGAGAATGATCCCAAGGTCCCTCTATTGCAGTATCTAATTGCTCCATAAAAAATTCCATGGTTTTTCCAACCACTAGGTGTCCCGCAAAGGCACTATAGTGATATGATACAACTGAGTGACTTGCTAGGTGACTTCAGAGAGCAATTAATTATAATTAGTATCAGAAATTTACAGAAATCATGTTTTTGGTATCTAAGATGAGTATTTGAAAGCTAAATCTTTAATTCCTGCTGAATTTGTATTCCTATGTTCATTTTTAACCATTGTGCTTCTTTGTATAGGCCAAGTTTTATTTTATTTTGCCTTTTAGCATTCTGATTCATTCTTGTGCTCTCATTTTTTTGTAAAGTAGTTTTGCCATAAGAAGCATTTTTACATGCTGACCGATTCAGGAAAATTCCCCCCTCTCTCTCTCTCTCTCAGGCAACCAGTTTTCCTTGGGTTGCAGCCTGATATTAGTTTAAAGAAGCACTGACATAGAAATTTCATAATTTCCTCAAATATTTAACTAATTTTCCATTAAATATTCTGATTACCTCAACTGCAATACACACACATACAGTAAGCATTGGAGACCCTTATAAATTGTTGCATGAAAATATTTTTTTGACTCTGTCCTTCATCCTAGTAATGTTAACATTATTGCCTTTTTTTATGAATTTATTGACCAATAATACCATTTTAATGAATGTTCCCCAAAAGTTCAAGAATTGTTTTATGACCATAATTTTTCCAGGCTCAAATATTAGGGTTAAGTGAAAATGGATATGTAAACTTGTTCTGCTGATGTTGTGAAAGTTTTTTTTCCTGTTAAAGATTAATCATTAAACTTTTTCAACTGTGAATTCGCCAGTCTGACATTCGGTCATGGTAACCTATTCAAACTGACTACCCCAGTGTGGCACTCTGTGTTTATATAAAAGTATTTGTTTAAAGAACCAAGTGAAATGGATAGAACAAAGATGAGGAATTCCATCACAATATTTGGAACCATCTGATTTTTTTTTTAAAGGGGTATGGATGGTGAATATTACCTTTTGGTATTTGAAATGCCTCTTGTCATTTAATTTTGTCATTGCCTGGCTTGTAACTAATCAAACCTTTTTTTTGTAATATCCTCAGCTTATAATTTGTCATTATTGTTTCTTGTGTTTATTTTTAAGATGGATCTATCCGGTGGAGGAGCTTCAGCTGTTCCCGTCTTTTTGCCTTGGGATTTATAGTCTGCTCTGTTTTTGCTGTTTCTTTTGGACCCTTCATAGCCATGGTAAAGATGAGCTTGATAAATTGAATTTAATGCCCTTTTCTGTACTTTATACTTCACTGCATTTGAGCTGTCATTTTGATGTTCTCTGATTCCCATTGAGCACTGTTTTATTTATGTAGCTGAAAATTGTGCAGTCCTATTGCAGTATCAGAAGACTCCAGTGTCAAACTCATCGTCGTGTTTGTAATTTGTTCCCTGTGGACATTAGCCCAAGAGTAGAAAGCATACTTGATATACTGGGGGACGTCTAAAGCAACTCTTAAAGGGCTGCTGAAATTATTTACAAGGATGCAGGCACTTAAAGTGGCTTTGTATCAGGGCAAAAATTATTTTGGCCTTGAAGGCTATGTGCAGAGTAAGAAACTGGAAGATAAAAGTCGAGATAGTAAATTGAGTCATTGGGCAAACAGTAGAGGGCACAGTAACGGATTCACTATCATGGATGGATGAAGTACACCTGCTATTGCATGAGGTAGGTACAGGAATGTTGTTTCATTTGGCACTCTAGGACACCCTCCCCAAAGGCAGCAGCACATGCCCAGAAAGAGGTAGCAGCCAAGTTGAAGGTTGCATACATTATGTACAAGACTTGGGAATAGAGATGGCAGAAGACACCATACTTCTAGCAACCTGACGAGATAAGATTACCTAGTAGCATCATGAAAGAAGATGGATGAGCCAAAAACGTTTGCCACATCATCAACCTCTTTCACATTTACTGTTTGTCCATGCCAAGCCCAGTATATTCCCACAGCTCATGTATACCATGCTTCAGTAGGGCAAGCATTTAAATTGCAAATTATGGTTGAAAGCTTTACCATGCTGACATCTTCTAGGTGCTGATGGTGTCATCAGGGAGGATGGCTTAGAGGAGCTACTGAATTGGACGATGTGAAATCTTGAGAATGGTTATAATAACAATGTTGCTGATATAACAGATATTAATTCCTGTATCTTTAATTATGTAAATTCAGCTCTTTTACTCTTTTTGACCCAACGACAATGAAGAAATTACAATACATGTCCAAGTTAAGATGGCGTGTGATCTTGAATGTTGACTTGGAGGTTATACTGTACCCTTGCATCTACAGTCCTTATCTTTGAGTGTCTGGGAAGTGCTGTTGATGGAACCTTGACATTTTGCTGCAGTACATCCTGCAACGATGGTATGCCAGTGGTGGGGAAGGTGGATATTTAAGCTAGTGCATGGAGTACTGATCAAGTGGATTACTTTATCCTGGATGTTGTTAGCTTCTTAGTATTGTTGCAGCTGTACTCATGATGGCAAGTAGAAAGTATTCCCTCACACATCCTTTTTGTGCGTTGTAGGTGGTAGAGAGGTTTTGAGAGTAAGGAGGTGAGGTAAGCCACTCATCACAGAATAGCAAGCCTCTGGCCTGCTCTCGTAGCCATAGCATTTGTGTGACTGGTTCATTTGAGTTTCTTTCCTCATATTGGGCAGAACATCAGCATATGTTTAATTTTAAAATAACTAATAATTTAAAATAAATGTTAACATTTCATATATCAAGTAATATACCAGGCATTACTTAAAAATATGATTCTGCAGAAAAGTTTTGAGGCAAAGATACAGAATTCACAAGCTGTTTATTTATTGATGTTTATTTCTTTTCCAGGGTCAACTGCCTCAGGTGCTTGCACGACTTTTCCCCTTCAAGCGAGGTCTCTGTCATGCATATTGGGCTCCAAATTTCTGGGCTTTGTACAATGTGGTGGACAAAGTATTGTCTGTCATTGGTACGGTCTAGTTACATTTATTGAACATTTAACACATAAACATCTAAGACATTTAGCGTGCTGGTCTCTAAGACATAGTGAATGATATGGGGAATAAATTCTTTATCTGAACATTGAAAACTAACAATTACCCAGGAAATTATATTTTCATAGTCCTGATGTTTACCAGATCAAAGTTCGCTATCTTGCCAGTTGCTGGTGCTATTTCTGTAACTATCATATTAAATTATTTTATCAAACAGAAAGCTAATGTTCCAAATAACTGACACATAATTTTCATTTACCCGTACAGATGTAAAGTTACAACTACGGGATCCTACCAAGCTTTCAAAGGCATCAATGACAGGAGGTTTAGTGCAGGAGTTCCAGCACACTGTCCTACCTTCTGTGTCACCATTCACAACATTGGTCTGTACATTGCTTTCAATAATGGTCAGTACCAGCACATGCTTTCTCAATGAAACATGATTCAGTTGCGATTCTTTGGTCTTTATTTTATTTTTTGGCATTGGTTGATTTGGAGATAGTAATTTTCACTTGATGAGATGAGTTTCCTGCAAAATGGCCAGTAGAGAACATTAAATGATTTTTGCTTCAATTATTAACCAATGTCTTATACCTCTCCATTTCTCTTGTTTCAAGCCTGCTATTCTCCATCTTTGGTTAAGACCTCGAGGACCGAGAGGGTTCCTTCAGTGCCTAATCCTTTGTGCATTGGGGTCGTTCATGTTTGGCTGGCATGTGCATGAAAAGGCCATTCTCATCGCTATACTACCTTTGAGGTATCTTAAATTTGTTAGCTTAGCGATGCTGTTTAATACTACTGTAGTAGTTTTTTTAATATCAATAATGGAGATTCTGCTACAATGTTAGAAGCAGAAATGTTTTACAAAGATATTTAAATTAGATCTTGATATAAGGAGCCCCTCGGGAACGAATGGGGTAATGAGTTAGTATATGCAAGGGCCACAAGCCACTGGTAATACAGCCCCTGACGTCCGAGCACCTCAATTATATTCTCGCATACGTTTCTTATTTGCTGGTTTGACCTGTTTGTGTCTTGTGGGGCTGGAGGTTTAGCAGCAGGTAGCATTGTTGCTTCACTGGTGAATAAATCTTAAATCAAAACATCATGGTCCATTAGTTTTAACAACTGCAACATATGCTAAATCAATGGAAAAGTGGATTTCAATTTTAAGTGACCTTTGAGGCTCCGCGGTACTCACCAAATGATTGGGCACTCCTGGATTTGCACTCTGTCCGTTAGCTCTGGGACCTAGATTTAAGTCCTAGTAGGATGGAAATCTCTTCTCGCTGATGGCTGTAAATGCATGAAATGAGTTTGGGCCCTTCAGTCCAGCTCACAGAATGGGATAAAACAAAACTGACCATAATTTGACACCAAACATGAATAGCTAATCTGGGAAATAAAATTGTCACATTTGTGTAGCCAACCATGCTATTCCATTCATCCATCCATGTGAAGCAAGCCCATATGCTGAGGTACTGGAAAAACATCAGTTACCCTGTACAGTCAAAATTGTTACTGTGGGACAACCACCTAAAGTTCATTGATGTGCTCTAATATGTTTAGTATTACAATTTAATATACTAAGACTGTTGGAAAGCACAGTAATAGGATTGGTACAGGATTTATTTCTAAAGGTGCAATTATTTTGCCCTTTTTCATGATATTAGAACGTGATTTGCAATGACTGAAAGTGGTAATATAACTTCAGAGTCAAGTTGGTGATCCTTCTCCTGATCACACAAGGCCAGAATCTAAGTGCTCAAAGCAAGCATCATGTATGGCTTAAGTCCAGCCCAGTGCTAAGTACTCTAAAGTACTCAGTTGGCCCATTGGATATACCAGAACCAGAACTTTATAAACTTATTTTCTTAAGCTTATTCCCTCTTGTTATTTTTAAAATTTTTCAGAAAATAATTGACTCCTATCCTTATCTCATGACACTAAGTAAAGCTGGTGCTGGAAAACATTCATCCTACACAAGATGTGATTCCACCCCCATAATATACAGTAATGTTGGAGTAAATTGGTTATCCTATGAAGCAAATAAAATAGCAGTTGTATCAGAGTTTTTCTCAGTTCCGAAGAAGCTATTCTTATGTTGCAGTATTTTTCTTTTAAATCCTTAGTCTGTTTGCTGTGGAAAGTAGAAAAGATGCTGGAACATATCTCATCTTAGTAACAACAGGGCATCTTTCCCTCTTCCCACTCCTCTTCACAGGGCCAGGTAAGGATAAGATGCTCATTTACATTTTGAAACTTCTTTTTGTGGACGCACGAAACAAATAGATGCACTTTATGCACTGTTGCCCCTCGCTTTAAGAATGAAATGAAAATATCTTCAGTTTCTTTGACTTAGTGACTTTGCCTGGTAAAATGCTATGATGTACGACCAGAATGTTAAACTTCTTAAAGCTAGTTGGTGAAGGAGGAGACCAGAAGTCAGTCTTTACTCAGTTTTAGATCTATTCACAAAGTGAGACATTAAAAATGTATAGCTCCTAACTCTACATCCCACCACTAAAGTCAATAAGTGTCTATTTATACTCTTGTGAGTATACCTAATAGACAAATTAACTAATAATTGAATTAACTAATTAACAGCCCTTTTTTAAACCATGACCAGGGCTTCGTCCCTAAATGGTCACGAGTCACCAACCTTTCAGTTAACAGGTGAACGCACTGACCTGTTTCAGCCAACTGGCACCACCCACACAATGAGTCCGAGTTGCTGTTGTATATTGTAGTCTGGAGCAGTAGAGGCTCCAATTTTTTTCCTTTCCATCACATGGCTGACCAGGAATCTCTCCTGCTCTTGCTGCCTGCCATAGGCATATTTTGGGAGGATTTGCAGATTGACCCTCAATCTGTTTGACCACATTATGAACACACCAAGTCCTGAAGTGGGACTTGACTCTGGGGCTTCTGAATCAGAGGCAGGGATGCTACCACTGCACCACAAGACCTCCAGTCTCTCTTTATACTCTTTCGAGTAGAACAATTAAACAAATCAACACATTAAGTAAATAATTAACAGCCCCTTAAAAGGAAGTGTCTCTTTATAGCTTTTTTAAAGATCGACCTAGGACCTCAATTATTTACAATCTATATTAATGACTTGGAGGAGGAGGCAGAGTGTAATGTATCCAAATTTGTTGATGATACAAAAATAGGTGGGAGGGCATGTTGTGATGAGGACATAAGGAATCTACAAGGGGATATAGATAGGTTGAGTGAGTGCGCAAAAACTTGGCAGATGGAGTTTAATGTAGGAAAGTGTGAGGTCATGCACTTTGGCAGGAAGAATCAAAAGGCAGACTATTATTTAAATGGAGAGAGACTCCAAAAATGTGCAGCACAGAGGGATCTGGGTGTTTTTGTGCAAGAAACACAAAAATTTAGCATGCAGGTGCAGCAAGTAATTAAGAAGACAAATGGAATTTTGGCCTGTATTGCCAGAGGATTGGAGTTTAAAAATAGGGAAGTCTTGTTTCAAATGTACAGGGTGTTGGTGAGGCTGCACTTGGAATACTGTTTTGGTCCTTGTATTTAAGAAAGGATATACTGCCATTGGAGGCAGTTCAAAAGAGATTCACTAGGCTGATTCCTGGAATGAAGGGCTTGACTTATCAAGAATGGATAAACAGGTTAGGCCTTTATTCATTAGAGTTTAGAAGAATGAGGGGTGATCTTATTGAAACATACAAGATTCTGAGGGGGCTTGTCAGGATAGAAGTTGAGAAGATGTTTCCACTAGTGGGGGAATCTCGAACTAGGGGACATAGTTACAGAATAAGGGGACACTCCTTTAAAATTGAGATGCAAAGGAATTTCTTTTCTGAGAGTAGTGAATGTCTGAAATTCTCTACCTCAGAGACTTGTGGAGGTTAGATCACTGCAAGTATTTAAAGAGGAGATAGATTTTTGAAATGTCGGGGAGTTGAGAGCTATGAGGAGCTGGCACAAAAGAGGAGTTGAGGCCTGGGGCAGATCAGCCATGATCTTATTGAATGGGGGGCAGGCTTGAAGGGCTGAATGGCCTACTCCTGCTCCTATTTCTTATGCTCCTAACCTGTCAATATAAACTATAACTAAATTCCTAGAATAAATTTGATCACTTTGGCAGTGACCCGATGCAGCCTTGTAATTCATTTTCCATGTCTCATAAACATGCAACATGGTTCAGAATTATTAAGAATGCTTATTTCTTTCCTGTATATCTAGGAACCATTTCTAATGCAAAATTGGCCACAAGAGGTTTGTGGTCGGTAGAATGTTCATTTCTTTTCTGCATACCTAGGAAACATTTCTAATACAAAATCGGCCACAAGAGGTTTGTGGTGGGTAGTATATTTCACACTAAAGATATCATAAACTGATTCCATGCTTTTTGTAGGCAATGAACTCAAAGGCAGAGAACTGGGGCTATGAATATCTAGCCTTATCTTCGACTGTTCCCTTCAAGTGTGACCTCTTGCTGACAGCGTAGGACTGGTGAATTTACTCTCATATGTAATGCATTGTATTCAGTGCAATGTTTTTGATTTTTGTACTGGTCTTTTATCCTTTATAGAGATGCCACTGAAAATCTGCCTCATGCTGCTGTTCACTGTATATAGTTTCTCTGCGCTGCAAGCTTTGTTCAGGTGAGTTGAAATGCATCTATCCCTCCCTAGAAATCAGTGCTAAACATTCTGCTATAGAGATTGTGATGGTTCAACGTTTTCAATATTTAAATGGTGTAATTACTGTTTAAATGGGAAAGAAAGTCTAGAGAGAGATGCATTTTGTTGAAATGACTTCCTCAATTTTGTAAAAGCTTTATTTTATCCGCATGGAAACCTAAACGTTCCTACCTTTTGGGCTGCCATAATATGACAAATAGGTAGCATCCCTGTGCATCTTGGAGCAGCTCCATGTGGAACAGTAAACAGGGTTTTGAGAAATTACTTAAGACTGAAGATTTCTTCCTTTCCTTTTTGTCACTTTAAAACAACTCCAGCTCAATGTATTTATTTATTTTATTTTAAGTAGTTTCCTTTTTTATTATCATGTTCTTAGTTTGCCCAAATGACACACCATCCCTCAGTGAAGTGTACAGGGGAGCTGCTCCTGAGCTTTACCACTGCAGTCCTCAATCCAGTTGATAGGAAGCATCCTGGAGCACCTTTTCCCTTTCTGTCCCAATCATGTTTAAGTATCCAATCTCCGCTTGGCATTGCTCCCTGATGGCGCAGCCCAAGGCCTTTCACAGGGAATATTAGCAGACAATTTTTGACACTGAGCCGCTTAAGGAGGTATTAGGACAGATGGCCAAACTCTTCGTCAAAGAGGTCGTTTTGAAGGAGCACTTTAAAGGATGGAGAGGCTTCAGGGAATTCCACAGCTTCGGGCCGGGATAGCCTAAAACAGCCCATGGTGGGGAAAAGGAACATATTTTGTTGCTCCATCCTGTTGCACATGGAGCTCCAAAGAACTGTTCCACTGCAACATTTGAGCAAGTATTATTCTTTATAGACAAACTGGAAATGTACAGCGGGCCTGCTAGCATTTATAGAGAAAGATTCTCTTGTCTTTCAGATGCTGATTGATTTGTTGTATATTTACAGCAATTTTCTTTCTTTTTATAACTATTCTAGATGGGAACTAATGCAACAAGGGCATAATATGCTGTCTAGATCCATAGACATTTACCCAGAACATGCTGACAGGGTACAATAACCTCTCTTGGTTTCACAATAGCTAAAACGATGTGCTCTGTTGGACACTCACTGGGTCAGCTGAGCTTCATCTTAACTAGCCATATCTGCCTCATCTTGTTTCCACAGAAGTTCCCACAAAGTTTCGGATTCCATTTAAATATTTTCAATTTTAAACATTAAGTTTATTGGGTTAAAAAGTATATGTGGTAAATCCACTAAAATCTAACTGAGCTTGTTCCCTATCTAGGAAAGAGGGATCACTTTTAAACCTGCCTGAATTCATCTACCTCACCGGTCTTATTCCCCTGCAAGTTACTTGTGAGATCATTTATCCCCTAACGCCCTGGCACCAGAGGTTTCCCTTTGTGCCACTGTTGCTCATCTCCGTATACTGTTCACTAGGAGTTATCTACTCTTGGATTAAACTGTACATTTCAGTCCTGAGGGAGCCAAAGACTGACAGGAAGTTGAAAGAACAGTAGTCGATGGACTAACTTTTTTGCTTTATTTGGATGTGTGAATATGCTGTTAACTTGGAGTTACAATACTGGAATCATGGCATGGACACAATACAGGAATCATGGCATGGACACAATACAGGAATCATGGCATGGACACAATACAGGAATCATGGCATGGACACAATATGGGAATCATGGACATAATGCAGGGAGCGTGGACGTAGTCCAGTGTTGGGTCCTTTGCAGCTGTGATGCAGACCTTATTTTACTACAGATTTTGAAAGCACTAGTGCTGGGAGGGGCATGATATTTCAATTATGGATATATTTTCAGTACCCTTAACAATAATTGCATGGTATTGTGTCTTTGTTGATGTTTAAGATTAATTTCATTAGCCTGAAAAACCGTGTCCTGGTGATTAAAGATTTGTCTTTTTTTTGTCAACCTACCCACTTTATACCATTGGATGCTAAATTCTTCCACTGTATTTTGTGATGCAAAGTTCAGTATTTTGTGACTATTAATTATATTGATAATGAATTTTTAAATAATAGATCAGCTTCACTCCTGCAAGAACTGCATTAATCTTTTTTTTTTAAAGTTGAGATATACCCTAGACCTCCAAAAATTTATACAAGTCTGTTTTGGTTGAACATTTTTGAAAAACTTCTACAGATATGTCAATCGTTAGTTTTCTCTTGAGGACCAAAAATGTTTCTGTTATGGATATCAGCTTATGTGTATGTTCCCCATTAATCTTTGTACATTGTGAATTGTAAATGTAACATGGAAAGGTGCTTATTTTATAAATGGAATCACATCGGAGTAACTACAATCCAAAAACAAAAGAATTTAAGTGCAGAATAGATTTATTTTCTTATTTTGTATAAAGGATTGCCAGTGAAAGTAGGAACACTTGGTTTGACATAATTCAATCCCAAATGGTTATTGTGAAATTCATTTTATGTCACTTAAATGAAGGAGATTGTTTTTTTTGATGTTTCTAGCCTCCTTTTATCTCAAACCACTTAAAATAGTGTTTGGAGATCAGGCCAAATGTAACATTCACCAAATGTAAGCCAACAAAATGAAGAAAGGGTGAGATTAGTGATTCTAAATTAAGGCCATGGAACTGAAGAACTGCAGGATGCCCTAAAGTGCTTTACAGACAATTGTGTACTTTTAAAGTGTAGTCATTGTTGGAATGTACACCTTTTGATACCTCTGGCCCACTATCTTTACTTGCTTCATGAGTGATCTCTCCTCCATCATAAAATTAGGACAGGGCAATTTGTGCAATTAGCAGCAGTCTTCAGCTCCATTCACAATTCCTCTTAACAATGAAGCAGTCCACACCAGCCTACAGCAGGACCTGAATAATTTTCAAGATTGAGCTGACAAGTTACAGTTCCATTCTATATAAATACCAAATTGTGAACATCTTGAACATCAAGACAATGCTGCCTCTTGCCTTCAGTGGAATTACCACTGCCAACTACTTAACCATCAACACCTTGGAGGAACAGCACCAACAAAATATCACGGTCACGACACAGGGCAGAGTGACCATGGTTCACTTACTGCCCCCGCTCCACCATCTTTAAGGCACATATAAGAAATGCGGTGATAAACTCACCACTGGACTGAATAAATGTATTCGCAACATTAAAGAAGTTTAACTCCATTCAGGAGCAGAGTCCGTTCATCAGCATCACAGTCACTGAGCTCAATAATCATTCCTTCCAAGACTGGTGCATTGAGATTTCTGTATGTACTGGACACGTAATTAACTGCGGCAAATTGCAAATCCTACTTTGGCAGCAATGCCCAGCCTTATGACCAGTGCTGTTCTTGTCCCCTTTAGTAGTAAAGTCACCGGATCATTTCCACCTCTGAGTTCCCCGAAAAGTGAAATCCTGACTTGGCCATAAAATGGCATTACTCCATTGTCACTGGGTCAAAATCCTGAAATTCTTCACTATCTTCACCGAGCACCATTGCACCATCATCACAAGGACTATTGACAGTCCAGAAGAAGGTCCTCCACCACCCCAGGTCAGGTAAGCACGGGTAATAAATGTAGCCTTGCTCATAAAACAAAACAAAACAGAGGGGGCTTGGGACATTCTACATCTGATTATTCATTCGTCTCGTAATTAGACCATAAGACATAGGAGCAGAAATTAGGCCATTCGGCCCATCGAGTCTGCTCCGCCATTCAATCATGGCTGATAAGTTTCTCAACCCCATTCTCCTGCCTTCTCCCCGTAACCTTTGATCCCCTTACCAATCAAGAACCTATCTATCTCGGTCTTAAGTACACTTAATGACCTGGCCTCCACAGCCTTCTGTGGCAATGAATTCCATAGATTCACCACTCTCTGGCTAAAGAAGTTTCTCCTCATCTCTGTTCTAAAAGGTCTTCCCTTTACTCTGAGGCTGTGCCCTCGGGTCCTAGTCTCTCCTACTAATGGAAACATCTTCCCCACGTCCACTCTATCCAGGCCTTTCAGTATTCTGTAAGTTTCAATCAGATCCCCCCTCGTCCTTCTAAACTCCATCAAGTATAGACCCAGAGTCCTCAAACGTTCCTCATATGTCAAGACCTTCAGGAAAAATTTTGCTTGCCTGCTTGGCCTCAATATCACTTTTCTAAAATGCGCGAAACTGAGGTCAATGGGCGGTACAATGGGGCATCAGAAATCACAGAATCACACAGTGTGCAGGAGAGGTCCTTCAGCCCATCGAGTCTGCACCGACATGTGAGAAACACCTGACCTACCTACCTAACCCCATTTACCAGCACTTGGCCCATAGCCTTGAATGTTATGACGTGCCAAGTGCTCATCCAGGTGCTTTTTAAAGGATGTGAGGCAACCACCCTCCCAGGCAGCGCATTCCAGACCGTCACCACCCTCTGGGTAAAAAAGCTTTTCCTCACATCCCCCCTAAACCTCCTGCCCCTCACCTTGAACTTACGTCCCCTTGTAACTGACCCTTCAACTAAGGGGAACAGCTACTCCCTATCCACCCTGCCCATGCCCCCCATAATCTTGTACATCTCAATCAGGTCACCCTTCAGTCTTCTCTGCTCCAATGAAAACAACCCAAGTCTATCCAACCTCTCTTCATAACTTAAATGTTTCACTCCAGGCAACATCCTGGTGAATCTCCTCTGCACCCCAATGATGATCATGGAAAGCAGCAGCTAAATTACTTAAGCAGCTATGTAAGCTCCTGTGTACATGAAGGCAGGGGAGAGCAGGCTCAGGTATTTGCAATCGTTCTTCTGTAGGATGGATGCTGGGAAAGCAGGAATAGGACATTTCAATTATCAAGCACCCAGCGTCCTTATTTGTGAACTGTAGGAAAGGAGCCCTTCTCTGCTTCTGCACTCCCCAAATTCCTAACCAGTAATGCTGAATTGTCACTGCCATAAACTTTTATGATGACAGCAAATACTTGGCTTATTTGAGTGTGGGAGTGCTCATGGCAAATCCAACTGTGCAAGAGATGTTGGAAAGAATGGATCTAGTGAACTCAGGGACTTTATCTCATTCTCTAGCCTTCTATTTTCACCAAAGTTCTCAAACTATCAGTTAAATTATATAATGTAAGTTGGCTTGTTTCATTTAAAAAATGGACTGACAAAAATGCAAAATAGATAATTGAAACAAAATGTTAAGTAGCCACGTTTTATCATGAATTACTCCCTTAGAACAAAGAACAAAGAAAAGTACAGCACAGGAACAGGCCCTTCGGCCCTCCATGCCTGCGCCGATCATATTGCCCGTCAACTAAAACATTTTGCACTTCCAGGGTCCGTATCCCTCTATTCCCATCCTATTCATGTATTTGTCAAGCTGCCTCTTAAACACCACTATCGTACCTGCTTCCACCACTTCCTCTGGCAGAGAATTCCAGACACTCACTACCCTCTGCGTAAAAAACTTGCCCCGCACATCACCTTTATAGTTTTCTCCTCTCACCTTAAATCTATGTCCCCTAGTAATTGACTCTTCCACCCTGAGAAAAAGCTTCTGACTATCTACTCCATCCATGCCACTCATAATTTTGTAAACTTCTATCAAGTCGCCCCTCAATCTCTGTCGCTCTAGTGAGAACAATCCGAGTTTCTCCAACCTCTCCTCATAGTTAATAACCTCCAGACCAGGCAGCATCCTGGTAAACCTCCTCTGCACCCTCTCCAATGCCTCCATATCCTTCTGGTAATATGGTGACCGGAATTGCACGCAATATTCCAAGTATGGCCTAACCAAGGTTCTATACAGCTGCAGCATGACTTCCCAGCTTTTATACTCAATACCCCTGCCAATGAAGGCAAGCATGCCATATGCCTTCCTGACTACCTTATCCACCTGCGTTGCCACTTTCAGTGACCTGTGGACCTGTACACCCAGATCCCTCTGCCTGTCGATGCACTTAAGGGTTCTGCCATTTACTGTATAATTCCTGCCTGTATTAGACCTTCCAAAATGCATTACCTCGCATTTGTCTGGATTAAACTCCATCTGCCATTTCTCCGCCCATGTCTCCAACCAATCTATATCCCATTGTATCCTTTGACAATCCTCTTCACTATATGCAACTCCTCCAACCTTGGTGTCGTCTGCAAACTTACTAATTAGCCCAGTTACATTTTCCTCCAAATCATTTATGTATACTACAAACAGCAAAGGTCCCAGCACTGATCCCTGCGGAACTCCACTAGTCACAGCTCTCCATTCAGAAAAGCACCCTTCCACTGCTACCCTCTGTCTTCTATGACCAAGCCAAAACTGTATCCATCCTGCCATCTCACCTCTGATCCCGTGCGACTTTGCCTTCTGAACCAAGTCTAACGAGAACTAAGTACTCTTCCTTTTAAACATGGAAGAAAAAGTAACGTTGACAAAGTTCCCTTTAGATCATTATTTTTTCCTTCTTTCCAAGCAGAAAAAACTGAACCAGTTAAAGAGGCAAAATTAAGACCTATTCCATTCTGTAAAAAAAATGTACTCTATGTTTTCCTGAATTTTGTCTGTGCCTCTCCCGGGTCTGCTTTCATGGGTTTTGGCAACCCATGCCCCTTGCAAACATTTCTCCTTGTGACAGTGGGGTATTAAATCTTGGAGTCAGCTGGCATCTGCACCCGAATTCATCCCCACCCGAGAATCACACACAAGCACTTACCAGCAGGGAACACTGGATGACGATCAAGAACAGGGACCTGGAGTGATTTTCTCTTCCCCCATTCCCCAACCTCACCCGGTCTAAGATAGGTACTGAGGGCTGATTACAGCATCCTTACCGCCCAGTTGCAGTCTGATGTTTAATCAATATCCATCTGGAATGTGTAAAGTTACTGTGATCACTTGATTTGTTTACTGAGCCGGGGTTTCATAGTCACGCTTGGAACATCGAGATGAGGTGGTGCCATTGTGGTATTGTCACCAGATCGGTGATCCAGAGAGCCAGAGTAATGCTCTGGGGACCTGGGTCTGAATTCCACCACAGCAGATGGTGAAATTTGAATTCAATAAAAATCTGGAATTAAATGTCTAACGATGACCATGAAACCATTGCTGATTTTTGTAAAAACCCTAAGATAAAAGCAAAATAACGCGGATGCTTGGAAGAGCCATCAGGACTTGAAACGTTAACTCTGGTTCTTTCTCTCCACAGATGCTGTTCGACCGGCTGAGTTTTTCCAGCATTTTCTGTAATTGTTGTAAAAAAAAACCCATCTGGTTCACTGATGTCCTTTAGGGAAGGGAATCTGCCGTCCTTACCTGGTCTGGCCTACATGTGACTCCAGACCCACAGCCATGTAATTAAAAAAAAAATGCCCTCTGAACAAGGGCCATTAGGGATGGGCAATAAATGCGATGCCTGGTAAAGCAGTTGGTGACCTGAAGAGGGCGGCAGTGCGGGTCGGAACGGTTGTTACCAGACGCGGGTTGTCCACCCGGAGCCTTGAGGGGGTGCTGGACCGTCGGGAGTCATCCCTTGCCCTTGAATTGCCGTCCGGGTCGGGTACTGGGTGACCGCCGCCGGGAAATGGGTCTCCTGCCGGACAGAGCGAAAGTGCTGCCGCCGCCGGGCATCGTCAATAGGAACAGCGTGTGGCTGGGGCTCATCGGCTGGACCACGGCGGTCCTGCAGAACGGCCTGAACCGCCGGCCGGCGCTCAAAGCCGGTGAGTGAAGATCAGGAAAAGCCGCGGTCGAGGCCGAGGCCGAGGCCGAGGGGGGGGGGGGGAGGGGAGACGCCGAGGCCGAGGTTGAGGCTGTGGGCCTGGCCCAGTAACTCCCCCCCCCCCCCCCCCCCCAACACACACACACACGGAGCTGGGCTCACTTACTACCCGATTTTACAGTGAACACCATCAATATAAACATAATCATTGGCGAGAAGTCCACTGATATCTTTGCACAGTTTCCCCCCTCCTCTCCGTCAATAATTGACAGCAATCTGCCTGGGGGAGGTCATGCATTTGGTGTCCACTGTCCTCATACCCAACACCACCCCGGTGTAATATTTACTGCAAAAATTAACCCTGTCATTTGCATCAGTTTCTGTGTATTGTCGCAGTTTCGTCTGACAACTCATGTGTTGTCTTTGCAGATTTATTCAGTGTTGCTTTTTCAAAAAAAAAACAGGCTCGTTATTAGGAACATTGGAACAGGAATGGGCCATTCAATCCCTTGAGCCATATGGCTGATCTGTAACAACTTCACGTGTCTGCCTTTACTCCATATCCCATAACAGCTTTAATTATTTGACTGCCATGTGACTACTTCCAAAGTAAAAACATAAAGTGCTGGAAAAGCTCAGCAGGTCTGGCAGCATTTGTGGAGAGAGAAACAGAGTTAATGTTTCTAGTCCAATATGACTTCTTCAGAGTGCTTTGTTGGTTGCAAAGCACTTGGGACATCCTGAGGTTGTGAAAGGTGCTATATAAATGCACATTTTTTTCTTAATTAATTGAAAGGAGCTCTTTAAATGCTTCTAGTAAATAGTGTCAAAGTTTGGCCTGGCCGCAATTAAGATGCAACCAGAAAGAGGAGAGTGTGGCATAGTGGTAATGTCACTGGACCAGTAATCCAGAGGCCCAGGCTAATGCTCTGAAGACATGGGTTCAAATCCCACCATGGCATCTGGTGGAATTTAGATTTGATAAATCTGGAGAAAACAGCAATGAGGTTGACTCTTAGATGGCCTGAAAAGTACCAAACTGTTACTGAAACTGGATGGACTACCCAGCAATGACCTAGAATAACCAATGCTTCCTCGTGCCAAAATTGCGAGAGCTCACTGAGTTTTAGACAATGGTAGGCCTCAACATTGACGATGGGCAAAGAAACCTCATTGCCACCAACTGCCCTCCCTCGGCTGATGAATCCATGTTGAAGAAACTGGAAGAAATTCTGAAGGTGACAGAGGCACACAATTTGCTCTGGATGGGGAACTTCAATGTCCATCTCCAAGGCTGTAAGGATCAGTGTTTACAATCTCAGCTATTTACAATCTAAAGTAGTTAAAGAGACAGTATCTAAGTTGGCTGATGATATAAAGCTATGTAGACAGGTAAGCTGCAGGGAGGACACAAAACAATATAGGTTATGAATGTGTGAAGTTATAGAATAGAAAAGCAGAATGTATGTTTTAAAATTTGTAAATGTTGATGTTCAGAGAAACTTGTGTGTGTCTATACAAGGAACGCAGAAAATTCGCATGCAGGTGCAGCAAGCAATTAGGAAGGCAAATAGCACGGCCTTTATTGCAATAGGATTGGAGTACAATAATAAAGAAGTCTTGCTACATTTGTACAGAGCTTTGGTGAGACCACATCTGGAACACTGTAGTTTTGGTCTCCATATTTAAGGAAAGATATACTTGCATTGGAGGTGGTACAGTGAAGGTTCACTAAATTGATCTTTGGAATGAGGGGGATTCCTATGATGAGAGGCAGAGTAAATTGGGCGTATGTTACCTGTAATTTAGAAGAATGAGAGGTGATCTGATAGAAACATACAAAATTCTGAAGGGGCTTGACAGGGTAGACACTGAAAGATTGTTTCTGCTAGTCTGGGAACCTAAAACATTCGGCGGGGGGCGGGGGGGGGGAGGTGGGGGGAGGGGGGGGCGTAATCTCAGGATAAGGGAATCATTGAGGACTGATGAAAAATAATTCACTCAAAGGGTTGTGAATCTTTAGAATTCTCTATCCCTAGAGGGTTGAGGGTGCTCCATTGTTGAATTCTTTTAAGGCTGGGACAGATAAATTTTTAGTCTCCCAGGGAATCAGAGATATGGGGACTGGGCAGGAGAATGGAGTTGTAGCCCAGGATCAGTTGTGATCATGTTGAATGGCAGAGCAAGCTTGATGGGCTGTATGGTCTACTCTTGCTACTACTTCTTGTGTTCTTATATTCTTGAGTGGCTTGGTAGTACCACCTCTGAATGAGCTGGCTGAGTCCTAAAGGACATAGCTGCTAGATGGAGCCTGTGGCAGGTGATGAAGGAACCAACAATAGAGGAAAACTTACTTGACTCAACCTACCAGGACAGTATTGGTAGCAGTGACCACTGCACAGTCCTTCTGGAGATGAAGTCCTGTCTTCACATTGAAAATGCCCTCCATCGTGAAACCCTACCAAGTTAAATGGGATAAATTTAGAATAGATCTAGCAACTCAAAACTGGGCATCCATGAGGCACTCTGGGCCATCAGCAATTGAATTATGTCACTCTACCATTATAATCAGGCCAGGGGATCAACCCTGGTTCAGAGTGTAGGAGGGCATGCCAGTAGCAGCATCAGACATACTTAAAAATGAGGTGTCAACCTAGTGAAGATACAACACAGGACAACTTGCATGCCAAGCAGCTTGCAATAGACAGAGGTAAGCGATCCCAAACTGTGGCTGAACACACAACACAACAAATGGCAGATGCGCCCAAGATAGATTGCATGGATTTCTCAGTATTGTAACATCCGGTAGTGAATGGTGGTGGCCAATTAACTTATCAGAGGAGGAGGCTCTACAAATATGCCTGTCCTCAATGATGGGGGAGCCCAGTACGTCAATGTAAAAGATCAGGCTGAAGCATTTGCAGACGTCTACGGCCAGAAATGCCAAGTGGATGATCCGCCTTGGCCTCCTGAGGTCTACAGCATCACAGATTCCACTCTTCAGACAATTTGATTCAATCCGTGTGATATCAAGAAATGGCTGGAGGAACTGGACACTGCTAAGGTTATGGGTCCTGACAGCATTCCAGCAATAATACTGAAGACTTGTGCTTGCTACAAGATCTGACTTACCTTTGCATCAGGTGGAGCAAGTCCTGACAGGCATCAGGAGTTTTTGCGCATGTGCGCACCGGCGTTTGTAGATCTTCGGGCTGAGGACAAGGGCCCAGTGTATCTGCGAGAAGCAAGGAAAAAGAAATAAAACGGCGCGAAAACCTTGATAATGTGACCGAGAGCGGAGCGCCATATCAGAGAGAGGCCCCAGAATGGGTCAGGGAGAAGCCCCAGTTAAAGAGAGAACGGGGGAAGGAACCACAAGGAGGAGGAGACTACTGGTAGGAACCACTAGAAAGAGGAACAAAAAAAAGGCTCCAGCAGAAAAATTGCTGCAGTTGGCAGGCTTTAAGTAATGAGGGCTCGGGAAAAACTCAGGAGATCTGAGAAGGTAGCAGAAGGCTGGTGATTCCATGCTGCGGAATGTTGGGGCAAAGGTAACACTATGGAGGAGTGGTGTTCTGCTCACGGTGACTATATAGCTGAAGTTTTGCTTGCGAATTGATGCCGGAATGCAGACTCGAGAATCCAGGGGAACGGAGTCTCAGGAGACTGGATTGAAACCCTGCGAGGTGAGCTGTTGTTGAGGCAGTCTGAGTTGGAGCGACCTTTGGGGAGAATTCCAAGGTTAGGTCTTTTGAAGGTAAAGACTGGAATCCCTCGTGAGACATAGTTTCAATGAGATTAGTTGACTGACGGTGTTTGCTGAAGTCTGGATGGGTTGCTGAGAAATCCATGCGATTTATCTTGGGCGCATCTGCCATTTGTTGTGTTGTGTGTTCAGCCACAGTTTGCCTGTGAATTCACAAGAAGCTAATATTAACCCTGAATGTTTCAGTATAAAATAGTTATTGTAAATTGTTTTATCTTTCTGGATTTGTATAGTAAAGTTTATTTCTTTGTTCAAAAAATGTGGAATCTTGTGCCTTTATTCTCTTACTAGGTACCTTGTATCTCAAACTTTTGTCAACTTTAAAGAAAAAGTTATTGGTCCTAACCGGATTGTACCCAAAACTGTTGGGTCCAGTCCAGAATCGTAACATTCTCCAGAACTAGCTGTGTCCCTAGCCAAGCTGTTCCAGTACAGCTACAACACTGGTATCTACCTGACAATGTGGAAAATTGTAAGCCCTGTCCACAAAAAGCTGGACAAATTCAACTCGGCCAATTGCTGCCCCATCACTCTACTCTCGATCATCAACAAAGTGATAGAAGGTGTCACAACAATGCTATCAAGCGGCACTTACTCAGCCACAGCCTCCTCACTGCTCAGTTTGGGTTCTGCCAGGGCCACTCGGCTCCTGACCCCACTACAACCTTGGTCCAAACAATAGCAAAAGAGCTGAACTCAAGAAGTGATGTGAGAGTGACTGCCTTTGATACCAAGGGGGCATTTGACAGTGGGGCATCAAGGAGCAAAGTGAAGTCAATGAGAATCAGGGGGAAAACTCTCCACTGGTTGGAGTTATACCTAACACAAAGGAAGATGGTTGTGGTTGTTGTCTCAGTTCCAGGACATCACTGCAGGAGTTCCTCCGGTAAGTGTCCTAGGCCCAACCTTCTTCAGCTGCGTCATCAGTGAACTTCCCTCCATTTTAATGTCAGAAACAGATGATTGCACAATTCGTGACTCCTCAGATACTGAAGCAGTCCATGCCCATATGCAACAAGAACTGGACAACATTCAGGCTTGGGCTGATAAATGGCAAGTAACACTAGGACCATATAAATGCAAGGCAATGACCATCCCTAACAAGAAAAAATCTCCCCTTGACATTCAATGGCATTACCATTGCTGAATTCCCTACTATCAACATCCTGGGAGTTACCATTGACCAGAAACTGAACTAGACCAGCCATTTAAATACTGTGGCTACAAAGAGGCTGAAGCCTGTCCAACTACCAAGCACAAGTTAGCAGTCCGATGGAATACTCTCCATGTGCCTAGATGATTGGGGCTTCAGCCACACTCAAGAAACTCAACACCATCCAAGACAAAACAGTCTGCTTGATCGGCACCCTATTCATCAGCTTAAACATTCACCCTCTCCACCACTGATGCACAGTGGCAACTGTGTGCACAATCTGCAAGATGCACTACAGCAACTCACCAAGACTCCTTTCAAACCTGTGACCTACACCACCTAGAAGGTCAAGGGCAGCAGATGCATGGGAACACCACCACTTTCAAGCTCCCCTCCAAGCCATCCTGACTTTGAATTATATCGCCATTCCTTTGTTGTCTCTGGGTCAAAACCCTGGAACTCCCTTCCTAACAGCGCTGTGGGTGTACCTACACCACATGGATTGCAGTGGTCCAAGAAGGCAGCTCACCACCACCTTCTCAAGAGCAATTAGGGATGGGAAACAAATGCTGGCCTGGCCTGCGACTCCCACATCCCCTGAAAGAATAAATAAGAAGAAACTGAGTGTGACCTTTGAACACCAGAAAGCAGGAAAGACATGTAAATGTCATCCTGAGAAGTACTGAAGGAGAGGATTCATGATCCTGCTTTCTAAAGAATAAAGGCTTGTGGTCTTATCATTTTTTGAGGCGAATAATTGGAGCTTAAGGATGGCTGAATGACCAGCTACAATGAGACTATTACACGTGAAGCTTGGTTAAAATGTCAGTGAAACCTCAGGATGAGAGGTTAGGGTTTTCAGATGAAAGGACACACTCATGGCTTGTTCATATCGTAGCCACTCTTGTAAGAACTGGCAGGCCTGTATCGAAGAATCTTTTGTCATTTTAATAGGAATGCCTGTTGAATAAAGACTGGTGTCGCTTAATTTTATGTTTTGTCATCTTATTCCATAAAACAGGCCAATATATAACCTGTTGCTTTGCCTGCAGGTGTGCACCGGCAGCTTCTTTTTGTCACTGTTGGATGGTTTCTTGGCTATTACCTCACCAAAGTGGAAAATTACAAGACTGCCAAATTAGACCAAGAGATGCTGCAATATATTCGGCAACACCCAGATGACTTTCCTGAAAAAGGTACATAATTCATTGAATGCACACTGAAAAAGCAGAAAATATATAGGGTGTAAAGGGATGTTTGCTGTTTAGGTAGGTGATGAACTGTCTCTAATAAAGCATTCTGCAGTCACGCACATGACTTATAATGAAGGAATACAGAGCCTAGGTAGAAAGATCTGCAGATTAATCAACTACATCTCAGACAAGCTTAATCTGTAATGGTAAGAAATATATATCTCCAGTAAGGGTTGTTCCAGTTTGTATGAATAAATTTAGGGTACATGAGCGGGATCATGTGATCCGTCTGGAGTCTAGCTGACTTTAAAACCTGGATGGTAATTTGTAAGGATCAAAGGGAGCACTCCAATTGTGTTACTGAAAGGGAGGTGACCGAAATTTACATTTGAGCACAATCACGGCCGTTGCTATGTCTACAATCAAAATACTTGAAGCCTCCTGAACCTATAAAGATATTACTGGTATCAAGATTGTAAATAGTTGTGCTGAAACCTTTATCTTAGAAACAAAGATGAAAGGATTTGTGGTCAGCGATAGCTAATTAACATTTCTACTTGGAGACAAGACTAAGGGTTCCTGTTGCCATGGAGAAGGGGTTAGGGGAAGCCATTTTTGAGATCAAGTTATGGCCTTGCCTATAAATCTGTTGTTAGCTGTCCCATGATTCGAGGATGACATCATCTCGGGGTTGTGAGTTCCTGCCATGGGCCCTCATGTGACTGAACAGGCCAATTGTCGACCTACAGGTCTTTGAGCACAAGGGGCACAATGTCTCACGAAGTAGTGGGATCTGGAGTGCAGGATTTGCTTCCTTTCCTTTCCTTCTCCGCTACGGCTCTGTCTCATTGTTTTGTTTGGACACAAAGCATGTTGCAACTTGATGGCCATGTTGTCACCATTTTGAATGATTAGTAGCAAGCTCCTCCCATAATAAATCCAGGGATATCACAGAGAGAGTTACAGCTTTGTCTTGTGTAGTTTACAGATCACTGAGAATCAAGGGAGCAAGAGATAATTGTTAGCCAGGCCTGGACCTTAAGCAGAGAAAACACTAACTATCATTCACCACACACAATGTGGGTAGGAGTTCATGCTTAGTCTGTAGTCAGAATTTGAGAGAGGAAAGGAGACTGGAAGATTTGTCTAGCTTGGAGCTAGAGGAAGAAAGCTACAGTAATCTTTGTAGTAAAAGGCAATCAGCAGCCAGCTTGGTTGGAACTTGGAACAGGCAGAGAGCTGGGAGAAAGTAGTCTGTGTCTGTCCAAAACCAGGACAAGGAGGGTAGGAGCCATTAGAACCACAGCATGTTCCTGATTTTTAAATCACTAAGCACTAATGCAGTGAGGCTCAAACTTGAGTTGAGAAGTCCACAGTGGTGAGGTTTTGAAGGAAAGTTGAAGAGTCGCTTAGCCAAAATCTAATGGAAGAATCCCCATGAAATCTCATACATTGAAGAATAGCTGGAAGGCTGAGGAGAAATTAAAGTTAATTCCAGAGAGTTGCGGCATACTTGGTTTGGTTCCAGAGAAAGGAGTGAATGTACCCTCACAATCTTTCATAAGGGAACTCTTGGGTGGAATTAGGAAGTAAAAGGGCAACTGGATTTACACCCTAAGCCTTGACAAACTGTAGTGTTAAATTAGTAGTGCTTGCTTTGTTTATTTTTTTTATACACAGGAAAGTCTGTTCTGTTTAAAAACATGAATTCTTGTGATGTAGTTCTTTCAGTTGGTCTCTGGGTGTTTGAATATCTCTTTATAAACACTAATGTCTCTGTAGAGATAGTAACACTGGATAATAAGTAGCATAGCTTATATTTATTGATTGTAAAAAAGACATCTTGAGTTGGAAAATCTTGCTGAATTTTTCCTTCTAAAGCCAAGGGAAATAAGGCCATTTGTAGTATACCGGCTGCTCTCTTGGCTGAGGGCAGCATAGACTGGGGATTGAATCTGGTATCATCTTGGGCTGAATGGCCCAGCTACACTCGAATCAAATTTAATAAGCTCCTTAAATTTATCTCCATAGAATTCTGGGTTTATCTAAAAAGTCAGAAATATAATTTTTTTAAAAACGAAAACTTGAGCCCAGAATTTTCTGAAAATTCGCACTACACTAATGACACAACAACCAGTAATGACCTGGGACCATCTTTCATTGAGGTTGCGGTTTCAATTAGACTGTTCAGATGGTGGTTCACCGAAGTTCGAAAGTTAGTTCTGGGCATAGAATTTGTTAAAAACAGAACTTGCTTTGTGATATTGTTAAAAGTTATGCTATGAATCAAAAGTTATGAATAATAAATAGCTACAAATCTGAAGAGGTGACCATTGCAATTATTTATGGGATGCTGATTATTTTTAAAGTGCCACCCAGCATTTCTCATCTAGTCTGATCCATTAATGACGTTTCATAGTGAAATATATTTTTCAGAATATGCTGCATATACAATGACTTTTCTCTCTGGTAAACATTAAAATTCATAAAGTGATAAAGTGAAGAATTGCGGACATACGTCCCAATATCTTCTGGACATGCCTCACTAATGAAAATTGAGTGACTGGTGCCTTTGCACAGGGGCGCTGCTTCAGAATTCCTTAAATCACTACTGCCATCGCATTAATGTATGACCATGAGTTTCCCAGCCACTCTTGACTTTGGGTCAGTGCTTGAAGATGGGGGTGAGCATTGATCTTATTTATAGCTATCGTTGCCAATATTATGATTGCAACAAATTCCTGGTCTGAATCTGGGGATGCCACAATGGACTTTGGTCTCCTTTCCTCCGACTCCTCAATCAGCCTATATGGATGAAACTTGCTGTGTCTTGTTATGACCTATGTGAAGTGCGTTAACTTTGTTTCAGTCCAGTTTCATGTGAACAAAATTACCTATTAATTTAGTACTCTGCACAAGAGAGTTCAAAAGAATAGCTGGTAGAGTAGGCAGTATATATTAATGCACCATTGGAGCACTCTGCCCAATACAGGAACATGCTGTTCCTGTATGAACTTGCAATCTGCCTAAACTAAACCTCTCTGTTCTTTTTTTAAACAAAACTGTCTACATTACCCCCGTTACAGTAAATGGGCCAACATCTGCACTTTAAGAAAAAGCACAGAAAGCAGTTTATGATTGTGTTAATTTGTAAAGGAACAGTTTGTGGAAAGTACATGCCAATGTGTCAAATCCCATCTTCAAGATTACCCTCTGTTACATCAATGTAATTCTCTTTTTACCTTGGGCTTGTAAGCTAAGTGAGAGTGCCAGTTGCAGGAATTAGATTAAAATAGATGAACATTTGTTTTACTCTGGACGTTTGCAGTCAGCAAAGAAAAGAAACCTTCACTCCCATCAATCTAGGATGGATTTGGCCTATGTCTTGTGGTGAAAGGAAAATTACTTAAAAATTACTGCTGTTTCTTACGACACCCCTTCACCTAGTGCTGTAACCGAGAAGTTGGCTTGTTTAATGTTGGTAATGTGTTGAAGGTTAATGTCTCTGTCAAATAGTAGGCAGAGGAATGTGTGCAAATGTGTTAAGCATTCATTTCTTGGCTGTGCGGGTCTGTTAGTTAGATGGAGTGAAATGCATAATGCTACCAGTGGCGCAGGTTTAATCCCTGTACCGGCTGTGGTAGTTCATGGAGGCCTGTCTCCTTGCCTTGTCCCACACATGTAGGGCACCACTCCAGCTATATCAACAATCGCCTCCTTCCTGATGGAGAGAGATGTCTGTGGCCCTTTGTGGGCTATGACTAATTGCTTCTCTTTCAGGCTAGCTCTAACTCCCACTCCAGTCCCAAGAACTGCAACTTTGTATTTTGGGTCTGCACTGGAATTATTGGTCCTTTTTAATTTTTAAGAATGATTAATTTTCTTATTTGTTTCTTTTCAGAAAAAAAGACATATGCAGAGATTCTGGAGGATTTTCATCCAATTCGCTAAACCACTCGACAGTAACTCTTAGTTGACTATGTTGGGTAATTGGTATAACTCACATGACTGTCTTATCAGCTGATGTATGAAAATATTCTACAGTGTGCTTATGGTCTTTCTCATTGTAAATTACTTCATAATAAATTATAAGAACTAATTATTTATGTTGTTTTTATTTAAACCTGATATTAAATGTAGCATATTTTACAGCAATCAACTAGTCTCACTAAGCTTATGGCCATTGATCTATGTGTCCTCAGAGTGATGTGGAAATTTGAGACAGACAGTAAATAGATTATTGCAGTGCAGTTTAAATAACCTTTGAGGAAAATTGGCTAGAAATACTAGAAACTCAATCTATTGCACCCTTTATGTGATAAAGTCCATTCCTACAACAGCTCGCATTTATATAGTACCTTTAACATGGTATAATGTCTCAAGGTGCTTCACAGGAGCGTTATCAAACAAAATTTGACACCAAGCCACATAAAGATATTGGTGCAGATGACCAAAATCTTCGTCAAAGAGGTTGGTTTTAAGGAGCGTCTTAAAGGAGTTTGGTGCCTTCAGCTGTCAAGGCCCTAATGGTGGAGCAATTAAAATCTGGGATGCTCAAGAGACCAGAATTGGAAAAGCATAGAAATCTTGGAGGTTATAGACCTTGTTTCCCTGGGTGAAATGTCAACTTCAGTTACATGGAGAGTCCTCTGGCCAAAGCAATTAACAAGCAGCATAAAAGGAGGGCTTCTCTGCAGTGTTTGTTACTTTATATTTGGCCTGTTCTAATATTTTACAAGAAGGATTAAATGCTGTCTTTTTGTTTAAAGATTCCTATATGTTATAATCATCAAATGGCATTGAGTTTTCGAGCACCAAGCGCCGACTAAATATGGTGTAAGATTAATTAAGGTTTATTCCCCACTGCTCAGTTTTCAATCTGAGCTCGGTTGAATGGGATGGTGCAGTGCAAAATCAAACCCAAAAGCAAAAAATTACCCTCAAGGGAGAATGCAAATCAGACAAGGAATTATAATTGCTAACCCCGAACCCAGAAGGGCCACAAAACATGGGTCCACTTTTTTTGTACTGTAATGATGAGTATCAAGTAAAATATTTACTGACTTTTGCTTCTGTTAATCTATCTTGTATTAATTGCAGATACCCACACACCTTTTGAATTGAAGCAAAGTTTTGCAAAGTAATCTGGTGTAGAATAGGTAAACAGTAGATCTGTTTGCCAGGTTTGATTTTCTGACTATGCTAAATGCCTTTTTCCCACTGTTGGAAAATTAATGGGTAGGTCCCCAGAATTTTCTGCCCTGAAAACTGTTGGAAATGAGTGGGCTTATAATTGCCAATTGTGTGCTGTCAGCAATGTGAATTTGCATTGGGATGTACATTTAGCAAATGGCCCTGCGGTATCAACTTTTACAGATAGATCTGCACAATTCCCACATGCTGAAAGCAACACAATGTTCAGCGGGCATTCGGGACCAACCACGTATTGTGGGACCGGGTCATCTGTAGGCTGGATCAGGTGGCGGTGCCAAATGGTTGAACTTTTATTACACTAAAAAGTCAGATAGCTTCCATTGTCTTTATACCAGATGCCAGCCCACAAATTGCCATTTTTATTTAATTTCATAACTTACCATGCTGGGATTTGAATCCACAGCATCTATTCAGAGTTTCTAGTCCAGTATCCTAACCAGTATACCATACTCAGAAGACGCTTAAAATCAGAGTGGTGCCAAATATTTTCTTAGAAAGCTAAACTATCAAATAGGTTTAATCACATGCTGTTGCTTGCAGATTTGAGCCCTAACAGCTAGTTGTTGAAGTCAACTCAAATAACAGCAGCTTTGAGCTATTTCGCAAAAAGTTAAACAAATGGTTTAGTCCATTCAGTTCCTTTGGCTTTTCTTTTCCAGATCTTTTGAATGAAAGATAAGCAAACACTTAGAAGAGGAGCGTTTTTCTCAGAATTCCATAACAGATACAATTTACTGTGACATCTTTGTTGACTAAATCAGAAGTATTTGACCTTTACATCCAGCAAATGTTCTGGAATATATCGTTGCCTTTAAGAAGACAACCTGCAAGACAAATAATGAAGAGCAAGTTTCAAAATAGGTAGATAAAAGACAAGTGGCTACTTAATGCCTGACAGGTTGTCTATGCTTGTGTTGGCCTGATCAGGTTATGTTGTGCTTTAATAGCCTGCTGTTCTGTTAATGGAATTCTAACACTTGGATTCTCAGAGAAACAGAGGGCTGTTAGTAATGAGCAATATTGACTTGGCTGGCTTCTTTCATGCAGTGCCAAATCAATAAAGCCAATTGCCCAGCATGTAGCTGCAGAAGCCATTTTGAGGATGATATCTTTCTTTCAAAGAATCTCGACAAAGAAAGTCAGTAGAAAGAGAAACCCCATAGGCTGGAGGATAACATTCCCAATTTTAGTCACTGGTCGGCCATGACTTGCAATTAAAAATTGCAAAATAAACTGGGTTTGGAATTTTCCAGCCTCTCACACCGGCGGGGTCAGATATTTCAATGGTTCACCGGCCCCACCACAGGGGAACCTGCCATGGGGTTTGGGGGCTGGAAAGTTCCAGCCTGGGTTTCTGTAGAACCACAGGAAAAGACATTTTAAGCGTTAGGTAAAAGTAAGGAACTCTGTGCTGAGATTCATCGATTTTATCCTTGTACGTTTCACTCAGTTTCTGAACTGAAATAGAGGTAGTAAGAATGTGTATACTGGAATAGGTACAAGTCAAATGTTTGGAAATTATTTTATATTCAAGGTAGCCAAATTGCTAAACAGTTGTCCCACTCCTTCCTGATATTCCTGCTGCACTGTCTGATGTTACATCTGAAATGTGAGCAGTTTTCAACAAAGTAGAAATGCACTATGTATCAGTGCTATGGTTATTGTTCTGTTAAGCGTGCACCCCACACCATTCTTAGCTCTCAGTTTAAGGAAAATTGGATCTCTCGACTGCTGATTTTTTTTTATTGGAAACAAAAACGTTTCCTGTTGGGATAAGTAGGGTATTTGAAGGTGGCATTAATAGCTAAGACCAGTGCTTACATGTTTTCCCTCATTAAAAGCAATGGACACATTTACCTGTACTAAAATTTGATTGTTCTTTGCTAGTGTACCTTCTATGCATTTAGCCAACACTGCACAAGAACAGCCTAGGGTTTGGAGCAAGGTACTTTTTCCAATTCTTTTGCAAGTTCCGCTCCTCCCTTTCCCCCCCCAAGTAATAGATAAGGTTGGAACTTGCAATGTAAGAAGTTACAAAAATTGAGCCTGACATTTCCAGGACTGATGGCCTCCACTCCCTGCCCTGATCAGTAAAGAGTAGGAATATACCTTGTGCCTAATGGATGGAATCTGGCCTATAATTTTTACTTTCCTAAACTAGGTAAGAGTTTTAGAGCAAAGAAAAACTAAATACATTCATCTTCTATACTATAAAGTGTACATCTAAGATTTGCAACCTGTCCTACCACTGCGTGCAAGTAAAAACGAAACTGGCCAAAACATGACTCCAGACCTACAGCAATGTGGTTGACTAGGCCTCTGAAATGGCCTAGTAAGCCACTCACTGGTTTTAAGCGCAACAGGATAGTTGAGTAAGAATAAAACTGGACAGAGCACCCAGCATCGGCCTCAGCCCTGAAAAGACAACGGCACACCCTGCCCAGTAGACTCTGCAAAGCTGTCTGGGGACTTGTGCCAAAACTGGGAGAACTGTCCCACAGACTAGTCAAATAGCATCCTGACATAGTCATATTCACCAAATCATACCTTATAGCCAATGTCCCAGAATCTTCCATCATCATCATCTCTAGGTGTGTCCTGTCCCACTGACAGGACGGTGATATACAGTCAAGAGCCAGTGGCCCAGGGACTCCTCAACATTGACCCCAGAACCCATGAAGTCACATGGCATCAGGTCAAACATGGGCAAGGAAATCTGCTGATTACCGCCTACTGTCCCCCTCCCACCCCCACCCTCTCAGCCGATGCATCAGTGCTCCTCCATGTTGAACACTGCTTGGAAGAAGCACTGAGGGTGGAAAGGGTGCAGAATGTACTCCTGGAGGGGAACTTAAATGTCCATTACCAGAGTGGCTTGGTAGCACTACTACTAACTGAGCTAGGCGAGCCCTAAAGGACATATCTATCAGACTGAGCCTGTCGCATTGCTCAGAGAACCAACAAGAGGGACAAATCTACTTGACCTCAGCCTCACCAATCAAGCTTATAGGGGAGGTGATGGCATAGTGGTATTGCTGCTAGACTAGTAATCCAGAGACCCAAGGTAATGCTCTGGTGACCTGGGTTCAAATCCTGCCAGGGCTGATGCTGATACTGGGTGGTCTGTCCAGTTTTATTCTTATTCAACTATCTTGTTGCACTTGAAACAAGTGAGTGGCTTGCTAGGCCATTTCAGAGGGCAGTTAAGAATTTGAATTCAATAAAAATCTGGAATTAAAAGTCTAATGATGCCCATTGTTGTAAAAGCCCATCTGGTTCACTAATGTCCTATAGAGAAGGAAATCTCCTGTCCTTACCTGGTCTGGCCTACACGACTCTTAAATTCCCTTTGAACAAGGGCAATTAGGGATGAGCAATAAATGCTGGCCTAGCCAGCGACGCCCACATCCCATGAATGAATTTTTTAAAACTGTTACAGTTCATCTACCAATGACAGTAGTTGTAGGAGTGACAACTACATAGTCCTTGTGGAGACGAAGCCCTGTTCTCACATTGAGGACACCCTTAATATTGTTGTGAGGCATCACCACCGTGCTAAATGGAATAGATTCAGAACAGATCTAGCAGTTCAAAGCTGGTCATCTATGAGATGATGTGGACCATCAGCTGCAGCAGTACTGTATTCAACCAGAATCTGCAACCTCATGGCCCGGCATATCCCTCACTCTACCATTACCATCAAACCAGGGGATCAACTCTGGTTCAATGCAGAGTGCAGGAGGTCATGGCAGGAGAAGCGCTAGGCATACCTAAAAATGAGGTTCCAACCTCAGTTACAACACAGAACTATAATCATGTCAAACAGCAGAAACAGAGAAAAGCGATCCAACAGCCAACAAATCAGATCAAAGTTCTTCAGTCTTGCCACATCCAGGAGTGAATGTTGGTGGACTGTTAAACAGATTGGAGGAAGAGACTGCAAAAGCATCCCTACCCTCAATGATGGGGGAGCCCAACATGTCAGTGCAAAAGACAAGGCTGAATGCATTTGCAACCATCTTCAACCAGAAGTGCCAAATGGCTGATCCATCTCAGCCTCTTCCTGTAGTCCCCAGCATCAGAGATGCCAGTATTCGGCCAATTCAATTCACTCCACATGATACCAAGAAATAGCTGAAGGCACTGGATACAGCAAAGGCAATGGGCCCTGACAATATCCCAGCTGTGGTACTGAAGACTTGTGCTCCAGAACTAGCCACCCCTGTAGCCAAGCTGTTCCAATACAGCTACAACACTGACATCTAACCGACAAAGTGCAAACTTGCCCAGGGTTGTCCTGCCCACAAAAAGCAGGACAAATTCAATTTGGTCAATTATCACCCCATCTTAATCATCAGCAAAGTGATGGAAATTGTTTTCGACAATGCTGTCAAGCGACATATATTCAGCAATAAACTGCTCACTGATGCTCACTTTGTGTTCCGCCAGGGTGACTTGGCTCTAGACCTCATTACAGCCTTGGCCTAAACATGTACATTAGAGCTGAATCCCAGAGGTAAGATGAGAGTGACTACCCTTGACATCAAGGCAGCTTTTGAGCGAGCGTGGCATCAAGGATTCCTAGCGAAACTGGAGTAAATGGGAATCAGGAAAATGTTCCACTGATTGGAGTCATACCTAGCACAAAGGACAATGGTTGTGGTTGTTAGAAGCCAATCATCTCAGGCCTAGAATATTGCTGAGGGAGTTCACCAGGTAGTGCCCTAAGCCCAACCATCTTCAGCTGCTTCATCAATGACTTTCCCTCCATCATAAGGTCAGAAATGAGGATAGTCACTGACATTTGTACAATATTCATACACAACCTCTCAGATACTGAAGCAGCCCATGCCCGCTTGCAGCAAGGCCTGGACAACATTCAGGCTTGGGCTGATAAATGGGAAGTAACATTTGCACCACACGACTGTCAGGCAATGATCATCTCTAATAAGAGAGAATCCAACCACTTCCCCTTGACATTCAATGGCATTACCACTGCTGAATCTTGGGGGTTACCATTGACCAGAAACTTAACTGGATCAGCCATATAAATACTGTGGCAACAAGAGCAGGTCTGCAGCAAGTACCTGATATCCTGAATGTGATAGATTATTCCTTACTTGCCTGGATGAGTGTGGCGCCAACAACATTCAAGAAGCTGGACACCATCCAGGACAAGGAGCCCACTTGATCAGCACCCCATCCACCACCTTGAACACTCAGCTCCCCCACCACCGGAGCACACAATGGCAGCATCTTCAAGATGCACTGCAGCAACTCGCCAAGGTTCCTTCCAAACCCACCAACTCTACCACCTAGAAGAACAAGTGCAGCAGATGCATGGTAACACCACCACTTGCAAGTTCCCCTCCAAATGACACACACCATTCTGATTTGTCATTCCTTCACTGTTGCTGGGTCAAAATCCTGGAACTCTCCCTAACAGCTTGGGTGTACCTACACCACGTGGACTGCAGCAGTTCAGAAGGCAGCTCACCACCACCTTCTTAAAAGCAATTAAGGATGGGCAATAAATGCTGGTCTTGCCAGTGATGCTCACATCCTGTGAAAAAAATGAAAGAATGACTGAATCATCTCATAGAAGTTCTGCATAATTTGTGTGAACCAGTATATTGTTCCTGCTTGCAGTAGGCAGCATATGGAATCATCCATTATAAACAAGCTTTTTACCAACCACGAAGTAGAAATCAAATTTGGGGATTAAAAGTTCTGATGCTTAATATTGAATATATTTCTATTCAATATTGAAATTCCACTTTCAATGGACATTTATATTCATGTGATAAAGACAGTGAGGGAAAATTATACATTACAACCACAGTTTTACACAGTGCTGTATCTACAAGGTGCGCTAAATCAAGCCATGTAGAAGATATTCAGATTTAACCATAAACTGTTGCCCCAGTACAGTCTACTTATTCTGCAATCATCATCATTGGCAGTGCCTCATGCCGAAGATAATTCTGTATAGTGAATGGCAGGGTTTAAGGGAGATGTCAGTGTTGGCTGTGGGTTCACAGATGGCTTATGAACCCTACATTAGCCTTACAGGCTCTCACGCACTGAGGAACTGATTATCGGCTGGTAGAGGTGGTGGCTGATTGTTGGTTCAAGCTTCTGCCCTGTTCGTCTCTCTCGCCATTCTTTTTTAGTGACTGCACTTGTTGATTGGATTGCAATAATTATGTTATCCTAATGCATTTATTTTTTATGTTTGTGTAAATCAGGCAAGATTTGTTATCCCAAAATTTTAATGTGTAAGGTTCACTCCATGGCACATTACTCGAGTTCACTTTTTCAACAATCCTTTAGCTTAAGTAGTGCAGATAAACAATTCAAACATTGCATTAGACTAACTGGCTCAGAATTGCACTCTCTGCTCAGGCTATCATTGGATTAAAGCAAATCATATTATTGAGTGGTAAGTAAACATGCAGTTTTTACAAGATCAGCAGTTGTATATTGCAAATAACCTGCAGTCAATTTTTAAAAATTGTTTCTACTTTTGCTCTGAAGTTAGTATGAGACGACAATCACATTCTAGTTCTCTCTGGTTAATGTGGTAGCTCCATTGGTCAAATTATTTAGCACTTTGTGCATTCCCCCTGGTACATCTGGAAATGTCTTGTCATGAACAGAATGTATTTGCACTCATACTGCCTGTAATCAGTATGTTTTGGGCGTAAAGAGGTGTGCCTTTTCTTACATTTGGAGTGTGTATTCCAATTAAATAATCCAGCAGCAAGCTTTCGCAAGTTTAAAATAAGGTTATTTATTCTCACACACCTGCCACGAATTAAAGCAACATTACACGCTTGGTCTCATGCTTGCAAACACAAACACACACAAAGATTGAATATAGATATAGATAATGTACTTTTACAGATTACAGTTAATGCAGTCTCTTATTTACAATTCATGGTCTTCTGCGTGGCAGGCCTGTTGTTTCTTGAGTGGATTTGGTGATTTAAAGTTGAAGTGAGAGTCTTGTAAAGTGAGAGGTTCACACCCAGTTGTGAGGCTTCTTGTAGTTGATTATCTAGGATGTCGGTTCTCAGCTGAACTTTGAAACTGGAACAGGTTAAGTACTTTGGCTGCTTGATGACTTGCAGCTAGGTTCAGAGCCTGGTTCTCAGGCAGACTGATGACTGATGGTACTGATGGATCTGCTGGGCCCTGGGGTAATAAGGGTGATGTCCCTGAAACCAGCTTTGTTCACATGACCACTGAGTTAACACTTCTGAGGCCCAGCCAGTTTAGTTGGGATGGGGGTGGCCATTGTGATACAATGGGAAGTTGATACTGGCCATTGAGCTTTGATCTTCTCTTTTGTCCAATATGAAACATGGAGACAGGCAGTCTGGAAACTCCATCATCTTTAGGTGTTGGCCCATCCTTAAGCAATGAAATATGTGAATACAACAGATGGCTGTGAGGCACCCTCGCCTATGTCCATATTTAATTAGGTATTTGCGGAGACTTGATACTGTCTGTAGCCTAAATGCCAAAAGTCACATTATTTTCGGCAGCCAGATTAACATCTTGTTTATGTCCATAATATGCATGCCTGTACTGGGCATGACAGTTTCTGGATCTGCCTTGTGGGTGCTGGTTTTCCTTTTCTGGTCATCCAAACGTTCCATATTCCTCTCCACCATCATCCAGCTGGTGGTAAACAACAAGTAACACCCATGGGGCTTCCCAGTACATTATTCATCCAGATCTGTTTCTCCATGGGGTAGAACTTGGAGGGAGTTGGGTAACACTACAATCGGCACTATGTCTTTAACTGCAAAGGCAACCTACTGGCTGCAACCCCAAGTTAGCTCTTCCAGTGCTGAAATTCTAAGAATTGTATGGTGTTTGCAGCAATGATTTAACTTTTGATGCCACTGGCTTGAAAGAAATGGCTTGCAGTATCACAGTTAACATTTACATAGACTTGCAAAATCTGATGCAATCTGCTGACAAAGCCAGCTGATGCAATATTACATGCAAGTCCCTAACTCAGCAATAATCAGGTCAAGAGGTGTTAAATATCTATTACGACATTCTCAACAACATTTATCACCCAACATTACTGAAACATATTATCTGGCCATCATCTCATTGCTGTTAATGGGAGCTTATAGTGTGCAAATTGGTTGCCACATTTCCTATATTACATTAGCAACTAAATTTCAAAATGCTGTGAAGCGCTTTGTAATGCCCTGAGGATGTGAAAGGTCCAAACCAATGCAACATCTCATTCTAGGATACAAAATTATCTTCTTATCTTTGGGAGGCTCTGCAGTTAAACTATTCTCTTTATCTTTCTTTTCACCTTTAATGCATTCAATCCAAGGAGTTAAATACTTAACCTTTAAAAGTATTAGTCACTGTAGTAACTGAGGGTATAGCCCCTCCTGCTGTCCATCAAGGGTCATGTGATGTTCTGGGAGGCTCCAACCAATGAGCCCTAAGCGTGGGCAACCTGGGGAGTGGGGCTCCCTGACAAGAGTCCTGATCGAGCATGTAGCACCTGAAAAGCTCCCTGTAATAAAGTTTATCTGTTTCTTGTTGAAACCTGTCCACTCTGTCGAGTCATTACTTTTGGCGAGCAGGGTAAAATGGCACCAACTCTGCACCTCGCCCTGTCACTGTGAGTACACCGAATCTTCAGAGAAAGAAAAGACTACTCACCAGTCATACCACCCTTCGGAAAAATCGACCCTTTTGATGTGGCTATGGAAGACTGGAGCCAGTATGTAGAGCGCCTAGGGTTTTATTTCATAGCGAACGGAATTACCATGAAGGAAAAGCAGAAAGCCATCCTCTTGAGTGTACGTGGCAGTAAAACAGACAACCTCATTCGTAACCTGACGGCCCTGAGCCCATCCGATTCTAAGTCCTATAATGATTTAGTGGACCTCGTGAAAACTCACTCCCAGCTGACGCCATCTGTAATAATGCAGCGTTTTAAATTTAATTCCAGAGTTAGGGCTCTGGGAGAGTCCATTGCAATCTATGCAGTGAACCTTAAGTTGACAAAACACGGCGACTTCAGGGACACATATGCTGCGGGACCGAATAGTTTGTGGAGTTAAGGACGACGCCATACAGCGCCGTTTACTCATTGAGGTTGGCATCAACTTTAAGTGCGCCCTAGAAATCTCCCTCGCCGTGGAAAGTGCTGTGAGAGACTCGCAGGCTTTGCCACACATTCATGTGGGCCGGAAACCTCTACTGCCGAGTGTGGCATGACAACTGGAGACAGAGTATCGAAGCGAGAGGCAATGCCATGAAAAGGCCCAGTCAAAACGCTTCAGTAGCGACTTCAAGATTAAGTTGTTATAGATGTGGAGGTGACCACGGACCGGACACCTGTAAATTCAAGGAGGCAGAATGTCATTACTGCCATAAGAAAGATCATGTAGTAAGACAATGCCGGGCAAAGTCGAAGCAGCCTGTAAAGCAGCAAACCAATGACTGAATTAAAGAATACAGCAGGACCTGAAGCTCCCGACATAGACGTTTATTCCTGTATAAAGAAACCGCTGTAAAAACCAAACCTATCACTGTCACAAATTAATGAGAATCCACCAATAATGGAGGTGAATACGAGTGCCTCAACTACAGTGGCGGGAGAGCACACTTTCAAATACCTTACTGAAGGTAGAAAGCCACTAAACCTGGAGCAAACAACCTCTAAATTAAGAACATACATGGGGGAATTTATTCAGATAAAAGACAACGCCACAGTACCAGTGTCTTACAGGCAACAGACAGCCCAGGTGCCTGTGATAATGGTGAAAGGAGAAGGACCCAGTCTTTTAGGCGGAGACTGTTTACAGAAAATCAAGCTCGACTGGTCTGAGATATTGCACCCGAAAACAGGAGGAGTTCCTGAACTGCTGAGGAAATAGGACATGGTATTTCGGGATGAATTAGGGAAGTTAAAAGGCCTGCAGGCCAAGATATATGTGGATCCTCAGGCAACACCACGTTTCTTTAAGGACAGACCTGTGCTGTTGTAGGGTGGCCCGTTTGCCTATTTGTAATAGAGTTGACCTGCAGACAATTTTCTAAGTGGAAACATTAGGTTTATTTGCAATACAGCCAGCAGCAACTAAACGTGTGCTTTCAACTCCATCTCTATCTCTACACTGGCTGTAGAGGTAGCCCATGCTGCTAACACATTGGTTTAGACAGATCATGTGATCTTACATCACAGGGCTATTCTTAAATGTACAGTCCAACGTTTAACAAAACCATAATTACTACATGTGCCTTGTATGTTGGAGGAGAAGGTGGATTCAGAACTGTGCTGGTTAGAAAACCTGGGCATCATCCAGCCTGTCCAATTCTCGGAATGGGCAGGACCCATAGTTCCAGTGGTTAAGCCAGACCAAACCATACACATTCGTGGGGACAATAAATTGACCATAAATAAGGCAGCAAAACTAGACAACTAAACTATTCCAAGGAAAGACGACTTATATGCAAAGCTGGCTGAAGACAAATCCTATACAAAATTGGATATGAACCACATCTATCAACAATTAGAGCTGGATAACACCTCTAGTGGATACATGATTATTAACACACACAGCTGCCTTTATCAGTATACTCGCCTAGCCTTTGGAGTATCGTCTGCATGGGCTATCTTCCAGAGAACAATGGAGAGTCTTTTGCAAGGGCTTCCCCGAGTGGTAGTTTACCTAGATGATGTTTTAATCACAGGATCAACTGAGACCGGCCACTTGGCCATCCTGGAGGAGGTGCTAAGAAGGTTTATGGAAGCTGGCGTTCGATTAAAGAAGGAAAAATGCACATTTCAAGTGCCGGAAGTTATTTACCTGTGTCACAGGGTGGACGCCATGGGTTTGCATCTGGTAGATGAGAATGTTTGGGCAATAAAAGATGCACCCTCACCATCCAATGTAACCAAACTTAAGTCCTTTCTGGGTATGATCAACTACTATAGCCGCTTCTTGCCTAACCTTTCAACTGTGTTGCCACCATTACGCTTGTTAAAAAATAATCACCGTTGATCATGGAATTCACAACAGGAGGAAGCCTTTGTGAAAGTAAAGAAACTGTTGCATTCGTTGTGTTTATTGGCAGACTACGACCCATTGAAAGAATTGGTATTAACACGCGATGCCTCTCCTTATGGTGTAGGAGCCGTGTTATCACATAGAATGGAAAATAGATCAGAAAGGCCCATTGACTATGTCTCGAGAACCCTCTCCACAGCCGAGAAGTATTATTCCCAGTGAGAAAAAGAAGGTTTATCGGTAGCATTCAGGGTGAAAAAATTTCACCAGTACCTGCATGGACAACATTTCACCATTGTGTTGGACCATAAACCATTAGTGGGTTTATTTAGTGAGGATAAGGCCATTCCACCAATAGCATCAGTAAGAATACAACGTTAGACCCTGATATTACCTGTGTATGAGTATACTTATATCTACTGCCCTGGCTTACACATTGCAAATGCGGACGCACTCAGTCATCTCCCGTTACCAGGTAGCATTGTACATGCTCCTGTTCCACAAGAAGTTGTGTTATTACTGAATTTATTGGATTCTTCGCCTCTGTTTGCAAAGCAAATTAGATATTGGACAAGCAGAGATCCAATATTGTCGAAATTCAGAGACTTTGTTTTGCAAGGATGGTCAAATTCACCTGTATCTGAAGATTTGAGACCATTCCATGCCAGAAACACAGATTTAAGCTGTCAAGATGAAATTTTGTTGTAGGGATCATGAGTTGTCATCCCATCACAAGGTAGAGAACCACTCTTGACAGAGCTTCACAGTGTGCATCCAGGCATATTGAAGATGAAAATGCTTGCGCAAAGCTATGTCTGGGTGCCAGGCCATTGACAGTAACATTGAAAGCATGGTCAAGCACTGTCTCCACTGTCAGCAACAACAGAAGTTGCCTGTTTCAGCTCCCCTGCATCTGTGGGAGTGGCCTGGTCAACCCTGGGTTAGACTACATATCGATTATGTCGGACTATTCTTGTTTTTGTTGTTTGTAGATGCTCATTCTAAATGGATGGATGTATACGAAGTTAAACTACCAATATTGAGCGCAACTATTGAGAAACTGCATCACTGTTTTAGCATACATGGCCTACCTGAAATTGTCGGTTCTGACATCGGCACAGCCTTTAACATCACAGAGTTTCAGAAATTCATGGATCTGAATGGAATCCGCCATATAAAGACAGCCCTTTGGCATCCCTCATCAAATGGTTTAGCCGAGAGAGCTCTACAAACTCTCAAATCTAGTATGAAAAGGTTATCGGAAGGTACTCTAGAATCTCGATGTTCCCACTTCCTTTCCAGTTACCGTACAACACCACATTCGACTATGGGCTGAACACTGTCTGAATTATTGATGAAATGCGGCCTGCATACACAGTTAAGCCTGGTGTTTTCAAATTTAGAGGGGAAGGTAGAGCGGAATCAGAGTAATCAAAAATTTAACTGCGACATTCACAGCAAAGCTCGCACATTCGGTGCAGATGACATGGTATTCATACGAAATTTTGGAAGTGGATCTAGTTGAGCTCCTGGATTCATTGTCTCAGAGACTAGTCCATTATCTTTCCAAGTACAAGTGGAATCGTCTGTAAGCACGTAGATCATATACGTGCCAGAGAGACGTTCCATCAACCAGTTATTCTGCCTGTGATCAACGTTGAACCGTCAATTCCTGAGGTAACTGATCGACCTAGAATAGACATGCCCACTTTCTCTGTAGAGCTGCCAAACCGTGACCTGTCACTTTCTGATGATGTGTCTCATGCTGCAGTTCCAGATCCTGTCGACTCTGTTGAGGAACCTCAAGTGGTAGATCTATGCCACTCTAGCCGTATAAGGAGAGCCCCTCAGAGACTTGATCTTTAATCACCTGAAGTTGTATATATGTATATGTTGTTGGATATTCAAATGTTTCTCTGTAAATAGAAATTGTAAAAAACTAAAGGGGGAGGAAACGTAATAACTAACGGTATAGACCCTCCTGCTGTCCATCAGGGGTCACGTGATATTCTGGGAGGCTCCAACCAATGACCCCTAAGCACGGGCAACCAGAGGGGGTGGGGCTCCCTAACGAGAGTCCTGATCAAGCATATAGCACCTGAAAAGCTCCCTGTAGTAAGATTTATCTATTTTTTGTTGAAACCTGTCCACTCCATTGAGTAATTATAGCTACCTTTAGTTGCAGCTCACAGTTTCCAAATTCTTTAAGTTATTCATTGTTCTGATAATTTTATGTTATTTTATCTAAATTATACACCTTAATTTATCATGCAACCTCTTTGTATGCATTGCCCAGAAAGATGCTGCTTCTGTCATTTGAATAAGGAAACAACAGAGTGTCTGTGTGCTGCTTTTCCAAATGCCCTCACCTACAAGTATTGGAATAATATTTTCTAATGAGATTATGATATTCACGGAATCACGGAATCACATAGTGCAGAAGAGGCACTTTGGCCCAACGAGTCTGCACCGACACGTGAGAAACACCTGACCTACCTACCTAATCCCATTTACCAGCACTTGGCCCATAGCCTTGAATGTTATGACGTGCCAAGTGCTCATCCAGGTACTTTATAAAGGATGTGAGGCAACCCGCCTCCATCACATTCCCAGGCAGTGCATTCCAGACCGTCACCACCCTCTGGGTAAAAAAGTTTTCCCTCACATCCCCCCTAAACCTCCTGCCCCTCACCTTGAACTTCTGTCCCCTCGTGACTGACCCTTCAACCAAGGGGAACAGCTGCTCCCTGTCCACCCTGTCCATGCCCCTCATAATCTTGTACACCTCGATCAGGTCACCCCTCAGTCTTCTCTGCTCCAACGAAAACAACCCAAGTCTATCCAACCTCTCTTCATAACTTAAATGTTTCATCCCAGGCAACATCCTGGTGAATCTCCTCTGCACCCCCTCCAGTGCAATCACATCCTTCATATTCTATGTTTCTATAACTCTTGGGGTGAAAGGGATCAAAGGGTATGGGGAGAAAGCGGGAGCAGGCTATTGAGCTGGATGATCAGCCATGATCATAATGAATGGCGGAGCAGGCTCGAAGGGCCGAATGGCCTACTCCTGCTCCTAATTTCTATATTTCTATAATGTGGCAACCAGAACTGCACACAGTACTCCAGCTGTGGCCTCACCCAGATTCTATACAACTCCAACATGACCTCCCTACTTTTGTAATCTATGTGTCGATTGATAAAGGCAAGTGTCCCATATGCCTTTTTCACCATCTCACTAACATGCCCCTCTGCCTTCAGAGAACTATGGACACACACGCCAAGGTCCCTTTGTTCCTCAGAACTTCCTACTGTCATGCCGTTCATTGAATGCTTCCTTGTGAAATTATTCCTTCCAAAGTGTATCACCTCACACTTTTCAGGGTTAAATTCCACCTGCCACTTATCAGCCCATTTAACCATCCCATCTATATCTTCCTGTAGCCCAAGACAGTCAACCTCACTATTAACCACCCGGCCAATCCTACCCCCTACATAGTCATCTATGTTGTTTATATAAATGACAAATAATAGGGGACCGAGCACAGATCCCTGTGGTATGCCACTGAACACTGGCTTCCAGTCACTAAAGCATCCTTCTGTCATCACCCTCTGCCAACTAAGCCAATTTTGAATCCACCTGATCAAATTACCCTGTATCCCATGTACATTTGCCTTCTTTATAAGTCTCTCATGTGGGATCTTGTCAAAGGCTTTGCTGAAATCCATATAAACTACATCAACTGCACTATCCTCATCTACACACCTGGTCACCTCCTCAAAAAATTCAATCAAATTTGTTAGGCATGACATCCCTCTGACAAAGCCATGCTGACTATCTCTGATCAAACCTTGCCTCTCCAAGTGGAGATAGATCCTCTCCTTCAGAATTTTCTCCAATAGTTTCCCTACCACTGACGTGAGACTCACTGGCCTGTAGTTCCCTGGCTTACCTCTACAACCCTTCTTAAATAGCGCAACCACATTAGCTGTTCTCTAGTCCTCTGGCACCTCTCCCGTGACCAGACAGGAATTAAAAATTTCAGCAGTCTGGGACACAAATCATCCAGACCTGGATATTTGTCCACTTTTAAGCGTGCCAACATCTCCAATACCTTGTCACTCCCTTTATTATGTAGGATTTTATAAACAAATACGTGGGAAACATGCCTAACAGCTATAGAAGTGATAAGAAGCCTTTAATGTTCATAGGGCCTTGCTGTACTCAGTTTGACTCTGATGTTTCCTACTTTACAGCAATGACCACACTTCAAAAGTATTCTGTTTCTCTTGCCATAGATACTGCCTTACCTGCTGAGCATTTCCAGTATTTTCTGTTTTTACTCCTAAAGAACTTCATTGGCTGTAATGTTTTTGGGTCAGCCTGATGTTGTGAATTGTGTTATATAAATGCAAATCTTTCTTTTTTTGCTAACTCCCTGTTGTCTTTCCTCTGCGCTTCTTCAATCCCTCCTGAGTACCCTACCTCTGTTTGATCTCGCAGTATTTCATTCTCTACATATTATTGGTATACTCATCCCCTTACTTCATCAATAGTAATCATTATATTGAACTATCAATGCGAATGGAGCATTTGCTAATTTTGAAATGCTTCGTGTTTGCACTGTAAGTAGGGAAGGGAAAGGTATTTTTCTCAGCTCAGTCTACCTTTAAGAAGATCCAGTTGTTGCAAATTCAGGTGAGCTGTAGATAGCTTTAAGCACTCAGCGGCATCATTTGCCCTCCTTAAGAATCCTGAATGTCTTACTGATTCAAATAATCCTATATTTACATGTACAATAGCATAGCTTACATATGGAACAGTAGCGTCCCCTTGTGATCGTGTTTTGATTCTTGTGCATTTTGGACATTTATTTCTTTAGGAGATCTGAAATAATACTAATCAAGAAGTTTGGTTCAAATCATAAACTGCTTTATTCCACAGTAAGATGAAAAAACGCAGAGTAATAGGAATGATCAGAGTAACCTAGTACAACTTGTGTTCACGTCCTGAGACAAAGAACATGCAATGCCCCCACAAGGGCGAATTATAACTTAAAAAGGATAATCCCTCTGCATCATGTCCTATAACTGAGGGCAGAAGCACTATTCCAGTGGTCCCTTGCTTTGAGAACCTTTAGCCCAAACCAACAATTATCCCTCAGGAAAAAGTAACTAATGGACTGTAAAAGACTTTAGGACACCCTGAGGATGTGGTAGGTGCCATATAAATGGAATATCTTTCTTTTTGCTGCCTGTCTGCCTGGTTGGATGCCAGCCTGCTTCAGAGAAACCCGGTTGCCTTCCTGGTTGTTTGTGTTTTGTTTTTAAAACCCCGTCCCTCTGTGCAAAAAGACTGCACAGATAACCAGTAAGGCTAATGAATTGTTTCTTGTTTAACCTCTGTGAGATGCAACTCATTAGCACCTTTCAATCAGGTGCTTTTTTCCCTAAAGTTGTAAGAAAGAACGGAGGAAGAAAGACTTGCATTTATATAGCACCTTTCACAACCTCAGGATGCCCTAAATCTGTTTTGTGTTGCTGGCTGAGGGATAAATATTGACCAGGACACTGGGGGAGAATTCCCTTGCTCTACTTTGAAATAATGTCATTAAATCTTTATCATCCACATGAGAAGGCAGACAGGTCCTCAAAAGATGACACCTTTGATGGTGCAACCATTAGGGAGTCAGCCTAGAATTTTGTGCTCAAGCTATTGGAGTGGGACCTGAAACCACAGCGTACTGATTCAAAGCTGAGAGCTCTACCCACTGAATCACAGTTGACACTGGGAGAAGCCCCATTGCTTTAAACCCAGAATGAAATGAACTCTTTTTCCCACTCCTTTCTGAGGTAAAAGGGTAAAAAAAAAATCCAGTCATTGAACACTAGAACTAAATGTTGAATTTAAAGGCATGCAAGAGGAAAAAAATACACATATTTTAAATAATTTACACTTTTATTGTGCCATAAATGAGAAAAATCATTCAAGTTGTAACAGTTGAACAGTTGAATAGTCCATTCTGATCACAGTATAGTGTTCCAAAATGTTTCTCGATGATGAAAGGTTTCATCAGCAGATTTGAAAATTCACAATTACGTAGAGTGTTGCGCATTTAATATTTCTGACTCTTGACTGGGAAAATTAGTTCAGTTCAAGTCTCTTCTCAAAAAGCTCGTGGTATGTTCATGGAGACAAACCCAATGGTGCGTTCTTGATCATTACCCAAACATTGTGCAGTTTGTAAAGTTTTCATTTTTGCTGTCAGATGTTTATTGGCTAAACTGAACAGTTACCTTGCTTTCTCCCCAGCTTCTTTACTCCAGGCTGCTCATTATCGATGAGCGTTTATCCTTCTCGTCTTTGCATCGAAGCTAGGCAGAAAATCCTAGCATGTCCTCGTACCTACTCGTCAGCGTGTTGGCTTTTTTGGTCAGTGTATTCAACACAGCGCAGAGTCCCTTCACATGGACATAGAAAAGTTTCTCTAAATTAGCCTCGTCTTCATTTTCCAGGTCATAGGCACTGTTGATTTTCCTTTTTAAATCTTCAAATGGCAGTGGACCGCTCTCCACGGTGTTTTTGATGGATTTCAGCAGGGTATAGCATTCATACAAGTTCTGTGAACTGGCTGCGGCATCTTTAGCTTCATCTTGGTCCTCCAAAGGGATGTCTTGAAGGAGGCTGGGAAGCATGACTGTTTGCTCCATGTTCTTCACTGCAGAAGAATACTTGCTCATTGTAGCAACAAGGAAGTTGGTTTGCTGCTGAGCAATTAGGGACTGCATTGTGTCCGTTGGACGGTGCTGACACAGCTATAAGGTTGGATCTCTGCAGCAGTCCTGGAGTCACAGTGGAGAACAGTAACCCTCCGGGACTTATGTACTGTTTGGAAATGGTTTGATGTTACTTGAGTTCAGCCCATGTTTCAGGTCATTCCAAAAAGGTCACACAGGCATAGCCAATTAACGGCTGATAGCTCTGTGTTGGATTGTTTTAAGCAGGAAATCATTTAGTAATACTGTAGCAACTGAGCACAGCCATTGGCTCTGATAAATTATTTGCCTAGTTATCACATTGACCGACGGATCTGCAACAGTGATTTCACAATGTCATGAGAGTGGTGTGATTGATTGTTATATGTGATAGGACCCTAGCCAAAAGTTTGAGCCAATAAAAAGTTGAATATTAACTGTGTTCTGTAGGTCAGAGACATCTTGAACAAATCTGGTTAGATCCTTCACTCATACCCGAAGTTTCTGCCATAGTTTCACAGGCTATGCCTGTGTGACCTTTTTGCAATGACTTGAAACATGGGCTGAACTCAAGTAACATCAAACCATTTCCAAACAGTACATTAGTCCCAGAGAGTTACTGTTCTCCACTGTGACTCCAGGACTGCTGCATAGATCCAACCTTATAGCTGTGTCAGCACTGACCAACGAACACAACGAACACATGCTGCCCTCAAGGCAACTGTGGTGGGAAAGAGACTGTTGTCCACCTCCTTCTGGAATGTGCCTTTACAAAGAAAGCCTGGAGAGAAATGCAATGGTTTTGTCGAGGTTATTCCCAAGCAGCTCCATGACGCACGACTCTGTGCTCTACGGGCTGTTCCCAGGGATGCACACCGAGACAAACATCAATTGCTGCTGGAGAAATTTGGTGAAAGACACTCTTTGGTCCGCAAACATACAAATTTCTTACAGGGCTCAACAGGGTAGATGCAGGAAGGATGTTTCCTCTGGCTAAGCTGGGGCGGGGAGTGGTCTAGAACCAGGGGACACAGTCTACCAGGGGACACAGTCTACCAGGGGACGCAGTCTCAGAATAAGGGGCAGGCCATTTAGGACTCAGATGATGAGGAGGAATTTCTTCACTCAGAGCGTGGTGAATCTTTGGAATTCTCTGACCCAGAGGGCTGAGAAGGCTCAGTTGTTGAGTGTGTTCAAGTCTAAAATTGATAGATTTCTACATCAAGAAATGCAGAAAAATGGTGTTGAACTAGAAGATCAGCCATGATCTCATTGAATGACAGAGCGGGCTTGAAGGCCTTCTGCTGTTCCTATTTCTTATGTTCTTACCCATGTACTTTCCGGTGAGCAATTTACCATTAATTCTGGTCAATTGTTAAACTGGACAATGGTGGTAAATAAAGATGTTGGTTTGGGCTAAACCTGCCTGTGGAAGCTATTTAGCTGTGAACACAAAAATCCTTGAGGAACCAAACATTCCCCCAAACTCCAATCAGGATGTGAACTCCAGATAGGGACTGGCCAAAGCTCTTTATATCTGAAGTATCTTCTCTAGATTACTTTCTGCATCTATACTAATATTTAGTGTTTTTTTTTAAACGGACACCTAAATCTGTTTGCGGCTCCACAGTTCCTAGCTTCTCACCATTAAGAATATATTCTGGTTTGTCTTTCTCAGAGCCAAACTAGATGACTTCAGTATTTTGTCCACCTACTTGGCCTGTCCATGCCACCCCATGACATTGCCCCTCCCTATCTCTGTAATCTCTTCCAGCCTGCAACCCTGCGAGATATCTGTGCTCCTCTAATTCTGGCCTCTTGTGCATTCCCAATTATAATACTTCACCGTTGGTGGCTATGCCTTCAGCTTCCCAGGCTCCAACTCTGGAATATCCTCCCTATACCACTTTGCCTCTCTACCTCTCTTTCCTCCTTTAAGACACTCCTTAAAACCTACCTCTTTGTCCAAACTTTTGGTCATCTGACCTCATATTTCATTTTTTGTGGCATCATGTCATTGTTTTATAATATTCCTGTGAAGCACCTTGGGATGTCTAATTATTATCGGTTAGTAGCACAGAACTTGAGTATTGCTGAGAAAAGAGACACTTTTGTCAAAGCTTTTCATCTCGCACTTATCAGGACAATTTGCAAGATACCAATGTCAGTGGAAACAACATATTTATACTGTATGAAAAGAGAGTTCAGATTGGTTGGCAAGCGGACTCTGATTGATAGAGGCACTACCATAGAGAATGCACCAGTGGATGGTGACTGACAGTTAACTGCCAAGCATTGTTTGAAGTTAAAACCAGGCAACCCGACTCTGATTGGTCAAGACATTGCCCTGAGGAAGGAACTAACAAATGGTTGTCACTTATTTTGTTCAGCTGAAACAGGCACAACGTGTGTATATGTTGCACAGAAAGAAAGCCTGGCGGGCTTTTTAAAAAAAACAGAATCGTGAAGCTGCCTAAAGGCTGAAAGCAGCAGCAGCAGCAATTAGTTAAATTGACCTGACACTGACAGACCGGCTAAAAAAATATCCTGACCTGACAGATTCGCTTTTTTTAAGCCAGTCTTTCAGGCCTGCAGCTCTGGCTGCTCAGTGTGGATGATGAGAAACTGTTTGAAACACTGAGCCTGGGTCCCAGCCCCCCAAAACCCGGGGCCCCCGATGTTAGGCACCATCTGTACCCGCCTCTCCTGGGCCCTGCTGTCCCTTATGTGGATCCTTCATTCTTCTGGACTGCGTGCAATCCCAGACCTGCCCACTTCAGCTCCTGGCGCTGCAAGGATTAGAGAGCCCCCGGGTGAGGGACGGAAGTCCCACCAGCAGCCAATGAACGCTCGTTGAAGCATGAAATTGCTGCGGGCAGGCAGTGTCGATGGGGATGTGTCCCCTGCATATGGCAGGATGGGAAACCCCACCATTTAAAAAATCCTGGCCCATATTTGTATCACTGGGGTACAACACTTGTCACATTCTACCAATCAGAGAATATTCCTTTTATCCCTACTTTGTGCCCTGTACATCCCAACCAATTACCGACCCACACCACAAGGTTGCCTCCAATTCCATGTGCTTTCATTTTTGCTAACATACTTGCGGAACTTTATCAACTGCCTCCTGGAAGTCCATAATCACACCATCCATAGATACCCTTCAGAACCATCAGATAGAAAATGCCCACCCTTTTATTCAAAGATGCTACATTTAGACTCTGTAAGTGGTTTGCAGCTCAGCCCTCCATCTATTCCTGACTCTCTCCACGGTCATGTAGAGCACGATTGAAAAAGATTGTGATCTAGAATTTTATGAATGCCGCAGGCTGTATTTGGTGTGCAATTTCAGATCCACAGAGGATATAAGTGTAGTTGCAGGATGAGTAGTAAGCGTCTCATTTTCTGATGAATTTTTGAGAGCAGCGATTTAAACCCAACTTCATTTTAAACCTAAAAATAGATAGGATTTTTAAATTTTGAGGAAAAAGTGAAGACTTGAGAAAAGTTATGAGAAGTAATACTTTACAAAATTAAGTGGCGCATAACTATAAATAGGTGTTTCAAGAATTAAAATAAATAGAATGACCTTGCATGGTCAGCATGAAACTCCTTCTTTATCTGATTGGCACGAGTGTAGTAACTGGGGAAATGATTGCTGTTATTCAAGTTCATTTGCAATATGCTTCTAAGATAAATATTGCAACCAGTCAGCATTCACTGAGGTGCTTCAGATCAATATCCAAGCAGGATAATGATTACTGAGCTGAGTTTACAGATTTGTCATAATGCCATGGTGCTAGAGAATTCTGGAAATCTCTGGCCCCATCCGTCTCCTCTCCCTACGAGCACAAGAGTAGAAGAGCACAAAGAGCCTCTGTTTATACCTATATTCAACATCCCGTGTTGCAGATGGAAGTAGGTGTTTTAAAATGCAAACGAACTGAACACACGTATATTCGAATATTGGTGAAAAAATGAGACATAGAACGGAGTTGTCTGGTCCTGCTGGTGGCGGGTGTCAGGATGGGCTGGGGAGGCGGGGTGGGGGGAGGTGCTGTGGGGACAACCTGGCGTGAGGGGCAGAAATTGGTTTCACGCTGGTGTGAAAGCACGCCAGGATCATTCGGTGGTGTCCGCCATGGTGGAACGCGAATCCTGCTGGAGGCTGGGGCGTTAACCCCAATTGCATCCTGGTAATGGGATGCAAAATAAGGCCTGACTAGAATCGTCCCCCTACGTCCGATTTACCATTACGCCCGCGGCAAAACATGCCAGCCCGGGTCTGCTTCTGAACATCATGGTCTTGGCCATGGGCTGCTACAGATGATCACCGAAGGGGGTGAAGAGGAAGGTGGAGCTGTGAGTGGGAGAGGAAGGTGCACCGGTGTGTGGGGCAGAGGGGACTTGAGGTTGGGAGGGGACGGGGCGAAGGTGTCAGGAGTGAGTGAGGTTGGGGTTGGGGGATGAAGGTGTTGGGGGAAGGAAGGAAGGGGGGAAGGTGTCCGGAGGGAGGAGAGAGTTCAGAGGGGGTAAGGTGTCTGAGGGGGGGGAGGGAGTTCGGAGGGGTGTGCAGGTCTACAGTAAGAGGAGGG